>NC_139224.1:107995707-108738207 GCF_055691185.1 Crinia signifera
TAATGCTCCATGTGGCATATAAGGGAAGCATTGAGGATGGCTTGCATAGGCAAATGCAGGGGGGAGGGGGTGTTTCTGGTATCCCAGAAACCCCCCCTCCACTTTACAAGTGCCTTAAATTAATAAAACAATAGCACTGGTATATTATATGATCAATAGAGCTGCCACCACATCACGCAGTGTAAGGGACAGAGCAGAGCTGCTGCACATGCCCAGTGTACCAGCTTCTTCTGCCACATTTACTACATGTGTGGATCTGAGCCCTCAAACATGTGGACCAGAGTGCAGCTGCCAGGAGGAAGAGACAGGAGCCTTACCATGAAGTGGGAGATTGTGAGCTTAGATATGCAGTACTGGTTCTATTATGTTTGTGTATTTAATTTATTATGATATGTTCAGTGGCGTAACAGAAAATTTAGCTCCCCCCGTCGGGACAATATCGTCGCCCCCCCATTAAAATACAAGACCCCCCCCCATTAAAAGACAAGAACCCCCCGCCGGGGAGCTGGCAGGGGCTCCGTGCGGCGCGGGGTACCTGTGGTCAGGGACTCGGGAGAGCCTGGAGGTCCCTGCGGCGCTGATTATGAGTTGCCGGGGTCCCTGCAGCGAAGTGGAAATACTGCGCTACCGCCGTGCGGCGGCGCGGGAAGCACTTCTGACTGGGCGCATGCTGATTGGCTGAATCTCAGCCAATCAGTGTGCGGCCGCGGCCAGTGTTTTCAAACTTAGAAGCGCTTCCTGCGCCACAGCACGGCGGGTAGCGCAGTATTTCCACTTCGCTGCAGGGACCCCGGCAACTCATAATCAGCACCGCAGGGACCTCCAGGCTCTCCCGAGTCCGTGACCACAGGTACCCCTGCGCCGCACGGACCCCCCTGCCAGCTCCCCGCTGCACCCACCAGCAGTGGGGAGCTGGCGAAGAAACAACAGCGCCCGCAGACCCCCGGCGCCTCCCCGCCACTCCATGTCAACTTTTAATCCTGTCAACCTTTTCCATGTGTTGACATATGGCCCGTCGACCTTAATTGGGTTAACTCCATGACCCATATCCGTAAAGCCATCAACGACCAGAGATGGTCACTGATGAAAAAGGGAAACTGCCGAGGGCAGTGGAAATCAGCTGGTGTCATTATTATGTCGCTGGGCAGTCTGAGGGGTACAATTAATAAAGAGTGAGGCTTTAGACGTGACAGATGTCGCCCCTAGCATTTATCTAACGCCTTCTAAGGAATGGTATCCGGTCGAAAGTGATTAGGTCGACACCAAAAAATAGTCGACATACACTAGGTCAACACAAGCAGTCGACATGAGAATAGTCAACACACGTTTTTCGTGATTTTTTTGCTTGTAACTGAATTGTTCTTACACGATCCATATGTGGGGTATAGAGTTATATTTTAATAATGAGCGCGACGAGCCATGCGAGGGGACGCGGCACACTTATACAGTGTCCCTGTCAACATACTGTATGTCGATCATGATCATGTCAACCTTTTGTTTGTGTTGACCTTCTGTCATTGTTGACCTAGTGAATGTCGACCATTTTTAGGTGTACAACATAATCACTGTCAAACAATAGTGACCGACCATATATTCCATATATACCATAGCTCAGTGTGTACGCACCAATTGGGAGTTTTGCAAACAAGCTAAGTCTTCAGTGTCAGAACACTCGTACAGAGATTGGCGTACTAAGCACTCACCTGTGTCACTGTAGGTGCGTCGGGGGGTCCGTAGGGTCCATCTGACAAGCTATGATGATCCTGTGCAGGCTTCCCAGGGACTCCTGTGCATACTAGTCTCCAAACTGCAGCACCTGCCTAAGCTGCCCACAGAGGTGCACAGAATTGAAGCATCTTCTCACACCAGTGGTTAACCATTTGTGTGCTTGGGGTTACCCAAGCCCCAGTGTGCAGTCTGTGATGTTTTCTGACATTGCAGCATTCCATGTTTTCCAGCTGAGCTCAACTTCATCAACCTATGCTCAGTCAAGCCTGCCAGTTACTCTGTAGCCAATCACATCAAGAAGTTTAAAGGAAGCCACATGATACCTCCCAACTGTCCCAATTTCCACGGGAACGTCAGTTTTCGGGGACGTTCCCGCATCAATCTTGCGTCCGGGGGCAGTTGGGAGTCCCCCCTGTCAGTTTCTGACCAGCGCTAAATAGACGCTATGAGCACAGCGTCTATTCCCGTAGCCAGAGGGGCTGGGGGCATGGCTAGTGGCTCATAGAGCCTCTGGACCATGCCCCCACATTGAGGCAGGGACGTGGCCTCGCGGGACGATGCAATTGTAGGCCATTTCCCAAAAAGCCCCACCCCCTCATTTCGGTCGTGCGCCGAATATCCTTCCTGGAGAAACCCAAAAGTTGGGAGGTATGCCTACATGCAGCAATGTGGGTCCTGTTCAACTGTCCTAATTACAGCGGGAGAGTCTCATTGATTGGAGACTGTCCGCTGTAGAAATGCAATGTGGGTGCTCTGCAGAGCATATATCACTAAGCATTGCAGTCTGGATACACCGCCATGTTCATTACATATATTATTATGTATTATGGCTCTGTCATGTACTGATCACGCTCCTTAGCTTGGGAGTACTTTATTAGGTACTCTTTACCTAGCACGGCGCCCACGATCTTGATCGTGGGCATCGTGAGGTAAAAAATCTTGTCGGTCGCGTCGTATGCGGGCTAAACATGCCTGCACGCGACGCGATGCTCACGATTTCCCATTGAAACCCATGTTAAACATGGACATCGTGTCGGTCGCGTCGCGGCCGGCTATAAATGTGCACACGATGGCCCCGACGCGATGCCCACGATTTGCCATAGGAATTAATGTTAAAAGACCCGATGGACACGATTTTAATGTTAAATGGCTCAATGGACCCGATTTTAGCATAGGAAACAATGTTAAATGGGCCTTAGAGCCCAAATAATTACCCTGAACTCTGAAATGGCCCCCCCAATTTTGTACGCCACCCCACGATCAACGTGAACCCGAAGCGTGGCGAGCGCAGCGAGCCCGCGCGGGGCGGCGGTACGCGTCCTCCGACCTTTTCATACCCCCACTATCCACGTCGGCGTGGAGTTGAGAATAGAATAGTGTGGCGAGCGCAGCGAGCCACCGAGCCCGAAGCGTGGCGAGCGCTGCGAGGGGACGCGGATACCTTCACAGGTAAACGCGTCCCCTCGCGGGCTTCACAGGTGTCCGCGTCGCCACGGACACCTGTGAAGCCCGCGAGGGGACGCGTCTAGCTGTGAAGGTATCCGTGTCCCCTCGCGGGGCTCGCTGCGCTCGCCACGCTTCGGGCTCGCCACACTATTCTATTCTCAACTCCACGCCGACGTGGATAGTGGGGGTATGAAAAGGTCGGAGGACGCGTACCGCCGCCCCTCGCGGGCTCGCTGCGCTCGCCACGCTTCGGGTTCACGTTGATCGTGGGGTGGCGTAAAAAATTGGGGGGGCCATTTATGAGTTCAGGGTAAGTATTTGGGCTCTAAGGCCCATTTAACATTGTTTCCTATGCTAAAATCGGGTCCATTGAGCCATTTAACATTAAAATCGTGTCCATCGGGTCTTTTAACATTAATTCCTATGGCAAATCGTGGGCATCGCGTCGCGGCCATCGTGTGCACATTTATGGCCGGCCGCGACGCGACCGACGCGATTTCCATGTTTAACATGGGTTTCAATGGGAAATCGTGAGCATCGCGTCGGTCGCGTCGCGGGCACACATAAATGTACCCGCGATGCCCGCGATGGGCGCCGTGCTAGGTAAAGAGTACCCTTTATTAACTAGTAATGGGCTTACCTTATACCATTTAGAAGTTGTTTGTTGTTACATAGGGTAAATCCTGATTGCACCCATAGCGGCGTTTAGTAACACTATAAGCATGCAGATTTGTGGATAGAATCACAAAGGACCTTTCTTCTGATAATAGCTGTGCCTCGCGGTTTTAGGGCTATCACATTTATGGCCCATAAGTCCTGTGCATGCACTAGGCAACTGCAGAGGGGGACATCGGGAATTCTGCAGTGAGAAACCCAGAGGGATGACTCCACGGTGACAACTCCTACTCAGTGATAGGAGCTGGGTGTTTCACTGCAACATTAAGTGCAGCACTTGGCTCCCGTCCCTGTGTAGGAGCCAACACTGCAGCAAAGGAACTCTCCGAGGGCAGCCACACAAAACGGGGGTTTGGTCCAAGAAGCCACACCCAGGCTCGGACTGGCCTGGGGGGGAACCGGGGAATCCCCCGGTGGGCCCCAATGATTTTGGACCCCGCCCACTTGTTTAGGGGGCGGGGCTATCACTCTTTATCCCCCCTCCCCGCCGCCGCAATAGCAAAGGCACGGCGGCTGCAAGCAGGGCTGAGGAGCTGGAACCCTGTCGCGCTGCGTCATAATGTCAGATGCCACAGTGACAGTTGTCCCAACTCCCGCCGGCGCAGCACATCAGGCCACCTGATTCATTTATTGGGGCCTATATGCTGCACTATTTGAGTGGGGGAACCTATGTATGTTATTGTGGGCCTATGTGCTGCACTATTTGAGTGGGGGGACCTATGTAATGTATGTTATTGGGGGGCCTATGTGCTGCACTATTTGAGTGGGGGGACCTATGTAATGTATTTTATTGGGGGCCTATGTGCTGTACTATTTGAGTGGGGGGACCTATGTAATGTATGTTATTGGGGCCTATGTGCTGCACTATTTGAGTGGGGGGACCTATGTATGTTATTGGGGGCCTATGTGCTGCACTATTTGAGTGGGGGGACCTATGTAATGCATGTTATTGGGGCCTATGTGCTGTACTATTTGAGTGGGGAGACCTATGTAATGTATGTTATTGGGGGCCTATGTAATGTAGTATATGGGGGGGCCTATATGCTGTATTATTTGAGTTGGTGGGACCTATGTAATGTGTTTTTATTGGGGGCCTATGTGCTGTACTATTATCTGAGTGGGGGACCTATGTAATGTATTATATGGGAGGGCTAAGGCGAATCTAAGGGGTGCACCGGACCACCTAGTCTTAAGGTGTGTACAGACGGCAGATATGCCGTGCTATGCGAGTCCCGATACGATCAGCTGGTATCCGGACTCGCATCGCACGGCATGCGGCAGGGACACAATTTAGACTATATAGTGCAGATCTGCCTGCCCTCACTATATCGCTGCAGATTTGTGCTCACTTGGGAGCATGCATCGGCAGCGCATCGGGCTCGTTAGCCCTAAAAAGCCACCAATCAACATGCGATATGGCTTCCGATGTTCACTAAATCGGGAACATCGGAATCCATATCGCCCCCGTGTGTACACACCATAAGGAATTGCTTGTTGCCAAGGAGGATGTCTCACGCCGCTGAATGCACCTAATTGAAATAAATGACAGCCGGCAGAGAGCGCGTGCGCTGCCCGACTGTAGTCTAAGCAGTGGCATTGATATTTTCAGTTTTCCCTTTGGACCGCCGGCAGCCAATCAGGAGCGGAATTGGTGGTATTGGTAGCTACTCCTGATTGGCTGCCGGACCTCAGTGCGAGAACTGAAAATATCGATGTTACTGCTTAGACTACAGCCGGGCAGCGCACAGCGCTCTCTGCCCGGCTGTCATTTATTTCAATTAGGTGAGTCCAGCGGCGTGATACATCCCCCTTGGCAACAAGCAATTCCTTAGACTAAACAGCCGGCTCTCTGCCCGGCTGTCATTTCTTTAGGTGCATCCAGTAGTATGACATCCTCCCTGGCAATTAGCAATTTCCTCCCCACCTTGGCAACGAGCAATTCCCTCCCCCAATGGGCATTACGTTGTGGTCTAAAGTGTAATATCACGCACAATTTTGTGATGCCACGCCTCCGTCCCATGAGGCCACGCCCCATTTTCGCCGCGCGGGTGCGCCGCGCAAAGGTCCCCCTTGCATGTGGGTTTGGATTTGGGAACAGCCATTACCATATTTCTACATTCACCTATTGGGGGGGGGGGGGGGGGGGGGGGGGGGGGGGGGTGGTGTGCGCCCCTATGTGCTGTACTATTATCTGAGTGGGGGACCTATGTGCTGTATTATGTGTGGGGACCTACATGCTGTACTATTACCTGTGTGTGGAGGACCTATGTGCTGTATTATATGTGGGGGGACATACGTGCTATACTATTATCTGTGTGTGGAGGACCTATGTGTTGTAATATCTGGGGGGGGTGGTATTTGTTGTATTATCTATGGGACCTAAGTGCTTTATTATCAACGTGGGGGATTTATGGATCAAATGTCACACACCTGTGATTTTGGGGAAATATTGACCGATTATCGGCCCAAAGTGCAGAAATCGGATAAAATTGGTCCAAAATTCTATAGTGTATAGCCACTCCTCCAGGGGCGTAGATACAGTAAGGCAGCCCCCGCCACTGCTTGGGGGAGCAGGGGCTGCGTGGGCGCTGGGTGTGGGTATCCGCCCGGTGGCTGGCGAACTGAGTGATTGTGTATCACTGCCACATGCCGCTGCCCGTGCGCTCGCTGATCACGAGTCGGCGCGGGCACGGCCAAGACTGTGTCTGTCAGTAAAAAAAAAAAAACACATTATTTGAAGGGCGGGTGGGTTGTCCAATGGGAGGGAGTGCGTGCGTGCGGGCTGTCCATCCAATGGGAGGGAGGGCGGGCGAGGGCAGTGCATGGACGAGCTGATCGTGAACCCCCGTATCTGCCTGACAGGCGAGGAGTGGGAGCTGCTGGTTAGCTGGAGGCATGAGCGGCCCCATCTCCCATTGCTGCTACCGACCAGTCACCTAACAGGTGAGCTCCTGCTCTGCCCCCTCTGTTGTTCCTTGTCGTCCGGGCTGCCCTCACTCCCCTCACCGACCTAAGGGCATAAGGGTGAAGGACGAGCGCAGACCACCCGCACACTGCACATGAGCCAGGGCTGTGCTGTACAGTACAGCGCTGTGCAGCTGATGATGGCCTGTGACTGTGTACAGCCCAGGCAGTTCATTTTGTAAAATGTTCCAGGCACGGGGGGGGCACCAGAAACTTTTTTGGCAGGGGGGCGCAAAATTTCTAGTTACGCTACTGCACTCCTCTCTGGTCAGATGGCCACACCCCTTCAAAAAGACCACGCCCCTTGGTGGGCCCCTGTGAGTGCATTTCCCTGGTGGGCCCTTCGTGCCCCAGTCCAACACTGGGCCCCAGCACAAAGGAGAGACAGAACACAGCACCAGTCATCCTTGCAATGGTGATGTCTTGATCACTGAGCAGAGACACAGTACACAGCAGCACAGGCCCCAGCAGAGACCACACACAGCAGCAGCACACCCTTCCCTACCCTTCTCCGAGATTGGAGTGAAGATGGCGGCGCGAGGTTGCGGAATTTAAGGGTTCCGTGATCTTGCGAGAATCCGACGCCGGGCGATGACGTTTTGCCCGTGCGCCCGGATTCGAGTAAAGCGGGAAGCGCCGAGCGCTGCTCGTATCCGGGCCCGGATTGCTGACGTCCGTGCTGGCTCGGATCTGAGGAATCCGAGCCCACACATCTCTAATAAATATACATATATATATATACACTTACATCGGCACTCACCTTTCCTAGTTTTGGGGTGCCCTATGGCTTGTGACCACATTGTTTAAACAGACATTGGATGGGCTCTGCACACACTAAATTAACTGATAATAAATAGTGGAGATTTGGTTCATGAATTGATCAATGCATTTAAGCCTGCAGCCCCGTCAAGGGACCCCACTGTTCTGCAGGTCCTACCACTATTGCTGAAAATGGCTGCAATACACATAGCTATCACATCAATGTTTGATACCAGGCATGCTATCAGGTCTGAAGCTCACAGCAGACTTTGCTTTAATAGGTGAGCAGCTACCAACACACCTTTACTATAAAGGTAGTAAAAGGACAGCACACCTTTCCGGTAATTTTACCGTGCCCCCGGTGCCCTCAGGTAAGGACTCGGCGGTCCCAAATATGGAGTAGTAGGGAAGCGGCACTCGGAGTCAGAAATAAAGAAAAACGCAGGTAATTTCTTGATCAAACGTTTTCAAATGTTATACAAACATCGTCATCAGGATAAGTGAACAAGCTTTAACACACACCTTATAAAGACATCACCCCATCACGTGTGGTTACCCGCCAACAGCTCCAAATTGACGCATCTAATCATGACGCAATCAACAGGCGCTGGTGGTCATGGCAACCAACTATACACAGTGCAAAAAATAATAATACATACATACAAAAAATGTTGTGAATTAAAAACAAATAGACAACTCCACGGAAGATACAGTGTAGATATAAATGTATACTACTGCAGTGCAACAGTTGCACAATGCATTTTTAAAGGAAACATATTCAAGAAAGTAGCTACACATCAGCTTGGATCCAAAGCGCTAACCTGGAAAAAACATATAAAGAACATGTGTAAACAGCGTATGTAATCCGGCTCAACTGCTTAATACACCAGCAGTGTCGACTAGCTAAAACATTATTAGAACAATATTAAATCATTATTAAATCATCACATACTAATACAATACAGAAAAACATGCAAAAGAAAACTGTGTGTGAAAGACATTGTTAATTTTATCAACTAAACAGCCTCTGTTATCTATGAACATTGGTTGCTAAGTATAGAAAGGTGATGCTTGTCATGACAGGGTCGTGCAACCGTCGTGGCCACTCATTTCTGGTCGACACTGCTGGTGTATTAAGCTAGATGTGCATACACAAAAGCATCAGAGCCATCTAGTGATCACTTTTATTATAGCACGGTATTTGTAAGTACACGATCACGTGACTGAGGAAAAATCAGACAATGAGATGAACCTCTGTTTTTGATATGATAAACACATGGTGTTGGTCTCTTGACCGAAATACACATATGTATGATATTTTTCCTATATTTTGTAGACACACTAGAAAGTGCATCGCAGGGCGGCCCGTCCAGCATGACGTTTCCAGACGGCGGCACGTCATTTCCGGGTGTGAGACCCGGAAGTGAGACGCAACGACGCCGGTGGACGGATGTGAGAGCGGGCGGCACCGGGATGGGTAAGTGTCACACACACACATGTATAAATGTCGTTTATTCACATTGTTTGACTGAGTATGTCCTGAAGACAGGCCTAGCCCGAAACGCCGTAGGCAAACCAGTAAACTACGTTTTTTTGACTGAAAAAGACCTGGAGTGACGTGCATTATTTGGACTATATATATATATATATATATATATATATATATATATATATATATAACAAAGAAATGATTGGCGGCACTCAGAGGTCTTTTCAAATATATATTTGAGCAGAAAGAGCTTAACGTTTCGGAGCCTGCGCTCCTTTTTCAAAAGCGCGTGAAAAAGGAGCGCAGGCTCCGAAACGTTAAGCTCTTTCTGCTCAAATATATATTTGAAACGACCTCTGAGTGCCACCAATCATTTCTTTGTTGTTTATGCCATGCGAAGGCATATATATATATATATATATGGACAATGACCCCAAGTGCGCCACAAGGGAGCAGCTACCCTATAAGTCACCCCTGTTAGCAGGAGACGAAAATAAATGTAGACACCAAACTATAGAGAGTGCTAATACGATCCGCCACCTGATTAGAATGTAATCTTTCAAAGCATATTATCAATGCGTACAACTGTTAATAATAAAACCCCCAAAAAATATATTATTATAAAATTTAATTGATGCATTAATTTACTTCTTTCAAGCCGCCATGATAACCCGACGCGTTTCGCCTTTTACAAAGGCTTCATCAGGTTTTTTTAGGTATACACAGAAAGAATAATGAAAATTCAAACACTGGTGTAAATGACGCTCTTAATCAGAGATCCCACAATCCTGTCTCTGTATTAGCAGGTCCCAGACAGACCCTAGCAGCCTCAGCTCTCTCCCTCTGGCTTGCAAGCCAGAGAGAGAGAGAGAGCTGAGGCTGCTAGGGTCTGTCTGGGACCTGCTAATACAGAGACAGGATTGTGGTTTCTCTGATTAAGAGCGTCATTTACACCAGTGTTTGAATTTTGCAAATTGCAAGAGTTTCTCTGTGTTTGGGAGGGACCTAATGATGAGCCAGTACAGACCTGCCCCTAAAGTGTCTATTTGCGGGGGATCTCTCAGTGAGGAAACTAAAAAATTAGGCAAGTATGATACAAGTATTATCCTGGTTTTAATTTATTCTTTGATCTCAACTGCAAGGCGCCTTTCTGCTCCTGAAGTAGCTATTATTATTTTTAAGTAAATATGATTGTGTGTGATAAATGCATTTTGGAAAAGGTTAGAGAAAAGTAGGGTAGAAGTGAAGTCCATGACTTATTCAGTCACAAGTTAAATATACTGTAGTTCATATTTACATTACCACTGACATTTATAAGTTTACACATTGAGATAACAGAAGTGTCAACTATTAATTTCTAAATTTCTAAACATACAAAACTGTTAGTCATGGATAACTCTACTTCCATAAGGGTTGCTATTGTTCCATCTAGTACCAGCACTAATTCCTCCTCTAACCCAACACATTAGTAATGCCTGATTATGCATAATGCCCCACAGTAATGCCCCTCACACATTATGCCACACATTAGTGATATGCACAAATCCATACATTATTACTCTTTTCACATTATGCCAGACACTACTACAGGTCGAGTCTCCCATATCCATATATTCCAAAAACCGAAATATTCCAAAAACTGTGGTTTTTCAAAATTACTTTTTTTTGCCCCCCCCCCCCCCCCCCCTCTTTTTTAATACTTATCTTGTCCCCTGGTGTCCACTGCAGCCATCAAAATCCTCTTCAGCGGCATCCCCCGGTGCCAAGGATGCATTACCTGGGTAAGAAAAGAAATATATTCCAGAATTCTTTTTTCAAAAAACGTGTTGTCCAGAGCATTTCAAATAAAGAATACTCAACCTGTATTTAGCTGACATTTATCCTGACTATTGCTTTATGGCAGTTGCTTAAAAGCTTCTTGGAGTCCATGCAGGTGTAGCCTGCTGAACTACACAAAGGCCCATGGAAGGAGGAGCTGCTGCAGCTGGCCATGCACAGCAGCCCTGCTTCAGCAGGGCTGTTTTAAACTTTTAATGGTATTGTGGGCCCTAGGCAAAGCAATGCACTGGGGCACCTACTTAAACCTAGTTAAAAAAATGAGGTACTTGTTTCCTAGCACGGCGCCCCTCGGGTCCCATCGCATACCTTAACTTAAGGTATGCAATGGGACCCAACCGACCCGATTTTCGGGCTTTAAAGAGGTTTTTAGTACACTTTAAAAATCTGTCGCATCGCATGCCATTATAATGGCATGCGATGCGACCGACTCGATTTTTACATTGGACGCAATGTAAAAATGGTCCCTGAGACCCGATTTTACATTGGACCCAATGTTACATTGGATTTTACATTGGACCCACCAGACCCGATTTTTAATTGTACACCCACCCTCATGGTTAATTATGTGAAATGCCCCCCCCAAGTTAATGCAACGGCACGATCAACGTCAACCCGAAGCATGGCGAGCACAGCGAGCCCGCGAGGGGCGGCGGTACGCGTCCTCCGACCTTTTCATACCCCCACTATCCACGTCGGCGTGGAGTTGATTTATATAGTGTGGCGAGCGCAGCGAGCCACCGAGCCCGAAGCGTGGCGAGCGGACGCATAATACATCTGAAGTAATGCACGTCCCCTCACGGGGCACGCTGCGCTCGCCACGCTTCGGACTCGGTGGCTCGCTGCGCTTGCCACACTATATAACCATCAGGGTGAGTATACAATGAAAAATGGGGTCTGGGGAGCATTTAACATTGGGGCCAATGTAAAATCGGGTCTCAGGGACCATTTAACATTGGTTCCAATGTAAAAATCGGGTCGGTCGCATCGCATGCGACCCGATTTTTGCGACCCAATTTCATACAATTAAAATCGGTGGCGCCCTGCTAGGAAACAAGTACCAAATATTATAACTTCACATGGTGTCTGTCTACCTGCTATCAGCTATCCAGCAATTAACATGCTTACAGCCATTAACTATTTGGCTGCGGGCCAGTAGAGATTGTTTCCCAGCAGCTCTGATTTTCTGTAATTCACATTCAAAGCAGCAATTTCTACTAGCTTCACGAGAAAATTTGGAAGCACCGGCAAACTCCTGCTCGAAGGCCCCTAGAATTGTGGGGCCCTAGGGCAGCGGCCCAGTAAGCCCATGCATTAAGATCGCCCTGTCCTTCAGCAGCCATTTTTGTTACTGCCCAGTACCCCCAGTAACTTATCCCCACCCCATATCTCCTGCTACAGTTGGCTCAACTGTACATGCTTAGCTACCCAATCAGAGCTTGGCAGAGAGCTCTGATCATGGCAGTAAATTCAAAGCTGTCAGTGCTATCTGTCTATCCCTCCACTGCCCACTTTGTCAAACTGAGTCTGAGCCTCCTCTAGGTGTGGAATAAATGCCCATAGACATTTTTACCTAGTTTTCCTATGTTTGATGCCATGAGGCATGTGGCTTGTGTCGGTTTGCAGGTTACCGTGCATTGTATTTGGGATCCACCACATGAATTCACTTGATCACAGTTGTTGTACTCATAGTTTTAACAAAAATTAAGCAAAACACCTCAAGTTTGCTTCATGTTAGATTAGCCGAGGGATGCCTAGGCATAAGACCATACAAGAGCCATATTTTTTGTGATTGGTTGTTAATGACAGTGCAATTGCTAGGTAGTTTTCAATGTTTTTTGTTATTTGTTCATAGATGGCTATTCTGTCCTATCAGGGAATTGTGGGTGTAGACCAGGGGTGGCCAAACTGGTCCTCGAGATCTAACAACAGTCCATGTTTTCCAAATCACCTAGCTGGTGCACAGTTGTAGTCATTACTAAAGGCCCCCATACACTAGCCGATTTTGGTCAGATTTCAGCCAGATCAGTCGGATCTGGCCGAAATCGGACCAAAATCGGCTAGTTTTGATGTCCCCTCAGATCCGATGCGCGGTTTCGTGCGCATCGGATCTGCGTCGGGCGGTCGGACCTGCTGCACGTCCGACCACCCAACTCGGGACCTAGTGGGGTGGCGCGGTGGTAGAGGGAGCAGGGGGGGCTGGGGACGCTGCGGGGGACACAGGCGGCATAGAGCCGGGCAGGGGGAGCCGGGAGCTGTCAGTACGGAATAAAAAAAAAAGCCCATACAATGAATGGGCGGCCTGTGATTGGCTGAGCACTCTCTCAGCCAGTCAGCAATTGGCTGAGAGAGCGCTCAGCCAATCACAGGCTGCCCATTCATTGTATAGGCTTTTTTTTTCTATCACTGACAGCTCCCGGCTCTATGCCGCCTGTGTCCCCCGCAGCGTCCCCAGACCCCCCGCTCCCACCAGCAGCCCTGCTTTGTAGCCCCCCCCCCCCCCCCCTGCTCCCCGGGTTTTTTACATGTGATAAATCGAGATGATTTATCACATGTAAAAAATGGCACATCAAGTGCCAATCTAATCAAGCTCCCCCGGGGAGCAGCCGGGGAAGCTCAGGGGGAAGTCGGGGGCGACTTGTCCTAAGGACAAGTCGCCCTAGTGTATGGGGGCCTTAACTGTCACATTTTCAAATCTGCTGCATTCATTCCTACTACAGATCCACAGGTTGCCTGAAACACATGAACTGTTGGTAGATCTTGAGGACCGGTTTGGCCACCCCTGGTGTAGACTATTGAGTGGTATATATATTGTGGCAAAGTCAGAATCCCCCCCCCCACACACACATAAAAAAGTAATGTGGAGGATCCAGACCAGGTTTTGGTAGCAGTAGCAGATTCCCAGGTGTGTAATCTGCACCTGGGATTTCCTGATATAAGGGTTTCCAGGGCAGAGTCACCTTCTCTTGATGGTGGAAAAGCTACCAAAGAGATAGACTGCAGGGTTTTTATGGTAGGGACCATTGGAGCCTTTCAAGAGTCTGCTATGCTGAGAGTGCCTGTATGCTACTTCCTGTAATACCGACTTGTTCAAAATAAACACCAAAAGTCTTAATTTGAGTCCCCATGTTTGTGATCCTTGTCACAATTGGTGGAGAATGCGAGCAAGGACACTGTGTACAGCAGAAATTGTTGGTGAGCCGATGTTTAACTGCAAGTTTTTTTCCTCTCTCTCTCCGGTTATGCAGTAAGTGGCAGCCTTAAAGGGTCATCGCATTATAGGCAGACTGTTTGCTATTGTGTGCTAGATAGCCAGCAAGGCAGGCGGGTGTCGGCTTGCAGAAAAAATATATATATATAAAATCAGGCGCACTAAAAATTCCAATAATATATACCTCTAATAGGTGTAATTTATTTGAGTAATAATGGGTTGGAGACCTTAAATTATATAATTACTACGGCAGCTCCCAATAGCAAACTAGATATTTGCGTAGACAATCGAAAGGTATAGAGGTAAATAGATGTGTGATATTAGAGTCACACACAAATTCTCCTCTAAAAGAGAGCGCCACAAAGCTGAGTATAATTAATCAATTTGTTTTATTATATCATTAATATATTTTCATAAATAAAAAGCATATAACATTTTATAACATTTTATAAACACATTAAAAATTAAATAAAAACAACAATGATAATAATAAATTTTGCTGGAAGTTATACTCCTGTGTTGAATAGAATAGAATTGTTCCCCTTTAATAGGGAGAATTATAGTCCCGTGCCGCGGTATTTCATTTATCGGGTGGATAATTATTATTTGTATCCACAGAAATTTATTGTGATCCCTTTTGTAATTAATGGCATATATATATCCACTTTATTAATGGCTTGTAAAGATGTTTGTTGTGGGCATATGCCCTTTCTGTGCAGGATAGCTGGAATAGCCAAGATTGATTATGCCGGACGGCTCAAGCTCACCTGTGCGGCAGCGCCGCTTGATGTTATGCTGCTTGATGTTGTAGGCAGACAGGGAGCGAGCCGTCCGTCTCTGCTTCAGATAGCCAACAAGGTAGTGGACTCGCCAGAGGATCGGGAAATAAGTAGAAGCCGCAGATGGTACAAGTCAGCCGGGATTTTTTGTAGCGCCGGAAGATGTGTAGTCGGCACAGGAGTAAAGCTTGTCCAGAGACCCCTTAACGCGTTTCTCCGCTGTGGGTAGTGTATAGCGGTTTCTTAAGAACAGTCTGGCACATTAAATTAAACCTCAGGTTTGCCCTTAAAGGGGAAGTGCAGGGCAATATGGAGGAATTACTAAAAAAGTTTGCTGAACTTGCAGCAGGGCAGCAGAATATGACTGCTGCACAACAAACCCAGATTCAGAATACGGTTGCTGCACAGCAAACCCAGATTAAGATGATATATAACAGGCAGCAAAAGATGGCTGTCAGACAGCAGCAACAAATTCAAATGTTTTGTGATGAGTTAAAAGTGAGCCAGAGCGGGAAAGGCTACTGAAGCTCACCCCTGCTGATAATATAGAGGCATTGCTCTGCACATTTGAGCACACAGCCACACTGTTGGGAAGGCCTGACAGGGGAGGCTTAGCGAGTGTATGTGGATATGACTGTGGCTGATGTACACTCCTATGAACTAGCTGGAAAAAGGCTATACTGGACAGGACCGGAGTGACGAGGCCCAGCAAAGCACAGAAGTTCCATGACTGGCGGCTACAGGGCTCTGAGCCTCCCTGGATTCAGCTGGCCAAACTAGCCCGGCTGGCAAGGGCCTGGTTGCAGCCGAATTAAAACTCCTCAGTGAGGATTGTGGAGATAGTCACACTGGTCAGGCTATGCAGGTGTTAGACACCTTGATGCAGCAGTGGCCCTTCAGGCTGAGCCCCAGACATTTCGGAAGTTGTTGGTGGTGACTGAGTGGCGCCCGATGCTGGGAAAGCTGAATAAAGCCAGGTCAGGATATGTGCCAATACCTAAGCCCAGAACTCAGGTCCCAGTGGTTAAACCAAAGGCTCCACCTCCCTTGGTGTGCTTTGAGTGTAGCAAGCCTGGTCATGTGCGGCGGGACTGCCCGAAACAGGATGAGCTGATGGATTGCAGAGCGAGAAAAATGACTTGGCTATTGGTCAGCATGACAGCTGCAGGACTATACTAAGCAGTGTCCTCCCTGTTCCAGTGCTGGTACAATTGGAAGGCTGGGAGATCTGGGCACTGGTGGATACCAGGAGTGAGCTCACCATTGTCGTTGCCAACATGGTTCCTCCAGGAGCTGACAAGGTCCTGCCTCCTGTCAGGGTGTTGTGCATCCATGGCGATTTGGAAGAGTGCCCACGTGTCTACTAACCCCTGACCATTCAAAGCTGGACATTAAAGGTGGTAGTGCTGGTGACCTCCAGACCACCTTATCCATTGATTCTGGGCTGTGACTTTCCATTGCTGAAGGAGCTGGTTACCTGTTATGACACCAACAAACTAGCAGCCACTGAAGCCACTCTGAAGCCAGAGGCCAGAGACTTCCAAAGTTTGTCATCTGGGAGAACTGCTGCTGGTCCTAGTCCACTCCAAGATATTAAGGCCCAATGGAACATAGTTTGTGAGATTGTATCACTGCAGGACTTTGGGAGAGGTCAAGACATTGACAGCAATTTGGTACATGCCTTTGAGACTGTTCTAGTGGTTAGTGGCAGGGTAATTTGAGGCTTTACCATCAGAGGACGTACCATATTTGTTTTTATAAAATGATTTGCTACAGTATATCGTGTTGCTACTTTACAAGGGAAAAGGGAAGATCAGCTCCTAGTTCCCCAGAAATTGGAGCGGTTGTGATTAGAAGATGCACATACGCATTTGTAGGGTGGCCATCTGGGGGAGGAGAAAACTCTCCAATGCATCCAGTTAAGGTTCTTTTGGCCCAGCATCTATGCCTCCATTAAGATATATTGTGAGAAATGCCCAGTGTTCCAGAAGACAGCCCCATGCCAGAGTTTAGGACTCCACTGGTAACCCTCCCTATCATCCCTATCGTGCCTTTTCAGCAGATTGGTATGGATCTGATAGGGCCAGTGGAAAAGTCTGCTTAAGGGCACCAATACATATTGGTGGTTGTTGATTATGCCACCCGGCACCTGGAGGCTATACCCTTGCATATAAAATCTGGCCTCATTGCCAGAGAGCTACTAACCATGTATACCTGTTTATAAATACTGAAAGAGGTCCTAACAGACCAAGGTACTGTACACCTTTTGTCTCTAAACTCATGAAGTATTTGTGCTGGTTGCTAAAAGTAGACAGGATTACCACCTCAGTGTACCACCCACAAACAGATGGTCTAGTGGATAAGTTTGAACAAATGATAAAGAGGGCGGTGTCACAAGAAAAATGAGATTGGGACCTACTCCTACCTTACTTGATGTTTGCGGTCAGAGAGGTATCCCAATCCTTTTACAGGGTTTAGACCATTTGAGCTCCTCTATGGGAGACAGCCCAGAGAAATTCTAGAAAAATGGTGCCAGAACCCTAACGTCGTTCAGTTTGTGGCACAGTTATATGGCTATCTAAGGCAGATTGCGCCACTCCTGAACAAACACATGGAAGGGGCCCAACAACATCAGAAACAAAGGTATGATGCCACCTCAGTCAACCGGTCCCTTAACCTGGGAGACAAAGTGTTAGTGCTGGTACCCACCAGAGAAAGAAAGATGGATGCGCAATGGCGGGCCCTTATGAGATCATAGAGGCAGTGGGACTGGTCCGACAGGAGGGTAGAAGGAGGGAGGTATGTAAACCTATTAAAGCCCTGGAAGGACACTGTCAGTCAGCCCTCTTTGGTAGCTAATAAGGTTTCAGAATGCCAGGTACCCATTGAAGTCATGCTTACTCCTGGAAAGAAACGGGAAGTGGTGAACTTGGTGAAGCACTACCAAGATATGTTTTCTGCCATTCTGGGAAAGACACAGATCATCCAACATGATGTTGTGACTCCACCCGGGGTGGCCATTAAGCAAAGCCATGTTGCTACAGATGTAGCGGGATTCATCTTTGCAGGGGATGGCGATAGCGTCGCCATCGCCATCCCCTGCCTCCGCCGCCATCTGTGTGTCGGAAGGGGACGCGCGAGGTGCGCGCGCGTCCCCTTCCGACGGTGCTGCCCTCGGTCGCCCAGTGCCCACACCGGGCAACCGCACCCCCCGCAGCCTCCCCGGGTCCCCCCAGCCCCCCTCGAGCAGGAGGCGGACAGTATTGCGTCCGCCTCGCTGCTCGGCCGCCCGGATACTGAGACGCGCGTGCGTGGGGGACGCACGCGCGTCTCAGTCAGATGGAGCCACCGTGTTGCTGGCGGATCGCCAGCAGCATGCTGCTGGCGATTCGCCAGCAAGAATAAGGCCTGCTCCATCTGTAAATGAAACATAGTAGGCAGCGGTAAAGCAGGAGGTGGAAGAAATGTTATGCCTAGGGGTTATAGAGAAATCCACCAGCCTTCAGGTGCTTTACAGTTCTGCAATGACTTCTGTAAATTAAATCAAGTATACCAGTTTGATTCTTACCCTATGCCACGGGTTGATGAGTTGGTAGAAATAGCCAATAGTCAGTATCTCACTACACTTGATTTGACAAAAGGTTATTGACAGAGTCCGTTAACAGAAGGCCCAGAGGGCTTATCTCTTATATATTTGGCTACATCTGTCACTCAAAGTGTGTCTGACTCTCTAACGCTGGGTGGAGCCTCTGACTCACATGACTGACTCACATGACAGAGAACCAGCCCAGTGAGCCCACAGTGCCAGACACCCTCTGCCTCCCCATGTTACCCAGCAAAGACACAGCTACTCACCAGACACACCAGGTGAGCACCCCCCTCCCGAGATTCGCGGCACCCCCCGCGACCCCCCCTCCTGCGATTCGCGGCACCCCCCCCCCCCCGTGACACCCCCTGCGATTCGCGCCCCCCACGACCCCCCCTCCCGTGATTCGCGGCACCCCCCCTCGGCCCCCCTCCCGCGATTCGCGGCAAAAACCTCCCCCCCCCGCCCCCCTCTCCCGAGATTCGCGGCACTCCCCCGCAACCCCCCCTCCCGCGATTCACGGGGCCCCTCCCATGATTCGCGCGCTCCCCTGCGAACTCCCCCTACCGCAATTGCGGCACCCCCCCCTCCACGATTTGCGGCAACCCCAGCCCCCACGACCCCCCCTCCGGCGATTCGGGGCACCCCATCCCCCCGCGACCCCCCTCCTCCCGCGATTCACGGCAGCCCACCCCCGCGTCCCCCCTTCCGTGATTCGCTGCAACCCCCTGCGCCCATCCCCCCCTACACCCCCCCCCCGCGACCCTCCCGCGATTCCCGGCACCCTACCCTGACCCCCCCTCCTGTGATTCGCGGCAAACCCCCCGGCCCCGCGACCCCCCCTCCTGTGATTCGCTGCAACCCCTGCGCCCCCTCCCGCAATTCGCAGCACCCACCCCCGCGACCCCCCCTCCCGCAATTCATGGCACACCCCCCCCTGTGACCCCCCTCCCACAGACACCCCCACCACCCCCCGATTCACAGCAACCCCAGGATCAAACGGCACATGCAAAACACTGACACGGCTCTGGTCGACGACGAAAAAGGTTGACATGAGTTTTTGAAGAGTTATTTTTCATTTTAAGAAAGTTTTCATATTCATTCTCATGTGTCGACATGGTCACCAATGAAGTGCCACATTTATGTCAACATTTAATGTGTTGACCTTTCTGTGTTGATTTTTTCTTGTGGCGATTTGCGGCACCCCCCGCGCGCCCCCCCCCCCCCCCCCGTGATTCGCGGCACCCACCCCCCACGACCCCCCCTCTCACAATTCGCGGCACCCCCGCACAATTCGCAGACACCCCCCGGGTAACCCCACGATTAAATGGCACATGCAAAACTCTGACATGGCTATGGTCGACAATGAAAAAGGTTGACATGAGTTTTTGACGATTTATTTTTTCATATTCATTCTCATGTGTCGACATGGACACCAATGAAGTGCCACACTTATGTCAACATTTACATGTGTTGACCTTTCTGTGTTGATTTTTTCTTGTGGCAATTTTTTTCCAGTGACAACTATGTGCACGTCAACCTAGACATCATCAACCAATTCTTTGTATAATATATAACACCTGTTCTGTTTTACTGTAGGTGTTTTAAGTCAGATCTTTTACTACTACTATTACTGTTTATGTAAATGCATTCTGAATGACAGCAACATCCTACCATCCTTCTACAAGAATATATAACCAACTAGGTGATTCATCGCGCCCTGCGCACCCCCCTCCCATGATTCACGTCACCCCCCGCGCACCCCCCTCCCGCAATTCACAACCCCCCCTCGCGCGATTCACGCCCCCTTCAACGCTTTGCGGACCCCCGCCCTCTCCCGCGATTCGCGGACACCTGCGCCCCCTCCCTCCCTTGATTCACGACACCCCCGCGCCCCTCCCGAAATTCACGGCACCCCTAAGCCCCTGTTCAGTCCCCCGTATACTCTCACACCCCTATCACTACCCAGCTTCCTGCTCTCCTGAACCGTAACTTCCACCACTGGGGAGTCGCTGACGCTGTTTTGCCCACATGCCCCTATCATGCCTCATAGCCCAGCCTCCTCTCATGCACCCTAACTCCCACCCAGTAGGAGGAGACACTGACTCAGGGCCACCATCCTGTACTCCTGTACTGCCACGCTGGACCCTCACCCACTGGCAGAAGCTGCACAGTATCTCCCACCCTCCTCTTTAGTCCCCCTTATGCCCACACACCCCTATCACTACCCAGCCTCCTGTTTTCCTGTGTCGTGACCTCCGCCAGTGGGGATCCGCTGACTCAAAAACCCCCCTACTATACTATTGCACACACACACACCTAAACAACATGCAAACACAGCCCCCCCACACCCACAAATGTCACTGTACCATCCACACTATCAATGTACATCTTACTCTGTAACCGCTTTTTAATTAAACAAAACAATACACACCCCCTTCCAAATCATATGCAATTCTAACCATCTTTCTCATATACAAATATTCACAAATTAAGGGGGCGCAGCCCCTTACGACGGTGTGAAGAGCGCCCATAGGGCGCGATGAATCACCTACTTCCAATATAAAGTGCTCCCATTTGCTTTACATGGTTCCTCAGCAACATTCTAGAGAACTATGAATAAGTTGCTGCAGCCCCACAGATACAAGTATGCAGCTGCATATTTAGATGACATTGTTACACCTACCAAAGGTAGAAGCCATTTTACAGTATCTACGGGCACACAGGTTTACCACTAACCCTGAAAAATGTGCCATTGCTATATACGGTTGAGGCCAAGTATTTGGGGTACATTGTGAGCAGAGAACAGGTTATACCTCAGCCTGGTAAGGTAGAAGAAGTCCTCACCTTATCTAAAACAAGTACAATTATCTCATTGGTGGAGACTCTTCCATTATTTCCTGCGGTGGGAACTGGCTCAGAGTGTGGACAGAAGGGATTCCTCTTGGGATTGTCGGGGCCCCGTCTTATCCTTTAAACATCATAGGAACCCTGGTCTCAAAATACCTTTGAAGCTAAGTGCACCCACCTTTTATGTTTTCTGTAAATTTTGTGCTGTGATTAAAGACATTTAAGAACTTTACACAGTGCTTCCTTTGTGTATATCATTATCTAGTGATATTGCATGAGGAAGTGTGGAGAAAATGAAAATCTGGAGAAAAGATCTATCCGATATGCAGTTTTACAAGTGTTAGCTTGTAAGTAATTGGTATAGGGGACCTCCCCCAAACCTTATATATTTTTTTCAAGATAAAGACATCCTTTGGAACATACTTTTATTGAATGCCTGTTGAAACCATTTAACTTGTGAGTGCAATAGGAAGGGGGATAGATCCCCGGAAGAAACAAAATATTTTTCATACCTATGAAATAATCAATATTTTGAATAAGTGTAATTACCGTATTAGTTAACAGTATTGCACAAGGAGAAGTGTGTATTCTCTCTCTTATTTTGCATATATCCTTGAGACCATCTTGAGAATCTCAGAAAGGGGACCGCTGTAAGAGCACATTCACAGGGGAGTATTCTTAAGGATTATCAATTCAATTGGAGCGCTATTGTTTTTAATGAGATAATTGTACTTGTTCTAGAATTGTGTTGGGTCAGGTGATACCCTTTTTTCTCATAGAAACATAAGCGATTCATACTTTGCGCAGACAACCTCCAATCCAATCTTTTCTATATCCCTCACCTGATCTAAACCTAAATGTAAATCACAACTTAGGACATTTCTCAGTCTGGTGGGATATTATCACAGGTTCATTCAAAATTTCACTGCTAGAGCACCAGGTTGCTTGAAGCTAAGGGTGGAGGAGTGTGGCAGAGACAGCATCTCCCCATATGAAAGTAATGTGGAGGATCCAGACCAGGTTTTGGTAGCAGTAGCAGAATCCCAGGTGTGTAATCAGTAGCACCTAGGATTTCCTGATATAAGGGTTTCTAATGCAGAGTCACCTTGCTCTTAAAGGTGGAAAAGCTAACCAAGTTATAGGCCGGGGGGTGTTTTAAGGTAGAGACCATTGAAGCCTTTCAAGAGTCTGCTATGCTGAGAGTGCCTGTATGCTACTGCCTGTAATACCGACTGCATACGGATTTAACCTGCTATGCTGTGACCTGCTGTGTAGAATACACACCAAACGTCTTCATCTGAGTCTCCGTGTTTGTGATCCTTTTCACTATATGTATATATGCAGGTCGGGATGCAGTCAAAATCCCGACAGGGTCAAAATCCCGAATGGGTCAAAATCCCGGCATTTAAAATACAGACAAGGACAAAATCCCGACAATTAAAATCCCGACAAGGTCAAATTACCGACATATAGAATGTACAGGTGAAACTGTCTACATGACTTTGGGTTGACGGGTCGTGAGGTCGACATGTGCCCTACCATCCACTAGGGTGTGGTGGGAGAATAAAGTAGTGTGCCGAGCGCAGCGAGGCACTGTGCCCGAAGCATTGCGAGCGGAGCGAGCGATACGAGGGGCTGCGGTTCACTTCCAACTGTGTCCATGTTGACTGTCGACATTCGGGTAAAAAAACAGTGAAAGAACCCATGTCGACCTCGTGACCTGTCGACCCAAAGTCATGTAGACTGTTTCACCTGTACATTCTATATGTTGGTATTTTGACCTTGTCGGGATTTTGTCCTTGTCGGTATTTAAATGTCATGATTTTGACCTTGTCGGGATTTTGTCCATGTCGGGATTTTGTCCATGTCGGGATTTTGTCCTTGTCGGTATTATGACCCTGTCGGGATTTTGACCCTGTCGGGATTTTGACCGTCGGGATTTCATACCGAATCCATGCAGGTCATGTGCTTCAGGCTTCCTTTTGGAAGCTAAGTAGACCCTACGGGGAAAATTTACTAAGATGTGATGTTGCTATGGGCAACCAATCGCATACTATCTATTATCTTCTAGAAGAGCCTAAATAAATAAGACATACAGATGGAGCTGTTCTCCTTAGAGCAGCTTCTGGTGATTTGATCACCATCCACCGACCCCCGCCGGCCACTAGAATGGGGTGTGATCGAACGAGACGGTAGCACTCCTCATTCTCAGCAATGGGACACGCGAGTATGTGAGACACTTGCACATCCCCTTCCGTCCCCGTCCACCGGCCACGCCAGCCTCTACCAGCGCTATGAACATGTCGCACTGGCAGGCTGGCTGAGGGTGGCTCCATCTGTAGATTCTGATTGGTTGCCCATAGCAACATCCCATGTGCAATAGAACTCCCATCTTAGTAAATTTCCCACGTGTCTGTGTGATTTTCAATTTACTTTTGCTGCTTTGGTCTTCTCTCCTACTGTATGTTCTATTTAATTATCATTACACTTTTCTCCCTCCACCATGTGTCATAATATAGTTTCCAAGCATAGTTCCCCTGGTTAACCCCACTGCTCTGCCCCATGCTAGGAGATTTGCGCACCACCCACCTGTTACACTGGAGTAGGGTTAGTGCACCCCCTGCTGTTCAGCCTGGGATTCTGCAGGTTTTTATTGCTCAGAATTCCCTTTTGGCCACAGTTGCTTTGCCAGGTCGGCCCTCCGGTTATGAATTCACAGGGTACAATCCATGTTGATGTTTGGGGTTCTCCCAGGTCAAAACAAATATTCAACCCCTGGAATTCAGTGGTTGATTGGGCACTAATATACCAATAACGATAATTGAATAATGAATTTTAAAATATTTTATATATTAGTAAGCAGCAGTTCTCTCATTTGTACTGATGTCTGTACAAATAACTGTGTCCAATCCAGAGCCGGGTTTAATCCCAAGCCTGGAATTCACACAGGAAAAGTGCTATTTCCCCGAGGGAAAGGAAAACTGCGCTAATAGGTATGTTCTCTTTTCTTACACCATGAATAAATGTACATACTCCAAAAATGGAGACTGTTTTAAATATAAATTAAATAACATGCAATTTATTTCTATGAATGTAGAAGAAAAAATAGGCGGCCACCTATAACAATTAATAAACAAATATATCACATTAATATACAGTTTATATATACAGTACACACTGTAAAATTATCTCTAAAATATATAAAATAACAGAATATAAAATAGAATTTTTCTATAAAGCAGCAGGATTATTTCATATACTAATTATAGCCACAATATTTGAAGTACTGTAGAATGACTGTAGATTGCCCCACAGTTTATATATCCGTATACAAGATGTAATTGCTGGCTTGTACCTGCAGTGATGCCGGGCCATGGCACTCACAAACAGGGAGTCTTTATAGAGTTTAAGTAACTCACCAAAGGACAGTCTGTCACTGGATGTTAAAACTAATGGTGCTCAATTGGCACATACTCTCACCCGTGTTGGTCCTAAGAGGTGGTAGTAAAAGGAGTGTGCCGCTGAGAGGGGATTACCGTATCGGACCGTGTTTAATGAAAACGGCTAGCGAGACTCTCACCCCCGCTGCCGATAGCTGATGGTCAGACGCTTGTGGCTGCGTGTCTCTCACTCACGCGTGCCGTGTATCCTCCTCCTCCTAGCGTTCTCCGAAGAAAACAGGTAAATAGAAAGTAAGCAGCGCTGAAATTTACAATGTGACAAAATTTATTTCACACAATAAAAACAACAGTTTAAAACCACATTAAGAATGAACCAAATAATATGGAAAAGAACTTGAATGGACCCATTGTTATAGTCACCAATATTGTAAGGTAATGGAACCTGCTCTGATCAAATTAAGTATGGAGGAGTCTTTGTATGCCACTTGATGGTATCCTGAAGTTTTGTTATAGGACTACAACCGATGGCAGGGTGGAATTAGCCTAATCGGGAGTCCCACTGCTGCGAGTGGTCAGGTGTCCAAACAAGGAATCTTGGCTTGAGACTTCCAAAGTGTCACCACTGCTTGGACCCTTATTGCCCCAAGGACTCTTACCTTTGCATCAAGGACGGTCCTACCTGCCTAAAAAACATCTGATCGGATACCCATCACTTTGGAAGTCTCAAGCCAAGATTCCTTGTTTGGACACCTGACCACTCGCAGCAGTGGGACTCCCGATTAGGCTAATTCCACCCTGCCATCGGTTGTAGTCCTATAACAAAACTTCAGGATACCATCAAGTGGCATACAAAGACTCCTCCATACTTCATTTGATCAGAGCAGGTTCCATTACCTTACAATATTGGTGACTATAACAATGGGTCCATTCAAGTTCTTTTTCATATTATTTGGTTCATTCTTCATGTGGTTTTAAACTGTTGTTTTTATTGTGTGAAATAAATTTTGTCACATTGTAAATTTCAGCGCTGCTTTACTTTCTATTTACCTGTTTTTTTTCCATTTGGGAGCTGACTACTCCCTCAAGCAGCTGCTGGTCTGACAAAGCAACTCTTGGCAAGCGCTCCATACCAACCTAGGTTGGTTCCTTTTCTCTTTTTCTCCGAAGAAAAGACTGCAGGCTGTGGCTTGTATTGTAGAGACGGATGGATAGCTTCTGCAGCCGCATACGCCGATTCCCCCTCGCTCAATAAACATAGCGAGGGGGTATTGGCGTACGAGGGGGGTGAGTTGAATACTGACAGGGCTCGCCCACGGCATTGAATACACCCCATAGTGTTACAGACCACAGCAGGTGGTTGTGTGTCTGTGCAATGAGCCAGGCCAGGCAAAGGACACACACGGATCCATAGGCAGATTAGACAGCCTCTCCTGCAGCTCCTACTCCCCGACGTTCTCAGTCCCCTACCATCCAGCCCAGGATGCCGAGCGCACGCACGCCAGCCAGCCCCTCCCCACCTTCTTACCCACGGCTCACCTGTTTTCACCCACGACCCCTGCTCTCGCCTCTCTGTGTGTATATGAGTATCTGGGCTGGCGGCGGAGGGGCAGCTCCCGGGCCAGCAGCGTGCAGCACAGGCAGGGAAGGACCTGCACTCAGTCCCCCTTCCAAAGGAGGTGGGATCCGGGACCCAGGGAGCCTGCGGTGAGAGCAGGGGTCACGGGTGAGAAGATGGGGAGCCGCGGGTAAAAGCAGGGGAGGGGTGGGTGTGCACTCGGCGTCCCCAGACTGAAGGGTAGGGGACGGAGGATGCAGGGGAGTAGGAGCTGCGGGAGAGGATAACTGTTAAAGGTATATCAGGCACATTTCTGCATGTGTTATCTCCTTATCAGCCGCCTCAGCTCTCAGGACACTTCTCTGTGAATTCTGCAGAGCCGCCCCTCACATCTCCATCGGCCATCTTGGTACACCCAAGTGAAGCCTCTCTGTGTACACCCCCTGCTGGCGGCCACTACGCCGGCGCAACAAGTTGAAAAGCCTTATCTTTATAATGGGGCACGTTTCACTAAATTAAAAAAACAAAACTGTAACAATCTGGGAAACCTTAGCCCCAAAAGGCACTACACTGGGACAATATCTATCTAATAAAACAAACCCCAAGTCTTAATTTTTCCTCTACCCTGAGTTATGCCTTCCCAAAAATCCCCTCATAGACTTACATTACAAACTGTGTCAAATAGCCACTTCTGAAGTGGCAGAAAAAAACTGACAGTTGGAAGTTTAGATCGCTCCCAATTGCTCATTTTCTATTTTGCCCTGAAATTTGGCATGCAGCACCGGTTGAAGATTCTACGCGTCCATGACAAATTTCAGCTCAGTACGTCCAGCCACTTTTGAGGTCTAGCCCCTCAAACACCATGCCCCCATCTCAAAAGTTCCCTATGGGAAAATTCCATTTGATCGATTCAGCCTTAATATAAGGGCACAACCATATATTTATGGATAAAAAACGGGTACCCCACATTGCGCACACTAAAACATTGAGCAGCACCTCTGTGAGATTTCCTGTTAGACGGGACCGGAAGTTTTAGAAATTTAGAGAGGTTCAGAGGGCGCTTTAAATGAATAGACAGTATTATGAATGTAATATTTAATAAAAATTGCCCTGTGGGCATAACAATTGAATGAAAAATGACAGATAATATTTCAATAAAAAGGCATGGTATGAATTCTTTCCGATGTCAGATGTTAATGATCAGCATTTAAGCGCACGAGGCACAACGTGTTTCGTCATTATCATGACTTCATCAGGGGTGATACATACAGCTAATCAGTAACACTGTAAATTGTAATATGCCTTAGTAAATCATGTGTTCATAAGGTAATTCAAAAAACAATTGGAGATAAAAATAATAATAATATATCACTTTATATATTATTTTTATGTCCATGCAAGATCAAATGTTGTTGTAACTATGGGTTCTACCAGGACACTAGTACTTAATAAATGGTCTCCTCCTCCTGCTCTTCCATACCTATTTGTCGCCAGTGATGTACAGTACTCCCTACTTTTATGAATTACTTTGGTTCTTGTTTCCTAGCACGGCGCCCATCGTTGGTCATCACATACCTTAAGTTAAGGTATGTGATGGACGCGACCGACGCAATTTTTGGCTATTTTTAGCCTTTCCCCGACAATTAAAAACTCGGGTCCATCGCATGCCATTATAATGGCATGCGATGCGACCAACGCGAACGACGAGATTTAACATTGAATGCATTGTACGCAATGTTAAATTCCTATGTAAAATTGGGTCCATTGTATGCCATTATAATGGCATACAATGCGACCAATGCGATGGACCTGATTTTACATAGGGAACAATGTTTAAATGGGCCAATGGACCCGATTTTTTATTGTATACCCACCCTGATGGATAATTTGTATGTCGAACGCCCCCCCATTGTTAACGCCACCCCACGATGAACGCCAACCCGAAGCGTGGCGAGCGGCGGCGGTATGCGTCCTCCGACCTTTTCATACCCCCACTATCCACGTCGGCATGGAGTTGATTTTATATAGTGTGGCGAGCCCCGTGAGGGGAAGCGTAATACCTGTGAAGCAATGCGTATCCCCTCACGGGGCTCGCTGCACTCACCACGCTTCGGGCTCGGTGGCTCGCTGCGCTCGCCACACTATATAAAATCAACTCCACGCCGACGTGGGGGTATGAAAAGGTCAGAGGACGCGTACCGCCGCCCCTCGCAGGCTTGCTGCGCTCGCCATGCTTCGGGTTGGTGTTCATCGTGGGGTGGCGTTAACAATGGGGGGGCATTTGACCCATCAGGGTGGGTATACAATGCAAATTGGGGTCTGGGGGGCATTTAACATTGGGCCCAATGTAAAATCGGGTCACAGGGACCATTTTACATTGGTTCCAATGTAAAAATCACGTCGATCGCATCGCATGCGATTTGGTTGCATGCAATGCGATCGATGCAATTTTTTTGGACCCAATCGATACAATTAAAATCGCTGGTGCCGTGCTAGGAAACAAGTACCATTACTTCTTTAATTGTTACCTTCTGAACACATGATTTACTAAGGCATATTACAATTTACAGTGTTACTGATTTGCTGTATGTGTCGCCCCTGATGAAGTCATGATAATGATGAAATGCATTGGGCCTCGTGTTTAAATGCTGATCATTAACATCTGACATCGGAAATTCACACCTTGCTGTTTTATTGGAATATTAGCTGTCATTTTTTATTAAATTGATATGCCCCCAGGGCAATTTTTATTAAATATTACATTCATAAAACGGTCTTTTCGTTTAAAGCGCCCTCTGAACCTCTCTTCTCATATATATACAATATAGGATACAAGGTGGCACTCAAAGGGCTGTATACAGAAATGTGGTGCAGGATCCATACAATTAGTGATACAGCAACAATGAATCCCTTAAGTAGGGAAAAACCAGCACTCACATTGTTGAAGAAAAAAAGAGGTGTATTTCAAAGACAAGGCATACTCACAAGTCTGTCGGCCAACCCAACACTTATTTCACCTGGCAGGCTGACAGTTTTCGTCAGGGGCAGCCTGCCAGTTGAAACCGCTGTTGGGTCGTATATGTATGTGTATACTGTATATACAGTATGTGTATATATATATATATATATATATATATATATATATATATATATATATACAATCCAATGAATCCCAAGCAATGGGATAAGAACGGCACTCAGAGATATCCAACTTTTGAAAAAAAGTGTGTATTCACAGCATCACAGGTACCTGTACCTGTGATGCTGTGAATACACACTTTTTTTCAAAAGTTGGATATCTCTGAGTGCCGTTCTTATCCCATTGCTTGGGATTCATTGGATTGTATATTACCTCTTTCTGGCACCGGGGCATGTTGATTTATCGTAGTTGGAGTGCCGGCAGTATTGGATTCCTATATATATATATATATATATATAAACATAAACTAAGGAAGTTAACTCCCTGTCACAGAAAAGTAAACATCCCTTTATCTTTCACACTAATGACAGGACAGTAATCTTTTCTTTTCAATCCCTACTAAATGTCAACCCATATATTTGGTAATATATGAAATTTTCATTGCACTATGTAGAATTTGAGAAAAATGCATATTTTGTTAGAGGCAAAATTTGCAAACACACAGAGCAGATTAAGCTAACATAAGATAGGCCTTAACTACAGTACGTTTGGAGGATTTATGACTCAATGTGGGTCATAATTCAGAACTACACACTACTTCTATAAGAAGGAGCCAACGCTACTCTGCTTGTTCAGCCTGGACTCTGTGGCAAACTAACTCTTCACACTTTTTATATAATCAAAGCTCTTTTCGGCCACTTACACAGTATGCTTCAGTGTGCCGCAGTTGGCCTCCTCCACATGTATCTATGCAATAACAGGTTATAATACAAATAGTTGCAAAACGTGTTTCATCCATTTGTTAGACTTTCTCAATGGGCGGTATTCAATGAGGCTGATTCGCCAGGTTTTTATGGCGATTTTGTGCTGTAAGGCGAATTTCTGACTAAAACGGTGAATCACCCTATTCAATGACCAGATGGCGAATACATTTCAAGGTTTTTTTCGCCATGATTCACTGAGTAGCAATCGCTATCTTTTTATGGTGAAGTATAAGGTGAACTTTTAAAATAAAGTGTTTTGTTTTTTACAATTGGTGTCAAAAAATCTGAAATTTTATTCTGAGGAGGGGCATGCTATTTTTATTCATGTGCTGTAAGCACATGAATATATATTTAATAAAAAAAAAATATTTTTTTTTTTACACAGACCAGCCAGCAGGGGGCCGGGAGCCAAGCCGCTCATTAGATATTCATATATTCACTTCACCCGATCATTACATATGCATGATCGGGTGTAGTGAATATACCCGGTCCCCTGCTGGCACCCCCGGGGGGCAGCCTGTGCTGCCTGGCTCCCGGGGAGCCCACCTCCCCCCCACAAACGTTCTGTGGCAGGCAGGGAGACTTCCATCTCCCTGCCTGCCACCGCCCTCAGGCTCCCTGCGGCGTCCGCCGCAGGAGCTCAAATTCGCCAGTCAGGGGCAGCGAGCCCCTGACTCGTTGAATACCGGAGCTGGCGAGGCTCCGGAACGCAGCAAGCAGTGGCGAATGTGCAGCGAATCCTAAACAGGATTCGCTGCACTTTGCCGGTATTCACATTGAATACCGCCCAGTGGCTTGTTAGCAGTCACAAAATATGAATAGAACTCTCCTCTCCACACCTTACCACAAATGCCACCAATGCACATGTTCCTGGCAATTTGTAGGTGTATTTATAACAGGACTAAGCTCCGCCTCTCATTTCCACCGGAATTAAGCTCTGCCTTCTGGTGGCATCAGCCTTTAATAACCGGAAGGTCTGGGAGCCTAATGTACCAACTTAATAGCCAATCCCAAGGCTGGGTGTGTTTCAGTCGCAGTTCCAGAGGTGGTTCTGCAGCACAGTCCAAAATTCAAATAGATGAGCCACAGGAACTGCCAGCCAGTTTGGAATGGCATTTCTGTGCCTCCCCTATTTTAAGGGGCCTCCCCTGGTATATGATATTGGGTCAACAGTAAAAAGATAGACTGCTTATATCAACCCTAAAAGGTTTAGCATGCGCCAGGTCATCAAGCCGAAGAGGTCAAAACAATGAAAATGTCAACATGGTGGCACCCCAACCGCAATTGAAACTGCTTCAACCTGACTTTTCACCTGCTCAAGTATTCCTCAATGAACCTAAGAAGCCTCTGCACCTTGTTCGCAGGGAGTTGACAGCAACCTGCGGTGGTATCTATCATGATCCCTAAATAACTAATGTAACATGTCGGACCCTTAGTCTTATTATGAGCAACGGCAACCACTAGAACCTCAACCAAAGCATGAGCAAAGTGTAAAATACTACCACAAGCCACACTGCCCCTTGGACTTACCAGGAAAATATAGTCCATAAAGTGTGCAACAACCGTGTGGCCAGAGGTGGTCTCAGTGGCGTAACTATAAATTTTGCTCCCCCCTGCCAAAAAGCTTGTGGCCCCCCCCCGGGGGTCCTCTCCAGCGTGTTTCCCCAGTGTGTGACGTGATGAATCAGTGGGGGGATTTGTCATCTCTGCCATGGCTGCACCTGCGCTGTGGCTGACTCGCCTCCAGTGCTCATTCAGTGGGCAGCGGCAGGCAGCAGCATGTCGGTATGTCGAGCGGGTGCCGGCGCCCACACAGACCCCACTGCTGCTTCCTCCCCCAAGCGGCTGCTGGGGCTGCCTTACAGTAGTTACTGTTACGTTGCCCTGGCCTGGGCACCAGGGACAATACGGGTTCCAGACGGAGAGATGATAAGGCGTTAGCCCACAGCCGGGACCGCCGGTTAGGACGGCCACAGCGGGTCCTACACTCTCTCTGTTGAGTCCCCGAGGCAGATGGCAAACCCCTGCGGAGCTAGGCTTCACCTGTGGCCGCCGCGTTCGAAGGAGCGAGTTAAGCCCGCTCCGACCCCGATGCAGCCAGGTCTTATGTGGTGACAAGGGGTAAGCGATCGCCACGGGGAACACTCAAGAGGATAAGCTGACTACTGGACCTAACTGGAAACTGGCCCCTAACTGCCGGCACCAGGCCAAGACGGGGAGTGCGACCTAGTCGCAGACTCCAGCGGATAGAAGGGAGTCCCCAAGAATACTCCAAAGGGACCGTGACTCCCAAAGCAGGGATCTGGAAGAACGGTGACACTCCTGCCTAAACAGAATACTGATGACAGACGGGTGCCAGGGAACACATACAAAAGACGGGGACAAGAATACAAAAGAAGATAACCAAGGACAGTCCCACGGAGGGGCTTAGCCACGGAGGGCCAGAGAACCAAAGAAGAAAAAGACCAGAGCTCCACTGGAGCACTTACGTGACCCACGGAAGATGGAGACAGTGGGTCCGCTGCAGGCTCACAGGCTGAGGGAGGAATACAGCAGAGGAGTCCGGTGAAGTACTGGAAACAAGGGATCCACAGGAAAACACAGCTGACAGGCTGGGAGACAAGGCAGGCTGCAATGGAGACCTGCAGCCAGGAAAACTGGGACCAAGGACCCAGGGGACCGGAAAATGGCAGCAAATAGCTACTGGAGCTGACGTCAGGCGAGCGCGTCTCTGGCCGCCGGGTGGAAGCTCGGGGATGTTGCCTAGCAACGCCCCGACGCTTAGCCTCAGAGTGAGGCTTGGGACGCTGCCCGGCAACGTCCCCCGTCGCGTCAGATGACGCTGCACTCGCCGTCCGTCCGGGTGCAGGGATACCCGGACGGCGGCATGCAACAGTTACGCCACTGGGCGGTCTGGATACACTAATGCAAAAAAAGTGCTGAATTTCCTGAAATAGGCACAAAAGCCAGAACAACCAATAAGCTAGCATCTATTAACATAAATATCTTCTCCTAACCTGAAACCCAGAAACCGCAAAGAATCAAGATGTACGGGGAGGAGGCAAAAAGCAGACTCAATGTTCAGCTTAGCCATGAGGGAACCAGGACCAAAATACTGAACTATCTGCAGGGCCTGGTAAAAGGATTGATAACGCACCCTTGTAGTCATACATTGGGTACCTAAAGAAGGTGTACAAATGAAATAGGTCGACGTGGCTAATGTCGACAGGGTTAGAAGGTCAACACAAGCATTAGGTCGACAATGGCTAGGTCGACAGTCAAAAGGTGGACATTGTTGTCATTTATTCTACCGAGTCCTGTGATTGCCACCGCTATTCATCCTCTGTTCACCTGCTATCCGTTTACCCTGGATGGCACCTAGGCAAGTAGACCAGTCGAAAGGAGCCTTACAAAAAATGAAATGGGATCCGTTCCATATTTTGTGACGACCTGGATAAAGCCTACAGCAGCCTTTAGAAAACCCCGGGAGACAGCAGGAACTATTCTGTAGTTTAGTTTTGATAGAAAACTAGTAAGGGCCCCTGGGGGGTGGATGGGATGAAAACACCAACTTTGACCGGCTTTCAGCTCAAAATCGCCCAGTGTGTATGGGCCTTATGCTGTATTGGGACATGTATACTTCTGCTTTATAAAGCTAGCTATAAAAACTAATAACGGATTGTTATAAAGAACAATTTAACCTGCATGGGTTGCTGTGTACATTCTTAGCTTTAAACTGCATACTTAATTTTGGACGGTTGCTAAGCATGACATACCTGCACAGTATTTATCTGATAGCTTTGCTTATCTCGTAGTGGTGATTCGTGCATAATTCCCTACAGTGGACGATTGTTACATTCAACATAACATTTCAATATTAAAATCTATGTGTGTATGTGTTTTCGTGTTTTGTTTGTATTGTACTCCATAGGAAGCTCTGGACACTATTCCTTTTACTAAGTAAGCATAATTAAAAGTTGAGTATTAATTAAAAGTGTTCCCATAAAAAAATGAGAGTACTTTCTTCTTACATTCTAGCTTACTCGCTGGGGAGAACCTCCACTGTAAATTATTGACCAATTCGGCATCAAATATTGTATTGTGGATATTTTATGTAGAAGTTATCACACTAGGGGGGTGATTCACGTTCGCTCGGTAAGCAAAGTACATTCGTTGCTTACTGAGCGGTTAGACGCCGCACGCCTGGCAAGTGAACGTGCGCCCCCTTCCCTGAGCTCACACATCCATTTGCATGCTCAGTGATCATCGAATGATTGTTCCCCTTTTCGCAAATAAACATCAGTCTACGCAGACTTTTATTTACGAGTGCCTAGAAATAAACAGGACGGATGGCTGACGTCCTGTGATTTTACTTATGCCTAGCTAGTGAATTATGTTGGCATTATATTGCCCTCTGCTCCCTTTTCTAAACCATAAAGTGGTGGTTATAACCCTGAATGATGTTATTAACAGACTAACAGCTGTAATTAGTAATGATAGTCACCAGATGGGGATACAGAACTGCAAAAGGAATCAAAGTAGCAGTATTGGTTGACAACAGCCACCAGGTGAGGACAAATACCTGTAAATGGTATCAAATTAACTGTCACAGTAGTAATGGCCACTAGATGGGGGTACAGAACTGCAAATGATAACAGATCAACAGTGTTCACCAAGTGGGTGGGTAGAGCAATGGATAATTTCAGGATATCAACTATTTGTTAGCAGTGGCCAGTTAGCAGCATCAAGAAGCCAAAGATTATGTCAAAAACAAAACTGCACTTTGTAGCTATGACCACTGTATGTATGCGTGTGTGTGTATGTATGTATATATATATATATATATGTTGCACACACTGCATTGAGACTTTCGCTGTACAGAAAACTGACATAGAACTCCGTCCAATGAGGTGATCACACAGCCATTCTGACGGACAGCTCCTGGAACCCATGGCCACCACCCACTAAGGGGGAGTGACCAACAACCCCTATAAACACGGCTCACCAGCAACACCATGTATCCTTGAGAAAGGCCCCACAAGGGCAGAAACGCGTTGGATCACACACCACAGCATCATCCTCCAAGTCTCCTCCCATCCGGGAGTCGAGCCCACCCTGCTCCACCAACCAGCTCACACTTCCGACTACGCAATCCCCGCAGAACCCGGAAGTGCGGCTGCTTGCTGTAGAAGCGGCGTGGATCGACAGCCGGCGTCCTCCCCTGAAGCAGACGCCGGTAAAGTCTCCAGGCCGTGGACAACGCCGAAGGACCCTCCAGACGGAAGAACCAGCGGGTATCAAGTACGTGCACGGTGCACCGCCGGAGGTGCTTGGGACGCCAGCCTTCGACGACACCCTGTCACCTTCCTTGACCCAGGTTTATCCTCCCCTTTCGTGGGCATCCAGTGTTTCCACTCCTCCATTCCAGTCTGGGACTATCTGGGCACCGCCCAACTCAGAACTACCAGACTGTTCTTCCCTTACCCCCGATTGCCCCCACCCACCACCACCCCCCTCCTCACCCAGACTGTGCATTTCCCTACAGGTGACTGTGCCACCAGCCCGCTGTGTCCTTTAGCCCTGCCCCGGCTATCAACAGCTGCTGCAACACAGATCTTACCAGTACAGTCATTTTGTGCACCGTTTTCAATAAATACATTTTATTCCCACTACTGGCTCACAGACTTGTCTGTTGCAGTACGCACACAGTACCCATATATCACACCATATGTATGACAGGGCCTGAGCGCTGGTCATCAAGTATTAGCTATAATTCTCTGAGTTGGGACCCACTCGACACAGCAGCCGGCAAATCTAGGTTTGAGCGCCACAATCAACCAATACTAGTATAGTATCAAATAACTACCATAGAGACTCTTCTCTTGGCATTGGCTTACTATTATTGTTGGAACGCTAACCACTGTCACCACCAATTGAACCTTGTGTTTACAGTCATTTTGTATAATTTATATATGATTGATTTTTCTATTTTATAGTTTTTTTGTATGATTAATTTATCCATTTTTTTCAGTTAGAATTAAAATGTATTTCCTATTTTAGCACAGTGTGCAGTATTTCTTTGTTTGCAGAAAGTGGTTGGGTTAATAATAAATGAAAAGTCAAGTGCTATGTATACAATTTTAGATGTATGATAAGGTGGTTTCAGTACAAGGGCAAATGAATTGTAGACCATTATTGAACAAAGTATTGTAAAGAATGTGATTTATTGTATCACTATCTTAAGGCTAATGTTTTAGAAACAGTTCTTAGAAAGCATATTGTATTTGGGTACGCAAATAGTTGGAATGACTCATGCACACAAACACAGCAGCGTGGAACCCTGTTCCCCAGGTAATGTTTAATTGCAATGTGTCATACTTATGAGGAATAATGCTGATGATGCAATGTTATATTGGAGGTTATTCCTTATGTATTTGCTTGATTATTATGAATAAATACTGCCAGATTGACTGATGCTGTGGATATTTGCTCGTGTGATCAATTAACTATTTTGAAATTATCAGTAATGCTGCTGTTAGTTAACAGCTCCATTATTAGGAGGTTTTCACATTATCAAGTCCTTGGGTGAAGTCCTTGATAAAACACGTTAGGGCGTGTCCTTTCTCTAGCTCGTCCAAGTCGGATTTCATTGTGCCTGTAGTCAGTGTTGAACTGGGTAATGAAGGGAATGAAGTAACAGGGTTCCACTAAGGGGTCTGGCCAGTCTCCAGAGGGGGTGTGGTCAGCTGCCATCGAAATTTGGATAACCTAAGAGAGTAAATAGTATAGTAAAATTATAGTTATGCATTATAATGTGCCATATTAAAACCATGTGCCATATTAATACCAGCAATGCACTGTAGAGAATACAGATGGATCCGGCGGCCCCCACCAGCTGCCAGAAGGGGACGTTCGCACACAAGATGCGCGTACATCCCCTTACAACGGAGGTCCCTGCTGCTCGATCCCACCTCCCAATAACCCCCCCCTTTCCTTAAAGTGGAGACGGGCAGGTTTGCGTCCCCTGCCACCCGGAAACTGCGACGTGCGTGCATGTGGGTCACTCACACATCCCAGTCAGATGGAGTACCATCTCGCCAGCGGGGGTATTCTGGCGAGCCCCGGTGCTGGCTGAGAGGCGCTCGATCTGTACACCATAGTCCTGTGCAGTGGCGTAACTATCACCCCGCTGCCCCCGCGGTGGCGGGGAGGCGCTTGGAAGGTGAGGGCGCCGGGGGGCTGCGGGGCTATTGTTACCCGTCCTGCTGCGTCTGCCATGGGACCTTTCGCCGGCTCTCCATCTCCCTGCTCTCCCGGCTCCGTCTGCAATAAAAAATGTGAAACACAGAAAATGGCTGCCCCCTTAATGCAGACCGTTTTTGAGTATGCTAGAGGAGGCGGAGGCGGGGGGAGATTTTTTCATAGTTACGCCACTGGTCCTGTGCAGCATAAGGCAACATAAGTGTAATGTATAATTAATGTGCAAAGTCTGGAACCTGATCCTTATCATTTGAGGTGTGCCCCCGGCCAGTGGGGCCCAACAGGGGTTTCTTCTGTGCCCCTGAGGGGCCAAGGCAGAAGAGTCAGCTTCCATTATACAGCTTGTCTTCAGTAGTGGTCCTAGCAGCACACTTCGTGACTGGACAATCGTAGTGCTAATGCTGTGACTAGCAATCTGACTCAGACATTACTAGAAGGCAAGGATTATTATTCAGGGGAGGCTGCTTATAAATGGACCAATGGAGTACATGTGGCACATAAGGGGCATGTTGGCACATAAAGGGCAAGTAAAGGGGTCTGTTGGCACACAAGCTACATTTATGTTGGTCTTATGGCATATAAGGGGCATATGGAGGGAATATATGGCACATAATTGGCATCCGTAGAAGGCTGATGGCATTTAGGGGATATATATGCAGGATGTTGGCAGAAAAGGAACATCTGGAGTAAACCTGCATGTAAGTGGCATCTGGAGTGGTTTCACCACCATTTTCTTCAATGTTAGGTCTCTGATATACTAGAATTCTGAATTTATGAACCTTTTATTGTTCATATATTTTTCTCAGCCATACTGTATCATACTGCAGTTTTTATGCATTTTCTGGCTTTTATTATTATGGCATCACTGCTACTGTACTATTTATCTCATGATGCACTGACATATTTTTGATGGGCATCCTTTGTTTGGAAGACACATATAAACAAACAACTTGTATATGAGATTAATTATAGGCTGGTTTCATTAGTAATACTAGGGGCAATAATAATTAGAAACCCTTTTATAATATATTTATTCATTTAGCACCTCCTGGCCACTTGCCCTCTCCCCCTTTTTTTCAGTGTATTTATATAATTTATGTCATCCAACCACCTATCCCCTCTGCTTTTGAAATACGTATATTAAATGACAATATGGCCCATGGCTGCCTGCTCCTCTTATATATTTCATAATATGATTGGCCTATGCCACTTGCTCCTTTATAGATATATATTATAGATATATCTCATTTAATGCCACCTGTCCTTTAAGTAATTAATGGTACTTGTTTCCTAGCACGGCGCCCATCGCATACCGTATTTAGTGATATGCGATATTCACGTTAAATTAACAGGAGTGCTTGTACAATAAAATATCGCATCGCATGCCATCAAATGCCATCATAGGTGCTTACAATGTTAAATGCCCCCCCATTGTCAATGCCACCCCCACTATCAATGCCAACCCGAAGCGTGGCGAGCGCAGCAAGCCCGCGAGGGGCGGCGGTACGCGTCCTCCGACCTTTTCATACCCCCACTATCCACGTCGGTGTGGAGTTGATATTAGATAGTGTGGCGAGCGCAGCGAGCCACCGAGCCCGAAGCCTGGGGAGCGGACTCAGAATATGAGCCCGAAGCGTGTCGAGCGCAGCGAGCCCTGTGAGGGAACACGGAATACATGTAAAGTAATCAGTGTCCGCTCGCCACGCTTCGGGGTCGGTGGCTCGCTGCGCTCGCCACACTATATAGAATCAACTCCGTGCCGACGTGGATAGTGGGCAAGTGCTCGCCACGCTTCGGGTTGGCGTTGATAGCGGGGGTGGCGTTGACAATGGGGGTGCATTTAACATTGGAAGCACCCATTAGGGAAGGGACATTTTGTTCTGTTCTATCATTGTCACTGCACATCAATCTTCAACAATTATAAAAAGACTGATGACTCCCTAAACTGCTAAACAGAAATGCTGTAAATCTTGTTTTGCTGACAGACACTGAAGGATCTCTTTGCTTTATTTAAATTAACAAAAATAAATATAAATCAAAATATGATGTACAGTGTGTTGGCACAAGTTTCCAGCATACATACATTAATACAGCATATTAAATAATGTATTATTTTAATTTATTTCCTTTAGTCACACACTGGTGTATATTGTTGAATAAACTGTTTTTCTGAAATATTTTTTTGTGCTCCATTTTGAGCCGGGATCCAGTCGATAGGTTGAGAGTGCCTAGGTCAGCAGTCAATAGGCAACAACCACTATTGGTCCATGGGCAATAGGTCGACGCAGTAAAAAGTTCTACATGGTTTAGGTTGACATTGTCAAAAGGTTGATGCAAGCAAAAGTTGACGTGTCAATGGCCGACACAGAATATAACAGTGTGCTGAGCGCAACAAGGCACCGTGTCTGAGGCATGTTGACATAGATGGCAAAAAACCCAGTGAAAAACACGTCAACCTTTTCACATTTTGATCTTTTGCCAAGGTCGACCTAGACCATGTTAATCTTTTTGAGGCATTGTTTTAATTGCCTGTCAACCTAGACACTGTTGTCCCATTAATGCATTAAATAATATGTTGATATTTAAGATTTAAATAAAAATCCATATCTCTCCTTCATCAGTGTAGTACTCAAACTATTGACCTACAGTAACTGCATTGTGTTAGGAAACTTGTGGCTCTCCCGTTACTGTCTGTATGACACATTTTCTTGCTCCTAACACACCGGTCTGCACATCTTCTGTTTCTGTATTTTGTTTTGCAAATGCCTCAAAAGTTTTCATTACATAATAAACAGAATTCAGAAAGATGAATATGAAGGGGATAAATGAAACAGAAGATGTGCAGACCGGTGTGTTAGGAGCACGAAAATGTCACGGGGAGACACTGAGTAAGTGGGGGGCACCAGGGGTCTGTGGGGCTATTGATGTGCTGCACTGCCCTGCCTTACCCCACTGCTTGCTGTTGCCGCTGCATCCAGGTATGTGGCCGGCCCAGAGATATAGTTGTCTGCGGCCCGGCTCTTCTGGCTGGCTCCTGATAATGAAAAAAAAGGTCTCACAAAATGTCTGCCCCCTTACAGCAGACACTTTTGAGGATGCTAGAGGAGGTGGCCTGTCACCCAGCCCCCCAACACCGCATCCACCCATCCCCCAAACGCAGTACCCATGCAGGCATCCCTCCCCCACCCACACCACCACCGGCGCTTCACCTCCCGCACCCACAGCACCACCGCAACTGCCCGTACCTCAATCGATGCACCCCCACACCTGACCAACCCACACCACCCACACAGGGTGCCCCCGCACGTGTAATTCCACCACCAGCAGTATCCCCGCACCTGCCACTGCAACACCTACACGGCCCCCAAGCACCCTCACCCACCCACGCCACTGCCGCAACACCACTGCATCCGCCTCTCTACCACCAGCAGCAACCGCCCCTCCACCACCCACAGCACCCCTGCATCCGCTTGCGGTAACACCACAACCACCACTGCGTCACCCACAGTACACCCACACCTACCCCTTCCCCACCCATGGCACACCGGCCTCTCCCCCATCCACAGCATACCCAGACCCCATCCCTCACCCACTCTAACCACACGCGAACCCCTCCAACACCGGGGGTGCCCCTGCCCTGACCATCCCCCACCCAACTGCAGCACTCCTGCACACGCCCCTCCCCCACCCACATCACTCACATTCGGCACCCCCACACATGCAACTTCACCACCCACAGCACTCCCACATCTGACCCTCCCTCACCACCACTATTCACCCTCCCCCACCTGTGGCAACCCAGCACCTGCCACTCCCCCAACCGTGGTACTAATGCACCCACCCAAGGTACCCCTGCACCTGGACCTCCTCAACCTGCAGTACCCCTGCACCCAGCCATGGCAAGACCGCACCCACCCATTTCTCACCCACAGTACCCGCGTACCCATACCTCCCCCACCCATACCACCCCAGGCAATCCACCATATACAGGTTGAGTATCCCCTATCCGAAATGCTCGGGACCACGAGCATTCCGGATAGGGCAATTTTTCGGTTTTTGGAATAAATTTTTTTAGCCATATATACCTGTCCCCTGATGGTGTCCGGTGGTCCCTCGGCGTCCACGCAGGCCTCTGGCATCTTCTCTGGGTCTCCAGCGGTCCCAGGAATGCATTGCGCGAGTGTGCACGCGCACCCTCGCGCAATGCATTCCTGGGACTGCTGGAGACCCTGGAGAAGATGCTGGAGGCCTGCTGTGGACGCCCTGGGACTTGGTAAGTATGAAAAGAGGGTTAGGGGGGTTAAAAAAATATATATATTTGAATGATTCCAAAAACCACGGTTTTTGGAATAATTCGGATAAGGGATGCACGGATACGGGATACTCAACCTGTAATACTAACCATATTTCAAACAATAAAGGCGTTTACAGGTTAAGGGGTGGAGCCCCTTATGACGGTGTTATAAATGGCCCTGTCCCCCAAGGGATACAGTTACTAGGTCGACAAGCATTAGGTCAACAAGCATTATGTCGACACCACTAGGTCAACATGCATGAAGGTTGACATGGGTTTAGGTCAACAGGGTCTTTAGGTCGACACAAGCATTAAGTCAACATGGGGAAGGTTTTTCACTTTTTTTGATCCGACATGTGCAGACAGGCGGTATTTCATGCCCTACCATCCACTAGGGCGTGGTGGGAGAATAAAATAGTGTGCCGAGTGTAGCCTCCGAATGGCATCTCTCATATGGTGGTCAGCCCCTCCCTTGCAAGCACCTTTAATGAATTAATAAATTGGTTTGAGCAACTTGACATTATTTGTGTATTACTGTATATTAATGTATTTTCTATTTTTCTTTAGGTCTCTGGAATACTGAGACCTAAATAAACCTTAGGTCACCTGGAAGTGACTATTATTTGTTCATATAGAAATATGTTACTGTATATTAAAATATTGAAGCCCTTCTCTCTTCCACTCCCTCTGTATTACCCCTCTGGGCTGCTCTGTTCTCTACCTTGGTTCATAAAAATGTACTTAAGTTACATGATGACAATTACGTCTGTCAAGGCCGTGTCATTTATATCTTGAAGGGTTCATTTCATTTATTCAAGAAAACAAAAGCTTAGACATACTGTACTGTAGGAGGGATTTACCAGTAATGTAACTATGACAGGTTACATTATTACTTACCTACTCACATGTTGGAAATACTTATTGACAGTAACCTACATTTTGGGCAAAAGCTATGGAGAGTATGCACTTTGAGTTATTGGGCTTACTCGACAATTCTACTATACCATCTAAGCAATTTTCCCGGGGGTGGATGACTTTGCGTATCAGCCCTATATAGACTGAGAGCTGATCTTTTTATGACATCAAAGCTGTGTTTAATTGTTGTCATCAAACGGGTTTGAGCTGCACCTGCAGGTGTTTAAAAGGCATTGATAACCTCCCTACATGGCAGCATACATAATAAATAAATTGTTTATTCCTTATGACACAAAGATTTTTTTTGATCAGTAGCCCTACAATTGTTACAATATTTTGTATCAATACTTATAAGATTCATTAGATCCATACTACTGTATGCCTTTATGATATACAGTATAGCTAACGGGAGGGATACAACATAAAGATATTTTCTCTGTGTATTATATAAACACACTCCTGGTTCTCAAGCAGAGCTGTGATACATACTGTAGTAAAATTGGCAACTCTTTGATACATTTTATTGTTGCAAAAGGCAGATTGTACAGTACATTTAACAGAAAACCTATTGTTCAGGGTGTGGGTTGTTAGGTCTGCAACAACTAGGTCGACAAGCATTGGGTCGACACCACTAGGTCGACAGGCAGCAAGGTTGACATGGGTCTAGGTCAACATGGGTCTCAGGTCGACATGTGTCTAGGTCAACAGGACATTAGGTCGAAACAAGCATTAGGTAGACATGGGCAAAGTCGACAGTCAAAAACAGAAAAAAGAATTCTGAGCGCAGATTGTGGGATTGTGCACTGCAGCTGTCTCAAATTAAGGGGAATACCAAACCCCTTAGAGGTTATAGAGACAAACAAAAAAAGAAAATAGAGGCAGCGCTGTGCAAAATCACTTTTTCTTATTTATTAAAAGGTATACATTAACACTTTAAAAATAAATTAATATGACTATAAGTCAACAATGTAAGTAGTCATACACCTCCTGAGGAAGCCGCTGAGATTCGTTAAGGCGGGGAAACGCGTAGAGGAGAACGGGGACTTTGTTTGGCAGCCATTTTCATAGAGCCGGTGGAAAACCTTTGATATGACCGCAAATATTTGGAAAGCACCAGTGGTCGGAGTGTGACACCGGGGTCTGAAAGCCTTTTCCCCCACCCAGCGTCTGGAACACTATAAGTATAAAATCCTAAATACCATGTGCACATAGGTGGGACTGGACTGAGCTATTACTAAATCACTAACCTATTCAAGCACAATAAGTGATCACAGAAGAAAACAGAACCTCTTATAAAAATGTTTTGCATGCATGCAGCTAACCCTATATTATACTAATCAGCTAAGGGGGATATATGTTTGTGATGCTTGCAGTATTGTTTATGGCTACTTACATTGTTGACTTATAGTCATATTAATTTATTTGTTAATGTATACCTTTTAATAAATAAGAAAAAGTGATTTTGCACAGCGCTGCCTCTATTTTCTTTTTTGTTTGTCTCGACAGTCAAAAGGTCAACATGGGGTTTTACACTGTTTTTTTTACCCAAATGTCAACATAGTCGACATGGACACAGTTTAAAGTGCATCGCATCCCCTCGCATCGCTCGCTTCGCTTGCCATGCTTCAGGCACGGTGCCTCCTTATGCTCGGCACACTATTTTATTCTCCCACCATGCCCTAGTGGATAGTAGGGCATGAAATACAGCCTGTCGGCACATGTCGGCTCAAAAAACAGCGAAAAACCCCATGTCGATCTTTTGACTATCGACCTAATGCTTGTGTCGACCTAATGCTTGTGTCGACCTAATGGCCTATCAACCTAGATTCATGTCGACCTAGACACATGTCGACCTTGACCCATGTCGACCTAAACCCATGTTGACCTTGTTGCCTGTCGACCTAGTGGTGTCGACCCAATGCTTGTCGACCTAGTTGCTGTAGACCTAGTGACTGTATCCCATTTTCGCTATCCATCTAGCATTTCCAGTCCTTGCAAATTAGCATGGAAGCTCTTTAGAATATTTAATTACTGAAATTATTCTACTACAATATATAGCTCCAGAGTATAAAATGTAAAATTATACAAACAAGAATAAGATGCTGAACACACTATATGGAATATAAGAGTACTGTACTTTGGAACTATGTATATCTAAGTCACTTATTTGTGTATGTGAAAAAGCACACATAACAGTACAAAGATAAAATGTACAGTATATTTGGGCGTATCACAGGCATTACAATGATGAAATATATATTTGTGCATATCACAGGCAGGACAAAAATGACATTTATATTTGCGCATACCACAGGTCTTACAGATCCGTATCATGAAAAAGATGCTTGTGAAAAAGATATAGGAGATATGTCTTAAGGTCCATACACACTGCATGACTTTGAGCTGAAAGCAGCTCAATTTACTCGTCTGAGCGGCTTTCAGCTGGAAAGTCACCCAGTGTGTACGGGGCAGCGATGAGCGGTAAGCACTACTGCATTATAGCTGGCTCGACCACTCATCTGTTGGTATTACCAGCAGATGAGCGGTGGACTGGATGGCTTTCCATAGTGTCCTGCTGTGGAAAGTCATCCACACTGGGGAAAAATGCTAAAATGGTATGCACTGTGTGCAGAGTGTTTTTCTGCCCAGTGATTTTCCACATCATTGTTATTCATACACGATGAGCAAAAATGCCCAGTTTGTATGGACCTTTAGGTGCTAAAGCAATTGGTGGTCTAGTAAAATATATGTCTATCAGCTGCCATGTTAGCGGAGGTATGCCAGCCTCCAAAGTTTACAAGAAAAAAAGATACTCCTATGTGATGCTCAATAACACATAAAAAGCCCTCTGATGAAGTCTCGTAGGGGCATGGCCTAGCGTCAATCTTGGATGTGAGTGCTACCACCCCGACAGAGCTGCGGTGTGCAGATCTCTAGTTCATGCTGTTATCGCTGCGGTTGTGTTAACCGCCAGATTTGGTATGTGATTTTTTACCTCACATGAAAGTGGATTTTTAAAGAAATAAAATATTTTTATACTTTGATATACGCACTATGGAGCGCTCCTGTATGTTTTCCTAGACAAATGCTAGCCATGAATACAGGTGCCTGCTGAGGCATACTTTGGGAGCTGCCGATCAGAAAGAGTGATCTTGACTGCTACTGAACTAAAAGACAACTCGGGGCTTTCTTTGTTCCAACCGCATGCGACCCCATGCTGAGAAGGTCGGGAACCACAGTTTGAGAACCGCTGATTTACAGTATACCTTTGATATAGGACCTTTTTTTGATTGACTTGATTGACGGGTGCACACACCCAGGACAGCGGGCCAGGGCGGAAAAGGGCAGGGAGTGCCGGGCAGCCTCATTACTATATGCGAATGCCTAATGCTTCATGGTAATGAGGCCATGACGCAGGTGAGAATTATATGTGTGCTTTACAGCAAGTGTTCTTATGAAGTGTATTCAATGCCCTGAGGGCAAACTATGACAGAGAGCAGTGCCAATAGCTCACCGTCATGGCTCAGGCTCACCCTCAGTATTCAACCAACCACCCTTCACTTGCCGTTTCCACCTCGCTAATTCTTTTCAGTGAGGTGGAAACGGTGAGTGCGGCCATCAAAACGGCGGAGCTCACCACAAAATGCAGTGGGCTTGCTGCATTTGTGGTGAACCTCACCATTCCGGGGAATCATCGCCGTGCTCTGACAGCGAGGATTTCCCTGGAACATTGAAGGCCATGTCCTCACACCGACAAAAATGGTGCCTACAAAATTTCAGCACGCGCATATATTGCTTTGTCTGCTGCCAGACTTGTGAGGTATGCATTAGGTCAGAGGAATTGCGGTCTGTGGCATAATGTGTCAGGCATTACAGTGTGCAGCAAATTGTGCAGGGGCATTACGGTGTGCGGCATAGTATCAGGGGCATTGGACAAATTTTATTAGCTCTCCAGGAGTTTTTATTTTCTTTTTTTGGCTCGAGTAGCTCACGCTCAATTACGGTTGGGGATCACTGTATTAGTGCAATGTAGCTGTTTATTCTGTCATGCTGTGTATCTGGTGGTTGCCAAGCAACAGTCTGTGTTGCCATCTACTTTTGGTGAGGTCTGATGACGTCACCGAATGAACGTGGCTGCTGAGAGTGGGAAGTTCGGTGACCGAAAGGGCCTCTGATAGCTGTGGTGGAGGTGGTGAAGCACTGATTATACACTGTTAAATTTCAGGAAAATGACCTTTCCCTTTTGATAAAGCTCTGAGAAGAGAGCATCCTTCCCTGTCAACAGACCCCGCCCCTCAGCAGACCCCACCCCCTAATAGGGCTGCTTCCAAAAATTTCCAAACCAATCCGCCCCTGCTTATTTATGTATTTAAACATTAATTATAATTTCCATGATATATATATATATATATATATATATATATATATATATATATAATGTATATATAATCTTGGTGCATGCGTCTGCACGCAGGTCAACAGTGCCCTCCCCCCATGCACTCTGAAGGTCATTCAAAAAGCACTTGCCTGGTTGGAGAAACGTGATTGGCCGATTGAATAAAGGGGAGGGGAGCTGTAGCTGCTGATCACCGGGACAGCCTTTTTCCGAACCCGATGTCCTGGCACTGCCACTTTGATACATCCCAGCGGTATTGGAAGATACTGCAATGCGATGTGTGGCAATATCACCATGCAGGCATCGCCCTTTAATGATAAATGCGCACTTAAGTTCATCTGCTCCTATGTACAGTAGCAAGTGTCCCTGTTAGAGTGAAATACAGTGGTCAAGCACACACACACAAAAAATACACAGATGGGATTTACTGTGCAGGGGACTTTTTAGTCTGTCCATTCCTCAGACTAGGGTACATACCTAAGAGATATCTGTCAAATCTGTCTGGTGGGAACAAACATCTGGTAATGTACTGTACGAGAGCAAATAACAATCCACCATTTGCGCCCAAACATTAAAAAAACAGACAAAAACTATTGTTTGGAGAAATTTGTTATATTAATACAAACAATGTAATCAATTATGGATGACCATTTTCTGTTTTCCAGTGTTTAGGAGTGTCATTTGCCCTGATACATTTCCATATTTTATTTCAACCAGACAGATTGGACAGATATCGTTTAGGTGTGTAACCCACAGGGGCGGGCTGGGCCGGGAGGCAGGGTGCTATGTGCCCCCCGGGCCACTTTATCAATTAGTGCGATGGGCCGGCTTAAATATTGAAAAGAACCCTGGTGGTCCAGTGTATTTAGGGTGGCAGCCGCAGCTTCTGCCCGCCCGCAGCCCGGCTGGTATTGTTCACTCTTATACTCTTCCGCCGCAGCGCGCACTGGGAGGAAGAGGAGGGACAGAGTACATCTGTCTTGTGTGCCCCAGTGCCGCTTACCTACATCGGTCATGTGCCTCAGGTCCGGGAGCATGGAGTGTCAGTGACTGGGTGTGTGAAATTGAAAGTCTGTGTCCGCTGTCAATAGCGGACAGCCTGTCGGGTGCCGGTGTTCAGCATGCGCATAGGAGCCATCACGGCTGCGTGTCCCCGCACAGCAGCCCACGGCTCCTCTCTGCACACAGTCAGCAGCGGCTCCCAAAGCTGCCTGCCATCGCTGCTCTGCCTTCATCCCTTAAGAGGACACATGCAGGGCAGGAGCACATAGTTGGGATGCCGCCTGGTGAGAATTGGGGGTGGAGGGGGTGGGGGTGGGGGGTGGTGGTTGTCCTGGGTGTGGGTTGCTACCAGGTGAGCACGAGGGGGCACCAGATTACAGCCTGTGCTGGGCACTGTAAAGCCTAGTTTTGACACTGCACAAGTGCAGTTAAGTCCCATACCAAGTGCCCTGGCCGACAGCGCGCAGGCCCCAGCAACTGGCCCAGGCAGCGGGCCCACCTCCCCAGGACTCCAGAGTAGCCAATGGCAGTCCCGCACCTCCCCACTGTGTGCCCTTGCCAGCGGCGCTCAGGTTACCAGACTCCAGGTGGCAGAGCAAGGCAGCAGCTCAGTGAATATGGACAGTCAAAGTCATTCGGTGCCCTCACTTGCACCCAGGCGGCCCCAGGAGCAGGCAGCTCAGCAAGTGGGAGTGGAGACTTGGTGGCGTTCCATGATGTAACTCCTGGCATCGAGCATGCAACCCTAGGTGTTCTAGCATGCAACCCCTGGCATCAAACAAGAAACCTTTTGCAATGAGCATGTAGGTAAGCGGCACTTATGTGGCATAAAATGTAATAGGCATTATGGTGTATGGTATCATATGTAGTGTTCATTCTAGCACCCGCTATCTTTGAAAACCCATGCAGTTCCTCTTGCCTGCCTGGGGTGTCGCTGTTTGCTGTGGTGTTTCTAGCACTGTGCTGCTATACAGACCACACTGTGCTAGGATCACTCCAGCAGACAGCGACACCCCAGGCAGGGAAGAGGAACTGCATGGTTTTTCAAAGATAGCGGGTGCTAGAATGAACACTAATATGTAATGGGCAATACAGTGTGGCATAATGTGTAATGGGCCTCACGGTGTTTGGTATAATGTGTAATGGGCATTACGAGGTTTGGTATAATGTGTATTGGGCATTATGGCACGTGGTGTAATATGTAATGGGTGTGCGATGTGTAATAGGCATTACGTTGTAAATTTTTGGCACGCACTCTTCCTGTTTTTGGTTTGCCTGGCTCCTACACTTTTATCCAGGCTCCTACATTAACATAAAATTTGTTGAGCCCTGGCATAACGTGTAATGAGCATGTAATATGCATCACAGTGTGTGGCATAACATGTAATGGGCATCACGGTGTGTGGGTAGCATGTAATGGGCATCACGGTGTGTGGCATAATGTGTAATGGGCATCACTGTGTGTGGCGTAGCATGTAATGGGCATCACAGCATGTGACATAGCGTGTAATGGGCATCGCGGTGTGTGGCGTAATGGGAATCTCGTTGTGTAATGGACATTACAGTGTACTGCCAGAGTAAAAAGTTTTCAATAAGCCTGTGAAAATTTCACAGGCCTGCGATTATCTGCAAATCAATTTGCGATCATTTACCATCAAATTATTTTCCTAGTGTGTGCAGTCTGTGCGTAGCCCAGGACTTACTCTGGTGCTGCAATAGAGACAGGAATGGGGCCAGAGCTCACGTCACAGTCTGTGACTGTTACTTATGGGCCAGTGCTCTGGACTTGCCCCCCAGGCTAAAAGTTGCCAGCCAGCCCCTGGTAACCTATTTAGTCCTCTGCCCCAAGCCATTTTCTGACACACCAGGTTATTTACATTTTCAGATGATAAAGAAACTCTCTTCTTCTGTACAATATGACCAGCCAGAGAAAACAAACATTCACAGGGTACTGATGTTGCAGGTGTGGCCAAGTACTTATGTGCAATGGAGGCCAGCCTGCTGTGTGAGATTGCATGTTTGGACCACCACTCAAACTGACAGGACTCTGTACTGATGGTGGGCTCCGCTCTGTATCGATGCACACTACTGCTGCTTGAAGTCTTCTGTTGTAGGATCCATGCTCACCAGCCACCAACACGTTTCGTTTATATAATACACTTTTTCAAGGATAGCTGGGCATTTCCTGGAAAGAGAGTTACATCCTGGGAACAAGTGACATAAAATCATTATACACCTGTATCAACCACGAAACAGGATGTGAACACACAAGATGGATGCTCTCCAATATGACAGAAACTTCAAACCAGAAAATAATTTTTATCATGGAAAACATCAAATTTATCCTACACCTCAATTATTTTTGGTACGGCTGTAACTTTTATAGATAAAAATGCGGGACCACGATGGGAACGTAGTTTGCGCCCAGCTACACAAATTTGTTCGTAGCCCACTGGGAAGACTTGACAATTTGGAACAATAACAGATATAGACACAATCTGATCTGTTGGCATCGCTTCATAGACAATGTCTTCTTTATATGGGATGGCCCTGAAGAACTGCAGGGTTTTACAGAATACATCAATAAAAATACAAACAATCTGGAATTCACTATAACTGCAAGCCTAGAATGTGTCACCTTTCTCTACTTAGAAATTTATATTACAAATAATACAGGACAAACAAGAACTCATACAGTATGAAGAAAGATTCAGGCAACAACATGGTACCAACTTCAAGCAATCACCACAGTAAATGGATATCAAGCATTCCGTTGGGACAATTTCAAAGAGTAAAAAGAAACTGCACAGAAAACACCATCTTCACATCCCAAAGTAATGCTATTAAACCACAATTTTTACAGAAAGGATACAAAGAAAAACATCTGAAAGCTCAAATTGCTAAAGTGGAAAGAATGGAACAATCAGAGATGATCAAGTACAAAGAAAAAAACAAAAGCAAAGAGCATGACCTTCTTTTCATCACGCACTTTAAAATAATAGAAAATCTCATTCAATAATTATCCCCATAGATACACCTCTTTTTTCTCTCCCCCTAAACTCCTCCGTCTCTTATCTCCCCTCGTCTCTTGGTGGATGGCTGGATCGGTCCATGGATGAGTTGATGGCCTTGGTGTAGGAGCGGGCATATATTCTGAATTTTAACTTTATATATATTTGTTATTTTGTTTTTCTTCTTTTTATTTTTTCCTTTTAATATATAAGCTTTCTTTTGGTTGTTGTTATTGTTATGGTTATTATTGATGCCACCAGAAATCTCTATTTATATTCTCTTTATTTTATCACTATTCCTAACTACTGCATGATGATGGTCTTTCTACAAGTCTTATACTAGTGTCTCCCTCTATTTTACAACATTGACTTTTTTTATATATATTATCTCTATTTCACTTATTTATTATGATCCAATTGCAAGATCCATTATGCTATTATTTTGTCAACTTCTCTTTCTTATTACTATATGTTGTTGGAAAACATTTAAAAAAATGGTGGGTTGTTCCTCATATTGTATCAGATTATTTTGTTCATTTGTTGCAATTGATGTGTTTTGGGGTTTGAGGTTCAATAAAAATTATTTTGAAAAAGAAAGAAAATCTCATTCAAAAACCTGGGCACATATTACAACTTGATGAAGATTTAAAACCATTCATAAATTATGTAAGTACAAAATATCACCTGCCACATACTTGTTGAACTTATTGTTTTACTGCTAACTTAAAATGTACTGTAAACTCACTCAGTCTTTAATAATAAAAAGTTTATTAAAAAAAAAAAAAAAAAAAAAAACATTCATAAAGAACAAGGAATGCAGCTGCCAGCTGCACACAATGTAAAGCCGTGACAATCGGGTAAAGAGCGTTGGGCAGTCTGTATACTCAGACGGGCAGTCTGTATACTCAGAGCAGGTCCGTGGCCATTGGGAACTCACGGTCCAGTGGGAGAGTTCAAAATAGCCTCAGACCTGCTCTGAGTATACAGCTGGGTAGCCCACCACCCTCTGCCCAGCTGTCACAGCTTTACATTGTGTACGGCTGTCTTCTTACATTGAACATCAGCTGTGTAAGGTGAACTACTTAAGCAATCAGGGCGCTGATAGCAATGAAGAAGAAGCTGTCAGCCCTGATTCCTCTGATTACTTTGGTGCCTACAATGCGTAACGGGTGGGCCGGCCCTGTGTGGGAGCAGCTTGACCAAGACGTGGCGACAGGGGCGGGCTGGGCCGGGGGGCAGAGTGCCATATGCCCCCCGGGCCGCTTACCCACCCACTGGCTGCGGGCCGTGCTGCGGCTGGATCAGCTTCTCCAGCTCTCCTGCACTGGCCGCGGCTTACAGAACACGGCCGCGGCTACAGGAAAATGGCCGCCGGCCCCCTGCACTGAGGACATGTTCTCAGTGCAGGAGGCCGGCGGCCATTTTCCTGTAGCCGCGGCCGTGTTCTGGAAGCCGCGGCCAGCGCAGGAGGGCTGGAGAAGCTGATCCAGCCGCAGCACGGCCCGCAGCTAGCGAGTGGGTAAGCGCTCTCCCCCCCCCCTCCCTCACCCCAGCATATGTGTTTCTGTCACTGTGGGGGCATATCTGGCACTGTGTGGGGGCATATCTGGCACTGTGTGGGGGCAAATCTGGCACTGTGTGGGGGCATATCTGGCACTGTGTGGGGGCATATCTGGCACTGTGTGGGGGCATATGTGTATCTGGCACTGTGGGGGGCATATCTGGCACTGTGGGGGCATATATGTATTTGGCACTGTGGGGGCATATGTGTATCTGGCACAGTGGGGCATATGTGTATTTGGCACTGTGGGGGCATATGTGTATCTGGCACTGTGGGGGCATATGTGTATTTGGCACTGTGGGGGCATATGTGTATCTGGCACTGTGGGGCATATGTGTATTTGGCACTGTGGGGGCATATCTGGCACTGTGGGGGCATATGTGTATCTGGCACTGTGGGGGCATATGTGTATCTGGCACTGTGGGGACATATGTGTATCTGGCACTGTTGGGGCATATGTGTCTGGCACTGTGGGGGCATATGTGTATTTGGCACTGTGGGGGCATATGTGTCTCTGGCACTGTGGGGGCATATGTGTCTCTGGCACTGTGGGGGCATATCTGGCACTGTGGGGGCATATGTGTCTTTGGCACTGTGGGGGAATATGTGTCTCTGGCACTGAGGGGGCATATGTGTCTCTGGCACTGTGGGGGCATATGTGTCTCTGGCACTGTGGGGGCATATCTGGCACTGTGGGGGCATATGTGTCTTTGGCACTGTGGGGGAATATGTGTCTCTGGCACTGTGGGGGCATATGTGTCTCTGGCACTGTGGGGGCATATGTGTCTCTGGCACTCTGGGGGCATATCTGGCACTGTGGAGGAATATGCGTATTTGGCACTTTGGCAGAATATCTGGCACTGTGGCGGCATTTGTGTCTGGCACTGTGGGGGCATATGTGTATTTGGTACTGTGGCGGAATATCTTGCACTGTGGGGGCATATCTGGCACTGTGGACATCACATTGTGCGGTGTAATGGGCATCATGGTATGGGGCGTAATGGACATTACGGTGTGGGGAGCATTGGGTAATTGCCATCACAGTATGGGGTGTAATGGGCATCAAGGTGTGCAGCATAATGTGTAATTAGCATCACAGTGTGCGGTGTATTGAGTAATTAGCATCGCAGTGTTGGGCGTAATGTGTAACTGGCATCATGGTGTTCAGCATAATGTGTAATTGGCATTACGGCATGTGGCTTTATGTGTAATGGGTATTACAAGGTTCGCTAAAATGTGCAATCTGCAGGTACACAATACAATCATGGTACAGGCAACGCCCCTTATGATAGGCCACGCCCCTAATTTTTCGGCGCGCAAAAACATTCCTTCCGACGGTGACTTGGCTGATTATGGGCCAGTGCTCTGGACTTGCCCCCTAGGCTAAAAGTTGCCAGCCAGCCCCTGCGTGGCGATCAAGCCAATCCAACTTGCAGGAGGTGCTTCAGGAAACGTAGGGTGAAATTTCTTCAGATTACCTCAACAAATTAGCAGCTAGAATGCGAAAGGTCTGCAATGCTGTAATGGATGCAAAAGGAGCATTCTTTGATAAAAACTAATTTTGAAGGACAAAATTATTATTTCAAATAAAAATCATTATTTATAACCTTCTTGACTATATGTTCTAATCATTCTGCAACTCATTTGATAAATAAAAGTCAGTTTTCATGTAAAACACAAAATTGGGTGACCCCAAACTTTAGAACGGTAGTGTATGTATGGCGATAGTAATATATATTTTTTATTTGTGGCTTTTACCAACTCGTACCTTCCCTTAAAAGAGAAGATGACTGAGGCAGATGGTTTCTTCAAGGAATAGATAAATTGATTTTTCTTTTAGGCACACTGGCCCCCAATGGCTTGAATAAGTCTCTGGGTCTTCAGTGTTACCTGTAAATCTTCAAATCCCTTCTTTATGGGAGCAAATGACAGTTGACTATTTGCTTTGAAATGCTGGAAAACTGACAAAAACCGTCATTCAAATATTACCAGATTTTTGTTCCAACCAACCAGATTGCGCAATAAATCTCCAAGTGTAAATTCAGCTTTATTGTGCAGAAGTTCTCTCCTTAATAGCATACTTTGGCCTCTAGATGTCCTCATTACCATTAATACATAGGACTGCAGTATGCTGTATACGGTGTAATTTCAATATTGTTTTTCTCAAACTGCTTAATAAAAAATTTTCTTTGTATAAGCTCCCATTTCTATCTATCTATCTATCTATCTATCTATCTATCTATCTATCTATCTATATATATACAGTTGCAAAAGAAAGTATGTGAACCCTTTGGAATTACCTGGATTTCTGCATAAATTGGTCATACAACGGGCGGTATTCAATGACGTGAATCGTTGGTCACGGTGATTCTGATTTCAGATTCGCCAGCCATTCGCCGTTTTTTTGACGGCGATTCGCCACGTGTAGGGATTCGTCGGGAGTCGCCGGGACTAGCTGTGTCACCCTATTCAATGTGGCTGAGAATCGCCGCCCCCAACGGCGATTCTCAGCCAATCCGGCGTTTCCCTAAACAGCTTCAGTACTGTAAGAAATTGCAGTGAAATGCAAGAAAAATGCAAATTACCCTGAAAAAACGATTCCAATACAGCAGACTGCAAAAGCTGTGTAATCTCCTCAAAGGCCAAACGAAGGAGTGAGGTGGGGAGGAGAATCATGGGTAATTGAGGTGAACCATGGGTAAGAACAGTGCATTGTGGGAGAAAAAAAAAATACCAGAAAAAATTAAATATATATTTGTATAGCACTTCTACAACCATCAAATCACACAAGGGCAGCAAATAATATTAGATTACACTTGCAGAGTGAAATTGAACACTTAAAACCAATTATTTCACAGGTTCATATCAAAGTTCACCATAAAAAGATGACGAGGGACACTCGGTGAGGAACGGCGATATGAAACAAGAAATAAGAATCGCCAACTTCTCATTGAATACACTTTTGGCGATTCATGGCGAATCCCGTCGACTACCGGCGAATCCCCATGAAAATTCCTATAGACAAAAACCGGCGATTTGTAGCGAATAACATTTGGCGATTGGTGCTTCATTCGCCGGTCGTCATCGGCGAATAGAGGTCGTTGAATAGGGTGATTCGCTTTTTCAGCTCCAAAAATCTGCCTCATTGAATACCGCCCAACGTGTTCTGACCATCATCTAAGTCACAACAATAGACAAACCACACAAACAATTATATGTTCACATGTTTTTATTGAACACACCATGTAAACATTCACAGTGCAGAGTTGACAAAGCATGTGAACCCTTGGATTTAATAACTGGTTGACCCTCCTTTGGCACCAATAACCTCAACCAAACATTTCCTATAGTTGCATATTAGACCTGCACTATGGTCAGGAGGAATTTTGGAACATTCCTTTTTACAAAGTTGTTTCAGTATAGCAATATTTTTGGGATGTCTGGTGTAAATCGCTCTCTTAAGGTGATGCCACAGTAACTCATTTGGGTTGAGTTCAGGACTCTGGGCCACTCCAGAAGGTGTATTTTCTTCTGTTGAATCCATTCTGTTGTTGAACTTCGGTGCTTTAGTTCGTTGTCCTGTTGCATCACTTATCTTATATTGAGCTTCAATTGGTGGACAGATGGAAACTAGAGTCAAGATAACCAAAAAAGGCTCCAATAAATGTGGCACCTGTAAAATCTAACGAGTAGATACAAAGTAGACGGCGCTAAGAGACACTATAGACACATAATTTTTTGTAAAAATCAAAATACAAATTTATTTATACAAATATCACAATGATTAATCAATTTTAAAAATAAGAACACCGGCCGGTGAGATATATATAATAAAACCTAATGGTGCACATATAGCAGATAGTGCAAATTCAAAGCATCTTTATCCTTGGTGTGCTGTGCACTTTTTTGCACAGGGAAATATGCAATACTTGATAACTGTCCGTGCTGTGGCCAGCCGTAGATTAAAGCACATATAATTTGCAAACTTTAGAATGGGTTAGGCATGCATGGGGTTAATTTTCAGCAGAGCAGAGATTAATAGCAGTCTTTGGTACAAGACAGTGTTGTCTATGGGTGAAAGCTCAGATTCACTCCCAGCATACACACTCCAATGCACGGCAAAGTGCTAGTTTCCAGCCAAACTTTTCCTGTTAATACTCAGTCATTGAGCCATATAGAAGCTTACAGGTGTTAGAAAGCTTTAGGAATAGATGCAAAGAAGTTATACTTATGCTACCTTTTTGTAATCCACTGTGGGGAGTTGATTCTGTTGCCCACGCCTGGAGCGGGTTCCCGGCTGTTAAGCTTGTCAGCCTTATCTCGAACGCGCGGCTCCGGCTTCCGTGTCTCCCAGCGGTGTTTCAGAGTGCAAATAGCAAGTGAGGATCTCCTTGATGACGCGTTTCCCCGCCTCTTAGAGTGTCAGCGGCTTCATCACATCTGCTATATGTGCACCATTAGGTTTTATTATATATATCTCACCGGCCGGTGTTCTTATTTCCAGCGCTCTGCTATCTTTTCTCTTTGACCTGTAAAATCTGTCCTCACATGGTTCCAAGAGAGACCTACACTGACAAGCAGGGGTTAAAGTGAGGGGGAACGGGGTGGAACTGAGTTCCACCACCTCAAATGGTGAGGTGGAACATTTTAACCTCTACCTTGGCTCTGCACAGTAATTCTCACAGCAAAGCATTCTAGTGTGCAGGAGGATGCCAAAAACAATACCACTGGCTCTGTCTCTGCATAACTGGGGGAGGGGAGGGGGTGTAATTAGAGGGTATAGACAAATGAGTTCCTCCACCTCTGGATGACCACTTTATGCCCTGCTGACAAGTATGACAAGACATGGAAAATCAGTCAGTATATCAACTGTGAGACCGCAGGGTAATAATTTAGAGTGCCCCTGCGGCAAACAATACATCGGAAAAACCCGAAAAAATAAGGAGGTCTGGTCATATAATTCCTAAAAACAAGGGTCACGATAGGATTATCTAGCTGAGGTGAAATGATTCTACACACATGTTAATTGATATATACTGTATATGATTTTCTAACACCTTTCCAATATTGTCAAATATCGGTATTGGAATCTTTATTTTCAGCATTATATTTGTGTACATATAATTACCTCCGCATGTGTACCACAATGATCTGCATCATTATTTTATATACCCTAACTGCAAAGAATGACACACGTATGACCAATTTATTAAGCGATATATCCATCAGGATAATTAACCATAACACCCCAAATCGTGTCCATATAAGGAGACTCTGATTTATAACCCTAAGAACAAGGGTTACAATAGGATTATTCAGCTGATTTGAAATGAAGCAAATATTTTGCTTCTTCTTGACTTTTCCATCACATTAGCAATAAATTTGCGTACCAGCATGAAAGAGGTTAATTAACCCAGGAGTATTTGAGCTGTACAAAATGCACATTTGTTAATAAAGTTAGGGAGTGTCAATTTCCACACCCACTATGACACATCTCATGAATATGGATGAATGAGGAGGGTATAAAAAGGGCCTCCAGCAGACTGTCATGTTGGTCCTGAGGAAGCTTGTTTGCGAAGCGTACGCAGACCATTGCGCCCACAGTTTGTGTGCCCCCCTGTTTCCCTTCCCCCCTTGCATGCATTTTGATTTTTGTCTTGCTTAAAAACGGAGTGTTAACCATGGACACCAGTCAACACTGGGTCCGTAAAATCAGAGCAGCGGTGTGTGTGGTGCCTATCACTGCTGTTTGCTGATTCCAGGGTGGACAGTGTATCAGAGGTGCTACACTCACGCACCCCGGTCTTCTCCCGTCATCCAGCGGCGACCGCAACTAACGACTGCTCCTTTGAGAGGTTAGGTGAAGCAGTGTCGGAACACAGTCCATACGCTGCGCCTGACCGGCCCGAGGGATTGCAGTCAGTCGGAGCAGGAGCGTGTCCTCTGCGCAGCGATCCAGGCATTGGAGTGACACGGATCGCCCAGCATTGCACAAATATTGAAAGAATTTTGTCCACCCACCACACTGTAACCTGTGTATGATATTAAACATATTAAACCAACTATCTCCCCGACTTTCATATACCGTAATACACAAGCAGCTACACTTATAAATTAGGAATATCCCTTTTTTTAAATAAAGCACACTTGAACAATTAATGAATGTGCAGGGGTAATTGTATACTGTCAGAAGGTTACAGCATATATACATTTTGTATAAATAGTAACGCTCTTCAAATAATACATTTAAACAATATATTGGTGAAGACAGTACAGAGGGGACCCACTGTGCGTGGATATAGTATCCTTTTTAAATACACTGTCCGTGTCATTCTATGTATTATTTTATGTCAATATTTCGCAAAAATTCTTTTAAGAATAATTAAATAAAAGTTATATTTTATGTAAATTTCTTCTATGTGCACCACACAGTGACACTATTTTTCTTCTATTTTCTAAATGGTGGACAGATGGTCTTAAGTTATCCTGCAAAATGTCTTGATAAATTTGGGAATTAATTTTTCAGTTCATAATAACTATCTGTCCAGGCCCTGAGGCAGCAAAGCAGCCCCAAACCATGATGCCCCCTCCACCATACTTCACAGTTGGGATGAGGTTTTGATGTTGGTGTGCTGTGTGCTGTGCCTTTTTTTCTCCACACAGAGGGCCATATTCAATGCGACCGGTGAGGGGGATAAATGATGAGGATCACCAAAAACAAGCTATCCACACAGTTTAACCCCTATGCCAGCCGCTCACTCTATACTACGTTCCGGGGGAATCCTCACTGTCAGATGATTAATCCTCACTGTCACGGATAAATACAGCAAGTCTGGCTGTTTTAGCGGCCACACAAGCTGTTTCCCCTTCACTACAAAAACTAGCAAGGGGGAAATGGTGTGTGCAGGGGGGTCAATTGATTCCTGACCCTGCAAGCTGTGACAGCAAGCAAAAATCATTGAATACACCCCATAGTGTTGTGTGTTCCTTCCAAACAACTCAACTTTGGTTTTATCTGTCCACAGAATATTTTGCCAGAAGCGCTGTGGAACATCCACAAACTTTTGCAAACTTCAAATGAGCAGCAATTTTTTTGTGGACAGCAGTGGCTTGTTCAGTGGTGTCCTCCCATGAACTCCATTCTTGTTTAGTGTTTTATGTATCGTATATTTGTCAACAGAGATGTTAGCATGTGCAGTGCCAGATTAAGGTCTAAATGGGCCTGGAGCTGGAAATGATCAAGGGCCTATTATGTGCAATAATAGGGGTTGTGGCCAGCTCATAATAATGTGGTGGATGTGACCAGTGCTCTGGTTGGGTGGTCTGCTCATGGGTGTGTCTCTATTTGTGTAAATACTTTCAAATAATTATATATATACAGGGGATAAAGTGGACCAGAACGGGGCAGAACTGCGTTCCGTCAGTTCCAATTTGGAGGCAGAACTGTTCCGCCACCGTCAGCCCACTTTGCGCGGCACCCCTCCTCCCAAGCTTGCACTAGCGGCCAGTGGATGTGAGCCGCTGAAAGTGAGACGGCTGAAGATCCTGTGCGGGAAGGGGAAACATATGTGTGCGGACTGCGGAGCACAGCAGGGAGGTGATGGAGACCCGGGGGTATGAGGCCGGGAGCTGTGCGTCGTGTGTGTTTGGGATATTGCTCACATCCACACACACTCAGTGCTTCTGAAACTGCTGCTGCACCTGCTGCCTCCCCAGCTCACTGGCTCACAAATACTCCTGCTCAGCCGCATACCATCTGCTGGGTAAGTGCTTTGCAGGGGAGGGGAGGTGGTGAAGGTGGGGGGCAAATTGTGTATTAATGGAATTTAATAATGTGGGGCATGTGTTAGGGGCATTATGTGTGTCTATGTATATATTGGGGCATTAAATGAAGTGAGGCATTTGCAGGAATAAGTATTTAGGGCCTTTTCTGTATAAGGGCATTTAATACTGTGGGCATGTGTTAGGTGCATTATGTGTGTCACTATGTATATATTCTACTATGTAGAATGTATGTATGTATGTATGTATGTATTCTATTTCACATGTGATGTTGCTATGGGCAACCAATCAAAATCTACTTCTTATTTATTTAGCTCCCTGTAGAAGATAGTAGACAGGATCTGATTGGTTGCCCATAGCAACATCACATGTGAAGTAGAATTCACATCTTAGTAAATTTCCCCCAAATTGTCTAAAATTGGAGAAAGTTCAGCACTGCTGCTACTCTCCCTAGCAGTGGCCATCCTGTAAAGATTACTGCAAGAGCACAGTGCAGAATGCTCAATGAGGTGAAAAAGAAGCGTGGAGTGTTAGGTAAAGGCTTACAGACATCTCTGGCACATGCTCAGGGCCAGATTAACAATGGGCCTGATGGAGCTACAAGTCCAGGCCCACTCCAAATAGGCCCATTTTGTAGATGAGAACTGAGGTTTTCCAACGAGCCCAGTCCCGCATTGCTAGACCCCCGGGAGATACTGCCAGGCACAGCTGGAATGTTTTCCCCACAGGATAACATGGGACCTGCTAATTCTGACCCCCACCCAGTTCTGACGGCTGCCAGTTGTCCCCCTGGGATCATTCGAACCCAAATCGCTGGGCCTTCAATCTGATACTAGGCTGGTCCATATGGGTTTATTGGTTCCAGAAATATTGCGGATAAACCGATTTTTCTAATTTCCGACATGTAATTGCATTTTCTTTGAGGGCAGAACCAAAGGCCCAGTTTCATGGGACTAAAATTATTGGAAATCCACTTAAAAGTTCTTTAAAATGATACTGGTCTCTTGTAAATGGGTCAGTTGGTTCCGAAGATATAGCAGGTTAAACAATATATCCATTTAAAGGGGGGGGGGGTGTTTCTCTCCCCTTCACACCAGAAAAGGCTGGTGTAAAAGGGGCCATCCCGGGAAAGTCCCTGCATGTTCCTGGGAAAAAAGTGGTCAGACCGGGTAAGTCCCTGCATTTTCTGGTGTGAAAGGGGTACTATTTCAAATAGCCGGGACCTGCAGTGCTCTGAATACAGCCGAGTAGCCCCCTGCTCTCTGCCCTGCTGTCAATGGCTTTAACTTCTGCCCGGTGGTGGCTGTCTCCCAGTTACTGCAAGTATGTATTCCCCCTTGGCAATGAGCATGTAATCCCACATGGCAATGAGCATGGAACCCCTGGCAATGAGCCTGGAACCCCTGGGTAGGAGCACGTAGGTGAGCAGCACTTATGTACCATAATATTTAATAGGCATTATGGTGTAAATTTTTAATGCGCGCCTTTGGCGCACAATGTCCCTGTTTGTGAAGCATATTGTGAATTTTGTCTCAATCCATTTGGTAAAGTGTGTATTTTGGCTCAATCCATGTGGTAAAATGTTAATTTTGCCTTAATCTGTGTGGCATATCGTGAATTTTGACTCAATCTATGTGCCATAGTCTGAATTTTGTCTCAGTCCGTGTGAATTTTGACTCATGTGGCATAATGTGTAAGAGGCAAGTACAGTATAAGGGAGTTACTATTGTGTTGCATGATCTCCCTGCATCCTGTGAGTGTCAGTGACGAAACGCGTTGGGGCGTGGTCACCTGACGTATCGGATCTCTTCCACTGTGGTTCCCGTCTGTTTGCAGTCCTCGTGTCTGGAACTCCGTCCTCGCCGCTGCTGTTTCCATCTGCCGGTTCCCTGGATGTCCTCCGGTGTCCGTGCTATGAAGCTGACGTATTGATGGTGATTCCTACACATGCTGATTACTGCTTATTGAATTGTATGTGAGCCTACACTTTTCTTCAGTAAACATTGTGCAATTAAACTTACCTGTGCACTCCTCCTTTCTTTCGTTCTATGCACCTTACTGAGGCCGTGACAAAGCCTATTTGGAGTGAGCAGCACCACATTCTGGAGAGACGGAACCCATTGATTATGTGCTAACCTTGCGCAGATCCTTTACCTGTATGTATATATATATATATATATATATATATATATATATATATATATATATACACACATTAAACTGCACCAGCACTTTTCTTAATAAATTTGGAGCCTTATGTGTGCCACGTACTTTCCTGTGACCGTATAGAATGGACTCACCCCTAAAGGTGCCCATACACGTTACAATTATTGTATACAATATCGCATCTCATAGCATTTCAGTTTTGCGATGAGATCAGATGAGATGATATCTAGTACAAAAAGTATGTGCTGCACATACTTTTTGTACTAGATCTCATCTCATCTGATCTCATCGCAAAACCGAGATCGGATGAGATGCAATATTGTGTACAATATTGTATACAATAATTGTAACGTGTATGGGCACCTTAAGGGGGTAACCCAGATTTGGAACACCGGAGTGCTGGGGAAGATATTGTGTGTGCGTGTGTGTGTATGTATATGCCATTGTACATTGTATTGTGGGGGAAACATGACCGTTAGGAGTGCTCTCCACTTATACCTTCTCCAGGCATTAGTACATCTGGGCAGTAATCATCCCACACTCTGGTTACCCCCGCATCATATGGATGTGCTGCATGGTTGTCTTGAAAAAAGGGCTGAATACGCCCTGAAGCGTCGACCTGTTACCATAATCTGCACTAAAATAATTATTTATCAACGTTGAAGTGCCCCTTCTCTGTTCTGAATTGTGTTTACGTAATTTGGGAAGGCACCCACAAAGCTGCAACCATCATCTGAGTGCCGGCCTATTCTACGTCCCTCTCTCTCTATCAAAAATCTGTTTGACTGTATTCATCATCGCCACCACCGCCTCCCCTTCTGTGGACATTATGGGTATATTCAGCGCTACTGTGTGCATTATATATGTAAACGACTACTACCACGGACACTATGACATACCTCCCAACTTTGGCCGGTCAGCAGGCGGGACACTGCTGCGCGCTGAAATTTTAGGGGGGTGTGGCCTCATTCGGGGGCATGGCCTATACCAGCGGCTCTCCCGCGAGGCCACGCCCCCCATTTTGCCGCTATGGTTGCATGACCCAGAGGCTCTGTGAGCCTCTAGCCATGCCCCCAGCCCCCTGGCTGCGGGAATAGACGCTGTGTGCATGTGCACAGCGTTTATTCCCCGCTGCTTAGCATCTGACGGGGGACTCCCAACAGCCCCCCCACACCGTGGGACACTGCCGCCCGCGGGTGGGACAGCGGGACAGGCCCTGACAATCGGGACTGTCCCGATATAAGCGGGACTGTTGGGAGGTATGCTATGAGCTTAAGAGGGTTATGTATGGATGATTAGCGCTCAGGATGCCGGTAGTCAGAATACAGACGCTGGCATCCCAGAGATGGGAATCCTAACAGGGGAAGGTAAGTATACTTAACCTCCCCCCCATAACCCTCCCTTCCAGCAGCCTGACTAGCTCTTTCCGCTAGGGCCTAACCTCTACCATGCACCCTAACCCCTTTTTGGTGCCTAAACCTAAACCCCCCACAGCCTACCCCTAACCTTCCCCTCCCTACAAACCTAAAACCTTCCCCTCCCTGCCTAAACCTAGCCGCCCCATCACCAGCCACCTGTTCTTGCTCCCCACATACACACAAATCGGGTTGCCAGCTGTTTGTATTCTGGCATTGTCATCCTGACACTTTCAGAGATCCAGTGCTAGTGTTCTGTAGGCGCTCAGGATGCTGGCGGCAGTATATTGAGTGCTGGGATCCTAACCCCCGAGATGTTATAGGCATCCCATATAAGAGGAGCTACTCAGTGTCACTGAGCGTCCTCACACAGACACAGCCAGAGAGCGCTCCCCTTCCCACAATGCCCGCTGCCCTTCCAGCTTGCACGCAGCTCTGCTTTGTATTCCGGCCGGGCTCCCAGGCGGTGAATGTACAATGCTGTATACCAGACGGCCGACGGGGAAGAACACTGCGAACCTGCGCCCCGGTGGCACCTGCTCCCCCCCGCCACCGCTGGAGCTGCGGACCCCAAGTTACGCCACTGAATACTGTAGACATTATGGGGGACATTTACCAAAATGGATTCGTAGAAAAAAGGTGTATTCGTAGGGAGAAATACACCTTTTTTTTACGAATTTGTATTTTCGGGATTTACAATCCCAAAAATACAACAATTCGTAGTCCTAAAGATGGAACATTCGTATTTGTAGTTACAAATACGAATGCCCTACACCATCGATAGGATACGACAGAAATCACCATTCAAAAGAATGGTGGTTTCTGATTTACTAAGCAGCCGTACTGACAATACGGCTGCTTAGTGGTGTGAAACACCCACGCAAATACGATAGGAAAATAGAACACCATTTTCCTGTTCTATTTGCGTTTTAGCCTGCACGGATCAGTCAGATCCGTGCAGGCTACAGTGTAAAAAAATAGAAAAATAAATAAATAAAAAAAAAAACGGCGTGGGGTCCCCCCCACAGCCATAACCAGCACCAGGCTGAAGGAGCCGGGGCCGGTAATTAAAAATCAGGGAACCCGACAAATAGGGGTTCCCCGATTTTTAACAACCAGCCCCAGGCTCCAGGTCCGGGGCTGGTTCCCAAAATACGGGGGACAAAATGAGTAGGGGTCCCCCGTATTTTAAGAACCAGCCCCAGGCACAACCAGCCGGCAGGGTAATGTCACAGCCGGGGGACACTTATAATATAAGCAGTAAAAAGAAATTAATGGGATAAAGCGCCCAACTGTATGATACAGGATAATGTAGTCTTACTTTCTGCTGTGACTGTCCATAAGTTCTTATAGTCCTAATATGTGGTTCAAAGCGTCCAACGATATTACTCAGGCAGTTTTCTCCGTATACCACATGAAAAATAAAAGTATAAATAAACAATGTGTAATTCTGTCTGGTACAGTCTTATAATAAAGGTGATCCCCAGGGATGAAAAAATCTTGTATATATTCTTTTCCTCCTTTCCCCACCAGTGCCTGTTCCAACCGATAGTTTTAATAGGTTCACCACGTGTCCCCCAGTCAATGATTTTCTTACATGTATGCTTACATGTAATCTACACCTTCTACACACATCAAGGTTTCTTTCAGTGAAAGTTATGCGTACTTGTATGCTTACTTTCACAGTGCTTGACTACTCCTATCACGGTTTCTTTAGATGGACATCTCAGACACGGTACAGGTCCAACAAGTATTTTATTGGTAAAAAAAGGAGTATTTTTCTCCTTTCTAGTATAAAATACAACAATCCACAACAATGAAATAAAAAATGGAAAACCTGGATCACTCCACCTGATACTTTCACTGGGAGTTTCCCTGATGTTATTTAGAGGCCTCGAGAAGCTCACCGGTTCCAGCAGTCAGGGGGTAGAACCAGGGTCCAAAGGTAAAAAAGAGGTAGCAACACCGCACCAACGCGTTTCGACTCTGAGGTCTTTATCAAGGTGGTGTTGTCACCCTCCATGGTGATGGTTTATATACCTCTTAATGAACCCTCCCATTAGGGGTGGGAGTGGAATGGGTATCAGTACATAACATCTTTCCATACATCAAAACAATAAAAAACACAGTTCACAATAATATATATATATCTACTTGTATCAGCCACTTTATATAATGACAATAAAATATTCCAATAGGCTTAAAAACGATAATTATAATTGATATTCCGGAAATTGAAACCGGAAGTCCTTATAAGGAAGTGGACCCCTGTAATGTGGATAACTTAAAGATCGTATATATATAAGAGCGGTAATGTATGCTTAATGCTCTATTCAGCATTGTATCCCGCTGCATCTCTTCCCCTTCCGGGGGAGGTCTCCAGATAGATGGGAAAATCTCCCAAAAACATTACTCCGTGCGGTGGCACGCACGATGGAACGCACGGCCATTTTCTAAGCTGGCCGGAGATAATCTGCAGAGCAGTGATCCGTAGAAAGTACACGCCCAGAGATTCTATTGGCCGGATCCCGCCTATCAACGCGCGTTCTCTGTTTCCTGACAGATGGAACGCATGGTCCGCGCGCTGGAACGCACGGCCATTGTACAGGTCTCTAACTGGAAGGTTTGTTCTCAACTTCCTGGATGTTGGAACGCATTGCTGCTAAGATGGAACGCACTTCCATTACTTTAAACAGAAGGATCCCACGGATTTAGTAGATTATATAAAACAATACAGTAATTTTTCAAAAGTAAAAATATAAAACTGCAATGATTACTCTGGTTTAATAGCCCTCATAATAATTATTTTAAAAACGAAAAATTCTATATCCAGTCCTAATATTGGTCAAATATACACCTGATATCCTTAAGGCTGAAAAAATGGACAAAACTAGGGGACACATTTAAGCACGTGATCTCAAGGGATAGAAATTACAGAAACCATTTGATTTCGAAGTCCCCGTTCAGTCCTTTTGGGGTCAGAGTATTTAAGGTATAAATCATTTTCATTTCATTTTGGGCCAAAATGGTGTCACAGCCTTTTTGTCTCCAATTACTGGTCACTTTTTTGATGCCGATTACTAGGGCAATATCTGTAGTAGAGCATGAATGTTTGTTCTTAAAGTGCTCCGAGAGCAAATGTCCAACCATTCCCTTTTTAATATTTCGGACATGCTCTGCCCATCTTTCTCTGAGAGTTCTGCCAGTCTTTCCAACGTACTGGAGGCCGCATTTACATTGGATTAGATAGATGCAGTTTTTGCTATTGCATGTTATGAATTCTTGTATTTTATGATTTGTGCCGTTTGAGGTAGATATAAATTCTGTTACCTTCGTGGGTGTATTTTTATGTGTTTTGCACATCTGGCACATCCCACACCTATGAAATCCCTTAGTTTTTATCCTCCCTTCTCTTTGTTCAGGTATCGCACTTTTGACTATTTTGGATTTGATATTATCCGCCCTTCTGTATACAAATTTGGGATGTTCTCCAATGTGGTCCTTCAAAAGGGGATCCTTGGTTAGGATGTGCCAATGTTTTTTTATGGCTTTTTCCAAATCTCTATGTTGATTATTGAATTTAGTTATGAATGCCAGTTTGGGTTCCATATTTCCTTCTTTTATCTTTTTTTGGTATTTTAACATCGGCTGTCTTTCTTCAGTTTTCAGTTTTTCTATTTTTTCGTCTATATTCTTTTCCTGGTAGCCCTTCTCTATGAATCGGACTTTCATTTCATTGGCCTGTTCCTCAAACACATTTATTTCCGAGCAGTTTCTACGTATTCTTTGAAGTTGTCCTGATGGGATACTTCGTAGCCACGTGGGGTGATGGTTACTAGTGGTGGGGATATAACTATTGTTGTCCGTGGGTTTGGAGTAGTTTTTGGTATGTAGTTTGCCGCTTTTTACATAAATGCTAAGGTCCAGAAATTGAACTTCGGATTCACTCTTGTTGAAACTAAGTTGGATGTTGTAGTCATTTAGATTAAGCATGTTACAGAAATTTTCTAATGTCGACATATCGCCCCTCCATAAAAAGAAAATGTCGTCAATATATCTTCTCCAAACCTTGATTTTATCGATGTCATGATTGTCATTCCATATCTTCAAGTCTTCCCACCATCCCATAAACATATTGGCATACGCCGGGGCAAATTTAGTGCCCATTGCAGTTCCCGTGACCTGCTGATAGTACCGCTCCTTAAACCAAAAAAAATTATTATTAAGTATAAAGTGTATTGCTTCTTTTAGGAAATCGATTTTGTTCTGTTGTACATTTCCTTTATTTAGAAAGTATTCCACCGCTGTTATACCCATCTGGTGGTTTATAATGGAATATAATGCTGTGACATCTGCTGTCACGAGGATGTCACCTGGCTCCCATTCGATTGGTTCAATACAATTTATCATATCAATAGTATCCTTAAGATATGATTTGATTTTGATGACTTCGGGTTGGAGGGCATAATCTACAAATTCTGAGAGGTTCGCTGTGACGGAGTTTGTTCCTGCCACTATGGGGCGTCCGGGGGGTTCTTTTGTATTTTTATGAATTTTAGGTAACATGTAGAAAACCGGAAGGGAGGGATTGTTATTGATGATGAACTTCGCTTCTTTCTCTGTAATGGTTTGTGTTTCTTGATATCGATTTATCATGGTCTGTAGGTTCTTCTCAATACGTGAACTAGGATTACCCCTAAGCAGACTGTACGTATTCCTATCATTAAGTTGTCTTAATGCTTCTTTCTCATAGTCATTTTTATTCATGACGACTATGCTCCCGCCTTTGTCCGCCGGTTTTATTATCACGTCCTTGTTCTCCTGGAGTGATTTAATTGCGTCTCGTTCATCTTTTCGTAAATTGGATTTTTTCGGCCATTTTGGGGTTATGTTTTCCAACTCCTCACATACTAATTTCTGGAATGTTTCCACCAGGTGTCCTTTTGCAAATGTTGGATTAAAAGTAGATTTCGGTCTGAAATGACTGCCGTTTTCCTGATCTTTATTTTCTTTCGCAAAAAACCTCTTTAGTGACAATTTTCTGGTGAACTTCTGTATGTCGATATAAGTGCCGAATTTGTCTATTTTATTGTCTATTGCATATTTTAGGCCTCTATTGAGCACCGAAGTTTCACTTGAGGTTAAGGGGTGGGTGCTTAGATTAAATATCCTGTTGTCCTCAGTTCCCCTTGAGTGAGGGTTGGTCTCCATAATCTCATGAAGGTCATCTTCTCTTTGATCCATATTTGTAAAATTCTTTATGTTATTATTATGATTTTTCCCCCCTCTTCTTCCTCTACGTTTCTTTTTATATAGATTGATTACATGTAGTTCCTTTTCCTCGTATTCCGGTCCAAAAAATCATTCTGAATTCGTGATTTATAGGGTGTTCTATTTTGTTGTGTATCCACATTCCATTCATCCCTAACGATAAATTTTCTTGGGTTGTGTAGTCGTTTATGTTCGAATTTCCTCTTATTTCGGATCGGAGTGTAATGTTTCATTTGATCAGATCTTCTTCTTCTTTCATCCGATCTCTTTCTTCGCCATCCATCATTGGATTGAAATTCCCGTGGTTTCTCCTGTTGGTAGGAGGGTCTTTGGTTTTCTCTCCATTCTTTTATGTCGCGATACCTTCTATCAGGACTATATGATTTCCGTGGTGTTTTGATTTTAATTTCTTTCGTTCTCCTTCTGGGGCTCTGTCTCGGTGGCGTCTCGGATCTGAAGGAACAATCGCAACTCAATTCTCTTTCCATGGAGTCAGGTTCTTCAGTAGTGCGTTCTTCTTCTTTAGTATTCTTATCCCTAATATATTTTTTCTGTTTCCTTAATATGATGGCTTTTTCTTTATTTTTGATTCTATACTCGATATCCTTCTCTAGCTGGTTGTACTCTTCTAGAGTTCTAAATGGTTCTATATTTTTGGTAATTTGGTTAATCTCCTCCTCTAATGAATCCAATGTTTTTTTCCTCTCCCTAATAATTAAACTCATCAAAGAAAAAGAACATTCTTCTAGTATACTTTTCCAGCCTACATAGAATTCTGTGGACTCATCTCTGCTGGCTGGTTCTTTGTTTATCACCAGCCCTTTTGGGATCATATTCTCAGTCAAATATTGTTCCATCGAAGCTATTTCCCACCATATACTACTTTCTTTTGTCAAAGCCTTTTCTAGTTTGCTCATGGTTTGTCCCGCGGCCAAAACATTCTCCCTACCGACCAGTCAGCCTGGCCAGGGGCCCTGGGGGAGTGGGGACCCCCCCAATGAAGGGGTCCCCCCCCTCCAGGACTTACCTGACCAGGCTGAAGCCTGGTGCTGTCCTCGATGCCCCTGGGCGGTGGGCATCGAGCTGATAAATGTAGTAAAAAAAAGATGAACCTATTGTTTTTTACTGTGGCACTACAAGTGCCAGCAAGCCTCCCCAGCAAGCTGGGACTTGGAGAACCACAAGTCCCAGCCTGCTGGGCATTAAAGGGCCCGCTGGCACTTGCAGTTCTACAGTTAAAAAAATAGTGCACAAAACACACTGACACACTTTTAAAATAAAACTTTATTACACACAAAGCCCACACATACTAATACTTACCTATCTTCTTCCCATAGGTCGCCCTGGTCCTGTGTCGGCGTCTTCTGGTCCTGTGTCGTCTTCTTCCTCCATGTCGACGTCGCTGTCGGCGATGGTGTCCCCGTCCGGATCCGACGAAATCCATTTGGGAAGCTGTGGAAGGAAACCATACTCACCTGTCCCAGCGCGACGTAGTCCAGGTAAGGGTCTTTGCAAAAAAATAAACCGAACACCCCGAAACCAGACCGGACTGACGGAGACGCACGGTGTTTACATCGTGCGGCTCCGCCTCCCGAATGCCGCTATTGGCCGCCTTGCGGCCTAGCGGCCAATCAGGAGCCGCTAGGCCGCAAGGCGGCCAATAGCGGCATTCGGGAGGCGGAGCCGCACGATGTAAACAAACACACGTGCGTCTCCGTCAGTCCGGTCTGGTTTCGGGGTGTCGGTTTATTTTTTTGCAAAGACACTTACCTGGACTACGTCGCGCTGGGACAGGTGAGTATGGTTTCCTTCCACAGCTTCCCAAATGGATTTCGTCGGATCCGGACGGGGACACCATCGCCGACAGCGACATCGACATGGAGGAAGACGCCGACACAGGACCAGGGCGACCTATGGGAAGAAGATAGGTAAGTATTAGTATGTGTGGGCTTTGTGTGTAATAAAGTTTTATTTTAAAAGTGTGTCAGTGTGTTTTGTGCACTATTTTTTTAACTGTAGAACTGCAAGTGCCAGCGGGCCCTTTAATGCCCAGCAGGCTGGGACTTGTGGTTCTCCAAGTCCCAGCTTGCTGGGGAGGCTTGCTGGCACTTGTAGTGCCACAGTAAAAAACAATAGGTTCATCTTTTTTTTACTACATTTATCAGCTCGATGCCCACCGCCCAGGGGCATCGAGGACAGCACCAGGCTTCAGCCTGGTCAGGTAAGTCCTGGAGGGGGGGGACCCCTTCATTGGGGGGGTCCCCACTCCCCCAGGGCCCCTGGCCAGGCTGACTGGTCGGTAGGGAGAATGTTTTGGCCGCGGGACCTTATATTATGTGTCCCCCGGCTGTGACATTACCCTGCTGGCTGGTTGTGCCTGGGGCTGGTTCTTAAAATACGGGGGACCCCTACTCATTTTGTCCCCCGTATTTTGGGAACCAGCCCCGGACCTGGAGCCTGGGGCTGGTTGTTAAAAATTGGGGAACCCCTATTTGTCGGGTTCCCTGATTTTTAATTACCGGCCCCGGCTCCTTCAGCCTGGTGCTGGTTTCGGCTGTGGGGGGGACCCCACGCCGTTTTTTTTTTTATTTATTTATTTTTTCTATTTTTTTTTACACCTTGCAGCCTGCACGGATCTGACTGATCCGTGCAGACTGCTAGAAATAATTCGTATTAGCGGCCGTATATACGGCCGCTAATACGAATCATTACACCATCGGAGGGTTACAAAGCAGTCGTATATGACTGCTTTGTAACTGATCCTCCGGAACACGACTTTGCATACGACTTAAACAGTCGTATGCAGTCGTAGGGAAACTACCAATACGAAAAACTAGGTTTTTCATATTGGTAAATTTCCCCTATAGGTGAAATTTAATAGGACGAGAGATTCAGAAAGTGAGAGATTTGGTAAGAAATCTACAGTTTTTTAAAAGGGGCAATCATTTATACTGCAAAACCAGTTTGATTTTGCAGTGTAAATGATTGCCACTTTAAAAAAACTGGAGATTTCTTACCAAATCTCTCACTTTCTGAACCTCTCATCAGGGCCATCTTAACAGTAGTGTGGGCCCCTGGGCAAAGCAATGCACTGGGGCCCTTACCCATTCTCCCCTCCTAGGGGTTGGGGGGTGCTATCAGCAGCAGCTTTGATGTCCCACGGGTGGCAGGGGGTGCTCTATCTTCCACTCAACATGTAGGACCTGGAGCAGTAACTCCTGCTAATTACTCCTTTACTGCACAGGTGGTGGGAGGGAGAACACTAACGTGTGGAAGGGGGCACTGAGCTGAATGAAGGGTCCCTTGTAAATGACTTCCAGTGTGGTAGGGGGTGTTTTATACACAGGGGAGGGTTGGATAATGGAATGGGCTTAATATTCGTCATTTTCCGGTGGAAGGCAGCTTGTTTGACTGCAGATATCGCCATTATCTGGAAATAGATTTCTTAGTCTTCAATAGTATAAAAACCTAGAGCCCCAACTTTCAGGAGGTGCTGGGAACCTGGGGATCAGAGATCAGGAGCCAGAGCAATCCATTGACAAAAATATAAAACTGTACCAGACGTTTGGAGCTGGAGCAGGGACCGGCTGCTTGAAGGCTGATATCTCTGGTTCTGGGCATGATAGAGACAAGCCACTAGTGTCGACAGAAAGGGGACAGTTCCAGCTTTTGGAATATACTCTCAGAAAACCTCTAAGTCAGAGAGAACCTGAGAAATATGACTGGGAATTGCAATTAACAGGTCAGATGTGGACTGCTGCTTTGAAGTTGAATATCTCCAGTTCCCCAGGGCCGATTTTCAAAATTCTGGTATCCCTGGAAAAAGGGGATCCTCAGCTATCAGCATATGGCCCTTATGCACCTAGGGCCCCTGGGCAAGTGCCCATTAAGCCCATACGAAAAGACGGCCCTGCCTCTCATACTATTAAATTTACCCCCCTGTGTATAAGGGCCACTACAGTGTGTCATGACATGAATAAGGGACACTACTATAAGTATCAGGGGTGCTTCGTATCGTGTAATGTGAATAACATAGTGCTACCGTGTGGCGTAATTTTAATACTTTTGGGTGGGCACACCTTTTCCTTGTGAGACCGCAGCCTTTTTCTGGTGTATGCCATGTCCCTTTCTTATGTATGGGAGAGAGGGCGCAAATTTATCGTTTGCAGGGAGGCGCCGAACACCCTAGCACCGGCCCTGTTCTCAGGGTTCCGGAGGGATGCAGCATTCGCTGCCAGCCCTCCCTGTCACCCTATTCAATGCAGCAGGGGCTCTGTGCCCCTGCTGGCGAATTTTAACCTCTGCAGTGAATGCCGCAGGGAGCAGGAGGCAGGCAGGGAGATGTAAGCCTCCCTGCCTGCCCCAGAATTTTTGTTGGGGAGAAGGAGGGCTTAAGGGCAGGGCCGTCTTTTCCTATGGGCTTAATGGGCACTTGCCCAGGGGCCCCAGGTGTATAAGGGCCCTATACTGATAGCTGAGGATCCCCTTTTTCCAGGTATACCAGAATTTTGAAAATTTGCCCTAGGGAACTGGAAATATCCAACTTCAAAGCAGCAGTCCACATCCAACCTGTTAATTGCAATTCCCAGTCATATTTCTCAGGTTCTCTCTGACTTAGAGTTTTTCCAAAAGCTGGGACTCTCCCCTTTCTGTCGACACTAGTGGCTTGTCTCTATCGTGCCCAAAACCAGAGATATCAGCCTTCCAGCAGCCGGTCCCTGCTCCAGCCCCAGTTTTATATTTTTGTCAATGGATTGCTCTGGCTCCTGATCTCTGATCCCCAAGTTCCCAGCACCTCCTGAAAGTTGGGACTCTAGGTTTTTCTACTATTGAAGGCTAAGAAATCTATTTCCAGATAATGGCGGTATCTGCAGTCAAACAAGCTGCCCTTCCACCGGAAAATGACGAATATTAAGCCCTCTCCATTATCCAACCGTCCCCTGCGTATAAAACACCCCCCTATTCCCTGGAAGTAATTTACAAGGGACCCTCCATTCAGCTCAGTGCCCCCTTCCACAAGTTAGTGTTCTCCCTCCCACCACCTGTGCTGTAAAGGAGTAATTAGCAGAAGTTACTGCTCCAGGTCCTACATGTTGAATGGAAGATAGAGCACCCCCTGCCACCCGTGTCACATCAAAGCTGCTGCTGATAGCACCATCCACTACTAGGAGGGGAGAATGGGTAAGGGCCCCGGTGCATTGCTTTGCCCAGGGGCCCACACTGCTGTTAAGACGGCCCTGCTTAATGGGACACAGGCAGCAGAAGCTGCCCCCCTCTGATAGCTGGCAGGGGACAGAGGTAGGGAGCAGCTCCACTGGTCCTGCTCGTAAGAAGCCAGGACCAGTGTGCAGTGAATATATGAATATCTAATGAGCGGCTCCCGGCTCCCGCACATGGATAAAAATAGCATGCCCCGTCACTAAAAAAAATTAAGATTTTTTTGACACCAAAAAAAAACCCTTTATTTTAAAAGATCAATTTCCAGTTCACCTTAAAAAGATATTCGAATGCAAAACAGTGAATCATGGCAAAAATTTGGATTCGACGAACAGTGAACATTGAATAGGGTGAATCAGATTTTCAGTGAAAAAGACTCCCTGCAAGGAGTGAATACAGCCCGATTCGCAGAAAAAAAAGGTGAATCGGGAGCATTGAATACTGGCCAATGACACACATAACACTCCTTACACGTACCCCACATTATTAAATGCCCCAATATATACATAGTGGCACACATAATGCCCCTAACACATGCCCCACATTATACACATATGCCCCCCCACCTCCACCTCCCCTCCCCTGCAAAGCACAGGTGGTATGCGGCTGAGCAGGAGTATTTGTGAGCTGGGGAGGCAGCAGGTGCAGCAGCAGTTTCAGAAGCATGGGATGTGTGTGGATGTGAGTAATATCCCAAACATGCACGACGTGCGGCTCCTGGCCTCACACCCCCGGGTCTCCATCACCTCCCTGCTGTGCTCCACAGTCCGCACACAAATGTTTCCCCTTCCGCACAGGATCTTCAGCCGTCTCACTTCCGGCGGCTCACATCCACTGGCCGCTAGTGCAAGCTTGGGAGGAGGGGTGCCGGGCAAAGTGGGCCAATGGTGGATGACGGAACACAGTTCCGCCCCATTCCGGCCCACTTTAACCCCTGTGTATATATATATATATATATATATATATATATTTATATATATAATTATTTGAAAGTATTTACACAAATAGAGACACACCCATGAGCAAACCACCCAACCAGAACACTGGACACGTCCCCCACATTATTAGGTGCTGGCCAGAACCCCTTTTATTGCGCATAATAGGCCCTTGATCATTTCCAGCTCCAAGCCCATTTAGACCTTAATCTGGCACTGGGCATTACAGTGTCCTGATTCCCACATCTGGCAGGCTATGCTGATTGGTTAGTACTGTTCAGCGGCCATCCCAGTAGTCTCAGGATGTGCACAGTGCCATGGATCAGGGAGACCTTTCCTACGGGGGTGGAAGGCTTTGGCATTGGGCCCCTGGGAATATGGGGCACTTGCAGAGGCGTAGCTTGTGCAAGGCAGCCCCCGCCACTGCTTGGGGGAGCGCGGGCGCCAGCTCCCGCCCGGCGCACTATGTGCCAAAGTGGGGCGGGCTGCGGGCTTCGCTCTGTGACACTCTTGTGCAACTGCGCGCCGCCTGCCGCTGCCGCACAGGCGAGTCGGCCGCGGCGTGGGCACAGCCATGACAGTCTGACAGTCTCACTGTCAGACTGTCACATTGCCCTTGATGGGGCCGGTGGCGGTCCAATCGGAGGGTGGGCGGGCGGGCGGGGGAGTGGCCTGGCACTGAGTGACAGGGTAAGCAGCAGTGACTGCTGGTTACTCTGCCTCAGCTTCTCCTATGCGTGTGACGTGATGACGTCACACGCTGGAGAGGCCAGACAGAGAGAGGAGCCCGGGAAGCTGAGCACTGAGCAGAGTGTGTGTCGACCCAGTCTTAACTGAAAAACGGATCCAGGCCAGCATTGTAAAATAAGAGGTGTGTTTTTACTTGCACCAATAAAAAGAAATACATTTTAAAGAATTATATGTGTGTGTGTGTGTGTGTGTATATATATATATATATATATATATATATAGTATACTCACGCTGCATCCAAGCAGCTGCAGCAGCACACGGATTTAAGAAAAAGTATACAGGAGCAGGAAGCAGTTCCTGCTCCTGTGTACTTTTTCTTCAATCCGTGTGCTGCTGCAGCTGCTTGGATGCAGCGTGAGTATACTGCATATTGGGTTCCAGCTGGCACCAGGACTTTGAATCTCAATTGTGGGTTGTGCCTAACCTATCGATATATATATATATATATATATATATATATATATATATATATATACTAATATTGGTGGTACTAGCGCTGATAGTCCTTGTATAAAAAGTCTCTGTTTCTCCCAGAATCAGATTCCCCGATTCTCGTTTGTACACTATCCCTTTTCTTTCAGGGCGGCAGCTCCTTCTCCTGTTGGTTTCTGTTCAGGAAAACCTCCGTAAATCTAAAAAGGGGGGGAATGAGACAGGCGCCTTCTAGTGTAGTATTTTCAGTAGTTTCAAGGTTGGTCCCTCCACCACAACAACGACACAAACGGCACCCCACACACAGAGAAGTACCGTTTTCAGTGGTCTATCCACCACTAATATATGAGCATGAATTCAATAGAACTTCTCCCCTGGACTTTTCAAAAAATATCCCAACAATCTGTTTTTCTCCTCACACAGAGATACCCAGGGAAAGGATAAATGTGGAAAAAAACAGAAAGGTAGACTAGAGCAATATTGTTAAAACACTTTAATGTCACCACAACATGACAATTATAATGCGTACAATGTATAAAAAGATTTGGCGCTTATCTGATATGGCTTCCAAAAGCTCAGTCAATCTGGCGTCCCATCTGTGTAAAAGGCATCTAACTCAACGCGTTTCATCCTTGTAGCAAACTGCTCTGGACTACCTCAGGAGTTCTAAAATCTGGGTCTCCCTATGCCCTTTTTATAGCACTGGTGATTAAGCAAGTGATCAGCGGGTTTTCCCGCTCTTCCCCATTCCTACTTCCTGTTTCCGGATGTTGGAACGCAAATGCGTCACCGGAAGTCAGTATTAGTACTGGACTTCCGGTTTCTGTGAAACGCAAGAACGCAAGCACCTTCCCTGGTGCCAACATTCTTGCGTCTCCTTCAAGATATAAGCTATTCCTCTTCACATTGTACCACATACTGGTGGTTCAATGAAAGACTACTGCCGGGTAGCGTCCTTCGGGTGAAGCACGCTATCTCTCGGACTTCCGGTATACGCAGGACACTTCCGGTCCCGCCGTGTGCTGTATCAAATCCTCCTCCTTTCCTAGGAGGCAGCCACACTCTCGGAACGCAAGATAGTTCCTGCTTCCGGTTTCTTATGGAACGCAAAAACGGAATTCTGTTCTTTATTGTCCACATGGAGTTCTCTCTCACCGATCTCCATGGTAACCAACAGGCTTTGTTTCCGCAGAGGGGCTAACGTCCACAGATTAAATGGTCACAGTGCCAATCTGTGTGCGCGCTCCCCTGCATTGCAACCATTCCTTTTTCTGAAACAACATATACAGTACATAACATTGTAAACAGTTTCTGGGATACATTCCCTTATTCACAAGATGCAGATTTTTACAGTTTGCGGGATATGTTCCCTAGTTCATAAAGTGCAAAAAGTGTAAACAGATTCGACAAGATTATAAAAAACAGTTACAAAAACGAAGAAAGCATCCTAAAATCATCATGACCTTTAAAACCCCCAAAATACATAAATATATAAAATTCTATATATATTTAAAAATGTATTAGGAAAGGTTTTTTATAGAAAAGGGGCCAGTTCATAACTATCGTTTAGCCCGTTGGGTACTAGTGTTCCCAATTCATGGATCCAGTACATCTCCCTTCTTGAGAGGAGGTTTTCTCTATCCCCCCCTCTTGGTCCCAGGGTGACATGCTCCAGAACCCTACATTTAAAGCCTTCCACACTTCCTTCATGATGTTGTTTAAAGTGTCTGGGAATCGTATGGCTATAGTATCTTCTGCCGACTCACTGGATATCCTCGCTCTCCCCCCTATGCCTGCCCAGCATCTGCCCCCCCTCCTCTCCCTGCCAACCATCCGTACCCCTTCTCCCTGTCCACCATCCAGCCTCTGTCTGCCCACCATACATCTCCTCTCTCTGCCCACCATCCGTTCCCCCTCTCCCTATCAACCATCCCTCCCCCCACTCCCTGCAAACCACCCCCTCTCTCTGCCCACCATTCATCCCCACTCCCTCTTCCCAGCACCTGTCTTCCTCTCTCTGTCCAAGGTCTGTCCCCCTCCATCCCCAGCATCTCTCCCCCTCTCTCTGTCCAGCATCTGTACCCACCTCCCTGCCATCACCTGTCCCCCTCTTCCTGCCCAACATCTGTACCACCCTCTCTCTACCCAGCATCTGCCCCATGCGCACTTCTCAGCATCTATCTCCCCTCTCCACACATCTGTCTCCCCCTCTCTGCCCAGCATATACCCATCTGCCCCCCCCCCCCCCCCCCCCTCTCCACAGCATCTGTCCCCAGCTAGAACTGTATCCCATGCACCCAGAATGATGAAAATGAATTTGTGGCTCCTGGGAACAGTATTTCCTTGGAGTCCACAACCCGTTTTATTAGACCATACACACTTTTCTAGGAAACTGCCCCCCCCCCCTTTATTTATTGTAGTGCCCCCACTGTCATTTTTGCTGGATCCCTCTGTGTGTGTGTGTGTGTGTGTGTATATATATATATATATATATATATATATATATATATATATATATATATATATTATATAATATATAATATTTAGTTAGTTAGTGGGGGGGCGCCACAACTTTTTTGGCTTGGGGGAGCAAAATTTATAGTTACGCCACTGGGCACTTGGGCATTTGCCCATTAAGCCCATGCATAAAGACGGCCCTACATACCTGTTCTATCTATGCAGTGAAATTATATATTGGGCCCGATTTAGACCAGCTCACTGTGCTGCATATTGTGCAGAGCCCAAGGACCAGGTTAATGCCGCCCCGCCGTCCCATCAAATGCACACTCCCCCAGCCATCTGTTCCTCTGTGGGAAAATACTGACACCATTTCACGCTGCCATTTGCATGGGAACGGCCAGTGTTTGCATGGGACTGCCCATGTAATGCTGGGTGTTCCCATGTTGGATCGCTGCCACTGTCCCACCCATCTACTGTGCTAAAATGGAGAGTGATAAACAGCCAGCCAATCAGCTCCTACCTGCAATGTCACAGCTCGTGTTTGAAAAATGTCAGGCAGGAGCTGATTGGCTGGTTGTTTATCACTCTCCATTTGATCACTTTTGAAGCTTTTTTTTTTTAAATCCTTCTTTATTCAATTTTTTACAATACTACAAATATACCAAAAACACACAATCTGCTTGTTCAGTCACATCGTATAGCTGCTACACATTTTTACCTTACCAACATCCTAATCTAGGCTTATAAACAAGCTACACCGAGACTATACAACCAAAACAAAAAAAAAAAAAACATGAAAAAAAGAAAACAAAAAGAAGACAGACACAAAATGCATTTCCTTAACCCTCCCTCTATTTCCCCCCTTCTATCCTTTCAATTCCTCAAGACCTCTTCGCTTTTCCTCGTACCTCTATGACTACTGGACATAATTGCTTCCCAGCTAACTCTTTGACAACACCTAATTTTTCCCATCCTTTGCCCCTTATTATTAAACCATACCTAAGTTTGGATCAACACCTTTTTCTACTAATTAATTTAGATTGGTGCCCATTCCCTCTAACAAAATTTTTCTTTTTCAATACTCCAATTTCTATTCACGTGAATTAAAGTGCGATTTATTATTTTAGTACGTTTATGTGTGGTTACCTTGACCGATGGCCAACTCTGTCTACTTAAATTAATATTCCCTAGTGTGGGACTGTGTTTAACCCCTTCCCGACATTTGACGTATATATACGTCATGGCCGGGATGTACTTCCCGACACATGACGTATATATACGTCATGGCTTCAAACTGTCACTGCGTCTAGAGACGCAGTGACAGAGGGACGATGTCTGCTGTCCCTGACAGCAGACATGTCCCTGCATGCCCAGGGGGGGCTGCGATGCCGCCCCCCCGTCGGCGATCGCTGTGATTGGCTGTTCAGTGTGAACAGCCAATTACAGCGTTTTCTGTGTCACCGGCGAATAACGTTCGCCGGTGACACAGGGATCGGAGGTGATTGGTGCTGTAAAGTACAGCACCAATCACCGCGGGGTGTAAGGGTGACACTGGTGTCACCCCACCTCACCCCGCCCGCCCCCAAAGGCCGTGATTGGTTCGTCGGACCGACGAACCAATCACAGCCATGGAGGGGGGTTTAAACTAACGGTGACTGCACTGCAGACGCCATTCCGGTCTGGAATTGCGTGCAGTGCGGTCACCGTGCCTAGCTGCCGCAGTATACTGACCTGAACCTTACAAAATACTTACCTGATCACTGCCTGGATCTTGCTACTTCTTGCTTCTTGCTGTGACTTCCTGTGCTGTGTTGTGCTGCTGCAGTGTCATCGAGTATAGATAGAGAGATAGAGAGAGAGAGATAGAGAGGGCTAGTGACAGAGAGTGCTATATTTTGTGCTGCTGCAGTGTGATAAAGTTATAGATAGAGAGATAGAGAGAGATAGAGAGAGATAGTGACAGATTGTGCTATATATTTTTTATATAACTGACTGCTGCCCCCCCCTTTTGTGCTGATCAGTATAAATTAACTGATCAGCAACTTTTTGGGGGCGCAGGGTTTTATTTTTATATAAATACCTGTCAGTGCTGCTGCTGCAGTGTCATAGAGTGATAGATAGTGAGAGATAGAGAGAGATAGAGAGAGATAGTGACAGAGAGTGATAGAGAGTGCTATATTTTGTGTCTGCTGTCCCCCTTTTGTGCACCCCCAGCAACTTTTTGGGGGTGCAGGGGTTATTTTTTATATATATATTACTGTCAGTGCTGCTGCTGCAGTGTCATAGAGTGATAGATAGTGAGAGATAGAGAGAGATAGAGAGAGATAGTGACAGAGAGTGATAGAGAGTGCTATATTTTGTGTCTGCTGCCCCCGCCTTTTGTGCTGATCACTATATCTGAGGTGATCAGCAACTTTTTGGGGGTGCAGAGGGTTTTTTTTTTTATATATACCTGTCAGTTGCTGCCAGTTGCACTGTCAGTTGCACCAAAGGTTGTGCACCTGCTGCCCCTCACTGGTAATCAGTGTCGCATCAGTGATCACCATTTTTTTTTTTTGAGGGTGCTGTGGGGTCTTTTTTTAATTTTTTTTTTTACACACACTGTGATTTTGTGGGTGTCCTGTGGCCACTGTGCGCTGATTAGTGACGTACATCACTGATCAGCTTTTTCGGCACAGGGTTGATCTATTTTTTTTTTTTTTTATCAAATTCCTGTTGCCTTTGAGCGCTGTTCAGTGACGGACGTTACTGACCAACATCTGTGCTAAATTTTTGGCGCAGGACCTTTTTTTTTTTTTTTTTTAACCCCTTCAATTTTTTTTTTTTTTAACCCCTTCAATTTTTTTTTTTTATTATTGGGATCAAATTCCTGTATAAAGTATTTTTTTTTTTCTGCACTACATACACACTACACACTACATACCCCCCTGGGTTGAAATAAAGTTTGTACCCCCCCTACACTATACACGTGTTGAAACATTTCACTACCAGAAACACAAAGATAAAAATGGCATCCCAAATATCATCCCAAATGTCATCCCAAATGTCATCCCAGTCATCCAGAAGAATGTATTCAGCGGAGGAGGCATATGCCATGCTTGCCTCTGACTCTGACACAGCCAGTGATGCAAGCGGGGAATTTGAAGGCTTCGTCTTAAGCTCCTCTTCCTCCTCTGGTGATGAGGGACCCCCTCAAAGATGCCCCCGTAGAGCAGCTGAGACCCCCCCCCCAATAATTGATCTCGTATGGACCCCACCACCAGACAATTTTGAGCCCCAGGTTCCTGAGTTTTTGGCCATGCCAGGAATCCAATTTGATTCCACAGGTCTCAGAGAAATTGACTTTTTCAAATTATTTTTCTCTGATGATTTTATAAATTTAATGGTGGACCAAACTAATTTATATGCCCAGCAGTTCATTGCTCAAAACCCCACGTCATCATTTGCTAGGTGAACCCCTGTAGATGCAGTAGAGATGATGACGTTTTGGGGTCTGGTGTTTCATATGGGCATAGTAAAAAAGCCAGAAATTAGGCAATATTGGAGTACAGATGTTCTGTACAGCACCCCATTTTACCGTATGGCCATGACTCGGGCTCGTTTTGAGATGATCCTTAAATTTTTGCATTACAATGATAATGCACAGTGCCCACCCAGAGATGATCCCACCTTTGACCGGCTATTCAAAGTCAGGCCGGTCATTGATCATTTCAGTGCCAAATTTGAAGAGATGCACATCCCTGAAAAATGTATTTGTATCGACGAGTCCCTTATACATTTTAAAGGAAGGGTTAAATTCCGCCAGTACCTTCCCAGTAAGAGGGCAAGGTATGGCATAAAAATGTATAAGCTGTGTGAAAGCACTTCAGGGTACACCCACAGGTTTAGGGTATATGAAGGGAAGGATTCAAGAATTGAACCGCCAGAATGCCCCCCCTCCCTCGTAGGTGTTAGTGGAAAAATTGTCTGGGATTTAGTGCACCCCTTCCTGGATAAAGGTTATCACCTCTATGTGGATAACTTTTACACTAGCATCCCCCTGTTTAAGGCCCTTGGTTCAAGAGGTACAGCAGCTTGCGGTACTGTGCGTAAGAACCAAAGAGGCCTCCCAAAAATGCACATTGCCCAAGTAATGAGAAGGGGTGAAAGCAGGGGAATATGCACCGAAAATATGTTGTTGGTCAAATATAAGGACAAGAGGGATGTCCTTATACTGACAACAATTCATGGAGACAGTACCACCTCCGTCCCTGTACGAGGTACCAGTACCCACACCTCAAAACCTAATTGTATCCTAGATTACAATAGGTACATGGGCGGAGTGGATCTTTCAGATCAGGTACTGAAGCCGTACAGTGCCCTGCGGAAAACAAAAATCTGGTACAAGAAGCTGGCCGTGTATATCATCCAGATGGCACTGTATAACGCTTACGTGCTATTCCGTTCTACCAGCCAGAGGGGACATTTATGCACTTTCAAGAGGAAGTCATAAAGGGCCTAATATTTGGGAACCAGCAGGCAGAGGGCCCCAGTACTTCTAGTACTGGCCCCCGTATTGTACCAGGGCAGCATTTTCCTAACGAAATCCCCTCCACTGCAAGAAAGGGCAGGACACAAAAAAAGGTGCAAAGTTTGCTATAAAAAGGGAATAAGAAAGGAAACTATTTTCCACTGTGAAACTTGCCCCGACAAACCCGGCCTATGTATAAAGGAGTGTTTTAAAATATACCACAAATCTATGGATTATTAGGTTCATCATTTCACCGTGCTTCGGGGGTCTTGCTAATGCCACATAGCACCCACCATTCATTCCACCAGAATCTGAGCTGCAAAATCCAAAAATCACTCCTTCCCTTCTGAGTCCTGCCATGCACCCAACTGGTATTTTTTGGTCACATATGAGGCATTGCCATACTCGGGAGAAATAGGGGCACAGATTTTGGGGTGCTTTTTCTCCTTCATACCTTCTGAAAATGAAAAATTTTGAGCCAGAACTGCATTTTTGTGTAAAAAAATGTAATTTTTCATTTTCATTGCCAAGTTGTATCAAAATGGGTGAAACCCCTGGGGGTTTGAAATGTACACTATACCCCTAGATGAATTCCCTGAGGGGTGTAGTTTGCAAAATGGGGTCACTTGTGGGGGGTTCCACTGTATTGGTGTTTTGGGGGTCTTGCTAATGCGACATAGCACCCACCAACATTCCACCAGAATCTGTGCTGCAAAATCCAAATATCACTCCTTCCCTTCTGAGTCCTGGCACTTTTTGGTCACACATGAGGCATTGCCGTACTCGGGAGAAATTGGGGCACAGATTTTGGGGTGCTTTTTCTCCTTCATACCTTCTGAAAATTAAAAATTTTGAGCCAGAACTGCATTTTTGTGTAAAAAAATGTAATTTTTCATTTTCACTGCCCAATTGTATCAAAATTGGTGAAACCCCTGGGGGTTTGAAATGTACACTATACCCCTAGATGAATTCCCTGAGGGGTGTAGTTTGCAAAATGGGGTCACTTGTGGGGGGCTTCCACTGTATTGGTGCTTTGGGGGTCTTGCTAATGCGACATAGCACCCACCAACATTCCACCAGAATCTGTGCTGCAAAATCCAAATATCACTCCTTCCCTTCTGAGTCCTGGCACTTTTTGGTCACACATGAGGCATTGCCGTACTCGGGAGAAATTGGGGCACAGATTTTGGGGTGCTTTTTCTCCTTCATACCTTCTGAAAATGAAAAATTTTGAGCCAGAACTGCATTTTTGTGTAAAAAAATGTAATTTTTCATTTTCACTGCCCAGTTGTATCAAAATTGGTGAAACCCCTGGGGGTTTGAAATGTACACTATACCCCTAGATGAATTCCCTGAGGGGTGTAGTTTGCAAAATGGGGTCACTTGTGGGGGGCTTCCACTGTATTAGTGCTTTGGGGGTCTTGCTAATGCGACATAGCACCCACCAACATTCCACCAGAATCTGAGCTGCAAAATCCAAAAATCACTCCTTCCCTTCTGAGTCCTGCCATGCACCCAAATGGTATTTTTTGGTCACATGTGAGACATTGCCGTACTCGGGAGAAATAGGGGCACAGATTTTGGGGTGCTTTTTCTCCTTCATTCCTTGTGAAAATGAAAAATTTTGAGCCAGAACTGCATTTTTGTGTAAAAAATGTAATTTTTCATTTGCACAGCCCAGTTGTATCAAAATTGGTGAAACCCCTGGGGGTTTGAAATGTACACTATACCCCTAGATGAATTCCCTGAGGGGTGTAGTTTGCAAAATGGGGTCACTTGTGGGGGCTTCCACTGTATTGGTGCTTTGGGGGTCTTGCTAATGCGACATAGCACCCACCAACATTCCACCAGAATCTGAGCTGCAAAATCCAAAAATCACTCCTTCCCTTCTGAGTCCTGCCATGCACCCAAATGGTATTTTTTGGTCACATGTGAGACATTGCCGTACTCGGGAGAAATTGGGGCACAGATTTTGGGGTGCTTTTTCTCCTTCATTCCTTGTGAAAATGAAAAATTTTGAGCCAGAACTGCATTTTTGTGTAAAAAAATTTAATTTTTCATTTGCACAGCCCAGTTGTATCAAAATTGGTGAAACCCCTGGGGGTTTGAAATGTACACTATACCCCTAGATGAATTCCCTGAGGGGTGTAGTTTGCAAAATGGGGTCACTTGTGGGGGGTTCCACTGTATTGGTGCTTGGGGGGTCTTGCTAATGCGACATAGCACCCACCAACATTCCACCAGAATCTGAGCTGCAAAATCCAAAAATCACTCCTTCCCTTCTGAGTCCTGCCATGCACCCAACTGGTATTTTTTGGTCACATGTGAGACATTGCCGTACTCGGGAGAAATTGGGGCACAGATTTTGGGGTGCTTTTTCTCCTTCATTCCTTGTGAAAATGAAAAATTTTGAGCCAGAACTGCATTTTTGTGTAAAAAATGTAATTTTTCATTTGCACAGCCCAGTTGTATCAAAATTGGTGAAACCCCTGGGGGTTTGAAATGTACACTATACCCCTAGATGAATTCCCTGAGGGGTGTAGTTTTCAAAATGGGGTCACTTGTGGGGGGGTTCCACTGTATTGGTGCTTGGGGGGTCTTGCTAATGCGACATAGCACCCACCAACATTCCACCAGAATCTGAGCTGCAAAATCCAAAAATCACTCCTTCCCTTCTGAGTCCTGCCATGCACCCAAATGGTATTTTTTGGTCACATGTGAGGCATTGCCGTACTCGGGAGAAATTGGGGCACAGATTTTGGGGTGCTTTGTCTCCTTCATTCCTTGTGAAAATGAAAAATTTTGAGCCAGAACTGCATTTTTGTGTAAAAAAATTATTTTTTCATTTTCACTGCCCAGTTGTACCACAATTGGTGAAACCCCTGGGGGTTTGAAATGTACACTATACCCCTAGATGAATTCCCTGAGGGGTGTAGTTTGCAAAATGGGGTCACTTGTGGGGGGGTTCCTAAATTTTAGCATCTTATAGTGCCTAGAAACCTACATGGTGCCTAAAAAATAATCTCATAAAAAGGAGGCTCCAAAATCAAGTAGGTGCTCCTTCTATTATGAAGCCTGTGGTTTGGTCAACGTGCACACTAGGGCCACATATAGGATATTTATGAAAACAAAAGAATTGGGGGAATCAATTTTTAGTCACATTTCTCTAGTAAAATCTACTGTGTTCCTTAGAAAAATGTATTAAAATTGCAAATCTGCAAAAAAAATGAAATTTTGAAATTTTACCTACACTTTGTTTTAATTCCTGTGAAACACCTAAAGGGTTAACAAACTTCCAAAATGCTGTTTTGAATACTGTGAGGGGTGCAGTTTTTGAAATGGCATCATTTATGGGGGTGTCTCACATACAAGTCCCTCAAAGTCACATCAGAACTGAACTGGTCCCTAAAAAAATCAGTGTTTGAAATTTTCTTGAAAATTTGAGAATTTGCTATTCATATTGTAAGCCTCCTAGTGTCCAAAAAAATTAAAAGGAAGTTGAAATAATGATGGAAACATAAAGTAGACATATGGTCTATGTTAGTTATTAACTATTTTGAGTGGTATGATTATTTGTCTCACAAGTAGAAAATTTAACATTTTGCAAATTGCTAAATTTTCCATTTTTTTACGACATTTTGGTATTTTTCACAAAAAAACACAGACTGTATCGACCAAAATTTACCACTAATTTGAAGTACAATGTGTCAAGAAAAAACAATCTCAAAATCACTGGGATAAGTAAAAGCAAAAAAAAGTTATCCCCACTTAAGTGATACATGTCAGATTTGAAAAAAAGGGCTCTGTCAGGAAGGCAAAAACTGGCTCTGTCAGGAAGGGGTTAACCTATTTTTATCGTCTTCTTTTATTTCATGTGTACCTTTTTGTGCTTATCTCTCTATCAGAATATATTTTCATTCTATACCTACTAAGTGTTAAATGTGCCTTTATAATGCCGTGTTTTAATCCACGATCCCTATGTGTTATAGAATTTCTCTATACTATTTCTTGAGAGATATACATCCCTCTCGTGTTCCAAAGTACTATTTACTAAATTGATCCATTCTATTCTTAGGGGGGCAAGCTTGGCCATCCACTTTCTCGCGATATTAACTTTGGCGATGGAGCTTATGTTAATGGCCAACTGTCTATTATCGGCGGTGATTCCCCTCACTGGCCATATTCCCATTATCAATGCTAGAGGCGTGATTTCCTGTCGCGGTATTCCCAACTCCACCAATTTATCCCTGACCCCTCCCCAAAATTTTTGCACCTCGTTACATTGCCACATTAAGTGCCAAAAATTACATTTTTCTTGATTGCACTTTGGGCAATTATCTACCCCATTACCCGAAAACTTACTGATTTTTGCTGGTGATAGATACGTTCGATGTAGAATATTGTATTGAATCTGCTGAATTCTAACAGAATTAGTGGAGACTTTAGGTATTGTCATAGCTCTTCCCCAGTTCTCCTCAGTAACCTCTGGGATATCAATCTCCCATTTTTCCCTCAACGATTCTAACTGATCTTTCTGTATCAGATCCATAATTTGTTTGTAAGATTTTGAGATGCCCTTGGCTGGGCCTATTTTTTTTTTTTTTAATTTTTAATGGGTTATCTTCAATTTTAAGGGGGGTCTCTTTTATATATTCCTCCAGTGCACTCCTTACTTGGAGATACCGGAAAAACATGTTCTTAGGGAGATTAAATTCTTCCTGGAGTTGGGAGAACGATTTAATTCTGAATTGAGCCATTAATTGCCCCATATTTTCTACACCCCAAACGTTCCATTGTGCACCTCCTTGTTGTTCTACTAATTTTTTAAAGGGGGGAAGAGAAAAAATGTTGGTTTCGGGGTCCATCCCCGTATATCCCTTTTCCCTGCTTATCCAATTCCAGATTTTAATTGCCTGGTTTAGGATTTGAGGGTATCTCTTTCTACATTTTTTGGTGAGAATGGCTTGTAGGGGTGAGTGGCCTGATAGGGTCCTCTTGACCATATTTAATAATTCTATGGACTGGTCCTGCTCCCGGAGCCATTCGCATAGGTGCACGAGCTGAGCTGCTATATAATAAATTTTAAAGTTTGGGAAGGCCAGTCCCCCCTGTTCTCTTGGTCTCATAAATGTGGCCAGTTTAATTCTGGGGGTTTTATTCCTCCATATAAAGGAAGTTAAGATTCCGTTTAGGCGCTTGAATGTCGGGTCCCTGATATATATGGGGGAGTGTTGTAATATATATAACAGTTTTGGCAAGATTATCATTTTTATAAGATTGACCCTCCCTATAACTGTCAGGGGTAATTTAAGCCAGCTCTTACATTTAGTTTTTATGTCTACTATCAGGGGTTGAATATTATATATTTCATATTGTCTTGGATCGCATGATATCACAACCCCGAGGTAGTTAAGTTTCTCCACTCTCGGGATGAGTTCTGTTTGTACTAACCCTTGGTTTAAATCTCCTATCTTTCCATCTATCAAAATTTGGGATTTCTCCCTGTTTATTGTTAGCCCTGAAAACTCTCCAAAGGCCCGGAGGGTCTCTACTACTCTAGGAAGATCTCTCCTGTAGTTAGCCATACCCACCAGAATATCATCTGCGTATAACGAGACAAGGCTGCCCATCCCCTCCTCATCTGCCCCACTCCCCTCCGCCAAGATACATCTAAGCTTACTCGCGACTGGCTCAATAGCAATTGCGAATAAAATGGGGGAGAGTGGGCAGCCCTGCCTCGTCCCCCGATATAATGGGAACGAATCTGATACATAGCTGTTGATAACAACTCTAGCCCTGGGGTTGTGGTATATTGCGAATATTCTTTTTATACATTGTGGTCCCATTCCAAAACTGACTAAAGCGTTTTTCACATATGCCCACTCAAGGGAATCAAAAGCCTTATTTGCATCAAACGAGGCCACTGCTGTTTCAAATCCACTTATCTTCCCGGTTTGGAGATATGAGAATACCCTACGGAGATTTATAGCTGTTGACTTCCCCCTCATAAAACCAGTCTGATCTGGGTGTACGATCTCATCTATTACCGAGCTTAATCTTTTTGCCAGAATTGTCGAGAATATTTTGGCGTCGACCGTGAGTAGGGAAATTGGTCTATATGAATCGGCCCGCAATGGGTCTATCCCTTTTTTAAGTATAACAGTAATCACCGCCTCTGTCATTGATTGGGATAGGGTGCCCTCAGCCTCCATTTCCTGAAAGAAGTACAATAAACGTGGTGCCAAAGTGTCACCAAATGCCCTATAGATTTCAGCTGGTATGCCATCTATTCCGGGTGCTTTCCCATTTGATAGTGTTTTTATGGCCTCTACTACCTCTGATAATCTAATTGGCTGTTCTAATAATTCCCTAGATTCATCCGAAAATCTTGGTAAGTCTATAGCCCTCAAGTAGTTTGTAGAGTCCAGACTACCAATTCCTATTTTGGATTTATAAATATCTCTCAAATGCGTCACAAATACCTCCGCCACCTGAGGTGTGTCGGTGAGGATTTCCCCCGCATCTGAGGATATTTTGGGAATTATATTCGAAGGTCTATCCACTCTAGCTAGATATGCCATTAATTTACCTGAACGATCTGAATTTAGGTATATTTTATGTGATTCTTTTATTAACCTACATTTAGCCATGCCTTGAAGGTGAGTTACCCAAGCCCGCTGGGCTAGCTGCCATTCCTGTCTACCAGATTCCGTATGTGTGACTTGATATATTTTCTCTAGGTTCAACATATTACTTTCCAAGGACAGCTCTTTTTTTGGAGCATACTTCTGACCTGTATAGTTTTTTTAATCAGTACCCCTCTTAGAAAGGCCTTGAAGGTTTCCCAAACTCCGGTTTGGCCGAATCGAGATTCGTTCCAAAGAAACCATCCATTTCCATGTTTATTCCATTTAGATCCCCAAACTGGGGTAGCCATGATGATTGGAACCTCCAATACTGAGCACCCCGACAGGGGTTGGAGTCAATTTGTACTACCAAGGGTGAATGATCCGAGATGCCTCTAGCTGTATATTGAATAGTTGAAATTTTACTTAATAGGTCTCTCGATACAAACACCATGTCTATTCTCGAGAAGTTATTAAAGGTAGGTGAATAACATGAAAACTGGCGGTTCCCAGGGAACTTCTCTCGCCAAACTTCATACCATCCCATCTCCGAGGTAAACTTGGCAAACCCACTCCTACCGGTTGGTCTACCAATTCTGGGGCGCCATACATCCAAATCATAATTCATAATCATGTTGAAATCCCCTAAACATATCAAGGGGTTGTCTGGACTACTTGCAATAAAGTCTGTCGCCGCTCTAAGTGCCTCATATCCAAATGGCGGAGGAACGTATACTGCGAGTATGCTAATTCTCATCGAGTTAACCACACCCTCCAGAAAAACATAACACCCGTTCTTGTCTATCTGCATATCTATATGTTCATACGTCACAGTTTTTTTAATCAATATCGACACCCCCCGGGAGGCAGATGTAAATGGTGCATGGAAAGCTCTGGCTAGCCAAGGTCGTTTTAATGAAAGCAATTTATCACCACAGAGATGAGTCTCCTGTAGGCAGATTATATCGGCGTCTAGGGCCTTACATTGTTTGAGCACCAATGAGCGCTTGATCTTACAGTTTAGGCCCCGCACATTCCACGTCATCATTTTAACCATCTCCCACTATCGATATACTTTGTTCACAAATATTCTCACTTATATCCTGGGGTTTAGACAAGGGATCTCGCCTAATACTAGCTGTAGTAAAGCCTTGTTTAATTGTTTTTAGAACTTTACAACCATATGGGTTGGAGATTGGGGCTGAAATGCAACATACAAAAAACACATAAATGCACACAACATAAAACAAGTATATTAAGTAATATATATGATAATAAGTTATCACGCCCCAGTTCTTTTTTTAACCATTCTTCAAGGAACTTCTCAGGTTCTCTCCCCTCTGATCTCTCTTCTAGCCCAATGAACCGTATGTTGTTACGTCTTAGTCGACCTTCCATATCCGTGTACTTAGAGCGCAGCTCCCCGAGCTGATTGGTAATATTAGTGACTTGGGCCTGCAGCGGCCCAACTGTGTCCTCTATGGTTGACTGTCTCTTCTCCAGCTCAGTGACCCTGTCCCTGATTTTCTGTGCGTCATCCCTGATTAGCATAATGTCCGACTGGACTTTGTTAATCTGTTCGGATAGCCTCACCTCGCAATTATTCACGGCCTCTAAAACCTGTTGCAGTGTTACCTCCGGAACCATCCCCTGGCTCGGTACTTTGGAGTGTGTAGTTTAGGGTGTAGTGAGCTGGGAATTATTGGCAGCTTGTGTCCTGGCATACTTTTCCAAGCGAGCAGCCGCTGTGGTGGTCTGCCCTGTTTTGCCCATTTTTAACTTTTAGCTTGTTATCCGCCCACTAAGAGGAGATATATCCCACTGTAAGTCCACACTGAGTCCCCAAGGGAAAATCTGAACCACCACCTGGTTATGTTCACCCCCACGATCACTTTTGAAGCTTAGTGCATCTGGCCCATATTGCATGGGCTGTTCTCTCTCTCTTCTCAAATGGACAAAACCATTTGCACTGCAGGGGGGCAGATGTAAAATGTGCAGAGAGAATTAGATTTGGGTGAGTTATTTTGTTTCTGTGCAGGGAAAATACTGACTGCTTTATTTTTACACTGCAATATAAATCTCACTTTAAAGTAAAACCCCACCCAAATCTAATTATCTGCACAAGTAACATCTGCCCCCCCCCCCCCCCCCCCCCCTGCAGTGCACATGGTATTGTCCATTTGAGAAGGAATTTGCCTTTGCGAGTGACCCCGAATAAGGGCCTAAATGTACTGAACAATATATGAACTAATACTACATTGCTTATTATGGGAAGTATAGAACCTCTGATTTCTATGTAAAAAATGTGCTCACATACTATGTGCATCCTAGATGTAGGAGTGGAAATTGGATTTGAGTAATACCTTTTATATATAGACTTTAAATAGCAAATTCTTCTATTGCTGCCAAATCAGTAATTCTAAGTAACAGCTACAGGCTACATATTAAAACAGGATAAGGTCCTTGTGTACTAAGCCTTGGATAGAGATAAAGTGAAGAGAAATAAAACACCAACCAATCAGCTCCTATCATTTTCAAATACAACCTGTGACATGGCAGTTAAGAGCTGATACTTTATCTCCATGTACTGTATCTTTTCATAGGCATAGTACATAGACCCCTTGGTCTGTTGTAATATGTATCCTGTAGCCCACAATAGGCCCCCAACTAAGGTGCACCATCTCTCTGTATTGTATATAAATAGCTGTATTAGGCATGGACAGCTATAATTATACCTTACTGTTTATGCATTTAAACAAGAACTGGCATTGGTATAATAGTGTGCTTATCTACTGTATGTAAATATATGTGCTACCATAGGTGTACTTATTGACACAAGGAGGGTCAATTCAAGTTGGAAGATAAAGTATAACTGTTAGAACTTAGGCGTACATGTTAGCAGGGATGAGAGCAGTTTCTAAAGTTAGAAGGGTTAAATAACATTCTGGGATGTGATAACACATTTAGCCCATAGTTGCCTACCCTCCTGCATTCTGCTGGAGACTCCCTGAAATAGCAGCAATCTCCCTCTCTCCCTCATTAGTCTAGCAATCTCCCTCATGTCACCTAGCCCACATTACACAGTTCCATTTTTGAGGAAAAAAGGAATGAGAGACAGATACATTTACACTGAATCATCAGCACCATCTCCCAGAACTTTACCAAGTATAGTAGCTTTTACAGTACTAACTGCTTTGGGGCTCATCTACATTTGTATATACTGTATGTCATTTTAAAAGATTCCTCTCAGATGTAGCAGTACACACCCAAGCTTCTAGGTGCCACATTCACAATCTCGTTTCACAATCTCTTCATATATGGAACTAGACACGCCCTTTGGGTGGAGCAGGACGATCCCCCTCAATGGGGCACTGTGCAAAATTCTACTACCAACTATAATCTCCCTGAAACTAGTTTTCAAAAGTAGGCAAGTATGATTTAGCCCTAGGTATTACAGAGAGTTTAACCCTTTGAATTCCAACTTCTCTGTGAGAAATGTGCAAAATATTTGCTAAAAAGGCCAGCATCTCTCACATTTATTATATCAATTAAAATAATAATATATTTAAAAAAAATGATAATTCCTATATAAGGTAAATATTAAAGGTCATTATAATGAATAAAAATGTTTGCTTGCCAATTTTCACACCTATTTTGACAAATGCATTTGGCACTTAAAGGGTTAAATTAATTGGCATGTTAGCATTATTCATTTCGGAGGTGAGTGTTATATTGATAATTAAATAACCTGATTCATAGACTATATATCCTTTAGATCTGTAAATGGTATAAAAACTGTTAATATTATCGAATGCATACTTATCTACCGTGCCAGCATCTCCTCCGGGAGAGGGCAGCAGAGCTGGATCATACTCTAGGGAGCCCAGGATACTTTATTTATCTATTAACAGTTTCTTATATAGCGCACACATATTCCGCGGCGCTTTACAGAGAATATTTGAACATTCACATCAGTCTCTGCCCCAGTGAGAGACATTCACTCTAGGGTTAATTTTGCTGGGCGCCAAGTAACCTACCAGTATATTTTTGGATTGTGGAAGGAAACTGGAGTCCCCAGAGAAAACCCATGCAAGCGTGGGGAGAATGTACAAACTCAGCACGGTTAGGGCCATGGTGCGTATCAAACCATCAATGCTGTGAGTCAGTAATGCTAACCATTACACTGTCCGTACTGCCCCAAGATAAGGGGGGTTCCTAAGGACTAAATAAACACACAAGCAAACATACATACATCAAATGCAAGCACACGCATACCTCCCAACAGTCCCTATTTTAGCGGGACAGTCCTGAAAATTTTGGCGCGCATCAGCAGAGTCCCGGTTCCGGCAACCGGAAAGTTGGGAGGTACTGTATGCACACGCATAGCATACTTATACCCAACAAACATATACATATACAGATAGCGCCGGCCTTATGCTTGCTGGCGAATCGCCAGCAGCATGCTGCTGGCGATCCGCCAGCAACACGGCGCGCCATCTGACTGAGACGCGCGTGCGTCCCCCACGCACGCGCGTCTCAGTATCCGGGCGGCCAGGCGGCGAGGCGGACGCAATACTGTCCGCCTCCCGCTCGAGGGGGGCTGGGGGGACCCGAGGAGGCTGTGGGGGGGTGCGGGCGCCCGGTGTGGGCACCGGGCGACCGTCGGAAGGGGACGGCAGCACCGTCGGAAGGGGACGCGCGCGCACCTCGTGCGCGCGCGTCCCCTACCGACACACAGATGGCGCGGGAGCAGGGAATGGCGATGGCATCGCCATCCCCTGCAAAGATGAGCCCGGCCCCATCTGTATGCATATATATATATATATATATATATATATATATATATATATAAGTTTGCGGTCACCTAGTTAATTTCATATTTTAAATGATGTGGCAGAGACAGCATCTCTCGCATATCAGAGTAATGTGGAGGATCCAGACCAGGTTTTGGAGCAGTAGCAGAAGCAAGGTTGTGTAATCAGCAGCACCTGTGATCTCATGATACTGTTTAAGTCTTTTCAGGGCAGAGGGTAAATGCTCTGGGGCCACACTGGGTACAAATGGAGCATTTTGGAAGAGTCTGTATTGTGCTGTAATTGCCTGTGTGTCGCTTGCTGTAACTATGCTTGCCTGTGGAATTGATCTGGTATGCAGTGACCTAAAGATAAAGACCAAATACTTCATTTGAATCCAGTGTATGTGATCCTTTTCACAATGAAAACTAACTTTTATTTATCAAAAAAGTTGCAAAATGAAGTGAGCATGTAGTCAAGATAAGGCTAGAAATAATGATTTTTGTTGAAATAATAATTTTAGCCTTCAAACTTACTTTTACAAACAATTCTCCTTTTGCAGCAATTACAGCATTGCAGCTGCAATACAGTAGCTGTTAAATGTTGAAGTAATCTGAAGAAATTAGTGTGCCCATAGCATGGCGAGCACAGCAAGCCACGCTAGGGGACGCGGTGCTACGTTTCAGTGTCCATGTCGACATTAAGGACAAAAAAGTGAAAAAACCCATGTCAACCATTTGACTGTCGACCTACAGATATTGTGCTTCTCTTCATTGCAGGGACTGGCGGTGGATTCGCCACACGCCAGACTTCAGAAGGGGGCGCGCACGCACGAGACGCGAGCTCCCTCCGCCACCTCGCCGCCGGTCCCTACCACATTCCCTCACCTCCCGATCTCCCCCTCTAACCCTGCCCATCTCCTGAAGTGGAGACAGGCAGGGTTCCTGTACCAAGCCGACGGGAAACTGGGAAGCGCGTCCCAGTCAGATGTAGTGTCCGCTCCCCAGCGGGGGTGGTCTGGCGAGCCCCGGCGCTGGATGAGCAGCGCTACATCTGTAACCCATGTCGACCTAATGACCCCGTCGACCTAATGACCCTGTCGATCTAACCCACGTTGACCTAGACTCATGTGGAGTTAGACTCATGTCGACCTAAATGCATGTCAACCTAAATGCATGTCGACCTAATGACTGTCGACCAACATTGTGGTGACCTAATGATCTATACCCCCCCAGCTCTACTTATCTGGAATCCTGCTCTGCTGCTATCCAGCTTAATGTCTCCCAGCATTAATTTCAGACCGCATAACTGGGTTTGATCCTGTATATGAAAACATTTCCAAAAACGGTTCTGCCAGGTAAAACCCCTTTCACACCGCATCTGCCACAGTGCCGTTTTTTTACATACCTGGCAGACCTGTTTTTGAAATGTTTTCAAATACAAGGTCAAAGTCAGTGGTCTAAGCACGGTTCCCCCGGCGTACCCATTGCCCGATGCACCCCATATACCTGCTTCCCCACCCAGACGCTGCTGCCGGGTGGTTGAGAGGCAGGACGGATGCTGCTGCCGGGAGGGTGGGTTTTAGCGCGGACGCTGCTGCCGAGTGGGTGGGAGGTAGAGCGGACGTTGCTGCCGGGTGGGAGGTAAGGTGGATGCTGCTGGAGGGACGGCACAACAGCGGTCTAAACCCCCCCCTCTCCTACCTGGGCAGCGCATCGCAGGAAAGGGAATGATCGTGCTGTGGGCAGGGGGTACTAGTACTACTAGTTCCCATCTGCTTTAGGGACCCCGTCACTGATCTAACATACACTGCAGGGGCCCCTGCCCCCAGCGCGATTATTCTCTTCCTGTGCTGCCCAAGTTGGGGGGGGGGGGGACCAATAGTGGTCCGGGCATTAGATATGCACAGAGTGGACCACCATTGGCTGGGTCCTAAATACCGTTTCAGACCCGATTTTGTTGCCAAAATACCGGGTCTGAAACGGGTAGGACCCTGCATTTTAACCATTTAGCAAAAATGGCTGTTTTAAACGGTAAATCAGTTCTGCACCTTTCAAACTGCACATATTACCATTTTAAAACGGTTAAAAATCTGCAAAATATCGTTTTTTTAGTGCGGTCTGAAAGGGGCATTACTTGTCCCATTTTAGGAGCAAGTTCTATATTAAACCCGCTAGTTTCTGTCCTCACTAGTCCAGCCCACTAGCAGCTTATTCTCATCCGGGTTCACAACTAACCTTAGCCCTGACAGTACCATTAGTAGTGATGGTTGCTGGAAATGGTCCTCTATACACTATGACAAGGATCGCATACATAGGGATTTAAGTTAAGACTTTGATCTTTATTTTGTATAGCAGATCACAGCATACCAGATGAATTTCACAGGGAAGCGTAGTTACAGGCAGCACCATACAGGTAACAAACTTGCTACTGTTTCAAAACCTGGTCTGGATCCTCCACATTACTCTCATGTGGAGATATGCTGTCTCTGCTACAACACCTATGTAGATAATATTTAAAAAAAACAGACATTTACAGCTACTATTATTATTATAATTTTATTTATAAGGTGCCACAAGTGTTTCGCAGTGCCGTACAAAGGAACAATACAGGGAGACAAAACATGGCATAACATTGAATAAATAACAAAAATAGAGTACAAATAAAAGGCGCCACAGTTCAATACACATTGCAGCTTAAATATAAGTAGTGAGGACTCAATCAACATACTATTAGAGGCTTGAGGCCAGATGAGTATGCAGATGAAGATGGTCACTGAGTGTTTGAGTACAAGAGAGCTGTGAGTGAAATTTGAAGAGAAGTGTGGCTGAGCTTACAATCTAGTAGAAAGGGGAGACAGATTACAAGAGGTGCAAGCTAGTGGGTGGTGACTAGATAGCAGGATATAAACAGACAAGGGGTAGGAGAACCAGCTACTGTAGTTCACGCAGTGGAAGGGTACGCTTTGGTGAAAAGGTGAGTTTTCAGTGCCCATTTGAAGCTTTGCAAGGTCAGGGAGAGTCTAATGGAGCGAGGGAGTGCGTTCCACTGAAGAGGTGCAGCACGGGCAAAGTCCTGTACTCTAGTCCTGTACTATTGTAATTTACCACATGCACAATGTATAGAGTTTATTTCTGATTCATTTAATGTTATCTCTTCTTTGAAAAAACATATTTTCTTTAAAAAATAAGGACATTTCTAAGTGGCCCCAAACTTTTGAACGGTAGTGTATATATGATGAACAGTGCCCATTTATATGACAGAATTCTTTTCTCCCTGCCTCTCATTATGAAGATCGGGATCACAATTGTAAGAACAACCCAATGCTTTTCATCTCGTGCCCAGACTTCTTTAGGGGTACATCTTTGAAAGAACAGAGAGAAAACCATCAATTGTGAATACAGAACATACTGTAATAACACTATGAGACGATTAAAGGATCTTTAGTTCCTTAACAGTATTGTAATAATAACCTGGTTTCTTAATTGAATCAACAAATGTATAAATCAATCAATCATCCAGCATCAGTAAATAAAGTGTAAATGCAGGTCGACGCTTTGGTCTCTGTGGAGAACTTGCTCAAGACCCCAGTTCACCATCTGACTATCCATGCACCCAGCTATGGGCAATATATACTGTATTGTGCAGGCAATAAAGCAGCAGGGCTACTCCTGGAGTAACACATGGACAATGGATAAAAACATTATCTATCAAAATAGAACACACATACCCATTGACACAACTGGACGTTCACATATCAAGAAAGAAAATATAAGTACAAAGTACCCACGTCCATATTCCAGCATTTCCATAATGCCGCTATAGCCTGGCAGTGTCTGTAATCAGTCACACAGCGGAACTCATAGCACTTCCACCGCTCATAGCTCCGCCAGTGTGTTCTCCACCTAGGTGGAATGCAAAGCCCAGCACCATAGTTAATCGTATTGAACTGCCAATCCCATAGAAATGTATAAACTGAAGAGCCTTCTATCACAGGGCATTCCTGTCAAACAATATAAACAGCTGGAGCACAACATGAAACGTCATATTACCTGATCATACCCAAATAATATATACAAAAAGTCCACACTATTAATATTCTAAATCAACATTATAAATATAAATTAGGTATACCAGTGTGATACAGTCAATCTATAGGGCATATGCTTCTTAGATCTACTTTTTATAAAATTTTGGATTTTTTATGTTCTTTTGTTCTTAAATGTTCTTTCATTGTTAAAGCCACATCCCTAGCTTACACCACATATAATACACAACAACCACAAAAAAGAAGAAATGAGCAAAAAAGAAGAATCAACCCATAACGCATCGTAAATGCAGAAGACTCATTGATGGGTGGGGTGTTCAGAGGCTACGCTGTGGACTCACAACATAACTGCGAAGTGTGAGATACAGTAGGTACACTACAAAATACATCTAGAGACGTATAGGAGAACAAAGTACACCAACAGGTGTCACTTCGCGCTTACACAATTGTAATTGTAAGCGCAAAGTGACACCTGTTGGTGTACTTTGTTCTCCTATAAGACTCATCGACCTTAAAAAAAAATACTTAACTTGGGTCTTGTTTATTTAAACCGATGGATCCATTCAGCCTCATGTCGTAGCAGTTTTTGTAAGAATAGGTGTGAAAATTGCCAAGCCAACCTTTTTTATTAACCCTTTGAGTGCCGCTGGCATTTAGGTAAATGAATGGGGGGGGGGGGGGGGGCACCAGATATTCTTTTGGCAGGGGGGGGTGTAACATTTCTAGTATTGCCATCGGATTATGTGCTATTATCTAAAACCCCAACATAAAATATTGACACTTTTTTAATACTGGTACTGCTTTTATTACTTTTGTGTGATGCTGTTTTTGTGGTACAGTATTACATTTTGTATGGTCCCACAAGAAAGGGAGCTAACAGCTAGTCTATTGTTGTAAATATTGTTTAATATAAAAAAAGGTCACAGATGAGGGACAAAAAAAGAATGTGTCATAGGTGTAACATGCCTTGACAATTGTAACCACAGACTGTATGATACGGGAGATGATCTTAAATTAAAACAAAGTAAACACATCAAAAGCACAAACACAATCAAGTGTTGTCAAAATGTAGCCATGTATTCTACATCCCCTTATTCATGCCCAGGAATCAGTCACTTGTAGGAGTTTCACCTGCATCCTGCACAGTAATCTGGTCACATCAGAGATGGACTTTGGCAATTAGCAAATCAATAAAAAATAAAATGTTTTTCAGTAGTTATCTCCTTCCTTAGTCACAGTTATGCCTTTTGCAGGGAAAGGTTGTATTCCCTCCAGTGGGTAAACAGAGTCGATTATGTTTCTCCAATGCCAACCAGTAGGGCTATCAAAAAGGCCAGATTTCCAGGAATGTATAACAAAATTGCCACAGTCTCCACGTTTATCTGTAATAAACAATTATGTTAATTATTTTTTTGCATGTAAATCAAACATGAGTATAATGATTTCATGTTCTGTTACATTTCTGTGCTATATGTGTGTACACTAAAGGTGGCCATACATCAGAAAGATATTGCACCCAAACAATGGATTGTAAAATGGATTGAATGCAGAGTGTGTGCACATCGTGTGTACACAATCATACAATCACAAAATCTCCCGGCCCCTGGAGATTGAAGGATTGGTCCTCTGATCTGACGTGTTGCAGGTCAGATCAGTTGGGATTGGGAGCAGATTGCATGTTTTTAAGCACATGCAATCTGTCTTTAGATGGCTCATACAACCAGAGTCATGTGACACTCCCTCCCTGACTAGCAGAGAAGAGAGGTGCAGCTTCCGGGCTGCTCGTGGCAGTGAAGATGCTGGGAGCTGCAGAAGTTTCCAGTGGCAGATGGGCGGGCAGCCGAAGCAAGCGGTGGACGTCCTTTTGCACAATTCTGTCACCACTCTGAAAACAGTTTTCAGAGGATTGCTGCATTCAGGCTATTTAATAATGGCCTAACACAGCGGATGTGAGCAGATAGGTAGTTGTGGCAACCTGTAAATTAAAAAAATAAATAAAAAAATGGATTTTTGGTACTCCTATCCTTTTGATCCTAGTAGGCCAGCCTCATATTTAAATGAAGTGCAATCATACAATCATGCAGCAGATAGATTGTATGACAGATTGAGATTGTATGATAGATTTTAAGTACATTGTGTGTCCAAAAACCACCAAGGACTGCCGGGGAATTGAAGGGAAATTGGACACAATCATGATTGTAAGACCGGTCTTTCTGATGTATGACCACCTTAAGCAAGATTGCTTGACCATAAGCATCTTTCATTGATATCCAGGATGTGCTTTGGAATGTCAAGAGCACTGTGCAGTTCATCATGTTAATTTCTGAACAAACGGGAAACAAACATTACTTTTGATGATTAACGTAAATAAATTATTCACAATTGTATTAGTTAATAGACTATTTGAGCAAAAGATCCAATTTTTAACTGTTCAGCTCGATAACTGTTTATGGGACCGATGGCACTCCAAAGCCGCCCACCTACTTCCAGCACCCGCTGTGGCATTGACGATGGCATGTGACATTGGGTTCTGGAAAAAGCACACTGGGCATAACAAGATGCGATGGGACATCGCATTGCGATATCCCATCACATCCAAAGGCATATGTGTATGGGCACCATTACTTTTACTTCAGGAAATTAGTGATCCATTCATCTGATTGCTGAGCTCTCTCTGTGACTCTAGTCATAGGCGCCGAAACCGTGGGAGCTCCGGGGCCCGAGCACCCATGGAAGGTGTGGAGCACCCACGGCAGCGGGTTCCCAGCAGCGGATATGCTGTCATCAGCAGGGGTCCCTGCGGCGGATGGGAACTAGCAGCGGTATTAATACCGCTGCTAGTTCCCATCTTCCGCAGGGACCCTGCTGCTGACAGTATATCCGCTGCTGCTGGGACCCCGCTGTGGCGCTGCTGCTCCCGGACCCCGACAGCGAGAAGAGGGTGAGTCTGGGGGTGGTAATGTGGGGGTGGTGGTTTTGGGGGGGCGTGTGGGGGTGTTGGGAGCACCCACTGAAAAAGAGGAAATCGGCACCCCTGACTCCAGTCATATGCTCTGTGATGTAATTTGAGGTGTCATCCTGTAATTTCACAGCATATCAGTTAATAGTAAAGAACAGATGTCCAGGGGTTACCAAAGGAGCATAGCAATCAGCTGACCGGCTGTGCCTCCCCAGATCACATATCGCTGAATGGAGGTAAAGGTGCCCATACATGGTGCAAGCAAGGGTGCTATGCGATGTGCACTCCTGCGCACATCCCTTCACACAACACATAATGGGTTATTCTGGTTCACTTCTTCTGGCAAATTCCTTCTTAGATGGACAAAACCATATGCACTGCAGGGGGGCAGATGTAAAATGTGCAAAGAGAATTAGATTTGGGTGAGTTATTTTGTTTCTGTGCAGGGAAAATACTGACTGCTTTATTTTTACACTGCAATATAGATCTCACTTTGAAGTAAAACCCCACCCAAATCTAATCTCTCTGCACAAGTAACATCTGCCCCACCTGAACATGGTTTTGTCCATCTAAGAAGGAATTTGCTAGGAGCGAATCAGAATAACCCCCACAAAGTCTGTGCAGCCTGTGCTTTTTGAATTACAGTAGCTTTGGATCGCATCACATGCAAATCGCATGCGACTTGCATGTGATGCGATCCTTCTACTACTCCTTAGGCAGGAGAAGGGGCAGAGGAGTAGTAGAAGAAATGGTAGGGGAAGATTCCGCATAAAACCTCAAAAGATGGCATTATTATCACAAGACATTTGAGACGAAAACTTTTACTATTACAACTGCCAATTTGATTGATTACAAAAAAATGCAAAATTAAAATATTGGAGGATAACTGTGCCAATTACTCTTCTGTACATTTAGGTTTTATGAAGATAATGTGAAAAGGGTGTGAAAACATTTATTTTTAAATAGTTTAGTAAAAATAGTATTGACTAATTATGCCTTAAAGTTTTGGTGTATTAATAATGAGGTTATTTAGCAAGACACAATGCAATATAGTAACAACAACAAAAAATATGAAACAGTTTACCTTAAAATTGGTGTTGTCGTATATATCTGAGGATAAAAAGAACATATACATTTTGTGAGTTTTATTGTTATGCACTAGGCTACATAAATATATATTGATGTCCCAGTCGGACAATTATGGCCCTTATTCTGGTTGACTTGCTTGGACACGTATTCGTACGCATCCGACCGTATGGCACCCACTCACACATGGCCAGCAGATGCACGCTTCTAAGCCACACAAACCCATTCGTTCGCATCCAAAGACAAAGGGGAGTGGCGTTACAATACATGCACACTAAAGAGTTCACCCGTAACTCAGCCTCTTCGCTTGGACATCCAGTGGGCATCCAAGGGAATATGGTCTGGGGGCATTTTACACGCCCCAGCAAAAATGGGCTTGCAAGTCATTAACAACCCATTAACCAATTACCCTAATTTCAGTGTTGTTAATGTTTCACTTCCCAAACTAAATGGCAATGTACAGTATGTGTCCCACAAATGTTTTGATAATTAATGTCATTAATATTTTTTTATATTTTTGTTTAATTGTGGCTAAACCCTGATGCTGATCCTGGAATGTTTGGATGTTTGTATGAAAGTTGCACATGTCGACTTGTTATAATTGTGTCTACTATTGGGTAAACATGACAGGCACATTTGTGTGTTAAGGTTTGAGATTTTAAAATGGCACATATAAGCAGGAAATAATACTAGTGCAATTGTGGGTAAAAACATTGAAAGATGTAAGAGATATGAATGTAGAGAAGTGTAAATGTTTAAACTGCAAAAATGATTGTCGATCTGATTCAGATATACTATTTGTACCATAACCCCCTTGTGTGGCTGGCATGTAGTTAGTTAATTGGTTAATGAGAGAAACTTGTATGCTGCATGGATGTGTATTGTGTGCAGGTGCATGTATTTTAGCTATTGTGCATGTTGATTGCCCGTGCGAATGTGGGGCCGAGAAGCCGACTGGCCTGCGAGGTGTAAGACTTACATTTTCAGACTGTATGAATTTCAGCTCAAACAACCGGAGCACTCACACCATGGAGCGAAGCCACCACCCAGCACTTGTATAGTCACCACCCTTGTATATGCCCCGGTTGCCGCCCAGTTTTGTGGCCACACCCATCAATACGCCCACATTACACTTACTCTGCACAAGCTCATTTGGTAGCCCATTTCTACTCGTAAGGTCATGAGTGTGCACGGCTGGCCAAACCTGCACACGCGCCTTGCCTTACTTAGTGCAGTAAATATGTTACAAAAAATTGCAGTAGTAAAATCTGAAGTGTAGATGAACACATCTAGGTATATTAGTACAAAAGTATGTAGTGTTATGTTCTCAATACAGTATATGGGTACAGTACAAATATCATAGAGTTTCTCACCTTTTGATTTTAGTAGCATATTGGTCTCCAGGATAATATAGAACAGAAATTCCCATGAAAAAAATCCCCCCATCGTCTTGGCCATCCATTGATTTGGAGACACGTCCACAAGAATCAGTCCAAGGAAAATAGTAGCCACTGATAGTGGGCGAAAAGGGATAGGTTTAATTAACAGTCTAAACGAAAAACATAACTGCAGACATATATTTAAAAGAGATACACAAATATTCTAGTATTACCTGCTAGTATCTTTATCACTAGTGCGTTGAGTCTATGCCCCCAGTTAAAGATGAACCGCCTGTTGTTGAAATAAATATTCAGATGGTCACATACCTAACTTTCATCTACTTTTACAGTCACAACATTTAAGATTTAAGAGAAACTAGGGGTGAAATGTAATAGGATGAGAGATTCAGAAAATGAGAGATTTGGAAAGAAATCTCCAGGTTTTTTTTTTTTTTTTTAAAGCGGCGATCATTTACACTGCAAAATCAAACTGGTTTTGCAGTGTATATGATTGCAGCTTTAAAAAAAAAAAACTGGAGATTTCTTACCAAATATCTCACTTTCTGAATCTCTCATCCTATTAAATTTCCCCCATGATATTTGTCCTGTTGTTCGGGTTTAGCACAATTGTGTAACCAGGAAAAAGCCACTGTTGTACCTGAACAAAATGTTTCCCTTGAAACTTTACCTGCTGCTGTCTGGGGCTGGACGAAACAGAGCTAGAATGGGTTGGAAGAATGACAGTATCATGACTATACATCCAAGGACTGGATGGGCCCCTGCGCCCTGTGGAGAAATAAAATGCAGTGTGGTTATAGCACCTAACCAGTTCTACAATCACAGTTGTCACTGATTTGTGGCTTTAATCTTAAAAACTCATCCATCCATAGATTTCAGTACCTCTATACTGCATCAGCAAAGTGTTGATGCAATAGCTAATGACGAGTGAGTGGCTGCATTGTGCATTAAAGTTGTTTAGAGAAAGAAACACAGAGAGAAGTACATTTGGTAAGCTTGTACATGTGCAATCAGTAGAGCAGAAGCATCCTGAAGCAGCATCAGGTTAGTAACCAAGAAACAAATTACACACAAGGTATATTGGGCGCAAAAAAAATATATATATGCAAATAAATACTTAATAATTAATTAATAAATAACCACAGCTCCAATTGATTATTGATTAAGAGAGCGCACTGAGTTGATCCAACAAATATTTAATAAAATCAAAATTTTACATATAAAACCATACACATAAATACCAAATTAATAATTATAAAACCAATTAATGTGTCCAGCATCCAACATAATGTACCTTATCCAATTCATCAACTTTTTATTTAGCTCTAACCCACAATATCTAATATCACAGTCTCCGTTATGGTGGGGAGCCTATTGAATATGAATTAGTGTCCAAATATCTACAGATGTTTAGAACGTGACCCAAAAAAGAAAAACTGGGGCAAACTCCTTAGCAGCAGTATTTCTGATAGTGAACTCATGCACTTTTGAGATTCCCAAATCAAAGGGACCGTCTCTTTTAAAAATAGTTACCAGCTCCGCTTTAAGGGTAAGATGACGTCGGTGAGGTATGCTGTAATGCGGGGATAGTAGATGTTGGTCCGCTTCAACAGGAGCGGCTATGTTGGGGTTAGAGCCTACACCGGGAGCAGACTGTCTAACCCGCACTTCTCGCATTCGTCTCAGATACGAGGATGGACGTCGCACTCACCCAGCCAGTTCTAAGCACTGTAGAGATCGCCGCGGGTGAAACAAATGTTGGGTCCAAATGTAGAGAAGCAGTTTGATGGAGTTAAGGGTGATGCAAGGTACACGATTCAGATGCTTGATGCGTTTCTCCATCCAAATAACCTGATGGTCTCCTCAGAAGCCGTCAGGTTATTTGGACGGAGAAACGCACTGGCCATGCACTCACATTGGCGAAAATGGAGGTATGGCCTCAAACAAGTGCTGCAGTCATGGACCACGCCCCAACATTTCGGGTGCCCAGCATTTGCCTCACGGCCTCAGCAGCAAAAGTTGGGAGGTATGCTTTATCCTCGTAAGACCTTATGCGTTACATGACAAGCAATGTAAACCTCAACTCGTCATTGCTTGCTAATTTGCCATCACTGACTGTGGTGCCATTATTAACTGGAAAAAAAAGGCATCACTGGAAAAAACACCAGGGGCCAAATGTAATAGGGTGAGAGTTCCAGAAAGTGAGAGATTTTGGGAGAGTTTTTCCTTTTTTTTTAAAGTGGCAATCATTTACACTGCAAAACCAGATTGATTTTGAAATGTAAATGATTGCTGCTTTAAAAAAAATTGGAAAACTCTCCCAAAATCTCTCACTTTCTGAAACTCTCACCCTATTACATTTGGCCCCCTGGGTTGCATGGAATATCAAAATTTAGGAAACACCATCTGGGTATTAATAATCCAGGAAGGAAAGGCTTTTCTGAAACCAGCACATGCTGCTGTACAGTATGTGGGGCTGCAGTGTGGCCAGGGAGTCACCTCCCACTATAAAGTACATGGGTCATACCAGTCTCTCTAGTGCCCTGATGCTCACTGCTTCTCTGTTGTCCTTATTCATCATCTTCAGTTTATTTATTTATTTTATTGTATTATTATACACCATTCCAGGTGTTTTATTATGACTCCACCCCCACCCCCCCAGCAACAGGATCCGGCATCGGCAAAGTACATACACACTTACCAAAGCCAGCAGCAATTCTACAATGTCAGCATTGCCTTCGCTAGCAATGTCTTCTGTTGGCTGTGCACTGTAGCACCAATGAAGGATGTCACGAACAGTATGTGGGAGGGCACTTAATCAGTGACATATTGTGTACACACTAGGGGTTCTAACATCCAACTCCCTATATTGCCCCTCTCCACCAGGTACCGCATTGTTAATAATCGCATGTGCTCTATCATCTGAGATTATTAATGCAAAGGACAGCTCTTCTGTTCTTTGGGATGAGGCTCTGGCCCTGGACTTCCTGGTCTGAGACCCGGAGTCCCTCTGCACATGCACAGAGTGACGACTTGGCTGCGGGTCATGCTGGGACGGATCCCTCACACAGCCCTTCGGTAAGAAGCCCGTAGGCTTCTATGGGGAATTGCCTGCAAAAGCTGGCGATTTCCTCCACAGCGCTAACCCGGCGGAGGGGCATTAGGGCATATGGGAAAGTGGTAAAAACCCTATAATGGGTGTTTTGCTTGTAACTGGGTCCCACATACTTTCTGTAGACCCACTGGCTACTGCTCATTGCAGGGTGGGTCGAAGCATCAAAGAGTGGTGAGTACCTTGTATCCCTACTGTACCCCTGTACCATCTCTTTGTAGAACGGGGGCCCCTTCAAAATTTTGCAATGGGGCTCCCAAAGTTCTAGTTATGCCTCTGGTTTGCAGTATATGGTAGAGGGTAGAGGGTTGCAGTAGTTTGACATTTTGCTTAGGGTGCTGAGAAGACTTACACCAGACATGCCAAGATTCAGGACTCCAGAGAGGTGAGAATTGAAATCACCCATAAAGTAAAATAAGGATCAGGTGTAAATAGATGGTAAGCCTTGCAATGCTTTTATTTATTTTTGTATTTACAACAGCAATACTTCAGTAAGCATTTATTTACATTCCAGTTTTTAATTATTTAAAATGACTGCATAATATACAGGGAATGAAAGTAAAAGGCAGAAAATACTGTACTTACATAATTCCAGCCAAGCTGTATTACAAATGCCAAGATGAAGGCAATTATTGTCATAATTACAGTCAGTGTCATGAGAAGGATGTGAATCTGTATGAAACAAAACAGACAGATCTATTTTTTGTATTTACAGTGTTTTTATCATCAAAAACATTCATTTCCAATATTTCTAGTCAATTTTGACCACCTCACAGCTTACAATATTGTTCAACAATATTCAACAATATTGGCCAAAAGCTGGAGTAAGCGGTCTGGCAAAACAAAGCCACAGAGAAGCAGCAAAAACACATGGCAGTTACTTTACAAATATAGCACATCTACAAAGCATTGCGGCACAGCAGTAAAAGACAGGATGGCAATGTAATAAACTATACAACCCATACAGTGTTTTAATTAATCAAGAATTACATACTGTAGTTGTCTACCCTGAAATAGCAGCAATCTCCCTCTCTCCCTCATTAGTCTAGCAATCTCCCTCATGTCACCTAGACCACATTACACTGTTAAATTTTTTTGGGAAAAAAGCAATGAGAGATAGATTCATGTACATTTAATCATCAGAACCATTTCCCAGCACTTTACCAAGTATAGTAGCTCTTACTAACTGCTTTGGGGCTCATCTACATTTGGATATAAGTCATTTTAAAAGATTCCTCTCAAATGTAACAGTACACACCCACGCTTCTAGGTGCCACGTTCACAATGTCTTTTCACAGTCTCTTTTCACAATCTCTCCATATATGGAACTAGACACGCCCTTTGGGTGGCACATGACACGTCCCCTGTGCAAAATTCTACTACAAATTATAATCTCCCTGAAACTAGTTATCAAAGGTAAGCAAGTATGTTAAAGATAAGTCCTCTTGTATTTTTGCCCTTGATTAATTTGCATCATAGACTATAAGTTGAGGCATTGCATATAGTGGCGCATATGTAAGCTACTCTGAGCACAAGAAAAGACACAGCCGGCGTGGGTAACGAGGAGCAATGCTTCCGCTACCTGTGCATATAGAGGGAAGGCTGAAGGAGGTCATTAGCGAGGGGAGCAGGAAGCTATGCTTCCACTACACGTAAATAATGCTAATACTGCTGCTGACACCTACCCAGTTAGATGTCACAGTTATGTCATTTATAGTTTGACATGTACAACTTATACACATAGCTGTAGAGCAATGAATTGTCAGTACAATAAGGCCCTCACCCATTCTTTTCACATTAACATGTGCTGCTCCAGGGCCATCTTAACCCTGGGCAAAGCTGTACAGTGGGCCCCCTACCTACACAACCACTCACAGGAATTAAAATATAAATTATCCAAATAATTAAGCTTATAATTATAGGCACCGGCAACAAAATCAGTGTTTAAACATTAAACAAATATGCTGTCTCTTGCCTTCTTCTTCTGTATTCTTCTCTACTGTCTTCTGACTTATTTCGTCGCAGTCTCTGTGCTCCTTATTGATAACATCAGGCGTGATGATGTCACACCTGACATTCAGTGTGACCACTGGAGGAGGACAATGGAAGGATGGATAATGACCAATGCTGGCCAATGCTAACCTTATTTCCATAATCAATGTTTTATTTTTTATTTGCTCTGCCTATGCTCTGGGGCCCCAATTCTTGTGGGCCTCTTGGGCAGTAGTCCACCAAGCCCAGTGGGAAAGATGACCCTGTGCTGCTCCCTACCTCTGGAATTCTCTACCTGTCCTCATCAAAAACTTTCCACCTCTTTACAAAACTTCAAACCCAGCTGTAGCGCATTGTTAACCTATGTTCAGTGCTCACTGTCTTCCCCATCTGTGTCTCTCATGTCTGTCTGCCCCACATCTTTAGAATGTAAGCTCTCATGAGCAGGGCCCTCTTCTATCATGTGCTTTTCCTCCTCTTACCAGGACCTTGTTTTGTTCATTGGTTTATGTACTTTGTTAGGGTCTGAAGAACCCTTGTGGTGCCATATAAAAAAGGTTATTATTAATATTAAGAATAATAATAATAATAATACAATTAATAAAATGGTATTTTGGAGGCACTGAATAACTTTTTGTTTTACTTCTCGACACAGGTGAAGAATTGTTGCTCTGGTAAAATGGAATTCAGATGGAATTTGGATGCAGATGTAATGCTATTTGAGCAATCATGTCTTCAATGATCCAATGTGTAACCTGTCACCATTGATTCCTCTTACAAATACTTGTGTGACAGTCAATTATTGTTTGAAACTACAGTATTAATCTTTTTGGGCCCATTCTGTGACTAGAAGCACCCACAGTAAAATAATAATAATAATAAAAATAAGAAGATGAATAAGAAGGAGACAACAATAAAGAATTATTTTATAGTGCAGAAAGATAAGTGGTATGTGTATCAGGCAGACACCCTGTGGTAGCAAAGACCAGCTAATATAATATTATATAAGCTGTGTCAGTTAAACTTTAAAATACAGAAACAATTGATCAGCTTCAATATTAACCACTTTGGTGGTATGCCTGGAAAATTTCCGGGCATACCTCGATACAGTATGTAGGTACGCGCCAGTGGTGACTCCAGTACTGGCACGCACCTACATACTGTACACACCCTTGCCGCTCACCTGTCCCCTCAGGGCATTCCCCGCCACCGCCTGCAAAAGGTAGTGGCTGCAGCCAGAGCTGGCCTTAACCAATTTGATGCCCTAGGCAAAGTTTGGCTGGTGTCCCCTAGCACCGCCACCGGTTGCACCTCTGAATAAGCACAACGGCAAAAAATGGTACACCCCAGCTAAAAGTAGACGTCTCAATCCATGTACATTTAATTACATGGATATACACTAGGGAAGGACAGTAGTGGCATGAGCAGGTGGCTGGAAATATACGCTGCTGTCGGTGCTTTTGCATTTGACTATAAATCAGGCCCTAAGATACATTATGCCACTTTGAAGTGTCCCAGGTACATATTATACCCCAGCACCAGTAGGCTGCAGGGGAGAGTAGTTTAGGCAACAGGTTACGGGGGTTTGGGGTATTTCACTAGGAAGGGTTAGGCTGCGAGAACGGAGGGTTAGAGGGGAAACAGTGGGAGGGTAACTACCATTACCTGACAAATGTCGAAATGCTCTGCATTGGCATACTGACATTGGCATGACACTTAAATAAAAAAAAGTATATTAAAGATATTATTTATATATATATATATATAAAATATATATATATATATATATATATATTTATCATTTCTGTCTTCATACCTAATAGAAGCCAGCAGAGGAGGGGGGGGATCAGTCACTCCAGCAGTCCATCATGCTTGCAGGTGCAGTCAGTGGTGGATGCCGGACCTCTCCCAAACATAACCAGCCCCGGTCTTTTTGAGCCGGTCCTGGTTGTAAAAATACAGAAAAAAAATGACTGAGGCCCCCCCTGTATTTCATCAACCAGCACCGGGCTCTTATACCGGTCCTGGTTCTAAAGATGTGAGGTAAAATTTAGGGGTCCCCCATCATTTTAAAACCAGCACCAGGCTCCACTAGCCAAGAAGGTAATGCCACTTTTATGTTGTCCCCTATGGTCACTTTTATGTTGGCCCCTATGGCCATAGCAATACCCTGCCATCGCTGAGTTCCCTGGGAGTGATGACCCCTAATATAAAGTGGTCACCTCCAGGGCAACCTAGGACCAGGGCTGAAGCCTAGGGCTATCCCGGCACCCTTGGTCATCAGAATTGAACTAACAAGACAAGTGACAGTGATTTTGCCATATCAGAATCTGGCGAAGCGGCTAACCAACAGCTGCCTCTGTTTCGGGCCACACCACAAGAGGCCGTCCACCCGCAGGGGCCAACAAAACAAGCAAATTAAGGCACAATCCACCACGCACTCTGATTTTTAATCTATCTGACCATGGCAGTATTGAATAGGGGACTTATGTGCCCACAATTTTTTTTGACCAATTCAACTGGAGGTGTGATCAACACAGATTTATGAGATACTTTGCCTGAAAAAGTTCTACCAACATCGTCCTATGCAAGGATCGAAGTGTGACCGAGTGTGTTAGAATGTTTTTTTATCTACTACCTCTGGTTTTAACCTGTTTCCAGCAACCCATCAATCAAGACCTTTGGCCGTCTATTGGATAACTCTGTTAATAAATTTGTAGCCGCACCTAGTAGGGCATCCAAAAATTTGTCTCTGGCCGAACCTAATGCCCTGAAACAATTGGGTGGCTATGAGGACATTAATATTAGGCCTGCAGATAAGGGCAGAACCCTAGCAATTCAAAATACCAGTGATTACTGGACAGAGATCTACTGTATCACCAACTAGATGAGGTTGCTGTCTACTGTATATTACCTGAAAACCCTATGGTCAAATATTTTAGAAGGAACTTTTGGACATACTATCAGCTGCTGTGTCTGGCGATATACCTGCTAAAATCAGTGACCGCATTTACACTGCATCTCCTGTGGTACATGTGTTATACAAACTCCCTAAAATATATAAGGATGCTAAGAAGTCCCCCCAGGCATCCTATCATTGCTGCCAGAAATTCTCTGTATCAGCCCGTGACACAACTTCTTTGTTATTTGCTTCATGCTCTTTTATCCCATAAAAAAGCCTCTCTCAAAGATATGGCCTTGCTTCCTGAAGTTATTGCTAGATGTAGTACACCCTGGGACTTTGATGTGTTGTGTCGATGTGACTAGTCTGTATACATCTATACCCCACATGGGTGGACTTAGTGCTATGCATTATTTTCTTGTTCAACATTTAGATAGTGCTACATTTCATCATTAATTATTCCTCAAATTATTGAGTTTAACCTTGGAGCGTAATTTCTTTTTGTTTGATCACCATTATTTTCAGCTTCGGGGGTGCACAATGGGGTCAGCAGTTGCACCCTAGTATGCCAACATTTACATGTTTCAACAGGAGGAACAGATGTTCCTCGATCGCCAGGCACCTGCTCTTGTACACCAGTTACATATATTTTTTTCATTCTGTGGACGGGTGGACAGGAGCTGTTTGATACCCTCATGGTAGAGGTTAACTCTAGAGAATCGGCCATCCGTTGATGTCAGCTACCCACCCCTGGTGCCCACGTCACCGGGTGATTTTCATGGGAAAGCCCATGAAATGCTGGGTGTTCCCATGGGCGCGTCCCCCGGCCCGCAGCTCAACATCCTCACCGCCCACTCTATAGGGAATAGCAATTATTTTCAAAATTATTCTAGTGAAGCTGTGCTGCTCCCAGAAGTAGCTGGAATACTGGGGTAGAAGATGCAATCAATTTAGAGAGAGCACTAGAGAGAGGTAGATCAGTAATACATTTATTCAATACATATCACAAATAAAAATAATACTATTAAATAAAATAAAACAATACTGTCACTTTAATTTCTCTGATAGCATGATTTTTTTTTTAATTAAAAGGTAAAGGGCGGTATTTAATGCCTTCGGCGAGGGGGTTTGTATGGCGAGGATGTGTTTTCCTCACTGAAAACAAGCCATTCTCGTCGTCAAACCTTCATGTCATCCCCTTTTCCAGCAATGTTTGCAGCATATTAGCGAGTACGCTGCATTTTGTGGCGAGCCCTGCCCTTTTAATGGCCACACTCGCCTTTTCACTTCGCCTCAGGGATCAGGCAAGGTGGAAACAGCGAATGAACGAGAGAGAGTTGAATACTTCTCGCCATCGATAGCTTGCCATCAGCGCATTGAATATACCTCAATGTCTCTAGCGGTATACTCTACCTACTTAAATAATGCCCAGTAAATTAGATATAGCTGTAGTCCATCTGGCTCTTCATAGAGTTGGGATGGGTCTAAAATTACCAAGGATCTCTTTGCTGTTACCCCAAAACCATCTTTTCTGATGTGGATGGTGGATTTGCCAATTGCTTATGAGGAGCTTTCTATGAAGGTGAACCATAGGTGTGGGTAGAAATGTCACTAGGTGTTAGGAGATAACCAGCGTGTGGAGTGATAATTGGTGCAGGTATTACCAAACGAGATAGGGCAACACTCACCACTCACTGTAAAGGTGTAGTCCTGCTGTAGCAGCCGTGATATCTGCCAGGTAGACTCCAGTAACAGTTGTAGGGGCAGTACGGATGGTGTAATGGTTAGCATTACTGCCTTACAGCCCTGAGGTCATGGGTTTGATTCCCACCATGGCCCTAACTGTGTGGAGTTTGCATATTCTTCCTGTGCTTGCATGTGTTTACTCCAGGCACTCCAGTTTCCTCCCACATTCCAAAAATATACTGGTAGGTTATTTGGCTCCTAGCAAAAGTTAACCCTAGAATGAATGAATATGCGTGTACATGTGGTAGGGAAAATGGTACTTGTGTATTATCACTTTGCCCACTAAGCAAATAGCTTAGTGTTCTATTCTGCGTAGGAAAATCGCATCGCGTAGCGTCTATAGTGCTGTGCGATGCGATGCGATATCCATGTTAACTGCGCAGGAGTGCTTATACAATGAAATATCGCATAGGATCGCATGCCACCAAATGCGATGCGATGCGATATTTCATTGGGAAAGCACCCATGCCATGAGATGTGATGGGTGCTTACTATGACATGTGATGCAAGCACCTCTGGCATTGTTTTGTGTCACCCCCAGTATCCACGAGATCCCAAAGCGTGGCGAGTGCAGCGAGTCCCGCGAGGGGCGGCGGAACGCGTCCTCCGACCCTTTCATACCCCCACTATCCCCCACTACGCATGGAGTTGATTTTATATAGTGTGGCGAGCCAGAAGCGTGGCGAGCCCTGCGAGGGGACGCGGAATACATGTAAAGTAATCCTCGTCCCCTCGCGGGGCTCGCTGCGCTCGCCACACCCCAAGTGTACAGGGATTAAATCTTCTATTTACATTGAGAGCCAGACTTTCATCATCTGCAAAGCTACTCTGTCAGTCACTTTATTGGTTACCTGTATTGTACTGTATTCAATACAAAATCCTTTTACTTACACACAAAGCCATAAACCAAACTACACCAACATACATATATTCTCTTATCTCAAAATATCTTTACTTGCTGCTAAATTGTGGATATGGGCAATGTTTGGGCAGATATGCCCCCACAGTGCCACATATATGCCGTCTCTCCTTCCCCTCGCTCACTGGGCTGTCAGCCAATCAGAGGAGCTTGCAGGCCAGCAGCCAATCAGGAGCCAGCCCGCAAGGCATGAATGGCTGACAGCTTCAGGTACACAGTGAAGGGGAAGGAGAGACGCGCGATGCGCGCCCCTCCCCAGCACCACCACCCAGGGCCACAGTGAGTTGTGCTGCTTCTGGCACTGTGGGGGCATATCTGGCGCATTGTGGGGGCATTTCTGGCGCACTGTGGGGGCATATCTGGCACTGTGGGGGCCATATGTTTGGCACTGTGGGGGCCATATGTTTGGCACTGTGGGGGCATATATGTGGCACTGTGGGGCATATCTGGCACTGTGGGGGCATATCTGGCACTGTGGGGGCATATGTTTGGCACTGTGGGGGCATATGTTTGGCACTGTGGGGGCATATATGTGGCACTGTGGGGGCATATATCTGGCACTGGGGGGGCATATCTGGCACTGTGGGGGCATATATGTGGCACTGTGGGGGCATATCTGGCACTGTGGGGGCATATATGTGGCACTGTGGGGGCATATCTGTAGCACTGTGGGGGAATATGTGTGGCACTGTGGGGGAATATGTGTGGCACTGTGGGGGCATATAGGTATGGCACTGTGGGGGCATATCTGGCACTGTGGGGGCATATTAGTAAACGGCATCAGTTGTACGGCAGCGGTGCGTGGGGCATAATGTGTAATAGGCATTACGGTGTGGGGAGTATTGTGTAATTGCCATCACAGTGTGGGGTCTAATGGGCATCATTGTGTGGGACATAATGTGTAATTGTCATCACGATGTGCAACATAATGTGTAATTGTCATCATGGTGTGCGGCGTAATATGTAATTGTCATCACAGTGTGCGGCGTAATGTGTCTGTCATCACAGTGTGCGGCGTAATGTGTAATTGTCATCATGGATAAATAGTGTATAATGATTTAAGTAGTCTGTCATTGTTTGGCCTTGATCTGTGAGGCGTACTAGGTCACTGTGTGGGCCTTTATATTTTTATGTCACTATGTGGCCTTCAGCCCGCCAACTTAAGTGCGGGAGGACAATGACAATTCCTGCGGTAACCAATGTCTGGACAGGTTGCGAAAGTAAGATGTAAGGTAATTTTTTTCCTGCTAGACCACGCCCTTATATTAAGCCACACCCCTTTTTAAAATAACCCACACCCCCTATTGCACTGCTCGCCAATTTCTTTGGGGCAGGAGGAGGGGGGGGGGGGCGCATCTTTATTTCTTTGCCTTGGGAGCTAAATTGTCTAGAAACGGCCCTGATTTCAGGTTACCTAGCAGGTGCACAGGTGCACTCATTATTCAGACAAAATTAAATTGTGATTCTGGGTGGAGAAATGGAAAATGTGCACTGTTGAGGAATATATAGTTAATTATCTGCTTTGATAGGTATCAGTGTGGTTTCAGTATGTATTACAGCAGGTATATTTCTAAAAATTAGCAAACACTGGAAGTTTATAGCACACGCGCACTGCTTGTAGATTAGCTTCTTATATCAAATGATCAATCGCTTCTGTCACCTAACCCTAATAAATTAGTCCTCTCAATTTAAACAAATATGTTATATGAGGATGGGCAGCCGGTGATAGGTTACACAGGGCCGGTGCAAGGCACCAGAGCGCCCCAGGCAAGTCGGGGTGGGGGCGCCCCGGTGTCTGCCACCCGGGTACCTGTCCTGCGGCCCTGTAAAGCTGGCGGCGGCAGCAGGGGGTCCCTGCAGTCAATAAGAAATAACGAGCGCTATCCGCCAGGCTATGCGGAAGCGCTTCTGTTTTGGAAACACTGGCCGCACGGCGCACGCTGTTTGGCTGAATCTCAGCCAATCAGCGTGCGGCCAGTGTTTCCAAAACAGAAGCGCTTCCGCATAGCCCGGCGGATAGCGCTCGTTATTTCTTATTGACTGCAGGGACCCCCCGCTGCCGCCGCCGCCAGCTTTTATGCACATATACGCCGCAGGACAGGTACCCGGGCGGCTAAATACCGCCCTCCAGTGGCCGGCGCCCTAGGCAAATGCCTAGATTTGCCTAGTGGTGGCGCCGGCCCTGAGGTTACAGCATAGGGCAGTACGGATGGTGTAATGGTTAGCATTACTGTCTCACAGTGCTGAGGTCATGGGTTTGATTCCCACCATGGCCCTAACTGTGCAGAGTTTGTATATTCTCCCCGTGCTTGCACGGGTTTCCTCCAGGTACTCCGGTTTCCTCCCACAATCCAAAAATATACTGGTAGGTTAATTGGCTCCCAACAAAATTAACCCTAGAATGTCTGTGTGTGCGTGTACATGTGGTTGGGAATATAGATTGTAAGCTCCACTGGGGCAGGGACTGATGTGAATGTTCAACTATACTATGTAAAGCACTGCGTAATATGTATGTGCTATATAAGAAACTGTTAATAAATAAATATATCATATATGACATTAAATGAACATAGCACACACATCAACACCGATGTGTTTCACATTGCAGTTTTACCAAGGTGTCAGGAGCGATTGATGAGTTGATATAAGAATCTACAGATGGAGTAGATCTAATCAGAGCGCCTCCCGGTGTGCCGACTGCCATCTGCTGAATGGGGTGCACGCACTTTGAGATGCTTGTGTGCCCCATTCTCGGCAATGGACGTGCAAGCATGTAAGACCCTGGGTATCCCCAAGTGAACGCAGATGACAACACATACTGTTTATTTGTGAAATATTCTTTCCATACATTGTATCAAAAATTGGAGACTGATAGGGACATGGTTCCCACGCTAATGAAATATATGTAAGATACAGTATCCAGGCTCATCACTTGACACACCATACTTATTAGTAGAGACAGGATTATATGCATTTGCGTATTTGCATATGCATTTGCATATTTTGCCCATTCTCACTGGTTATTGCATATTTTACCTAAAATCTAGTAATAGTGCATATTTTGGCCCCACCTCCTTTCCATCCATGAGTCACAGCACTGCTTTGCCCTGCTGCTGCTGCTGGCCAGGTAGTGGTAGAGTGTGCAGGCTGGGGCAATATGTGCATAGTGTGGGGAACCTTGGATGTACGCTATGCCTGACACTGCTCTAGGTTGCCAATCCATGTTGATAAAAGTCAGTCGGGCGGATGACATTACGAAGCTCCTGAACCGTTGCCTGCCCCTGGCCTGGGACTTTACACCAAGAATATGTGCTGGTACCAAGGGAGGTAAAGGGAGAAAAAGAAAAACCCTTTTTGGGGCACTCTTCAATCACAGACCCATAGTGTATGGGTTGATACTGAATATAAGAACAATTTTTAATAGATATGCATTAAAAAGATATATGGAATCCAAGCAGCTTAGATGGTTAACTTAAAAGGCTATTTGCAAAAATATGTGAAGTAATGTTTGGAGATGATGTTCCCTCAGTGTACCCAAATAGTGATCCTCATTTATGTTTTTGTACCAATGTATAGGTAATTTTGGTTTATGTAAAATCATAGGTCACTTGGTACCATGGGGGAACCTTTTACTCTCCACGCAGGGAAGGTAAATATGGATGGCAGTAATATACAAGAAATCAGAAAATAGTATACATAGGTCGCAGTGTATAAGTTGATGTCTGTACTGTCATATTACCAGTCAGGAGTGTTTATGTAATGATAGCGCTATTAAGGAATTGTGCAGTAGGAACAATTGGGAAGCTATGTCCTGTCCTACAATGCGTGATGTCAGAAATGTCAGTGGCACCCCATAGTCAGGATAGCTGGTGCCATCAGACTGAAAACACAGTGCGGATTTGGTATGGATGATACAGAAAGCCGCTGGACAAGTCCAGCGGTTACCTCAGCGGCGTGTGTAGAGCGCCCTGGTAAGTAGTATGAATCCAGCCGTCTGTGTGTGGATGCGCTATAGCTCCTGCGTCTTCCTCGCCTGCTGGAAGCCGGTCGCGTCGGTGCACCACGTGCAATGCTATTTTCGCATTGGAAGGTGATTTTTTGTGTCAGAAAGCAAATCACCCTATTCAACGTGCACTTTTCACCGTCTGGGAACAGTGAATGATGGACAATTCGCTGTCTGATAGTCTCTGCAATTCGCTGTGGTTTTTCAATGGGTTTTTCAATGTGATTCGCCGTGAGTGTATTCAATGAGAAGATGGCGAATTGCTTTCTAAGTGATTTTCGCCGTGTGTCACCGTGTAGCAAACGCCATCTTTTTATGGTGAACTGGAATGTGAACTTTTAAAATAAAGGTTTTTTTTTTTATTTGGTGTAAAAAAATCAGGAATTTTATTATCTGAACGGGCATGCTATTTTTATTAATATGCTTAAAGCACATGAATATATATTTAATTTTTTACACATAACAGCCAGCAGGGGGCCGGGAGCCGAGAGCCGCTCATTACATATTCATATATTCACTGCTCCCGATCATTACATATGCACGATCGGGAGCAGTGCATACCCGGTCCCCTGCTGGCCTCCTGCGGGCTAACACTTCACCTCTAACAGCCACGTTTGTGGGGCCAAATTAGGAACAGCCCAAACCAGTGCCGCCAGGTCTTATGAGGTACAAGGCTGCTTACAAGAGACTTTGGAATTCTGCAATAACCAGTTACTGAGAACCCAGATGTGGGAACAGAACCACAAATGCGACAATGAACAGATGTACCCTGGGTATGAGCCCAAAACCAAAATAGCAGGTGCAACAATGCATAGACGATGGCACAAATCACTAAACCCTATTTACCTGCACCAGGAGGGAGTAACCCTTAACAGACCAAGTCTGACTCCTGTGCAGGTAACTGCAACACTGAAGAGATGGTAATGTAACAAAATAAAAGAAGAAAACACTGCAGGCTTATCTGAAGATGGTACAAAGCAGGCTCAGGCAAAGGGACACTGCAGCAGGACATAAGACACAGAGCTGGAGCAAGGCTGGAACCAGGAACATGCTGACAGAGTAGTACAATGCTATAACCAGCGTCAAACAGTTGGTCTGGCCGGGATTTATTAAAAAAGCCTGCCCCGCTGAATGGTGACATCAGCGGCTGCAGCAGGGAGGAGGACAGAAGCTCGGGGCATTGCCTAGCAATGTCCCAAATGCTTCCTGGCAGGGAGCCGGGCTAAGATGGCCCCCGCTGACCTCCGTTCCTGAGCCTCCAGCACAGTGAGTATCACCGGAGCTTGGGGACAGAGAGGGGAGGCGGCGGTAGCCACACGGCCGCATAACACTCTCTTTCTGTCTCCCTGACACACTCTCTCTCCCCATTTCTCTTCTTGACACCCTTTCTCCCTCTATTTCTCTAACCCCCTTTCTCTCCATTATGGGGCCTACACACATAGCGATGTGTGTAGGAGATCATTCTGCTAGATTGCTCTGATTGTTTAGCACACAGCGCTGCACAGAAACAAAATAGATGACCCCAATCTAACTTCTGCTTACATTTGCCACATCTGCAGTGCAGCATGGTTTCAGGGCTGGCGCCACCACTAGGCAAATCAGCGTGCTGCCAGTGTTTTCACACTAGAAGCGCTTCCGCATAGCCCGGCGGATAGCGCTCGTGATTTCTAATGGACTGCAGGGACCCCCGCTGCCTCCGCCGCCAGATTTAAATACACAGCGCCGCAGCAGGACAGGTACACCCCCCCCCCCCGCACCGGGGCGCCCCCACCCCGACTCGCCTGGGGCGCTCCGGTGCCTTGCGCCGGCCCTGCATGGTTTTGCCCATTTTGAGCACAAATTAGTCCTGCAATCAGGACTCAATTAGGCCCATAGATTCCCCCATCTGATCTCACCTGGAACCAAACAGCCTTCCCAAGGAATGGTTTTCCAGCTGCACTCTTCATGTAACGAGCCATAATCATCCCAATACTACCAGTAGTCATCCAGGCAATCAGCATCAGGGAACCTGAGGAACAGATGATCAATTACTTTAGAATGTGGAGTCTCTATGTGTGCGTTCCAAGTAATATGTAATAAAAGCAGATTGCCGTTTTAGCATCAGGAATTCTAAACATCATTAACAGTTTAAGAATAATACAAAAAAAGAACAAGCTCTTTGGGTATTATTTTGTTGTTGTGCTTATTACTTTCAGATATTACTAAAGGATAAAGTAGATCATTACACATACTCACCGTGAGCAATTGTTAAAGAGTTTTGTTCAGTCAGTGACAAGCCTTGCTGAAAATTTGAAAGGTCAACACTACTGTTGGACATGGTTGTCTTATTGTATTCTGCCATAGTGTCTGGAAAATGAAAGAACATATCTAAATGACAGCAGTGAGTTCTAGCACCCTTTTACAAATGACTTGTTTCAATATCAGTTAAAAAAATGCAAAGTAAATGATCAGATGGGAAATCTAAATCAAATCAATATTTGGTGTAAAAACCCTTTGCCTTCAAAGTGCAACATTTCTTCTAGGTACAATTGTAGTCAGGGATTTTGTAGTATTAAAGAGGCTGATTCAGACCGGGTTGCAGTCCTCGCAAAAATACAGCCCATGGTGGCACTTGTTAAGTCACCGATCTGTTCGCACGGACTGAGGTGGCCCGGGGGCATGGGCCGGCAGAGTCAGGTGTCACTCATGGGTACGCCTAGCATTTTGTGGGCGTACCCAGGGGTGTAACTACATCTTTGTGGGCCCCATAGCTAAACTTTGAAAGGGCCCCCAGCACTTCACCAGAATGAGGGCAGTGGGGGATGGAGGTCAAAATAGCAAAGGGGGATGGATATGATGCAGTACAAGGCATATTTGGCATAAGCACAGGACAATAGGCACAGCACAGGACAAAAGGGAAAGGACAATAGAGACAAGATAGGATATAGTATTCATAAGCAAAGAACAAAAGGTACAGGCAGGACAATTGGGTTAGTCGGGAAAGTAAAGAACAATAGGCACAGAACAGGACAATAGAGACAGGAGAGGACATTAGGCATAAGCACAGGACAATAGGCACAGGGACAGATCAGCTCTTAACTCACCAATGGATCCAGGCCTCGCTGGGAATGCCACTCATACTCTCCAGCATGCAGGCAAGTGCTTTTTCTCCCAGCTGGATCTCCTGCTGATTTGCATGAGGGAAAGGGGGGAGAAGCCCCGGCAAGTGCTGTTCCCCCACTGAGTCTCTCTCCTGCTCACTTGTGCTGGGTGGACGGAGACAGTGCGCTTGGTCTCCCCCTCACACACACACTGGGGGGGTGGAGGGAGACAGGAGGCGCCGGCAAGTGCTAATCCCCTCTGGGTCTCCCCCGCTCACATACACTGAGTGGGCGGAGACAGGACAAAGGAGGTGCAGGTAGCTGCTTATCCCCTTCACACACGTTGTTGGGGGGGGGGGGAGACAGGGGGTGCCAGCAAGTGCTGCTTCCCGCTGGACTTCCCCCACTCACATTAGCCAGAGCAGGAAAAGGCAGGGGAGTGCTTGCTGTCCATTTGCCCTCCTCAGCCGCCGGGCCCCATAGCAGCTGCACCCCCTGCACCCTTGGTAGTTCCACCACTGGGCGTCCCCATAAAATCAAGGTGTTCCCATGGGATTGCAGGCAGGAGGTCACATGACGCCAGCCACCCGCCCTGTCTTTGGCCGAAAGCTCACAACTAGAAGTCAGTCTCTGCTGAATATGCATGATCTGGAGATATCATTCGATGGTCAGTGACCATCAAATGATTTTTCCGGCAGCGGGACATGTGTCTTCATGAGTTTTTTTTAATAATTTACTACCCAAGTGGGCATAGAGTGAGAAAATAATAGTGCACAGGTTCTCAAAGTTGGTCCTCTGGACCCCACACAGTGCATGTTTTGCAGGTCTCCTCAAAGAATCAAGTGAAATAATTAGCTCCACCTGTGGATCTTTTCAAATGTGTCAGTCAGTAAGGAATACCTGAGGACCGAGTTTGAGAACCACTGCAATTGTGTGCCGAGTCCACGTCAAAATAGGTCAACAAAGACACCAAAAAACATAAAAATGTATGTCGACTTTATTCGTTGACGATTTCAAAATAAAGTGTGTGTCGACCTTCTGCCAGTGTCCTAGGTATAGACCTAGTCATTGTCGACCAATAGTGGTCAACCTAGTGACTGTCGAGCAAGACTTTGTCTACCATCTATACCATAACCAGATGGAAGAGCTATTCAGAAGAAAAAAAAGTATAGTATTAAGTGACCCTTTTCCAAATACAGTTGACCGCCGTTGTCACACAAATTCATTGGGGTTGGCTAGAACAACCATTTAGTTGGTTGCTGTTATTTTCTAACCTACAGTAGGAAACTAGAATCTGATTGGGGATATATAGGATATGCCAACAGTCAGGATAGATCCACCCCGGCATCCTCATAAAGAGAATCCCCACAGGGCTCTGTAGGTAAGCTAACCCTCTACCCCTTCCCCTTTAACCTTACCCTTCCTTGCAGCAACCTAACCCTAACCATCCCTAACCCTCTCTGCTAGTGCCTAACCCCTACCCTCACTCCATGCCACCTACACCTAACCTCAGATTCTTAGTGCCTAACCCCACCCCCCCCTCCCCCACCCTGACTGCATGCTAATTTGCACAGACCTTTATCTGATGTCAGGTCAGATACTTAACAACCAGGTTACAATAATCTAATTTAATAGCCATTATCCAAAACATGTGTCCAATGATCCATCATAAGATAGGAAGATAGTAGGGAAAGGAATTTAGTTTGATGGAAAACTGTATGGTGATCACTTTAAGGGATTGAACATGGCATAGTAAGGGTTAATGCATTTATTTAAACCAAATAAAATCTCAAATTGTGTGATAACAACAACTTCTCATTTTTAATTTCTATGTCTACATCACTCACCATTTGCTGTAGCTGAGCCACTTGCAAGAAACACGTAGTAGCTGGGTTTGGCACTGGATCGTTGTTGGGAAGGTAGAATGATATCGCTTTGTGTGATGAATGAACATTTTAACACCCCATTTACGTAAGATGTTACTATAGAGCCTGCAGTGCTCTGCAAAATAAAAATAAGTTAGATGTTTGTTAAAGACCTGTTTACAGTCAATAGAAAATGACAGCGTAATACATATAAAAGGCTTAGGGGCACATTTATCATACAATATTTGCAGCTAAATCCCTGAAAAGACCAGTTTTTGGGGATTAGCTGCAAATTTTAAGTATCGCTGTAATGGATAAGGAGGGACCGCAGCAGGAATCTCCGTTCCCTGCTGCGATCCCTCCGTCACCGCCGCCAGCCGCTTCCCCCATATGTTACTATGGGGGATGCGAAGTTGCCCGATGTATCAGCATCGCATCCCTGAGCTACCACCATTCTGAGATGGCGGTATTCCATTGTAGCCTATGGGCTACAAACAGCACTGCTGCCGGGGCAGTGTGGTCAGCGAGAAATGCTATAGGTAGAGGCACATGAAGTAATATGAGGCATAATGTTAGATAGACTGCATATAACTGTTTGCAGGCTATATTACTCACAGTATTGGTAATAATAGGAACAGCTTCTCCCGTGGTATATGCTCGTTGTACTTTAATAAGTCCAGAAGACTTGATGCAAACATAAACATCAGCATTTCCCTGGAAGATACAATCTGATTAGATATAACATGCTGTCATAATTATATGACACAAATGTATTTGTCATGCAAATTTGAGAAATAGGAAACTGGGTACAGTGGCGTAGATAGACAATTTCTCCCCCCCAGCCAAAAAAAAAACTTCAGGCTCCCCCCTTCCCCAAGAAGGGGCTACGGGCACCGCTGGCTGAGCTGACAGACGACCCAGGCAGCAGTGAGTGCTAAGCTGGTCCCGCTACATGCATATCTAATAAGTGGGGACCCAGTGCAGTGCATATTTAATGAGTGGGTCCCCTCCCTGTGCATATGTAATGAGCAGGACCCACTCATTACATATGCATGGGGTGGGGACCCGCTCATTCAATATGCACTTCACTGGGTCCCCACTCATTAGATATGCACAGAGCTGGACCAGCTCAGCACTCACTGCTGCCTGGGTTGCCTGTAAGTTCAGCCATCGGCGCCCACCACAGGCCCCACTGGCACCTCTCCCCCAAGCCGCCACGGGGTCTGCCAAATATGTAGGTATTCCACTGACTGGATAAGTAGTCTCCATGTCAGCAAGCACGATGTTGACCGTCAAAAGTAAACATCATTATGATCAAATGGTTTAAATATTCAACACCTGCAAAATGTCGACATACAGTATGCAATGACAAAAAAGAAAGTGTGGCCTAGGTATAGTGTTGGTCAGGGTCAAGAGGATGTTCCATTCCAAATTGTAAATGTTGATAAAACATACCATAAAGTAATAAATAAAAAAAGAGTAAAGCATGGATTAACATGCCCAGGAATGCAAATTAAAATTAGCAGACATTCACGGCGGGATGTATCAACATACATCTCCGCCCTTCGCACGGCAGCCGCCGCGATGCTACCGCATATGTACTAACATATGCGGCCAGCATCGGGCTGCGGTAACGGAGACCCCCGCGATACCTGTGATGTTGGCTGCGGGGGTCTCCGTCACCTACCGGCGGCTGCCAGCGTCCCCCTGTGTCTCCTCCTCCCCCCTGAAGCCGGATGTCCTGCCGGCTGTGACACCAGGGGGAGGAGATGATCACAGGAGGACGGGAGGGGGTGGGCGCACGGACGGCTTACGGCGGGCGGCGAAAGAAGCCCATAGGCTTCTATAGGGTATCGCCACCCAGAGGGCAAAGCGAAAACGCTGCGGACGTTTATTGATACATAGGAAAATGCCGTATAACGGGGGTTTTACGGCATTTTCCCTTTAGTAAATCTCGCCATCAGTGAACATTGGTGCTATGTAATACAGTTTACAATATTTCTAAATGGATCTGCATTTTTAAAAAGAAATGTATTTCTTCTAGTAGTTTCTTAACAAAATGAAGTTGTGTACACTTTTTGCGATTTTGACTTAGAATTTTGACTAGATAGTCAAAATCGTATAGTAAGTTAGCCTACATTTCACAGTGTTATCCCTGTATGCAATACCGATACGTGGCCCCGTGTAGTCGGTATCGCAAGTAGAGATAGACTGTGCAGGCAAGGCATTTTTGAATGTCAACAGAATGTGTACAGTGAATTTGGTCATAGGCCAAATAGCACATAATAAAAATTGGGAAGGTAGTAGAAAGTGACTCAGTGATTATAGTGCGCACAACAATCTTAAAAGCAGCTAAACAATCAGATTAAAAGGTGCCACTCAAAAACACCTAACAACAGATAAAAAGAAACAATGGTAAAATGATTTAAAGTGCTAATAAGGTTCCCAAAACAAAGTGGTGGATACCAAATAAGTGTGACTATGGTAAAAAAAGTCACCGCATATGTTCATCCAGTTATGGAATGTTAAAATGGCTATTCCTTAATGGTATATTCCTCCTCCAATGGTCAGATATGGAATGAACAGATCCAGCTCCAGAACTGGTGGTGCTGTTCAAGGTGACAAATGAGCCTGCGGTCCCAATGGGTATAAGCAATCAAACAGAAAAGATAAGGAACACCAAACGCGTTTCGGATCCTAAGATCCTTCTTCAGTAGCGTAGCATCCAAAACGCATTTGGAATGCCTTGCCACTTCAGGTGTACACACCTTTAGTTCAACAGAACAAACTTAAATGAAAACACTTGCTTACCAGTTTTGTATCATTTGAGAAACCAATGGCCACATAACCTGATGTTGCGCCGCTCATTTCAAATACGTAACCACTGCTAGAGGGAACTGCTGACATAAACAGACAATTGCTGTCACTGGGACTGCAGTTCTCTGGACTAGTTAGGCAATACTTCTGAGAACCACATGTGGTATTAGACATCTGTTGTAGCTGTAAGTAGAACATTGCAATTAGATTTTGACTTACACAGTGCAAATCACATTTTTATGCTTGAAATGTAATTTTACATAGAACAAGCCATGACAACTCAACCATGTATTACTGTATTAATATACTTACTGTAACTATAATTTCACTCTTCACACCAGTCCAGAAGGAGGAGTAACTACTCAAAATAGTGGCTCTGAAAATAAAGAAAGTGCTTTACGGTAATTTTTTCTGTATTATTTTTATTTATGAGTTGCTACAAATTGTATTCAGCAAAATACATATTATGCAGCATTAAGTTATGTTATGTTATATGTTAATATTGTTAGACATTGTTGTTCTTTAGCAATGGTTCTCAAATGCAGACCCATGGACCCCAAACCGATAACATTTTCCAGGTAACCAAGCAGGAGCACAGGTGCATTCATAACTCACTGACACATTTTTAAAGATCCACAGGTGGAGCTAATTATTTCACTTGTGATCCTCTAAAGAGACCTGGAAAACATGTTTGGAGTCCTGAGGACCAGGTATAAGAACGTATTTTCTACTATTTCATGTGTTCTTAATCTCAGTCCAGATAGTTCACCATTTCATTTCATGAATGGCTTGTCACAGGGCAAAAGGGACTGGTCAAAATACCTGTATGTCTCTGAAAAGTGCTCTGTAATATACAATCCTGTTTTCACAGTGACATCTATGACGGCATTCTAGGAACGGAACATTGCTTAATGTTGGACTGTCAATTTTTATGGTCTGTGTCCACCTTGTTTTATTCCATTTGATATCTTGTTTTTATTAATTAGAATATTTTATGATCATTCAATCTAATTGTTTAATAAACTGATTGTTTAAATTTCCTAGCGCCTTTAGTGTGGGACTAACCATCCTTCAAGTGGCTCCTCTTGACAACCCACCCCCGACAGTGCCCACTTACGCTATTCCTTTTGTCCTGGGTTCATTGGCCTGAATGTTAGTCGGTATGGTGTTAGTGATGTCACAGAAGTATGTTGGCAGGGGCAGAAAAAAAAAAAAAACAACAACTATATATATATATATATATATATATATATATATATATATATATATATATATATATATATATATATATATATACACACAGCAATGCGGTCCGGCACTCACTCCTCTGGAACAACTGCCCCGGTGCCCGTCAGGTAAGGGCAATGTAGAATGAAACAGGCTGGCACTCGAGGGTCTTTGCAAAAAATCAGTGTATTCACAGCAGGTGAAATCCAACGTTTCGGGGCTGTGCCCCTTTGTCAAGGTGTGTGATCACACACCTTGACAAAGGGGCGCAGCCCCGAAACGTTGGATTTCACCTGCTGTGAATACACTGATTTTCTGCAAAGACCCTCGAGTGCCAGCCTGTTTCTTTCTATATATATATATATATATATATATATATATATATATATATATATATATATAGCAGCAGAAGAATAGGCGCCACTCCGGGTCTTGCATAGCAAACAAAAGTGGGTTTATTATGTGCTTAACGCTATACACTGTTTCGGGCATCCGCCCTTCGTCAGGGCCAAACAACATGTTTGGTCCTGATGAAGGGCGGATGCCCGAAATGGCATAGACCGTTAAGCACATAATAAACTCACATTTGTTTGCTATGCAAGACCCGGAGTGATGCCTATTCTTCTGCTGCTATCTATGGGTGAAACATTGCTCACCAAGGAGGGCACCTGGGCAAGGTATTAAGTGAGTGCGAGGAGTGCTGGACACACAGTGAAAAAAAATATATAGGGATCCAACTACACTGCACAACACCTTCCAAAATAATGTCCGTGCCCGGTCAAAAATATAATAATTTGTACATCCAAGAAAGACTCCTCCTCCCTATGGATAAAACCAACACAGGACTCCAGATTTTTAAATGTTCAAGAAGAAATGTATTTGGTCATGGCAGACCAGTAGATCACATGGCATGGCAATTCAAATGACAACAAGACAGCGTACCATACTTTAGGCAATAAACAGCATAATTAATGTATGGGGCTTCCTTAGCCAGCGTCCCTGACAGCTGCCGTTTCGGTGCCGTGCACCTTTGCCATAGTCAATAGTGGAGTATGACTATTTAATAGATCTCTCGCTGACTATTTACTGCACATTCCATTTTGACAAAGGTGCACGGCACCGAAACGGCAGCCGTCAGCGACGCTGGCTAAGGAAGCCTCATACAGTAATTATGCTGTTTATTGCCTAAAGTATGGTCTTGTTGTCATTAAAGTATGGTCTTGTTGTCATTTGAATTGTCATGCCATGTGATCTACTGGTCCGCCATGACCAAATACATTTCTTCTTGAACATTTAAAAATCTGAAGTCCTGTGCTGGTTTTATCCATATGGAGGAGGAGTCTTTCTTGGATGTACAAATTATTATATATATATATATATATATATATATATATATATATATATATATATATATATATATATATATATATATATATATATATATATATCCAGAGGTAGGGATCACACTCTCCTCCAACCACAGTCGACTGCCGGGGTGTCAGCTCAGGAAATCCTGGACAAATCCAGTCCACTAGTATAGCCACAAAGAATGAGGACACTCACCGGTCTTCTTGAAAATAGACAATTTTTTCTTTATTTAGTCCATCTCACCAGAATAAAGTGCAAAGTGCATGACAGTGGGCCAAGGGCCAACGTTTCGGTCCGCCACCAGACCTTTATCAAGCCCCCCACTGCACTTTAGAAAGAGATAGTGGCGGCCTTGATAAAGGTCTGGTGGCGGACCGAAACGTTGGCCCTTGGCCCACTGTCATGCACTTTGCACTTTATTCTGGTGAGATGGACTAAATAAAGAAAAAATTGTCTATTTTCAAGAAGACCGGTGAGTGTCCTCATTCTTTGTGGCTATATATATATATATATATATATATATATATATATATATATATATATATATATAAAACACTTTATTTATTTATTACGAAAAACATGCTATGCCAATTCAACTCTGCCTACTTATCATTCAGTTGGGAAAGAGCAAACTTCACCTGAGCGATTAGTTGGAGACAATATTGCATGCATAATGAAACATTCTTTTCTGATAATTAAAAAAAATAGTATGCAAGATAAAAAAAGAATAGTTGGGTAGTATATTGGAGAATATTCAACAGAGGAAATAAAAATGCATAATATTCTTATTAGGAAACGCAGTTCGAATTTCGATATACATACTGGAAGCGTACAGGTCCTTCCCCTTCAGTAGCCGTCCATGAAGCAGTGATAGATGATTTCAAATTACTATTTGTGTGGCTGACAGCCGAGTTCTACATAGGAGAAAATATGATGATTATGTTTCAGCAAATCTTGTGATTTTATTCTACTAATATCTTTATTTTTAATATACATAAACATAAGCCTGGCTGATTTATACAGAATGCCCCTGCTGGTGAGCCGGCACTCCATCTGATGCACGTGCGTCGCAGTTACCGTGCAGGCTGGGACACAAACCCTGCCCGTCTCTGCTTCAGGGAGACAGACAGGGGGTTAAGGGGGGGGGGGGGAAAGCGGGGAGGTGGGAGACCGCTTTGGGAGCCGAGGCAGTTCCCCGGAGCTCTGGTTGAAGGGGATGCGCGTGCGTCTCGTGTACGCGCATCCTCTTCCAGCGGCCGGATGGGGCTGGTGATCCGACCGCCAGCCCCTGCAAAGATTAGGGGCGCTCCATCTGTAGTTGGGAGCAGAATTTGTAACAGAGCAAATCAAGTGTCTCCTCTTTTAGCATGTGGGGCAGATACTGTGAGCCAGAGCCAGATTTAGGCCTTTTCACCCTGTCTGGGTGGTGACTAACTGATCGCAGGCCTCTGAAACTTGGTCCAGCAGTGATGAGGTCTGAATTAGGCCCTTTGTGCAGTTACCATTGGGACGCATGCACAGTATGATTCAGATACATTTGTAGACTTAAATCAATGACCACTTGTGTCCAATGCTACTACACCTCTGAATCAGACCCTTTATATATTGCTCAGCTACCTCCCAACACTACATCCCAGAACATTATCTTTTTTTTTAATTCAATATTCTTTATTTCATTTTCTTACATTTATACATTAACCCCTTCCTGACAGAGCCAGTTTTTGCGTTCCTGACAGAGCCCTTTTTTTCAAATCTGACATGTATCACTTAAGTGGGGATAACTTTTTTTTGCTTTTACTTATCCCAGTGATTTTGAGATTGTTTTTTCGTGACACATTGTACTTCAAGATAGTGGTAAATTTGGGTCGATACAGTCTGTGGTTTTTTGTGAAAAATACCAAAATGTCGTAAAAAAATGGAAAATTTAGCAATTTGCAAAATGTTAAATTTTCTGCTTGTGAGACAAATAATCATACCACTCAAAATAGTTAATAACTAACATAGACCATATGTCTACTTTATGTTTCCATCATTATTTCAACTTCCTTTTAATTTTTTTGGACACTAGGAGGCTTACAATATGAATAGCAAATTCTCAAATTTTCAAGAAAATTTCAAACACTGATTTTTTTAGGGACCAGTTCAGTTCTGATGTGACTTTGAGGGACTTGTATGTGAGACACCCCCATAAATGATACCATTTCAAAAACTGCACCCCTCACAGTATTCAAAACAGCATTTTGGAAGTTTGTTAACCCTTTAGGTGTTTCACAGGAATTAAAACAAAGTGTAGGTGAAATTTCAAAATTTCATTTTTTTTGCAGATTTGCAATTTTAATACATTTTTCTAAGGAACACAGTACATTTTACTAGAGAAATGTGACTAAAAATTGATTCCATCAATTCTTTTGTTTTCATAAATATCCTATATGTGGCCCTAGTGTGCACGTTGACCAAACCACAGGCTTCATAATAGAAGGAGCACCTACTTGATTTTGGAGCCTCCTTTTTATGAGATTATTTTTTAGGCACCATGTAGGTTTCTAGGCACCATAAGATGCTAAAATTTAGGAACCCCCCCACAAGTGACCCCATTTTGCAAACTACACCCCTCAGGGAATTCATCTAGGGGTATAGTGTACATTTCAAACCCCCAGGGGTTTCACCAATTGTGGTACAACTGGGCAGTGAAAATGAAAAATTAATTTTTTTACACAAAAATGCAGTTCTGGCTCCAAATTTTTCATTTTCACAAGGAATGAAGGAGAAAAAGCACCCCAAAATCTGTGCCCCAATTTCTCCCGAGTACGGCAATGCCTCACATGTGACCAAAAAATACCATTTGGGTGCATGGCAGGACTCAGAAGGGAAGGAGTGATTTTTGGATTTTGCAGCTCAGATTCTGGTGGAATGTTGGTGGGTGCTATGTTGCATTAGCAAGACCCCCCAAGCACCAATACAGTGGAACCCCCCCACAAGTGACCCCATTTTGCAAACTACACCCCTCAGGGAATTCATCTAGGGGTATAGTGTACATTTCAAACCCCCAGGGGTTTCACCAATTTTGATACAACTGGGCAGTGAAAATGAAAAATTACATTTTTTTACACAAAAATGCAGTTCTGGCTCAAAATTTTTCATTTTCAGAAGGTATGAAGGAGAAAAAGCACCCCAAAATCTGTGCCCCAATTTCTCCCGAGTATGGCAATGCCTCATATGTGACCAAAAAATACCAGTTGGGTGCATGGCAGGACTCAGAAGGGAAGGAGTGATTTTTGGATTTTGCAGCTCAGATTCTGGTGGAATTTTGGTGGGTGCTATGTCGCATTAGCAAGACCCCCCAAGCACCAATACAGTGGAACCCCCCCACAAGTGACCCCATTTTGCAAACTACACCCCTCAGGGAATTCATCTAGGGGTATAGTGTACATTTCAAACCCCCAGGGGTTTCACCAATTTTGATACAACTGGGCTGTGCAAATGAAAAATTACATTTTTTACACAAAAATGCAGTTCTGGCTCAAAATTTTTCATTTTCACAAGGAATGAAGGAGACAAAGCACCCCAAAATCTGTGCCCCAATTTCTCCCGAGTACGGCAATGCCTCACATGTGACCAAAAAATACCATTTGGGTGCATGGCAGGACTCAGAAGGGAAGGAGTGATTTTTGGATTTTGCAGCACAGATTCTGGTGGAATGTTGGTGGGTGCTATGTTGCATTAGCAAGACCCCCCAAGCACCAATACAGTGGAACCCCCCCACAAGTGAACACATTTTGCAAACTACACCCCTCAGGGAATTCATCTAGGGGTATAGTGTACATTTCAAACCCCCAGGGGTTTCACCAATTTTGATACAACTGGGCAGTGAAAATGAAAAATTACATTTTTTTACACAAAAATGCAGTTCTGGCTCAAAATTTTTCATTTTCAGAAGGTATGAAGGAGAAAAAGCACCCCAAAATCTGTGCCCCAATTTCTCCCGAGTACGGCAATGCCTCACATGTGACCAAAAAATACCATTTGGGTGCATGGCAGGACTCAGAAGGGAAGGAGTGATTTTTGGATTTTGCAGCTCAGATTCTGGTGGAATTTTGGTGGGTGCTATGTCGCATTAGCAAGACCCCCCAAGCACCAATACAGTGGAACCCCCCCACAAGTTACCCCATTTTGCAAACTACACCCCTCAGGGAATTCATCTAGGGGTATAGTGTACATTTCAAACCCCCAGGGGTTTCACCAATTTTGATACAACTGGGCTGTGCAAATGAAAAATTACATTTTTTACACAAAAATGCAGTTCTGGCTCAAAATTTTTCATTTTCACAAGGAATGAAGGAGACAAAGCACCCCAAAATCTGTGCCCCAATTTCTCCCGAGTACGGCAATGCCTCACATGTGACCAAAAAATACCATTTGGGTGCATGGCAGGACTCAGAAGGGAAGGAGTGATTTTTGGATTTTGCAGCTCAGATTCTGGTGGAATTTTGGTGGGTGCTATGTCGCATTAGCAAGACCCCCCAAGCACCAATACAGTGGAACCCCCCCACAAGTGACCCCATTTTGCAAACTACACCCCTCAGGGAATTCATCTAGGGGTATAGTGTACATTTCAAACCCCCAGGGGTTTCACCAATTTTGATACAACTGGGCAGTGAAAATGAAAAATTACATTTTTTTACACAAAAATGCAGTTCTGGCTCAAAATTTTTCATTTTCATAAGGTATGAAGGAGAAAAAGCACCCCAAAATCTGTGCCCCAATTTCTCCCGAGTATGGCAATGCCTCATATGTGACCAAAAAATACCAGTTGGGTGCATGGCAGGACTCAGAAGGGAAGGAGTGATTTTTGGTGGTGGAATGTTGGTGGGTGCTATGTCGCATTAGCAAGACCCCCAAAGCATCAATACAGTGGAACCCCCCCACAAGTGACCCCATTTTGCAAACTACACCCCTCAGGGAATTCATCTAGGGGTATAGTGTACATTTCAAACCCCCAGGGGTTTCACCAATTTTGATACAAGTGGGCAGTGAAAATGAAAAATTACATTTTTTTACACAAAAATGCAGTTCTGGCTCAAAATTTTTCATTTTCAGAAGGTATGAAGGAGACAAAGCACCCCAAAATCTGTGCCCCAATTTCTCCCGAGTACGGCAATGCCTCATGTGTGACCAAAAAGTGGCAGGACTCAGAAGGGAAGGAGTGATATTTGGATTTTGCAGCACAAATTCTGGTGGAATGATGGTGGGTGCTATGTCGCATTAGCAAGACCCCCAAAGCACCAATACAGTGGAACCCCCCCACAAGTGACCCCATTTTGCAAACTACACCCCTCAGGGAATTCATCTAGGGGTATAGTGTACATTTCAAACCCCCAGGGGTTTCACCAATTTTGATATAAGTGGGCAGTGAAAATGAAGAATTACATTTTTTTACACAAAAATGCAGTTCTGGCTCAAAATTTTTCATTTTCAGAAGGTATGAAGGAGAAAAAGCACCCCAAAATCTGTGCCCCAATTTCTCCCGAGTACGGCAATGCCTCACATGTGACCAAAAAATACCAGTTGGGTGCATGGCAGGACTCAGAAGGGAAGGAGTGATTTTTGGATTTTGCGGCTCAGATTCTGGTGGAATGAATGGTGGGTGCTATGTGGCATTAGCAAGACCCCCGAAGCACGGTGAAATGATGAACCTAATAATCCATAGATGTGTGGTATATTTTAAAACACTCCTTTATACATAGGCCGGGTTTGTCGGGGCAAGTGTCACACTGGAAAATAGTTTGCTTTCTTATTCCCTTTTTATAGCAAACTTTGCACCTTTTTTGTGTCCTGCCCTTTTTTCCAGTGGAGGGGATTTCATCAGGAAACTGCTGCCCTGGTACAATACGGGGGCCAGTACTAGAAGTACTGGGGCCCTCTGCCTGCTGGTTCCCAAATATTAGGCCCTTTATGACTTCCTCTTGAAAGTGCATAAATGTCCCCCTCTGGCCGGTAGAACGGAATAGCACGTAAGCGTTATACAGTGCCATCTGGATGATATACACGGCCAGCTTCTTGTACCAGATTTTTGTTTTCCGCAGGGCACTGTACGGCTTCAGTACCTGATCTGAAAGATCCACTCCGCCCATGTACCTATTGTAATCCAGGATACAATTAGGTTTTGAGGTGTGGGTACTGGTACCTCGTACAGGGACGGAGGTGGTACTGTCTCCGTGAATTGTTGTCAGTATAAGGACATCCCTCTTGTCCTTATATTTGACCAACAACATATTTTCGGTGCATATTCCCCTGCTTTCACCCCTTCTCATTACTTGGGCAATGTGCGTTTTTGGGAGGCCTCTTTGGTTCTTGCGCACAGTACCGCAAGCTGCTGTACCTCTTGAACCAAGGGCCTTAAACAGGGGGATGCTAGTGTAAAAGTTATCCACATAGAGGTGATAACCTTTATCCAGGAAGGGGTGCACTAAATCCCAGACAATTTTTCCACTAACACCTACGAGGGAGGGGGGGCATTCTGGCGGTTCAATTCTTGAATCCTTCCCTTCATATACCCTAAACCTGTGAGTGTACCCTGAGGTGCTTTCACACAGCTTATACATTTTTATGCCATACCTTGCCCTCTTACTGGGAAGGTACTGGCGGAATTTAACCCTTCCTTTAAAATGTATAAGGGACTCGTCTATGCAAATGAATTTATCTGGGATGTACATGTCTTCAAATTTGGCACTGAAATGATCAATGACCGGCCTGACTTTGAATAGCCGGTCAAAGGTGGGATCATCTCTGGGTGGGCACTGTGCATTATCGTTGTAATGCAAAAATTTAAGGATCGTCTCAAATCGAGCCCGGGGCATGGCCATACGGTAAAATGGGGTGCTGTACAGAACATCTGTACTCCAATATTGCCTAATTTCTGGCTTTTTTACTATGCCCATATGAAACACCAGACCCCAAAACGTCATCATCTCTACTGCATCTACAGGGGTCCACCTAGCAAATGATGACGTGGGGTTTTGAGCAATAAACTGCTGGGCATATAAATTACTTTGGTCCACCATTAAATTTATAAAATCATCAGAGAAAAATAATTTGAAAAAGTCAATTTCTCTGAGACCTGTGGAATCAAATTGGATTCCTGGCATGGCCAAAAACTCAGGAACCTGGGGCTCAAAATTGTCTGGTGGTGGGGTCCATACGAGATCAATTATTGGGGGGGGGGGTCTCAGCTGCTCTACGGGGGCGTCTTTGAGGGGGTCCCTCATCACCAGAGGAGGAAGAGGTGCTTAAGACGAATCCTTCAAATTCCCCGCTTGCCTCACTGGCTGTGTCAGAGTCAGAGGCAAGCATGGCATATGCCTCCTCCACTGAATACATTCTTCTGGATGACTGGGATGACATTTGGGATGACATTTGGGATGCCATTTTTATTTTTGTGTTACTGGTAGTGAAATGTTTCAACACGTGTATAGTGTAGGGGGGGGGTACAAACTTTATTTCAACCCGGGGGGTATGTAGTGTGTAGTGTGTATGTAGTGCAGAAAAAAAAATACTTTATACAAAAAAAAAAAAAAAAATTGAAGGGGTTAAAAAAAATTGAAGGGGTTAAAAAAAATAAAAATTGAAGGGGTTAAAAAAAAACAAAAAAAAAGGTCCTGCGCCAAAAATTGAGCACAGATGTTGGTCAGTAACGTCCGTCACTGAACAGCGCTCAAAGGCAACAGGAATTTGATAAAAAAAAAAAATAGATTAACCCTGTGCCGAAAAAGCTGATCAGTGATGTACGTCACTGATCAGCGCACAGTGGCCACAGGACACCCACAAAATCACAGTGTGTGTAAAAAAAAAAATTAAAAAAAGACCCCACAGCACCCACAAAAAAAAAAAAGGTGATCAGTGATGCGACACTGATTACCAGTGAGGGGCAGCAGGTGCACAACCTTTGGTGCAACTGACAGTGCAACTGGCAGCAACTGACAGGTATATATAAAAAAAAAACCTCTGCACCCCCAAAAAGTTGCTGATCACCTCAGATATAGTGATCAGCACAAAAGGCGGGGGCAGCAGACACACAATTTAGCACTCTCTATCACTCTCTGTCACTATCTCTCTCTATCTCTCACTATCTATCACTATGACACTGCAGCAGCAGCAGTGACAGGAATATATATATATAAAAAAAACCCTGCGCCCCCAAAAAGTTGCTGATCAGTTAATTTATACTGATCAGCACAAAAGGGGGGGCAGCAGTCAGTTATATAAAAAATATATAGCACAATCTGTCACTATCTCTATCTCTCTCTCTCTATCTCTCTCTATCTCTCTATCTATAACTATCACACTGCAGCAGCACAAAATATAGCACTCTCTGTCACTAGGCCTCTCTATCTCTCTCTATCTCTCTCTCTCTATCTCTCTCTATCTCTCTCTCTCTATCTCTCTCTATCTCTAACTATATCACACTGCAGCAGCACAAAATATAGCACTCTCTGACACTATCTCTCTCTATCTCTATCTCTCTATCTCTCTCTATCTAACGCTATTACACTGCAGCAGCACAAGTTCACAACACAGGAAGTCACAAGTAACAGGATCCAGGAAGCATCCAGCACACTACAAGCAGGATCCAGGAAGCATCCAGCACACTACAAGCAGTGATCAGGCAAGGTATTTGCAAGGATCAGGTAAGTATTTGGCAAGGTTCAGGTCAGTATACTGCGGCAGCTAGGCACGGTGACCGCACTGCACGCAATTCCAGACCGGAATGGCGTCTGCAGTGCAGTCACCGTTAGTTTAAATCCCCCTCCTTGGCTGTGATTGGTCCGTCGGTCCGACGAACCAATCACGGCCTTTGGGGGCGGGCGGGGTGAGGTGGGGTGACACCAGTGTCACCCTTACACCCCGCGGTGATTGGTGCTGTACTTTACAGCACCAATCACCTCCGATCCCGTGTCACCGGCGAACGTTATTCGCCGGTGACGCAGGAAAACGCTGTGAATGGCTGTTCACACTGAACAGCCAATCACAGCGATCGCCGACGGGAAGGCGGCATCGCAGCCCCCCCTGGGCATGCACGGACATGTCTGCTGTCAGGGACAGCAGACATGTTGAAACTGTCACCGCGTCTATAGACGCGGTGACAGTTACAAACCATGACGTACATTTACGCCATGTGTCAGGAAGTACTTCCCGACCATGACGTAAATGTACGTCAATTGTCGGGAAGGGGTTAAACATACAAAAGAGACCAATAAAAACCGATGCTGTTACTTCACAAAAACAGTATAGCATTCAAGAGTAGAACATTACATACATTTAAATTGACAATATTATATATATTCACGCCACCCAATTCCCTACCCACTGCACATACCCAAATGAGGTATAGGTCGTTGCATTATGGCATATCTTACGAAACAACAAAGTAAAATCTTCCCAGGATGTGGGCGTGTTTAGGTGCAATCAAGACTTATTATTGTAGTTGATAATAAAGGAGAGAAAAAAAAAAAAAAGGGGGGGGGAGGGGGAGAAGAAGGGCAGAAACAAGTGAGGAAAATCATTACAAATATCCTTAACACCTATTTGTTGCTCCTTGCTTTTATATCAATGAGCAGGTCTTAATACGTGACACATTTAAATCGTGACTATCTTTATTTTAGTATATTCATGTGTATCTATGAAGAGGAGAAAGAGAAAAGAAAAAAAAAATATATCTTTCCCTCTCTCCTCTCTCCTCTCTCCTCTCCTCATATCTCCATAGTGCTTCTATGTGTTCCTATATTAATATTTTATATATTTATACCTTCTTACCATGTGACCTATAAACACAGTTTACCTCTACCTAAAATATATATTTAATACTTATTTATTACTTCTTATTTTTATGTCTTTAGACTACTCTTAGTGCACACTGTGTTTAACCCCTTCCCGACAATTGACGTACATTTACGTCATGGTCGGGAAGTACTTCCCGACACATGGCGTAAATGTACGTCATGGCATTTAACTGTCACCGCGTCTATAGACGCGGTGACAGTTTCAACATGTCTGCTGTCCCTGACAGCAGACATGTCCGTGCATGCCCAGGGGGGGCTGCGATGCCGCCCCCCCGTCGGCGATCGCTGTGATTGGCTGTTCAGTGTGAACAGCCAATTACAGCGTTTTCCTGTGTCACCGGCGAATAACGTTCGCCGGTGACACGGGATCAGAGGTGATTAGTGCAGTACAGTACAGCACCAATCACCGCGGGGTGTAAGGGTGACACTGGTGTCACCCCACCGCACCCCGCCCGCCCCCAAAGGCCGTGATTGGTTCGTCGGACCGACGGACCAATCACAGCCAAGGAGGGGGATTTAAACTAACGGTGACTGCACTGCAGACGCCATTCCGGTCTGGAATAGCGTGCAGTGCGGTCACCGTACCTCCCTGCCGCCATACTGACCAGAACCTTGCTCCATAGCTTGCTCCATACTTACCTGATCGCTGCTTCATCACTGCTTCCTGGATCCTGTTACTACTTGTGCCTTCCTGTGAAATTGTGCTGCTGCAGTGTACTAGCTAGATAGAGAGAGAGATAGAGAGAGAGATAGATAGAGAGATAGAGAGAGATAGAGAGAGATAGAGAGAGATAGAGAGAGATAGAGAGAGATAGAGAGAGAGATAGTGTCAGAGAGTGCTATATTTTGTGCTGCTGCAGTGTGATATAGTTATAGATAGAGAGAGAGAGATAGAGAGAGAGAGATAGATAGAGAGGCCTAGTGACAGAGTGCTATATTTTGTGCTGCTGCAGTGTGATAGTTATAGAGAGATAGAGAGAGATAGAGAGAGATAGTGTCAGAGAGTGCTATATTTTGTGCTGCTGCAGTGTGATATAGTTATAGATAGAGAGAGATAGAGAGAGAGAGATAGATAGATAGAGAGGCCTAGTGACAGAGTGCTATATTTTGTGCTGCTGCAGTGTGATAGTTATAGAGAGATAGAGAGAGATAGAGAGAGAGAGATAGAGAGAGATAGTGACAGATTGTGCTATATATTTTTGATATAACTGACTGCTGCCCCCTCCTTTTGTGCTGATCAGTATAAATTAACTGATCAGCAACTTTTTGGGGGGCGCAGGTTTTTTTTTATATATAGATATACCTGTCACTGCTGCTGCTGCAGTGTCATAGAGTGATAGATAGTGAGAGATAGAGAGATAGAGAGAGATAGTGACAGAGAGTGATAGAGAGTGCTAAATTTTGTGTCTGCTGCCCCCGCCTTTTGTGCTGATCACTATATCTGAGGTGATCAGCAACTTTTTTGGGGGTACAGAGGTTTTTTTTTTTTTATATATACCTGTCAGTTGCACCAAAGGTTGTGCACCTGCTGCACCTCACTGGTAATCAGTGTCGCATCACTGATCATCTTTTTCGGCACAGGGTTGATCTATATATTTTTTTTTTTGATCAAATTCCTGTTGCCTTTGAGCGCTGTTCAGTGACAGACGTTACTGACCAACATCTGTGCTCAATTTTTGGCGCAGGACCTTTTTTTTTTTTTAACCCCTTAAATTTTTTATTTTTAACCCCTTCATTTTTTTTTTTTTTATTGGTATAAAGTATTTTTTTTTTCTGCACCACATACACACTACACACTACATACCCCCCGGATTGAAATAAAGTTTGTACCCCCCCCTACACTATACACGTGTTGAAACATTTCACTACCAGTAACACAAAAATAAAAATGGCATCCCAAATGTCCTCCCAAATGTCCTCCCAAATGTCCTCCCAGTCATCCAGGAGAATGTATTCAGCGGAGGAGGCATATGCCCTGCTTGCTTCTGACTCTGACACAGCCAGTGATGCAAGCGGGGAATTTGAAGGATTCGCCTTAAGCTCCTCTTCCTCCTCTGGTGATGAGGGACCCCCTCAAAGACGCCCCCGTAGAGCAGCTGAGACCCCCCCCCCAATAATTGATCTCGTATGGACCCCACCACCAGACAATTTTGAGCCCCAGGTTCCTGAGTTTTTGGCCATGCCAGGAATCCAATTTGATTCCACAGGTCTCAGAGAAATTGACTTTTTCAAATTATTTTTCTCTGATGATTTTATAAATTTAATGGTGGACCAAACTAATTTATATGCCCAGCAGTTTATTGCTCAAAACCCCACGTCATCATTTGCTAGGTGGACCCCTGTAGATGCAGTAGAGATGATGACGTTTTGGGGTCTGGTGTTTCATATGGGCATAGTAAAAAAGCCAGAAATTAGGCAATATTGGAGTACAGATGTTCTGTACAGTACTCCATTTTACCGTATGGCCATGCCCCGGGCTCGATTTGAGACGATCCTTAAATTTATACATTACACCGATAATGCACAGTGCCCACCCAGAGATGATCCCACCTTTGACCGGCTATTCAAAGTCAGGCCGGTCATTGATCATTTCAGTGCCAAATTTGAAGAGGTGTACATCCCTGAAAAATTTATTTGTATCGACGAGTCCCTTATACATTTTAAAGGAAGGGTTAAATTCCGCCAGTACCTTCCCAGTAAGAGGGCAAGGTATGGCATAAAAATGTACAAACTGTGTGAAAGCACCTCAGGGTACACCCACAGGTTTAGGGTTTATGAAGGGAAGGATTCAAGAATTGAACCGCCAGAATGCCCCCCCTCCCTCGTAGGTGTTAGTGGGAAAATTGTCTGGGATTTAGTGCACCCCTTCCTGGATAAAGGTTATCACCTCTATGTGGATAACTTTTACACCAGCATCCCCCTGTTTAAGGCCCTTGGTTCAAGAGGTACAGCAGCTTGCGGTACTGTGCGCAAGAACCAAAGAGGCCTCCCAAAAACGCACATTGCCCAAGTAATGAGAAGGGGTGAAAGCAGGGGAATATGCACCGAAAATATGTTGTTGGTCAAATATAAGGACAAGAGGGATGTCCTTATACTGACAACAATTCACGGAGACAGTACCACCTCCGTCCCTGTACGAGGTACCAGTACCCACACCTCAAAACCTAATTGTATCCTGGATTACAATAGGTACATGGGCGGAGTGGATCTTTCAGATCAGGTACTGAAGCCGTACAGTGCCCTGCGGAAAACAAAAATCTGGTACAAGAAGGTGGCCGTGTATATCATCCAGATGGCACTGTATAACGCTTACGTGCTATTCCGTTCTACCGGCCAGAGGGGGACATTTATGCACTTTCAAGAGGAAGTCATAAAGGGCCTAATATTTGGGAACCAGCAGGCAGAGGGCCCCAGTACTTCTAGTACTGGCCCCCGTATTGTACCAGGGCAGCATTTTCCTGATGAAATCCCCTCCACTGGAAAAAAGGGCAGGACACAAAAAAGGTGCAAAGTTTGCTATAAAAAGGGAATAAGAAAGCAAACTATTTTCCAGTGTGACACTTGCCCCGACAAACCCGGCCTATGTATAAAGGAGTGTTTTAAAATATACCACACATCTATGGAATATTAGGTTCATAATTTCACCGTGCTTCGGGGGTCTTGCTAATGCCACATAGCACCCACCATTCATTCCACCAGAATCTGAGCCGCAAAATCCAAAAATCACTCCTTCCCTTCTGAGTCCTGCCATGCACCCAACTGGTATTTTTTGGTCACATGTGAGGCATTGCCGTACTCGGGAGAAATTGGGGCACATATTTTGGGGTGCTTTGTCTCCTTCATTCCTTGTGAAAATGAAAAATTTTGAGCCAGAACTGCATTTTTGTGTAAAAAAATGTAATTTTTCATGTTCACTGCCCACTTGTATCAAAATTGGTGAAACCCCTGGGGGTTTGAAATGTACACTATACCCCTAGATGAATTCCCTGAGGGGTGTAGTTTGCAAAATGGGGTCACTTGTGGGGGGGTTCCACTGTATTGGTGCTTTGGGGGTCTTGCTAATGCGACATAGCACCCACCATCATTCCACCAGAATTTGTGCTGCAAAATCCAAATATCACTCCTTCCCTTCTGAGTCCTGCCACTTTTTGGTCACACATGAGGCATTGCCGTACTCGGGAGAAATTGGGGCACAGATTTTGGGGTGCTTTGTCTCCTTCATTCCTTCTGAAAATGAAAAATTTTGAGCCAGAACTGCATTTTTGTGTAAAAAAATGTAATTTTTCATTTTCACTGCCCACTTGTATCAAAATTGGTGAAACCCCTGGGGGTTTTAAATGTACACTATACCCCTAGATTAATTCCCTGAGGGGTGTACTTTGCAAAATGGGGTGACTTGTGGGGGGGTTCCACTGTATTGGTGCAACATAGCACCCACCATTCATTCCACCAGAATCTGTGCTGAAAAATCCAAAAATCACTCCTTCCCTTCTGAGTCCTGCCATGCACCCAACTGGTATTTTTTGGTCACATGTGAGGCATTGCCGTACTCGGGAGAAATTGGGGCACAGATTTTGGGGTGCTTTTTCTCCTTCATACCTTCTGAAAATGAAAAATTTTGAGCCAGAACTGCATTTTTGTGTAAAAAAATGTAATTTTTCATTTTCACTGCCCACTTGTATCAAAATTGGTGAAACCCCTGGGGGTTTGAAATGTACACTATACCCCTAGATGAATTCCCTGAGGGGTGTAGTTTTCAAAATGGGGTGACTTGTGGGGGGGGTTCCACTGTATTGGTGCTTGGGGGGTCTTGCTAATGCGACATAGCACCCACCAAAATTCCACCAGAATCTGAGCCGCAAAATCCAAAAATCACTCCTTCCGTTCTGAGTCCTGCCATGCACCCAACTGGTATTTTTTGGTCACATGTGAGGCATTTCCGTACTCGGGAGAAATTGGGGCACATATTTTGGGGTGCTTTTTCTCCTTCATACCTTCTGAAAATGAAAAATTTTGAGCCAGAACTGCATTTTTGTGTAAAAAAATGTAATTTTTCATTTTCACTGCCCACTTGTATCAAAATTGGTGAAACCCCTGGGGGTTTGAAATGTACACTATACCCCTAGATGAATTCCCTGAGGGGTGTACTTTGCAAAATGGGGTGACTTGTGGGGGGGTTCCACTGTATTGGTGCAACATAGCACCCACCATTCATTCCACCAGAATCTGTGCTGCAAAATCCAAAAATCACTCCTTCCCTTCTGAGTCCTGCCATGCACCCAACTGGTATTTTTTGGTCACATGTGAGGCATTGCCGTACTCGGGAGAAATTGGGGCACAGATTTTGGGGTGCTTTTTCTCCTTCATACCTTCTGAAAATGAAAAATTTTGAGCCAGAACTGCATTTTTGTGTAAAAAAATGTAATTTTTCATTTTCACTGCCCACTTGTATCAAAATTGGTGAAACCCCTGGGGGTTTGAAATGTACACTATACCCCTAGATGAATTCCCTGAGGGGTGTAGTTTTCAAAATGGGGTGACTTGTGGGGGGGTTTCACTGTATTGGTGCTTGGGGGGTCTTGCTAATGCGACATAGCACCCACCAAAATTCCACCAGAATCTGAGCTGCAAAATCCAAAAATCACTCCTTCCGTTTTGAGTCCTGCCATGCACCCAACTGGTATTTTTTGGTCACATGTGAGGCATTGCCGTACTCGGGAGAAATTGGGGCACAGATTTTGGGGTGCTTTTTCTCCTTCATACCTTCTGAAAATGAAAAATTTCGAGCCAGAACTGCATTTTTGTGTAAAAAATGTAATTTTTCAATTTCACTGCCCACTTGTATCAAAATTGGTGAAACCCCTGGGGGTTTGAAATGTACACTATACCCCTAGATGAATTCCCTGAGGGGTGTAGTTTTCAAAATGGGGTGACTTGTGGGGGGGTTCCACTGTATTGGTGCTTGGGGGGTCTTGCTAATGCGACATAGCACCCACCAAAATTCCACCAGAATCTGAGCCGCAAAATCCAAAAATCACTCCTTCCGTTCTGAGTCCTGCCATGCACCCAACTGGTATTTTTTGGTCACATGTGAGGCATTTCCGTACTCGGGAGAAATTGGGGCACATATTTTGGGGTGCTTTTTCTCCTTCATACCTTCTGAAAATGAAAAATTATGAGCCAGAACTGCATTTTTGTGTAAAAAAATGTAATTTTTCATTTTCACTGCCCACTTGTATCAAAATTGGTGAAACCCCTGGGGGTTTGAAATGTACACTATACCCCTAGATGAATTCCCTGAGGGGTGTACTTTGCAAAATGGGGTGACTTGTGGGGGGGTTCCACTGTATTGGTGCAACATAGCACCCACCATTCATTCCACCAGAATCTGTGCTGCATAATCCAAAAATCACTCCTTCCCTTCTGAGTCCTGCCATGCACCCAACTGGTATTTTTTGGTCACATGTGAGGCATTGCCGTACTCGGGAGAAATTGGGGCACAGATTTTGGGGTGCTTTTTCTCCTTCATACCTTCTGAAAATGAAAAATTTTGAGCCAGAACTGCATTTTTGTGTAAAAAAATGTAATTTTTCATTTTCACTGCCCACTTGTATCAAAATTGGTGAAACCCCTGGGGGTTTGAAATGTACACTATACCCCTAGATGAATTCCCTGAGGGGTGTAGTTTGCAAAATGGGGTGACTTGTGGGGGGGTTCCACTGTATTGGTGCTTGGGGGGTCTTGCTAATGCGACATAGCACCCACCAAAATTCCACCAGAATCTGAGCTGCAAAATCCAAAAATCACTCCTTCCGTTCTGAGTCCTGCCATGCACCCAACTGGTATTTTTTGGTCACATGTGAGGCATTGCCGTACTCAGGAGAAATTGGGGCACAGATTTTGGGGTGCTTTGTCTCCTTCATACCTTCTGAAAATGACAAATTTGGAGCCAGAACTGCATTTTTGTGTAAAAAAAATAATTTTTCATTTTCACTGCCCAGTTGTACCACAATTGGTGAAACCCCTGGGGGTTTGAAATGTACACTATACCCCTAGATGAATTCCCTGAGGGGTGTAGTTTGCAAAATGGGGTCACTTGTGGGGGGGTTCCTAACTTTTAGCATCTTATGGTGCCTTGAAACCTACATGGTGCCTAAAAAATAATCTCATAAAAAGGAGGCTCCAAAATCAAGTAGGTGCTCCTTCTATTATGAAGCCTGTGGTTTGGTCACCGTGCACACTAGGGCCACATATAGGATATTTATGAAAACAAAAGAATTGGGGGAATCAATTTTTAGTCACATTTCTCTAGTAAAATGTACTGTGTTCCTTATAAAAATGTATTAAATTTGCAAATCTGCAAAAAAAAAGAAATTTTGAAATTTCACCTACACTTTGTTTTAATTCCTGTGAAACACCTAAAGGGTTAACAAACTTCCAAAATGCTGTTTTGAATACTGTGAGGGGTGCAGTTTTTGAAATGGCATCATTTATGGGGGTGTCTCACATACAAGTCCCTCAAAGTTACATCAGAACTGAACTGGTCCCTAAAAAAATCAGTGTTTGAAATTTTCTTGAAAATTTGAGAATTTGCTATTCATATTGTAAGCCTCCTAGTGTCCCAAAAAATTAAAAGGAAGTTGAAATAATGATGTCAACATAAAGTAGACATATGGTCTATGTTAGTTATTCACTATTTTGAGTGGTAAGATTATTTGTCTCACAAGCAGAAAATTTAACATTTTGCAAATCGCTAAATTTTCCATTTTTTCACGATATTTTGGTATTTTTCACAAAAAAACACAGACTGTATCGACCCAAATTTACCACTAATTTGAAGTACAATGTGTCACGAAAAAACAATCTCAAAATCACTGGGATAAGTAAAAGCAAAAAAAAGTTATCCCCACTTAAGTGAGACATGTCAGATTTGAAAAAAAGGGCTCTGTCAGGAACGCAAAAACTGGCTCTGTCAGGAAGGGGTTAAGGAGTGACTACAGTTATTTTAATATATTCCTATTGCAGGTGACCTACAGGCTTATGTTTACAAGTGTTTCTGTGTATACATGAAGTAATACTTTATAAATTTGTATCTACTTACGGTGTAATCTATACCATCGGAGAACCCCAAAAAAAAAAAAAAAGGGGGAAAGGGTGAGGGAGTTCTTTGTCTTCTACTGCCCAGATTGCACTTTACAAGCCCCCATCCACACAAGGATCGTACATTGCTGAACGACACCATGGATCCCATTTGGCGTGGTATTTAGCCATATTTTTCTGTTCCCTATACATGAATTTCTCATGTCTATGCACTTCATTAACTAGTGCTCTCCATTGCATTAGTTCTGGATACTTGGCTGAGAACCATACTCGAGCTATCAGCACCTTTGCTAAAGTGCATAGGCACATAAGGCAAGAGTATGTGTCTCTGGAGCATAATTCCAGCACCCCAGTTCCAAACATACAGACCCTTGGACTAAATTGTACATTGATAGGGACTATATGCTCAATATCACACCAAACTTTCCTCCAAAAGCGCTGTATCTCTGGGCACTCCCAAAGTAAGTGCCAGAACCCTGCTTTGTCCTCCCCACATCTTGGACAATTATCGTTAGTTCGTAGTTTGTGTTGGTGCATTCTTGCCGGCGACCAATAAACCCTATGCAAAATATAAAAATGAATTTGTTGAAACCTAACGTTTGCAGTAGCAGTTTTTATCGAGGCCTTTGCTTGGTCCCATTGTTCTATTGTGAGGGGACCTAAGTCCTGTTCCCATTTCTCCTTCAAGTGGCCTAATTGATCCTCCTGGCACCTGTTATTAATATTGGCGTACAAGTGGGATATTTGCCCTCTTTTGTGTAGATTACTCAACTTCGTCTTTATTGGGGACACATAAGTTTCCAGCATAAGTCCCCCAAATTGGGCGGTGATAGCATGTCGCAGCTGTAGATATCTATAGAATTCTTTACTTGGTACATCCCACTCCCTTTGAAGCTGTTCAATGTTTTTAAAATACCTTCGTTATACAATTGGCCTATTTTAGTGACCCCCTGTTTTTCCACATATTATCTCTGGAAATCTTATGTAGTTCGGGGTAATTATTAGTGTACCAGAGTGGCGAGTCGCCTTCTATGCCCCTACAGTTATATAAAACATGTACTTGTCTCCAAATCAAGATTGCTTGGCGAATTATCGCTGGAAGTCTGCCTATTTTATCCCCTGAGAGCAGCAGTTGTAAGGGCAGATCTATCTGAGGGCATTGCTCCCTCACAAAAGCCTGCAGGGTGTGCTCCCCATTAGCAACCCAAACCTTCAGGTTAGCTAACTGTGAGGCTAAATAGTAGTTTCTAAAATCTGGAAGAGATAGTCCTCCCTGCTCCTTTTGTCGACACAAGGTTTTCAGTGCGACCCGTGGGGGGCTATTCTTCCAGATAAATGAAACCACCATAGAGTTAATAGATGAGAAGACCTTTTTTGGGATATAGACTGGCGAATTCTGCCAAACGTACAGGTACTTCGGCTGAACTATCATTTTTAACATATTTATGCGTCCTGTGACCGATATAGGGAGCCTCTTCCAGACATTAGACCTCGTTCTGAATTCTTCCGTGATTGGATCTACATTAAGTGATATAAATTCTCCCACATTCGGGGTAATCCATATCCCAAGATATTTAAATTTTAGGGACCATTTTAGTTGATGATTATTTTGGTGAGCTAGAGGGATCAATCCTGAGAGGGGAGTTATGTTGGATTTTTCCCAATTTATTTTGAGACCCGTATATAAACCAAATTCATTCACCACCTCCAATAATGTCTGCAGAGACTCATCCGCATCTGCCAAGAATAAAAGCGTGTCGTCCGCATAAAGGGCTATTTTGTCCTCATGGTCCATTATTTTGATCCCTTTTATCTGGTTATTTGAGCGTATCAGAGAGGCTAAGGGCTCTATTGCCATTGCAAACAGGGTCGGCGATAGAGGGCAGCCCTGTCTGGTTCCTCTACAGAGCTTAAAGTTGTCCGAGCAGAACCCGTTCACAGAGATTTTAGCTATTGGTGTGTCATAAAGTAGTTTTAGCCAGGCAACAAATCTTGGCCCAAATGCATATCTCTCCAAAACAGCCCAGAGATACTGCCACTCCACTGTATCGAAAGCCTTTGCTGCGTCAAGAGACACAACAAAGGCTTCCGAGACCTTACCCTGTTCCCTCTGCAGATGGTAAAACAGTCTACGGAGATTATGGCTGGTGGAGCACCCCGGCATAAACCCCGTTTGGTCCGGGTGAATTATTAAGTTTATTATAGAGTTCAGCCTTAGTGCGAGAATTTTGGCCATTACTTTAACATCGGTATTTAAGAGAGATATCGGCCTATATGATTCAGGGAGCAGTTTGTCCTTATCTTTTTTCGGTATCACTATTATTGTAGATTCCATCATTGATGGGGGGAGAAAACCCCATTCTAGTAGTGAATTAAACAAGTCCTTTAAGTAAGGCACAAAAAAATCTGCATATTGCTTATATACTTCTATCGGGATCCCGTCGCAGCCTGGAGTTTTAGATGCCGGTAGTGACGAAATTGCATTCGCCACTTCCTGTAGCGTGAAGGGTGCTTCTAATTTTGCAGCTTCCTCCCCTGTTAATGATCGCAAATGCATTTGGCTTAAGTATCGCTGCATTTCCCCGTCTGTTTGACCACTCCGGGATTCATATAAACCTTTGTAGTAGGTAGCAAAGACCCCCACAATATCCTTACCACTATAGCATGTTTCACCGTTAGGTTTAGATATTGCTGCTATTGTTTCTTGATTATGTGAGACCTTGGACAGAAAAGCCAGTTGTTTACCCCCCATTTCTGACAAGTAGTATTGTTGATGTCTAGAGAACATTAACTTCCTTTTTGTTTTGCTGAATAAATAGTCAGCCCATTCTTCTTGGGCTTTCAGCATGTCCCCTCTGTCCCTGACCAATTGTGAGTTAACATATTCCGACTCAGTCCGTCGGACTTTGTCTTCTAACTCTCGCTCTTTGGTTTTACTAGACTTCTTTACTTCGTTAATTGTTTTAATAAATGTACCACGTATTACTGCTTTAAAAGCATCGTGACGTATACCAACATTCTCATAGCCTTCATTATTTATCAAATATTCCTGCCAGGGTTCAACTATCCCCTTATTTTCCCCCATCACCTTTAACCAGTAGGGGTTTAATTTCCATGTACCCAAGCCTTTATCTGGATTAATATCAAGTACCATAATGACAGGGGAGTGGTCCGATATACCCCTCGATAAATATTCAATGTTTTTAACTATCGGAGCCAAACCTTGGGAGATCAAGATCATGTCGATCCTTGACAGGGTATTATGGGTTGCCGAAAAACAGGAGTATTGGAAGGTGCAGGGGTTTCTCACTCTCCATATATCTATAAACCCAAGCTCCCCTGTCATTTTGGAAAAAGAGGTTGGTTCTGGGTTAACTGTTCTTATCCTTAAATTGGTGGATTCTTTCCACCTATCAAGCTCTGAGTTCATAACATTATTAAAGTCGCCCATACAAATAATTGGTATGTCAGGGTCAGTAGAAACATACAAAGCCACCTTCCGTAAAATTTCATTATTGTATGGGGGAGGTATATACACTGCAAGGATAAAGAAGAGTTGCTGGTAAATTTTTGCTTTTAAAAAAAATATATCTACCATAGGGGTCTATTTTGCTCTCTACTAATTCAAATTGTATCCCCTTCCTGATCAGAACTGCAACCCCCCGAGCCCATTGTGTAAATGTGGAGTGAAACGTATTTGCCACCCACATCTTCTTCAAGGTTTGTATCCTATCATCAGTTAGGTGGGTTTCTGTCATACAAATTATATCTGATCTTTTAATTCTGTCGTTTAATCCGCGAACGTTCCAGCATAGACAGCTTAACCCATTTTTACTTATTTTATCTTGGCCCAATCTTGCCATACTTGCTTTTTAATCTTTGTCCCCTTACTAGGTCAGAGATACAATAATATGTATACCACATTTTGTCTGGGGCGTCTAACCCAACTTTGAATAGGGCTAAGTAGCATTGAATCAAAGTATGTCATCATATTACAGCAACAATCTACACAATTACATTGCAGTACAGCATCGATAATTAACAACAAATACATACACCCATTCCCCCCCTCCCCCCTCCCCCCTCCCCGTATAACCTCTAGAGCTAGGGGCATACCTATTACCCTGAAAAAGAAGAAAAAAAGAAAAAACAAGACAAATAAAAACACCCCTACACCAGATAACAATTCCCACAATACTTCTTTTTTTTACCCCCAGGGGTGCAGATACCTTTCACCTCATGTAGGGAAACCTATCCACAGCTTCCTGCAGCAGCTAGAGGACTCCCACTTTAAGTTGAATCTTTACTCCCTATGGCGAGGAGAAAAAAAAAAAAAAAAAAGGGGGGGGGGGGGGGGGGGGGGGGGGAAGGGAGGTTGAAGTTACCAGGGCTTAGCCCTGGTCACGTAATTACTTATTATCATTATTTTGTTTTTTTACTTTTCTTTTTCCCCTCTTCCCCCCTTCACATTATTTCATACCAGGCTGGTGATCCAGCCAGTCAGTTGCTTCTTTAGGGCTCATGAAGAAACGGGTACTATTCTCAAAAATGACTCTCAGGCGTGCTGGGTAAAGAATTGAGTATTGAATATTTCTCTCCCTCAGCCTTCGCCTAACGTGTGTAAAGTTCGCTCGCTCCTTTTGCACTTCAGGTGCAAAGTCTGGGTAAAATGAGACTGGTTGAGAGTCATAGAGGATTGGGCCCTTTGTTCTTGCCAATTGCAATATTGTGTCTCTGTCCCTGTAATGCAACAGTCTAAATATAAATGTGCGCGGAGGGGCTCCAGGTTTTGAAACTTGTGAAGACACTCTGTGGGCCCGCTCCACTGTAAATTGTTGCGTAAATACTTCTTTTGTGAACAGGCGCACAAGCCAGTCCTCAATGAACTTTACAGCGTTGGGGCCCTCGGTCCGCTCTGGAAGACCAATCAAACGGATGTTGTTGCGTCTATTTCTTCCTTCCATTTCCGTCATTTTAGTTTTAATCAGGGTTACTTGTGTCGACAATTCCTCAATTTTTTTCACCAACGGTAGAGAGACATCCTCTAGTTGAGATATACGCTGTTCTGTTTCTTTTACTCTATCGCGGATTTTCTGTACATCTTGTCTGAGGAGGGATACATCAATTTGCATTTGGTCAATCTTTTCGGTTACTCTGTGCTCTGAATCTGTTATTGCTTTTAATATCTGCTGTGTTGACTGAGTTGGTTCATTTACGGATGTCTCCATGTCTGCAGCTGAGGATGGTGAGCTTGGCACACTCTGTGTAGTTGATTTGGATGCATGTGCTGATCTATACTTTTCAAGCTTTGCAGCCGCAGCTGTAGCCTGCGTAGTTTTGCCCATTGCGACAAGGGGTCTTCACTTCGTGCAGTATATCAAAGCCCAAATTAAACAAATAAAAAAAAAAAAGGGGGGGGGAGGGGAGAAGGTCTGTGCAGATTTATTTTCTGTATTTCACTGCTTACGCCTGTCAGAGCAATTCACAGGCTTTATGCGAGCCGGGTACCTACAGGAGGAGTTTGTTCACAGCACTTGTAGCACTTTATAGCAAAAAAAAAAAAAAAGGGAACCCCTCCTGGGCGCTATCACAAGATTAGAGTGCTTTTATTGCACATACAGGTATATTGCAGCCAACAGCAGGAAGAGAAATCTTCATCAATTATTGTCTTCAGCGCTTGTATTTGATGTCTGTGCAAACACTTTTTTTTTTCCCCTTTAATTCACAGTGGGCCGTCCCCGACAGCTGTGTATGGGGGAAAAGTTTGTGTATATTTGTTTTCTGTATTACACTGTCTATGTTGGTCCAAATGTCAGGGCAGTACACAAGTTTTGTGTCAGCCCTAAGCAAGTTAAGTGCACACAGGAGGAGTTTTATAACAAGATTTTATGCCAACCTTCCGTCACCGTACAGGCCTGTACTGGATGATTTCCCATATAGATGTATGTAGGCAGCACTGCCCAAGAATCTAGGCCTTCACCTGTGCTTTCAAAAGTACCATAGGACATTAACCAGGGCTCAATAGCGGGTGTATGACGCTGTTTAAGTTATATGTCCTACCGGATTCTCCTCCCTCAGCGTGTAGTTTTGCTGATCGGGTCCTTCACCGGCTGCGTAGATCACCTCCCTCCTTTCTTTCATATGCCGTCAGGGCCCAGGGTCCGTGCACACTGCCTCCAGTCAGATGGTATCCGGCACAGACAGCGCTCTGCCGCCGGCTGGAGTTTCGCGTGTGTCGAGCGGGGAGGCTGAGTAGCGTGTCTGCACACGTCAGAAGAAGCGACGGAGGCAACCGCATCAAAGCGCGGCTTCACTCGTATGTCTCACGCCGCGATGCTGCAGGTCTCTCCCTCTCTGCTAATGCCACAGTTCATCCAGCGCGGCCCGGTAATCCAGACACGCAAATGTCGCAGATACCCCCTTGTAGAAAGGGTTTTAGCAAGCCATAGGAAGCCGAATGGAGATCAGGATTAATGCAGTGGGAGCAGCAGCTTAGCTCACTGCTGCCGCCTCAGTGCTACATCCGGCCACGCCCCTCCTCCATCCCAGAACATTATCACTGCACTCCCTAGGCTACATTCCCCTACATGTGATCCTTTGGGCACTGCTCACTAGTGGCTTTACAGTTGACAATGGAGGGCAGAGGCACAGATTGGCGAGAGGGGTGGAGGAACAAGTGGTGAAGGTGGTAAAGACAAATGTGGTGAAGGGGCAAGGTACAGATGATGAGGGGGGCAGAAAATAATTGGGAATGAAGCAAAGCCAAATTAAGGGGGGATACTGTACCTCTGAACACTCTCGGTTGGTGGCCCCCATACAGGGAACAGTGACATACTGTAACTAGCTCTTCTGTTTCCTCTCCCATGGGCAGATACTACATAGTTACATAGTAGGTAAGGCTGAAAAAAGACTTGCGTCCATCTAGTTCAACCTGGTATAGATATCCATTGCTGATTTGGTAGGTTCTGGTATTTTACAGACAGATTATATTTCTAATTTGTACCCATGGATGTTTTTCTCCAGTAAATGTTTGTCCAACTTTGCCTTGAACGCATTTAATGAGCCAGCCGTTACCACCTCTCTGGGAAGAGAGTTCCAGAGTTTGACTGTTCTGACCGTAAAGAAATTCTTTCTACTAGCTGAATGAAATCTTTTTTCTTCTAATCTATACTCATGCCCTCGTGTCCTAGATTCCTTTCTAGTAGAAAAGAGGGTGTGTGACAGTTCCTTATATTGGCCCTTGATATACTTGTACATGTTGAGCATGTCCCCCCTTAAACGTCTCTTTTCCAATGTAAATAGTCCCAAATTGCTTAATCTCTCCCCGTAGCTTAAATTCTCCATTCCCCTAATAAGCTTTGTTGCTCGCCTTTGGATTTTTTTCTAATTCTATGATGTCCTTTTTATAGTGTGGGGCCCAGAACTGCACTCTGTACTCGAGGTGAGGTCTCACCAATGCTTTATACAGTGGCATAATTACCCTTGAGTCCCTAATTTCCATTCCCCTCTTAATACATGCCAGAATTTTGTTGGCCTTTTTTGTAGCTACATTACAATGGGCACTACACCCCAGTTTGCTGTCTATTTGGACTCCTAGATCCTATTCAAGTATGGAATTACCCAGTTCCTCTCCGCTAAGGTCGTAACTTGCACACTCAGGGCCGGCGCCACCACTAGGCAGGACTAGGCATTTGCCTAGGGCGCCGGCCGCTGGAGGGCGGTACTGAGCCGCTGAGGTACCATAAAGAGGTACCCGAAAGCAGGGAGCAGGTAAGTCTGTGTGATCCATCCTCCCTCTCCCCTCTCCTTTCCCGCCTGTGGCATGGTCCCTGCTCCCCCCGCGCCGCCCGCTCCCCGCTGGGGGGATTTCAGTGCGGCACCACCTATGCTCGGGGGGAGGGGTAGTATCGCCCGCCGCAGTATCGCCCGCCGCACCCCCTCCCCCCCCGTGCCGCAGTATCGTCCGCACCGTGCCCCCCCCCCGGCGGGCGGACGGGCGGCGTGGGTTTTTTTGCCTGGGGCGGGCGGGGGGCTTGCACCGGCCCTGTGCACACTGGTTGTGTCTCCCAAGGTGCATAACCTTACATTTATCTACATTGAACCTCATCTTCTATTTTTTTGCCCACTCATCTAGAATTGCAAGATCATTTTGAAGCAGGGTGACATCTTCTGATGATTTGATGACTTTGCGAAGTTTTGTATCGTCCGCAAAGATGGATTTATTGCTGAGTAACCCTATCCCAATATCGTTAATAAAAATGTTAAACAGAATGGGCCCCAAAACCGAACCCTGGGGCACTCCACTTAGTACCGGTATCGTATCTGATACTGCACCATTCACAACCACTCTTTGTTCTCTATTACATAGCCAATTCCCTACCCATCTGCAGATATTTTCACCCAATCCTAGGTTCTCCATTTTATTAATCAATCTCTTGTGTGGGACAGTATCAAATGCTTTAGCGAAATCTAGGAAAATCACATCTACAGCATTCCCATTATCAAGGTTTTTGCTAACCTCTTCATAGAACCCTAGTAGATTAGTTTGGCATGAACGATTTTTCACGAACCCATGTTGGTTAGTACTGAGTAGACAGTGATGGTCTAAATATTCCTGGATACCATCCCTTAAAAATCCTTCAAATAGTTTACCCACAATTGATGTTAAACTAACGGGTCTGTAATTAGCGGGATCTTCCTTTTTTCCTTTTTTGAATATTGGCACTTCCTCTGCTATACTCCAATCTTTTGGTACTATACCTGACTATAGTGACTTGCTAAAGATATAATGTAGGGGGGTAGCTAGTTCATCCCTTATTTCCATTAATACCCTCGGATGAATACCATCTGGCCCTGGTGATTTATTTGTTTTGAGTTTGCTTAGCCTCAGTACTATTTCTTTCGGCGTGAAATCCACAATGAGATCTGGCTTATTTGTCCCGTTTGTAGTAAATGTTCGTTCCACAGTCTGCTCTCCCTTAGTAAATACTGATGAGAAGAACTCATTTAACAGTTTTGCTTTTCCCTTGTCCTCAGTAACACTTTTTCCACTAGTATCAGTTAGTGGGCCTATGTTTTCCTTAATTAAACGTTTACTATTTTTTATGTATTTAAAGAACTTCTTTGGGGTTAGTTTTGCTTCCAGTGGCTATGCGCTCTTCATATAATCTTTTAGCTGCTTTGATTACCCCTTTACAAGTTTTGTTTGATTGTTTGTATTTTGCGAACGCCTCCTCATCCAAGTTATTTTTATAGAATTTAAATGCTTTGTTTTATTGTTGATAGCTGACCTTACTTTTTTGTCCAACCATGGTGGCTTTTTTTTTATTGAATTGACCTTTATTTACTTTAGGAATGTATTCAATAGTTAGTGAATCAAGCACCTTTTTTAGAATATCCCACATTTCCTCTGCGTTTTTTCCCTCCATAACCGTTTCCCACCCAATTCCTGTTAGGGCTTCCCTGAATAATTCAAAGTTCGCTTTTCTGAAGTTTAGTATTTTTGCAGATCCTTTTTTATGTAATTTACTGAAGTTGATTTATTTAAGTTGTATATCAAGCTTCAAAAAGTGATAAAGTGGAGAGTGATAAACAACCAACCAATCAGCTCCAATCTGTCATTTTTCAAACCCAACCTGTAACATGGCAGCTAATATGTCTAGTGAAGAGGGTTAGGGTAAAGGCCACCATACATTGTCCTAAGGACAACCGATTTCCCCTGAGCTCCCTGGGAGAGCTAATTAAAGCTGCCCATACATCTACAGATCGATTGTCAGATTGGGCTGGTTGGAACAATAACCTGGTAATATCTGAATTGATAGTTTTGCAACATTTCAAAGCAAATGGTCAACTGTCATTTGCTCTCATCCATTACCAGGTTTTTGTTCCAACCAGCCCAATCTGACAATAAATCTGTAGATGTATGGGCAGCTTTAGATTTGGCACTTGATGTGACTTTTTTACATGTGATAAATTGCATGCAATTTATCACATGTAAGCCTGGGGAGCTGAAGCTAAGGAGCGTCATAATTAACAAATCCTATTCAAAAGACTGGGCGGTTGCTGATTGGTTGAGAGAGCTCTGTTGTGTGCTGTACATAGACCTATGGTCTGACATGTGTCAGCTTAACAATCAATAGGTCAACCAATATTGGATGACATTGATTAGAAGAACATGGAAAATATGTCAACACAAATCAGGGATGCCGACAGCTCAGCACACAGCACTGATCAGCGTGTGCTGGGCTGGGGAAAGAGATTGTGCTGCAGCGGCAACCTGTCCACTCTCTCCCACTGCCCATCTCTATGCAACAGGGGAGGGTGTAGCGTGCATCGGGCCCCTCCACCAGATCGGGGCCCATGTAAAGTGTACCCGCCTCCCCCCCTTGGACACAACTAAAATGTTGACATGGTAATGGCCGATGCAATTAAAGGTCAGTGTTAGTTTTTCACAGTTCTATAGACAGGATGCACTTATTTAACCAGCAATAGGTATACCGGCTGCAGGAACCCTGATGCTGGAATGCCAATTTCCAGCAGAACAATTTTGCCGGAACTTTGAAATGGATCAGGATGCCGTTGCCAGAATTTTAGAGTCATGCTGGGATGGGGAACCTTCGGCCCTCCAGCTGTTGTTGAACTACATATCCCAGAATGCTTTGCTACAGTTTTAGCATGGCCAAATACCAAACATGTAGCAGTGCATGCTGGGAGGGATGTGTAGTTCAGGAACAGCTGGAGGGCCAAAGGTTCCCCATCCCTGCCCTACAGGCATTTACTGACATCATATAAATCATGGACAATGAAATACTAACCTCTGGCTTCAGTATGCTACTGTTATATATTGTTATGCATTCATATCTATCTATCTATCTATCTAGCCAGAACTGTCAGTCTGTGATTGTGTATAATGCTGGGTGGAGTCATCGGCTGAGTTATACACACAGTCACAGACTCCAGCCCCACACAAACACTATAGCTCAGCTCCTGCAAGGAACTGAAAAAGTTCCATCATGTGTACACATTCCCACAGCCCACACACTTTATGCAGTGATGTGGAGGCACCGGAATAGCCACATACCTCCCAACTTCTTCAGTGTATGAAGCGGGACCCTCGCGGCAAAAAGGGGCGTGATATACGCAAAATTAAGGTGGGACAAATGCAAATTATGTCCCACCGGGACATGGCACTTTTCATCCTCTGCATTGCTGAATAGACGCTGTGCGCAAGTGCACAGCGTCTATTTCTCATGCTGGGGGGACTCCCAACTGCCCCTCCTCCCCGCACACACTGCTCACAGCCTCACCCCCCCTTCAATCCTTAACTTAACTGGCACAGTGCCAGTATGTGTGTGCAGGCTGGCAGAGGGCTTCAGAGAGGGTCTCTCCCTCCCCGCACATGTGTCTACTCTCTGCTGCGCCGGCCCCTGAATGTATGACAAGTCAGGCAATCCTGGCCTGATTAAAGGGAGCAGAAGAGGACACAAGCAGGGTGCCTGCCACTGGACCAGAAGAAATGTGATAGAAGGGTGAACAGAAGGGAAAAGCAGCCTACAGTGAACCTGGAAGTAGAGGTCCCCATAGGATGCAATAGTTAATTGGTCCGGCGTGTCACACAAATCCTTTTAAGCCCAGGTTAGTAACCACACACACATTCAGACATACCCTAACTCTACCTATACACCCCCTTCCCTGCAACCCTAACTCTATACAGTACACCTCTGTAAGCCTCACTACATTGAATACACATCCCCCTCCCCGCAAGCCTAACTATCTTGCAGAACACCCACCCCTACCACTGTACACTGTCACCCACCTGCAGCCACTCCACGTACCCCACTTCCCCAACTGCACTACTAATGCACAAACCCTCACCACCCCAAAACCCAAACATCCTAACCCCCCTAGACCCCCACAACACTCTACCTGCCCATAACCCTACCACATTACCAACGCGCCCATCTGTCCCACACCACCACCGCCCCCACACCAATAAGCACCCTCCCCCACCCACCACCCACACCACTACAATATGCACGCAACACCACCGCACCCGCCCCTCCAGCACCCACAGGAACCCTGCATCCACTTGCACAACCACAACAACCACCCCTCCCACACCTACACTACACTCCCCCCATCTACCTGCCAAAACACTGCACCTGCCCCTCCTGGCATGAATACACCAACACACGCCACACCTCCAGCCCAAATTCCTTAACTCAAAGTATCCATGCACCCACCCATGGCAACACCATACCCGCCCATCCCCCACCTACACTGCCGATGCACCCATGCCTCACCAAAACACACTACACCACAGACGCCCATCATCTGTAAGCACTGTTCATACCAACAAAATAACCTACACCCTCTTCACAATCAAATGCCCTTTTCATCTTAAAAATTAAACCTCTAACTATAGTACAAATACAGGTAATCCTCCATATAATACAAACCAGATTTCACACACTAAAGGCGTTCACATGTTTAGTGGGCGGAGCCCATAACGATGTTGTGAAGAGCGCCCGTATATATATATATATATATATATATATATATATATATGTCAAAAGAGAAGACAGGAGTGATGCTCCATAGTGCATGAATGACAATTTTAATTTAAGGACAGATAAAAACTGATCCACAATAGAGCCACAATTGCTCGTACCGAGCGAAAGAACACTGTGGGCTGGGTACCACAAGATTTTATGTACAATCCGCCAGGCAACCTCCTACCAGCATTCCAGGGCACCGTCGCAGAACACGATCTCCCGCTGGGGCCACCAAGGTGAGAACAGCTGCAGGCTTAAATGCATTGATCAATTCATGAACCAAATCTCCACTATTTATTATCAGTTAATTTAGTGTGCGCAGAGCCCCTACAATGTTTGTTTAAAAAAGGTGAGTGCCGATGTTTAGTGTGTATATATATATATATATATATATATATATATATATATGTCTAGTGTCCATGTGACTTCAAAACACTGTCATCTGTCAGCAGCTAGTGAAAATGCACTTAGTAGTGTAAGCCAGCTCTAAGCATTTGTTTTGAGCGGGCTTACACTGCCATCTGTTGGCAGCAAGTGAAACCGCATCTACGAGCGGGCTCACTAGTACCACAGATGCTTCATTCTTGGCAGTCCCCATAAACCATGGTTAATTGCATTGATTAAAAGAAAAAGAAAAAAGTAAACAAATTCATAAGATTGTGTTATCTTTCCACGTTGTTTTATTTATTTAATCTGGCCTGTGTCTAAAAAGCATTTCGTCAACATTTATTATGTGAAGTAGGCTGCCTTGGAAACAGAATAGATGGTGGCTACAATGAATAAGGTGATAAGCTTCTGTGCCTGTGCGCATGCAATCCGAAGATTAGGGTGCACAATTATTCCATCACTATCCTTTAACTATATATGTTAACCATGCACATTAGTTTAGCACAGCTCTTTAATATTTCTGCATGAATAATAAAAATAAAACCAATTGTTATATGCTGCCGGCGTAGGTAAAATGATACTAAATAGAATAGTAAAAATAATCAAGTCATCCCATCTGTGTACAATAAATGTGATTAACTTACGGGTCCCGCACTGCAGGTCAGTGTTTGAGCGTTGCCATCTGTGGTGGAAAAGCTGCCAGTAATCCTGTCCCCTCCCACCGATCGAGCCTCAAGGAGGAATCCTTTAAAATAATTTCCAGGTGTGGACTGTATGGTAACTAAAGTAGAAATGAATAGAAAGATTAGTGGGCAATATGACATGCCATTTATTAATTACAAGAAGCAAAATCTTGGATTGTCATGTACAGTAGGTTTCGGAGTAATGTGGTTCTGTCCTTAGGAGAATATTCATATTTTGTCTCCTGTAAAGGATTTGTGTGTGAAGTAGAATTAATATGCTTTCATGGACAAATGTAAATAAATGTCCTACTTATTATCAGTGGAAAAGCCCATCTATTTACCAATGAACACAAACATGCAGTTTATAGGTTAATTCTTACTTGCCTACTGTACCTTTTATAACACCTCTCCTGGAGAAGCCATAGTGGTGATGAAACAGGGTTCCTCAGAAGCGGGGCCAGACCCACTCCCTCCTTGAGAACCCGATATTCCCAGTTTTGTCAGTTTCTCCTATCTGCTTTCCTAGGATGCAGGTGGGATGCTGGAGGATTACCTACTCTTTTGGGTTTGCTTGAGACTTCCCCAAAAAAACTCCTGCAACTTCCAGGAGAGTAGGTAAGTATTGGTTAATTACTTAATTTATATTCATATATGTCTATTCTCACACTGATATATAGTTATCAGTTACTGATGGATTTACTACACCCGATATTGGTGTGTCGACCAGATGATTGTAATATTTACCTGGGAAACCGATCAGAAAATATTGATCAATTGGTCATGCCTGAAGTTGAAAGTTTAGAGTATATATTTATTAACAGTTTCTTTATATAGTGCATACATATACATACTCTGCAGTGCTTTACAGAGTGTGGGCGGGGTGCTCTAATGAAAAATACGATAAAAACATTTTGGTATGCAGGAAAACTCGCAAGCCGGGTTTTCACTGTGGGGGGTACCCCACAGAAGCCTATGGGCTTCTTCACGCGACTCACCCTGTCCGCACCGACCCACGCCGACCCCCCCCATGGACCCTTGATGACCCCCCCCCTCACCTGTGTCCGGGCCGCACGGTGCTGTGCTGCCCACACCATTGACCTCCTTCCTGCAGTGTACATCCTTTTCCGGGTGCAGGAAAGAAGAGGTGGAGCCCACCCGCAGCAGTCGGGTAAGGGAGGGAGGGGTAGCCACTGGGGACCCGCTTACCCTCTGCCGGCTTCTTCGCAAGGGGCAGCTCTTATCACAAGAGCTGCCCGTTGCTATACTAATCACATATGTTAAAGCATTGCGGTAGGTGGCGGAGGCGGGCAGTAACTGGCGGCGTGGGTTAGAGCATACTGCCCTGTAGTTGAACATTCACATCAGTCCCTGCCCCAGTGGAGCTTACAATCTATATTCCCTATCACATGTCCACGCACGAACAAACATTCTAAAGTATTTTTTTTGTTGGAAGCCAATTGACCTACGAGTATATTTTTGGATTGTGGGAGGAATCCGGAGTACCCCGAGTAAACCCACGCAAACACGGGGAGAATACACAAACTCGGCACATTTAGCTCTGCGCTGTGAGGCAGAATTGGTAACCATTAAACCATTCCTAGCAGCCGGTTACTCACATACAGTATATTCTGCAAAGGACTCTATTTGAGCTCCAATTTGCATTGTAGGTTTGCCATTAACCTTTTATTTGCCATTTAGAGGAGTATTGGACCCTAGCCATGCTATGAGTATTCCATCAGCCAGGAGCAGGGCCGGCAACAGAAATCTTGGGGCCCTGTACAATGATATTTCTGGGGCCCCCCACCTATTCCCAAATCCACACAACGCTCTTCTGCATGAGCCTTAACCTTGTGCTGCTCCAGATCCTGCTTTCAGGTGCGGACTTCTCTCATTCTCAGTCCTACTGGCTTGGCTCCTGCTGCTGCTTCCTGCTGGCTCCAGCTGCTGCTGGCCTGTCACTTTCACAAAAGAATGCTGAGCACTATGAGCAGGCAGGGCAGGTCTTTCGCAGAGTGCCGAACAGACGACCCGCGCAGTAAAAGTACAGGAGCCAGATACTGAGGCCACTGCACCAGCGGTGGGTAAGGCTGTGAGCCTGCGGCACCAGGCCGTGCACACACACAGAGTAGATGGCTCTGAGTGCCAAGTGGCAGGGTGCACACACAGTAGACGGCAGTGGCACACAGTGAGTCAGTCAGACTCAGCCACACACAGATGGTGCACAGTAGACGGCCGGCCCGCAAGGGTCACTGACAGGCCAGCTAGTACAGGCAGTGGCCGTGGCCAGGCATGGAAGCTCTGGGGTCCTACATATCTCTTGGGCCCGTCACACTTGTCCCCCTTGACCCCCCCTGTCGCCTGCCCTGGCCAGGAGAGGGGTGAATTTGCTAGCTAACAGCAGATGGCGAACACTTCGCAAGTTGCAGTGGGAAAACTATCAGTGGTGTGCAGTTGTTACGAGCCACCTCCGGTGGGTCAGTGTTTATGCAGCAGTCACTATGTTCTGTGTGGAGTTTTGTGTGTTCACTCAAGGTTTTGGCTGATCCATCTTGCCTTGTTTTCATGCATACCTTAGTCTTCTGGGTGTTGCTGCCTCCTAAGCTACTGGGTAATTAGGTATGCTCTCAGCATTCAGAACCTGCCAGTTATAGTCTTGTTAGAGTCCTGTTACAGTCCTGTATAGATCTGTTTAGTCATGTTAATCATTTATATATGTATATTCCTGATTCCTGGTGATTGCTATGTTCCCAGTGATTCTTAGCGTTCCTAACTACCACTGTCTGAGATTACTCCAGAGTTCAGTTTGTTCCAGGCTGTGTCTAAGTATTCCAGCAAGCACTCCTGTTGGGTGTCCTGTGAAATCCTGCCTGTGTTAGAGAACCACTGCTTCCAGTGTGTAAGATCTTGGGCAGTATTCAATGCTGGGGGCTGTGACAGCAAGAGGGGTTGCCTGTTTGCTGTCACAGCTCGCAGGGTCAGTATTCAACAGACCCCCTGCATACGCTGTTTCCTCCTCGCTATGTTTTTGGAGCAAAGGGGAAATGGCGTATGAGGCCACTAAAACAGTGAGACTCGCATCTAAATGCAGTGGGCTGCCTGCATTAGCCCCGAGCCTCGTTGTTTGAGGGAATCCTCGCCATCCTCTGACAGCGAGGATTCCCCTAGATTGTTGAATAGGGTGAGTGGCCAGCACAGGGGTTAAACAGCGAGGATCACTTATTTTTGGCAATCCCCGCCATTAAACCCCCTCACCGGCCACATTAAATAAACCGACATGTCTGTTTCCAGTTTCTGTGAGTACCAGCGGCTTCCGCACACATTGTGGTTGGTATTCTCACAGCGCCAGCTGGAGCCATATCTCTTGTTCTGAGACAGAGTCATGGAGGCAATTAGGGTGCAGGCCTAATTGCATGCTGACTTGTCTCATGTATGTTTCTTGTTTGTTTGTCTCACAGCAGAGGCCAGAGGCATTGGTCCAGCCTGGCGACTGTGTTGCTGAGGCGGTTAGGTGGTATTCCTATCTGCAATACCTTGGTTATAGTTTTGTTTGGTTTAATGCGATGGATTCACATTATAGCGATAAAGGCCGCAAATCCTGTGTTCAGTTCCTGTTTCCAAGGCTGCATACTCTAATTTATGTTGCTGTGCAGAGCCTAGTTATCTTTTGGTATTTAGTCAGTTTATCCTCTAACTAGTACCCTGACTCGGTTGGGACTTTGTGTCACCGCGAAAGACCAGGTGTGAAATGTAATAGGATGAGAGGTTAGGAAAGTGAGAGATTTGGTAAGAAATCTCCAGGTTTTTTTTTAAAGCGGCAATCATTTACACTGCAAAATCAGTTTTATTTTGCCGTGTAAATGATTGCCGCTTTAAAAAAAACACAAAAAAAATCTGGAGATTTCTTACCAAATCTCTAATTTTCTGAATCTCTTATCCTATTACATTTCACCGATGGTGGCATCTGAGTACAGAGTGGAGCTAGTCTGCCCTGGAAAGGTGGCTATTAGTTGCAAAGTCTAATGCTGTGTACACACGGTCCGATTTCCTTTCCGATGTTGACGATATAGTCAACAACAGATCGGCATCGGATGCAGATCGCAAGGGTTTTAACCCTTGCGATCCCGATGCGCGTTCACGTATCGGAAGCCAGAAAGTCTTGGCTGCCTTGTCTATATAGTGCAGATCTGCACTTTATAGTCAAGGTAGGATGCAAATCGGATGTGCCTTAAGATCCTATCCACGATCCTATCTGATCAGATCGTGGATAGGATCTTAAGGCACATCTAACGTGTGTACACACCATAAGACCAGCGCAAGTGCCAGCCGACTCAGGGTATAGTGAGAGAGGCAGGGTCAGGCTCAAGTACTGCTGTGGCTTCACCACCTCAGCCACAGGAGTACAAATCAGGCTGTAATCAAGATTTTGCAGTCCTGTCAGTCACTGTAAGGGTTAACTCTGAGTATACCCCAGACAAATCTTAAAAGCAGTTGTAGCTGCCTAACAATATACAGATGGAGCCAGCCTTGTTATCGCCACTAGCGTGCCAGACACTCCGATCTGGCAGGTGGTGTGCTAGTGCACGTGGACATGATAGTGTCTCGGATGCTCGCATGCTTATTGCCTGCGTCGGGGGCTTTCAAAGCTACAGAGACGCATGCCAGAATACCTGGCGCACCATGGCGATTGGTGCACCGGGGATGGAATGAATAAGGCTGGTTCCATCTGTACTGCATTTGGCACTGATACATTGAATAAGAGGGTGCCAGGAGCAGGTAATTTTAAAAAACACATGGTCACACACACACTGCTTACAATATTCAAGATGGACAATTTAGAAAAAGGCAGTAAGGCATCCATATAAAAGACACATGCATTTGCAGTGGCATAACTACAAGTTTTGCACTTCACTGCCAAAAAAAGTTTATGACCCACGTCAGGCTGTCAGATAAAATGCCTATAATTCTGGCAGGAATGTTATCTGGCCAGCCAGGTATACCCAGCTTTATTCTCCTCAGTGAAACCTCAGCCATTGTATATTATGTAGAAATATTTCGATGAATGATACAGATATCTCTGTTTTAGACTGGAATCTACATTACTATTGCTATGTGCTCTGCATTTTATCCCACTTTATTACTAAAAGATTTGCTGGAGCTGCAGTTTTATGATATTACAGCCTCAGTTTACCTTCTACATCTGTAACAATAACCTTTTTCTGTTGTAATACAAAAACAGAAGGAAATGTAGATCTCTACCGATTACCCGTGTTAACGTTTTGAACGCCAACATCTTTGTGAGAGATGTGTAAAACATCAGCAAAAAATGACAGGGTCGCTCGCATTTGTTGTATAAATTCAAATGAAAAATGTTGATTATATTTCCAATATAAGGTAAACATTACAGGTCATTTTGATGAATAAAAATGTTTTCACACCTATTTTGACTATTTCACTTGGCAGTCAAAGGGTTAAAGTCTCATTATAAATGATCCGCATACACAAACCTGAAGCCAGCTGTCTCCTTCTAACAAGGTGTTTTTCAGTCTGTAATCTCTCTGCAGAAATGTTTAGTTTATCTAGGATTAGACTCTGGGTAGCAAGGGACAGAAGCCTGTAATCAATTAAATATTTCATTGGCTTCTACGGTTTAAAAAGTAACTGACAAAGTTACAATTTTTTCATTGAAGTAAATTGAATTGTTTAAAACCCATGGTTGCCTACCTGACCCTCTCTTTCAGTGAGAAAATGCTCTGTTCCTGGATTTCCCTGGTAAACGTGAACTGAGGACCGAGTTTGAGAACCACTGATCTAGCTAATTGCTTGAGGACATGGCTGGCTGCAAGGAGGGGCGACAGGGGTGGTAGTCCCGGGGCCTCCACACATTAGGGGCTCAAAGTTTACATGCATCTCAGAAAATTACAATCAGTCTCATGATCCCGCTACTCTGCCTCCGTGTCACGCACAGTGGTAAACCGGCTCTGGCTGTATAATCAGAACTCTCTGCACTCAGGGATGCAGTGCCTGACATCAGTGCGTCTAGCTAGAATTTATATATCAGCATACCTCCCAACATGACCCTCTCCAGAAGGGACACAATGCTCTGTTCCTGGACTTTCCTCTTAATTTATTATTGCCATCACCTGTGGTGAAAAACCTTCCTTATCAATGACCCTGTTTAAAACAGGTGATGGCAATCATACATTACCAGGAAAGTCCAGAAACAGAGCATTGTGTCCTTCCTGGAATAGGTTATGTTGTGAGGTATGTATCAGGGTTGCCTACCTGACCCTCTCCTTCAGGGAGAAAATGCTCTGTTCCTGGACGTCCCTGGTAATGCATGATTACCATCACCTGTGGGGAGCTGGTTAATTGATAAGAAAGGGGTTTCACCACAGGTGCTGGCAATCATACATTACCAGGGAAGTCCAGGAACACAGCATTTTCTCCCTGAAGGAGGGGGGCAGGTAGGCAACCCTGTTATATAGTAAACTGATTTTAATAGTTTACTCACTGAGTGCACCCACCATTTCTTCTACATGTTCACTGTTGAGCAGGTGGTTACAGCTTACTGAAGGAGGCTGCACAAATCATCTCTACTCAGGAGCACTTTTATGATAGGGGCCCCCACAAGTTTGTTGACAAGGACCCCCACAGACCTTAAACCTGCCCTGCTTGCAGATTTTTTTGCAATCGATTAGGGGGTTAGAGCTGGCAACTTACCTGTTTAAAGCTAATTTAATTCACCTCAATCTTTTTTTGGGGGGGGGGGTTAAATGCAATCTAATTTGTGAAATATTACATTTGTATGTTGTATATTGAAGACATTGTGTAAGCATGTAAGCATTACTTGGGAAAGTACAAACATGGGTGCCATTTCAGATATTTCCCATTTCCACTTGTAGCATTTTTTGTTGTGTTTTTTTTTAAAGAAATACATAGTGAATTTTCTAAGTAAGTAATGACAAGAGAGCAGTCCAGGGCTTTATTAAACAATTTGCAGCATTGCCAAAGGAGACAGGCTACAATGACAGTGCATTGAGAATCTAATCACTACACTATTCACTACACTATTTCAATACAAATTTGCTGTCAAAACCGTTCTTATTGGAACACCAGCAGTGCATGTTTTCCAGATGTTTTAATTGACTAACACAATTGGTGGTACTAATTATTCCCGAGGATAACTTGAATAAACATATTCCATCTATTTGGCAATAATCTGTGATCTACATGTTGTGTAGTGGGCCAGCCTGATCATTTTGGTGATAAAACTGTAAAGAAAAACAACCAAAAATGCTCCCCTTTGAATAGATACAAAGGGGGGTTGAGTACAATCGCACCAGACCGTGTATCTTACACTTGTGTTTGGTAGATGTTAAGGCCCCCATACATTATGCGATTTGGGCCCGATTTCACCCGATTCGGATGAATCGGGCCGTGAAATCGTCCCAAATCGCATGGTTTGACACCCTATCCGACCCGATGCGCGGTCCCGTGTGCATCGGATCGGAGTCGGGCAGTCGCACCGGCTGCACATAAGATTTCCTAAATCTTATGTGCAGTCTCCGGGCAGGGTCAGCAGGCGGGGGACGCCGGGGAACTGCAGGGAACAGCCGGCGGGGGACGCCGGGCATGGGGCGAGGCTGGCAGCGGCAGCTTACACATAGGCAACGGGCGGGGGGACGCCGGTGAAGGTGAACCAGCGAGGGGAACACTGCTGGGCAGGAGGACCAGGCAGCCGCAGCTTCAATACAAACGAATGGGGAGGCAGTGATTGGCTGAGAGCTCTCTCAGCAATTGGCTGAGAGAGCTCTCAGCCAATCACTGGCTCCCCATTCATTTGTATTGTGTTTTTCTTCCTTGCAGTTGCGGCTGCCGCCCTGGTTCTCCTGCCCAGCACGTGAGGCGCTGTTCCCCTCGCCGGTTCACCTGAGTCCCCCCGCCCGCTGCCTATGTGTAAGCTGCCCCTGCCAGCCTCTCCCCATGCCCGGATGACAGTGTCCCCCGCCTGCTGACTATTTGTCAGCTTACCCTGCAGCTCCCCAGCGTCCCCCACCCGGCTCTCCCCCTGAAGCTCCTCGGGGACTGCATATGATAAATCCATGAGATTTATCATATGCAAAATTTGGCACATCAAGTGCCTTATCGTGTGTCCCCCTCCTGGGGAGCTGCAAGGGAAATCATGTCCGACTTGTCCCTAGGAAAAGTCGGACTAATGTATGGGGCCTTAAGAGTGGCCCCCTGTCCGTAGTTATAGCAGCCTTGTTGCTTGTATAATCCAGGGTTGTGCTACCACTGACAAATAGTACAATTCACATAGAAAAGAGAGAAAGAAGATTTGTCTTGGTGTGGTGCACCAGTAGAAGAAAATGAGTCCTAAAATCTAACTTTTATTGTTTTAATTGTAAAACAAGCGAAAAATAAAAAAAACACATATGAAACCTACAGATGGGGAAGGTGTTTATAAAAATGCACGTGCGATCGTGCCGCCTGTGCTGAAATTAATTATTATTATGTTCGACAAATATGAAGCCAGCCTCCTATTACAAAAAATGAACAATCAAGGTATAGCTTAATTCCTGCAGTTTCACTGCTAAGTATTTGTGTCAATTTGTAACAGGGACAAAATGTGTTACCATTTGTACAGGATGTTACTATGGGCCTTATTCTAGTTCACTCTTTCTGACAAAATCCTTCCTAGAAGGACAAAACCATGTGCACTGCAGGGGGGGCAGATGTAACATGTGCAGAGAGAATTAGAATTGGGTGAGTTATTTTGTTTCTGTGCAGGGTAAATACTGGCTGCTTTATTTTTAAACTGCAATATAGATCTCACTTTGAAGTAAAACCCCACCTAAATCTAATTGTCTCTGCACAAGTTACATCTGCCCCACCTGCAGTGCACATGATTTTGTCCATCTAAGAAGGATTTTGTCAGAAAGCGTGAACTAGAATAAGGCCCTTTGTATCTTTCATCCAAAGAGAATGAAAGTGCATGTTTTGCAAGCACCTCTGAGTCTTCAGTCCTTATACACCTCTTAGCTAAATTTGCATAAGAGGGAACTGAGACCTTATTGCGTATTCTATCAATCACAGGATCACACACAGTCAGCGCATAGGCTCAACTTTATTCTCTTTCTTATACACAGGTCAAAGTTCAATACTGATTATACTTGCTGCAAGAGCTAATATTATCCCGCAGCAAGTGAGTAGATAATACAAATATGTCAGCAGTAACAATAGTTGTATGCGATATTGGTATATTTCTCAGGGTGTTAGCATATATATATATTTTTTTTTCTCCTGCGGTTAAGGCTGAGCTCAGGGAGTATCACAGAGCGCTGATGTGTAGTTTATTAATAACTGACAAATTGTCTTAACATATCGGGACAGAAATATCTCCTGGTCAGCGTCCCTGATTACTGTATCTAAGCCCAGAGATCAGATATTATTTATCACTTGTGTCTCTGTTGTATTACACAGTGAGGCATCTACATTCAGTGAGCAGCAGGCAAAGGGTTATCCTATTGGACTATTCATACGGCAAACTGACATGCTTATCTGTAGCTAGATAAAGCATACCTCCCAACATGACCCTCTCCATTGATAAGAAAGGTGGAAACACCTTTCTTATCAATTAACCAGGTTCAATACAGGTGATGGCAAGCATACATTCAGGGGGAAGTCCAGAAACAGAGCATTGTGTCCCTCCTGGAGAGGGTCATGTTGGGAGGTATGGATAAAGTACAAATGGTTAGCCCTAAAAAGGGCTAAGTCTGGCCGGATTGTCAACATGTAGTATATTATCGCATAACATATGTAACAAATGTAGCAACACGCGGTAAGCAGACGCTCGCACGGCTAGAGTGCCGATTGCGCGTTTTCACTTATACGCTTCTTCAGGGCAAGCCGCCCTGCAGTTTCCGGAAGGTTTATAAAGGTGATCATGTTGCGGGCATCAGCCAGTCTAATTCCGTGGGCGGTAAGTCCCACACTGCTGCTGCCTGGTGATTGGTCTTTTGCTCCTATCATTCTCCTGTGGAGGTTCGCATAGGGTGATTACAAGTTATCTGTAGTTTACTGTAGTTTGGTTTTACTTAGTGTTCAAGTGATATCTTATTGCCAATTGCTCTGATATTGATATACTAATGATCATTGGCTAATTACCTCTTTTCATTTTAATGACGACTAGTAATATGGTATTGGAAGCCTGATGTAGCACTAAATTATTTGTGGTACTTGTTTCCTAGCACGGCCACAACGATCATGATCGTGGGCATCGTGAGTAAAAATTGGGGGCATCGCGGCCATCGCATGCACTAAAAAATCGGGTGCGATGGTACCGACGCGATGCCTGCGATTTCCCATAGGGAACAATGTTAAATGCCTCAATTTACCCGCGATGCCCCCGATTTCCCATAGGAAACAATGTTAAATGGCTCAATTTACCCAAATCATCATAGGGAACAATGGTAAATGGGCCAGAAACCCCCCCAAAACACCCCTGAACAGTGAAATGTCCCCCCAAAAGTAGTGTACGCCACCCCACAATCAACGCGAACCCGAAGCGTGGCGAGCACAGCGAGCCCGCGAGGGGCGGCGGTACGCGTCCTGCGACCTTTTCATACCCCCACTATCCACGTCGGTGTGGAGTTGAGAATAGAATAGTGTGGCGAGCGCAGCGAGCCACCGAGCCCGAAGCGTGGCGAGCGGACGCGGATACCTGTGAAGCCCGCGAAGGGACGCGTTTACCTGTGAAGGTATCCGCGTGCGCTCGCCACGCTTCAGGCTCGGTGGCTCGCTGCGCTCGCCACACTATTCTATTCTCAACTCCACGCCGACGTGGATAGTGGGGGTATGAAAAGGTCAGAGGACGCGTACCGCCGCCCCTCGCGGGCTCGCTGCGCTCGCCACGCTTCAGGTTCGCGTTGATCGTGTGGTGGCGTAAACTACTTTTGGGGGGACATTTCACTGTTCAGGGGTGTTTTTGGGGGTTTCTGGCCCATTTACCATTGTTCCCTATGATGATTTGGTGAAATTGAGGCATTTAACATTGTTTCCTATGGGAAATCGGGTGCATCGCGGGTAAATTGAGGCATTTAACATTGTTTCCTGTGGGAAATCGGGGGCATCGCGTCTGGACCATTTAAGCCTTTTTTAGCCGCATACGACGCGACCAACGTGATTTTGACTTTTTTCAATGCATTTTAATGGGAAAATCGGGGGCATCGCGTCGGGCGCGTCGCAGACCACTAAAAATTCCACCCGATGCCCGCGATTGTGGCCGTGCTATGTATTTCCTATTAATTTTATTTTGTGTATTTAATTGATTTCCGGACCAATTCTTATTTTGACTATGTAGTCATACTTGTCTTTTCTTCTGGGGAATATGTTGCCGAGCAATTAAACAGGATGATAATAAATTCTTATTATATGACTGGTGTATAGTAACCAGACTGAGAAGATGAAGTAAGAGACATAAGGGATATTTGTTTGTATTAGTACATTAAATAATGTCGGATTTGTGTGTTAAAGGACCAGACAATCAGCTTCTAACTTCCATTTCTCAAAAATAGCCTGTAACATGAGAGTTAGGAGCTGATTGGCTGGTCCTTTATCACTCTCCAGAGGCAGATATACAGGTACATTACACCAGGAACTCTGAGGACTGATACGCCTACTGCTGCCCCAGTCAACTTCTTTCTGTCACCCACTGTTTTTCCCTGTGACACTCTGACTCCCCCTGCTTCTCCATGTCACCCTCTGCCTCTCCCTGTCACTCACTGCCATGTTGCAGATTGTGAACTTGGGTTGTAGTGGAGTAGGGGGGCCCAAATTATATTTTTGCACCTGGGAAAATCACTCACAAGTTCCGCCACTACTCTCCACTTCATCACTTGTTATTGATTTATACATTTTGCCCATGGCATCTTGTAATAATTGTTGAACGACTTCTATAAGTTGCATGTTTCGAGACTGGCCTGATTCTGCAGTGGATATTATCTAATCAGCAAATTTCATGCAAATCAGTTAGAAGAATCAGTGTATTAATTCTATTAAAGATGCTAAAAAAGAACTCCAAGATGTACCGTTATCAGATACCATTGACTGAGCACAAATCTATCTGTTTTATATATTTTATAGAAGTTTAATACATAAATTCCTTACCTGTTACAATGTCACCAGCATTAAATGAAGTTTTAGAAACTATGATGTTGTAAGGAGCCACAGATGATTGGGGGGTACTAACTCCATGTGTTGGAAGCATGGTGTTGCATGAAGCACTTATTTGTCCACTTGGATAGCTTGAGACAGCCACCAAATATCCAGTAACACAAATGAACAGCACTAAGAGATTCTCCATTTCTACCTGAAGAGACACAAAGAGAAAGTGATGTGGTCGCCAGAGCAATAACTAGACTTTTGATGCCCTGTGCCAGAAAGAGAATTGGTCCTTCCCCATTTTTCAAATTGGGACATACAGTAAGGCACATGTCCACATATGTTATACATTATTATACATACACATTACTTGTTGCATTCCAGTCGAACACCCTATTCATTGAGCTATGTGATCCTGCATAAGAATTCTGAGAGATGTCCTACTATATGAAGCCACACGCACTATAGAAAAAAAAATCAGCATTGCAACTGAGCAAATCTATGTAATGTGTAGCCACATATCCAATCGCTTGCAGCTAGATACGATGCGATCTAGTACTAAAAGTACGGGCTGCACAGATTTTCTGTGAAGTGCGATGTGATGTCACTCATTGGATTGCACCCAAAAAACGTAACGTGTATAGGCACCTTACGGGTTCCAGCTGCCCTAGGTTAATACAGAAGTGCTTATGTAATGTACTTCTTAGATAAGTATAATTTCAATAATGTACCACTTGTTTTGTCAATAGATTATTTTATGAAGGGTAATATATTTATATTAAGAGTAAGAGATAACATATATTTTAACACCGTTACAATGCAAGGAATTGTACTCCATCACAACACAGGTTTTATTATACTAGAATGAATCTACCTTCTCATTGGTTACATCTGATGCCAGTATAACCTGAAATAAAAGGGTTAACCCACTCTGCACAGTAAGGACAATATGTGCAGATACAAAGTCACACGTTAAATGCTTTCAGTTACTGTAACCACATTTATTAAACTGCTAAAATTTTCAGAGTAAAACAATTAATAGTCCCTAAACACAGTACGGGGTTTCTGCAATAATCTTTGCATTCAAGTTTTCTTAAAAAGGTCCTCTAAGAGAATAAATAATAAGATTATAGAAATAGTCCCTGTTTGTACGATTCCGATAAAACATTTCCTAAGTTTCCTAGACAGTGTAGTTAGTCTGTAGTTTTTCCGTTGCGTGCACGTTTGTAAGACTTCCGGTGGGGAAAAAGTCAGTTATACTCGTAGTAATTCAGCTGTATGCCAATCTGGTTACAGGTTAAAATAAATATCTCTAAACAAATCAGTGGCTGCTGGGTAAACTTTAATGTGACTTCCCTTATACAATCCTCACTAATTGTAGAAGAGCTGAGGTGATTAGTTCATAAAAGGTGCCTCTGTGGAAAACTCTTAATTCTTTATGCCAGGCACAAAGCTGTTTTCTGTCTTTGGCCAATATTACATACTTTGCTTCAGACACTAAGGGGGGTATTCAATGTCATTCGAGCTCCCGCAGCCATCTCCCGACGGGCGAGATGGCTGTGGGGCCCTATTCAATGCTGTCTTCCCCGACAGCATTGAACAGGGGTTTTGCGCAGAACAAGCCCGACATCACAAGCTGTCGGGCTCGTTCTGCCGAGAAAAGCCGGAAATAGGCGAGCTCCTGGCCGGAGCTCGTCTATTGTTGTCATCAACTCGCGGCCACGCCCCCTTCTCGCCCCCTTCTCGCCGCTCGGCGTCCGGGACATTGAATCTCGACTGCCGAGCTCCAGGCGAGCTGACCGAGAACGGGACAGGGGCACGGCTGTCGCGCTAGCTCGACAGTCGTGCCACTGACATTGAATACCCCCCTAAATGTTATTTTCAATTAAGCACTGACTGTACTGTTCCTATAGAAGCAACTCTGGCTTTGAGAATATTGTCATACCTCCCAACTTTGCGAGTTCAGGAGGCGGGACGCTACTGCTGCGCGCCACAGGCGTGCCGAAATTTTCGGGGGGGGGCTAATTCAGGGGCGTGGCCTATACTCGCTGCTCTCCCGCGAGGCCACGCCCCCATTTTGCCGCTATGGGGGCATGACCCAGAGGCTCTGTGAGCCTCTAGCCATGCCCCCAGCCCCCTGGCTGCGGGAATAGACGCTGTGCGCATGCGCACAGCGTTTATTCCCCGCTGCTTAGCAGCTGACAGGGGGGACTCCCAACAGCCCCCCCACACCGTGGGACACTGCCGCCCATGGGTGGGACAGCGGGACAGGCCCTGATAATCGGGACTGTCCCGCTAAAATCGGGACTTTTGGGAGGTATGTATTGTACATATTTGTTTCCGCTAAAGCTCAGTTCAGTATTTAATGTAGCTGTCTGACACTGTAAAAACCTACGGCTTGCAGGTGATACCTTTTTCCTGACATCTGTGCAGGGTATCTACAGACTGCAGCTATGCCCGCCTTCTCTCTTTATAAGGATATCCAGGTTTTACCTCATAACCTGCCTTCTTTCACTGTCGGTTGCTGGAGGCCTTATGGTGCTGTCCATATTGCTCCTTCTGCCTCTGTCAGTCTCTGTACTACTCAAGGTGGATGCTGATATTGAAGACTACCTCACTCTCACTGCATGTCTTTCAGCGCTGGGGGCTCCCTGGGATGTGGCCCCACACAGCCTCCATTGGTGGTTACACAACTGCACCTACTCTCACTGGTCTCATCATCACACCCGCCCCGACTGCCCTGCCCAACTCCTGCTCACTATAAACTGTCATCCTTTGACCCTGATCATGTGACCAGCTCCTGACCTCTGCAACAGTTGCAGAGGCTGCTGGGAATTGTCTACCTGAGAAATTAACAGACATGTGTGTAACAAAGCATCATGTCAGACATACAGTAAAACATCGCAGGAGTAGGGTATTAAACTAATACTGGAGATTTGCATCGGACACTTTTAATGTTTTGTGTTTTGGATCTGGATCTCCCTTCATGTTTTGGATCTGGATTGGTTTGGCCAAAACCACCCTTTTTGCTTAGCTTATTCAACTAGCTACCTCAGTGAAACCTTTTTGCCCAAAAACAATATTGTGAGCTGTGAGGTGTTCAGAATAGACTGGGAATTGGTGGAGATGAAAGTTTTTGAGGTTTATATTACTGTAGGAACAAAAAAAAAATTCTATAATGTTATGCTGTTTTTATGATTTTCAAAACTAAAATAAAAAATACAGATCCAAAAAATAATCATAAAACCAGCTAAAATCACCGATCTGTATCAACACACACCACCGTCAGACTTATATACAGCAGCACAGGACAGCACCACTGGATTTATATAAGGCCACACAGAGCAGCACTACTGGGCTTATATACGACAGCACAGGACAGCACAATTGCACTTATATATGGCCACACAGGACAGCACTACTGGATATATATTCAGCAGCACAAGACCGCACTACTGGACATACAGTATATATGGCTGCATTGATCCGCTCTACTGGACTAATATACAGCAGCACAACTGGACTTATATACAGCAGCACAGGGCAGCACTACTAGACTAATATACAGCAGCCTAGGACTGATAGGGCAGATAGGCAGCACACGATTATAAGGCAAACAGACAGCACCCAGGTATATGGCAGACTGGGCACCCCTGGACTGAGAGAGAGTAGAGCACACAGGGAGTACGACAGCAGACCCACCCAACACCACCTCCCACAGAGATGGTCATATTCCCCACAGATGCAGCCATATTCAGCTTTGGCACATTGACAATAAATGTGCCCCTGAATGGCTGCATGCATGTGTAAATGTATGGCGTGATCGCTGGGTTTGACTAGTCTTGGAAAGTCGCTCTTGCGATGTGTGTGCACGTGGCTGCACATCATGGGATGTATCAGCAGTTTTACATCTCTACCTCCTTTTGTATGATTGCTTGCATAGCGTTCCTCATTATCAGTGCGCACACTCTCACTTGATCTACTGTATCTCGGATGTCAAATATTAGTATAAAAAATGTGTTTACACTATACAGATAAAGTCAAGGCTTCAGACAGATTAATAATCAATTAACAGGGTGTGATAATAGTAGTGCACCTGAAAGGTATGCCGATCCTCTATGGGAAAATAAAAATTACAGATTTAGGTGGCACTTACAGTATACACACAACGACTCATAATATATTCTAATAAAAAATATTGTTTACTCAATTACCACATTAATAGTTCTCAGTAGTGAGTCAATAGAAAAGCAACTTGTCACAAGTAATAACATAGGGCCTGTTCAGAGCCCAGCGCATAGATACATGATTTCCCCCCTGCTCGCAGCGCTGAAGAAATCTAGATGGCCATAGGGCGAAGGAGGCTGATGATGATGATGTCAGTGACCCTCCCTTCCACCGACCGGCAATGCCTGCATTTTTTGGGACAACCCCAGAAAATGCTGGCATTCTGCCCCCAAATGACCGGAGCCTGTCAATCACCTTGCGTACGGTGAGCGAAGGATGGAAAGAGCATGCACACTCACGGGCTGTAGTGTGCATGCGCGGTAGTTCCATTATTGGACAGGCTGCGAATTCCTAGCCTTCTGAATCAGCCCCATACTGTGAAACTGTAGGTATAAATTGCTCAATCATTAAACACACGCTTTGTCCATATATTCAGTGGTGTAACAATAGCCCTGCAGACCCCGCGGTGGTGGGGAGGCACTGAGTAAGTGTGGGCGCCGGAGGTCTAAAATACCACCACACCTTGTGGTCTGCCCAAAACTTCTCGAACTTGGAAGCCAAGCATTGAAGGGCCAGGACAGTATCCAGGTGGGAGAACACCTGGCGTGGTATAAAGGGTGTACTATAACATAAAATAATTGCACTGGAAACGCCCACTGTGTGAGGAATATTTTAGTATTTAATACCTGTACCACCGCTGCTGTGGCAACTAATCCCACAGTAATTGTATAGCAGCACATTTAACTTTGTATTAAACAAGGGATTAAAATCATTAGTTTTGCCTATGGTCACATTGCATAATTATCAATGATGACAAGACGTAGAATGAAAATTAACATGTGATCGATATTGTAGATCGATTGAGCCAATCAAGCAATATTTATTCATTTATATGTTTTTCATGCCTTTATTATTAGCTCGTTACCCATTTTTAGAAAGTCTAAATAAAAGTTACGTTTTTAAATTAATTTCATATATACAACATAAATAGTGCGCCCACAAAGTGTTTTTTTGTCTTTGGTTTGCACCTTTGCAAGCAAATCCTATTATTTGGTAATGGTACTGAATGCTGTGCGTTCCACCAATCAATGACTACAAGAATCATTCATTAAGTAGTTCTCTATATTGGTTTCTTACAATTTCAAGAATCTATATTTACAGTCTGTGCGGACCCTACCACACTCGTTAAGTTTGACTGTTGTCAATATCAGATTTTTGTTCCCAATGGACAGATTGGACAGATAAGTATGTAGGTGTGTATCCAGCATTACTTGGTTTAATCAGCACAGATAGAAGGGACAAATGCTCTCTATCCAGAGTTCCCTCTTAATATAGGATTGACATTTTGTCCCTCATGAAACAAGTCATGTTGGGAGGTATATAGGCAGGGCCAGCGCCACCACTAGGCAGCTTTAGGCATTTGCCTGGGGGTGCAGGCCACTGGAGGGTGGCACTTGGGAGCAGATCAGCAGCGGCGACACAAGGTGACAAGGTGAGTGGTGCCTGCACCCCCACAAAACCCCCCACAATGCCAATTGAGTCCCATCGCTCACCACACCACAGGGAGCAGTCGTGGACTTGCGGCAGCAGAACGATCCCCCCCCCCCCCCCCCCGTGGTGTGGATGGGTGAGCAGTGGGGTGGCTGCACCCCTCCCCCCCCTCTGTGGAGCGACTCAGTGGTGGCTGCATCTACCCCCCACTTGGGACGTTGAGGTGCCTTGCACTGGCCCTGGACATAGGAATGAATTATATTTCACTTACCATTGGTATACAGAAACAATATTGGGGAGTGTTGGTGCTCTGGGGTTAATATGGGATCGGTGGGTTAAAGTAAATGTTTTGTAGTGGAGGTGAACTGATGTTGGGGAGCTGGGAGCAATAACTGTAGGCTGGGTGTTAAAATTATGTTAAAATGATGTGTAGACTGGGAGCAATAACTGTTGGCTGAATGTTGATGGTGGTAATCAGGAGAAGAATTGCCGACTGTGGGTGATAATATAGTAACCTGTCCCACGGTGTGGCAATGCCTGATGTCTGGTGGGCTTAGAACGGGGGTTCGGTAACCTGGTTCCCTCACATCAAACCCTGGAATGGGTGCATGTACCTCCAAAGACAATAGCAGGAATCAGGATATGCAAGTGATGTGCAGAGAAAGGTAGTAGTAGCTTACCGTTTGGTATCAATGTATCAGCGAGTCTCACTCTGTGGTTGAAGTATTCATGCAGTTCAAGTAGGTGGACATATGAAGGGAGATGACTCAAAAATTACTGACTACTGATGCTTTGAAATAAAAGCACAGTTTATTTCACATATACAATATATAGATAAGCAGTAAAGGTCGGTAAAGAAGCAATGATGGCTTATATAGGGGGTGGGGTGACTGGCCAAACACGTTTTGTCCTAATACAGGACTTTTTCAATGGTGGGGTGCATGGGGCGAATATACCTGCTTAATAGTATTTACCATGATTTTTAAAGTTTTGGGATTTTTTTTTTCATACTTACCTGGGCCCCCTGATGGTCCCACGGCATCCCCCGAGGTCCACAGCAGCCTTCAGGATCTTCTTCAGCGGTCCCAGGGGTGCATTGCACCCGCTCAATGCACTCCTGGGACCACTGAAAATGCTGAAGAAGATCCTGAAGGCCACCGTGGACATCAGGGGATTAAAAAAAAAAACATGTTTTTGGAATATTTTGGATAAGAGATCTCTGGATACTAGAGACTCTACCTGTACCAGGTTTAAAGAAATCACTCTCTGATCTACATAGGTGTGTACACATTAAGGGGGACAGTTACCAATATGAAAAACCTAGTTATTGGTATTTCCCCTACGGCTGCATACGACTGTTTTAGTCGTATGCAAAGTCGTGTTCCGGAGGGGAAATTATATACGACTGCTTTGTAACCCTCCGATGGTGTAACAATTCGTATTAGCGGCACATATATACGGCCGCTAATACGAATGTTTCTAGCAGTCTGCACGGATCAGTCAGATCCGTGCAGGCTGCAGAGTGTAAAAAAAAATAGAAAAATTAAATAAATAAAAAAAAAAAATCGGCGTGGGGTCCCGCCCACAGCCGAAACCAGCACCAGGCTGACGGAGCCTGGAGCCGGTAATTAAAAATCAGGGAACCCGACAAATAGGGGTTCCCTGATTTTTAACAACCAGCCCCAGGCTCCTGCTCTGGGGCTGGTTCCCAAAATACGGGGGACAAAATGACTAGGGGTCCCCCGTATTTTAAGAACCAGCCTCAGGCAAAACCAGCCAGCAGGGTAATGCCACAGCCGGGGGGAGACTTTTTATACAAGTCCCCCCGGCCAAAGCATTCATCCCTACCGACCAGTCAGCCTGGCCAGGGGCCCTGGGGGAGTGGGGACCCCCCCAATGAAGGGGTCCCCCCCCTCCAGGACTTACCTGACCAGGCTGAAGCCTGGTACTGTCCCCCATGCCCCTGGGCGGTGGGCATCGGGCTGATTAAAGTGTAAACACACGGGTTCAGTGTGTCTGGTGTGGTGTTCCCCCCTTATCCAGGTGCCCATGTGCACAGCACACACTGCACCTATTGTAGATAAGCTAATTACTGGAATATAGATCAGCATTGGTATGCGCAGCACATTTCATTAGGGGTGCACAGTCCTAGTGGGCGTGTCTAACACCGCCAATCAGGCGTGTCTACCATCTATTGGCACTCTCTACAATATAAAATGTCCCTCAGCCACACCATAATGTCCTGCCTGTTGCAGTTTTAATCCTAACATATATGGATGACACAGGTATGTAGTGATATGACAGTGGTCTAGTTCCAGTAACAATGCAAAACACACATTGTACACCAGACACACTGAACCCGTGTGTTTATACTTAAGGAAAGACACATTTTTGATCAGTGATGCTTATACAGTACATTCAATCTTATGAATAGCGACACTGAATACTGACTTTCCAGTTTTGCTACATAAGTGAATAATTAGCCTTACAAAGAGACTGACCTCAATATTTGTGATCAGAGCGAAGCACATAGGGCAGGGGTTCCCAAACATTTTTGAATCATGGCGCCCTAGAGCATCAAAATATTTTCAAGGCACCCCTAGGCCAAATGCTTCTTATCGAGAATTTTTTTTAAAAAAATATTAAATTAAGTGCATTGTGTTTATATGTCACAGTTATCTGGTGAGGGACAGGATTTGCTTCTGTTTGCCAGCATATATTTTGATTGGCAGCCACCAGCACTGGTTTTGCCTGGACATTGACCATAAATAATATGAATTGATCCTGGTCCACCAACCCAAGGCACCCCTGCAAGTGTCCTGAGGCACCCCAGGGTGCCTAGGCACACAGTTTGGGAACCACTGACATAGGGGCAGATGTATTAAGCCTTAACAAGAGATAAATGAGAGAGGTGATAAGGAGAGATAAACGTTCAGCCAATCAGCTCCTTATTTCACTTCAACTTATTTCAAACACAGCCTATAACATGGCAGTTAGCAGGTGATTGGCTGGACGTTTATCTCTCCTTTTCACCCTTGGATTTATCTCTTGTTAAAGCTTAATACTATCACAGTAATGGAAAATGTTGGACAAATTATCACTCAGACATCATTATCTTTGATTGTGTTTATTTTAATCTTTTTAAATATTCCTGGATGATAAATATTGACCATTTAACAAAAAGCCTGATAAAATATAGATATGAACTTTTAGTACATGAGCTCACCATGACAGCGTGTTTTAAACACTACTATCTTTTTACATATTTCAGATTGACTTCTTGGATGTAAACCTTTTAAATAAAAGTAATAAAGGATATATTTTAATTATTATACATCAGAAAATGAAAACACTTTTCTTATTCTTTTCTGCAGAGTGCAAAACATGCAAAATGCATCAACAAAAATAACTTGCATTTTATTTTGCATCAGCCCCATAATAAAACAGCACAGTTATTAGTTGTAGCATACTGTATATTAGGAGAAACATTGGTAATTGCTGTACAGTCAGCCCTGCATCAGTGCCATATCTATTAGTGCCTATACTGTATGTATATATATATATATATATATATATATATATATATATATATATATTATATAGAGGGGCCAGGTTTATGGGTTTACCCACCACGTCTAGGTAACTTCATTGGGCAAGACCCTAACATTCTAAGTCTAAGAGTTCAAGTCTAGGGCATGGGACACCTAGGCTGACCACTAGTGGAGTATGTGAAGTGTTAAATAGTGTTAGAAAGATAAGAACAACCATTGTATGTGTAAGGAGTATTACAGAGGTGAAAGATAATTGTAAGAAAAATGTAACATACTGTATATAAAAAAATAGGATTGCTATACAGTACTAATTAACAATGCAACCACATTTTATATATATATATATATATATATATATATATATATATATATATATATATATATATATAATATTGTGACAATGAAGCATGAACATTGGATCAGATGAAGTCTTGGGGTGAGATTTAATAGGATGAGAGATTCAGAAAGTGAGAGATTTGGTGAGAAATCTCCAGTTTTTTTAAAGCAGCAATCCTTTACACGGCAAAACCAGTTTGATTTTGAATTGTAAATGATTGTCGCTTTAAAAAAACTGGAGATTTCTCACCAAATCTCTCACTTTCTGAACCTCTCATCCTATTAAATCTCACCCCTGGGGTGAGATTTAATAGGATGAGAGATTCAGAAAGTGAGAGATTTGGTGAGAAATCTCCAGTTTTTTTAAAGCGGCAATCATTTACACTGCTAAACCAGTTTGATTTTGCAGTATAAATGATTGCCGCTTTAAAAAAACTGGAGATTTCTCACCAAATCTCTCACTTTCTGAAAATCTCATCCTATTAAATCTCACCCTTGGTCTTTATTAGCTGGAGAATAGCATACCAGGTAAATCAGCACAGCAAGAATGGTTGCAGCATACAGGTGTCACAGCATAGTACAAACAAGCTCCAGTGGTCCCTACCGTAGCCCACACGCCGGCCTATCACTTGGGCAGTTATTCCACCATTGAGAGCAATGACCCTCTACCCTGGAAACCTTTATATCAGGAGAGCACATGAGCTCTTTAATCAGCCGAACCCTGATCACATAAGTTAGGAAACCTGGACTGGATCTAATTTTCCTACCGCTGCTGTTGATCTAAAATCTGGCCTGGATTTTCCACATTATCCTCATGTGGAAATATGCTCTATCTGCCACAATATATATACAATCAAGTTCAGTAAAGATGAGCACTCACCATTTAAGGTATACGGTTGTTAAGTCTACACTATTATGGTCAACATACATATGGTCGACCACTGAAGGTCGACAGGCCTAAGGTCGATACAAGCATTAGATCGACTTTGGGAAGGTCGACAGTCAAAAGGTCGATATGAGTTTTTCACATTTTTTGAGCCGACAGGTGGTATTTCATGCCCTACCATCCACTAGGGCGTGGAGCGAGAATACAGTATGTGTGCCGAGGGTAGTGAGCCATATAAGGGGACATGGTGCACTGATACGGCATCCATGTCGACTATGTTAACATTCAGGGCAAAAAATGGGAAAAACCCATGTTGACGTTTTGACTGTCGACCTAATGCTTGTGTAAAACTTTTGACCCCGTTGACTTCAGTGGTATGTTGACCTTAATTTGGTCGACCCAATGACCCATAGCCCCATTTAATGCAAGAAAAGTCAGTCACCAACATAAGGTGCATAGTACATGTAGCAACCAGAAGAAGACATGTAAAATGTATTGTATCACCTATCTCTTACATATTTAGCCACATCTGTCAATCATCACCTGTGTGTATAATGCTGGGCGGAGTTGTGTATAACGCTGGGTGGAGTTACACGGGTTATTGACAGGCACCCCGGCCAGCGTTATACTCACAAAGTTATGACCCCCCGCCCAGTGTTATACACACTCCACACCCCCCACCCCCCCCCCCCGGCCAGCGTTATACACACACACAGCATATCCCCCATAGCCAAAAGTGAACCTGTATATATATATATATATATATATATATATATATATATATATATACAGAATTGGTGGTTTGACTCTGAATTGCGCTAAATGTTATATGCAGCACCACCAAAATTCCTCCTGTTAGTGAAGAACAACAGACAAATACAACAGAAAGAGTGATTGGGGTGCGCAACCTAATACATAAAATGTACCTCCCAGTTAGTATTAAATTAAAATCAGAAATACATTCTGGAGATCATTTCCATGTGTCCAATGTTGGGTGTATTCGCAATGATTATGCACAGTCCGTTTTAAGATGAATAATCTTTTTATTGCACAAAATACCCAACTCGTTTCGTCACTACGACTTGATCAGGGGTAAAACTGGGAATAGTACAGAAAGGAAAAAAGGGGGACTTGTAAATTAATATATAAAATACATATTGTTTAAAAAAACATTTGTTCATTGGTGTATTATGTTACATACCCGATATGAACAGTGATCCTAACAAGAATCCTTGCTAATCAATGTGATTTTTTGTTCCACATTTAAAAAAAATCATCTAGAACAATGATAGTAAAAATTAGTCTATAGTAAAATAAAATGAAATGGGGAGCTAGCCAATAGGAAGTCAGATGAGATTAAATTTTGCTAACCAATATGGTATTGTGGATTTAGTCAACCAGTTTGGAATAATTCTGGTTGTTATGGGCATGGCTTTATGAGTTAGTCAATTCAGTGTAACTTTAAAGAATGCCCATCAAATAAATGACTTAATGTTGACATGGGTTAGGTCGACAGGTTTAGATCGACACAAGCATTAGGTTGACATGGGGAATGTTGACAGTCAAAAGGTTGACATGGGGTTTTTCATTTTTTTATTTGAGCAGATATGTGCCGACAGGTGGTATTTCATGCCCTACCATCCACAAGGGCATGCTGGGAGATTAAAATAGTGTGTTGAGCATAGCGAGGCACCGTGCCCGAACCATGGCAAGTGCAGCGAGCCATGCAAAGGGATGCGGTGCTACATTTCAGTGTCCATGTCGACTGTGTCGAATTTTGTGACAAAAAAGTGAGAAACCCCATGTCGACCTTTTGACTGTCGACCTTCCCATGTCTACTTAATGCTTGTGTCGACCTAATGACCTGTCGATCTAACCCATGTAGACATTTATTCATGTCGACATTCATGCATGTCAACCTTCATGCAAGTCGACCTAGTGTTGTCAACCTAGTTACTGTCTATCCAATGATCCCATTCCCTCTATGTATAAAGCCCTTTCTGCTATGTATACAAGTCTCAATTATTTGAATATTATTATGACTACAGGCAACAATGTTTTATCTGTACTCAAAAACTATCCTGACCATTTGTTAACCGACTGAGTAGCTGTGCTGATAAGATGAGCGGGTCCGGATCTCCGGGATCCGACAGATCCGAATATCGCGATCCGAGTCTGGATCCGAGCCGGCTCGGGAGTTCCCGCCTAAATTCAGGACCGAAAACGAGGCAAAACGTCATCATCGCGTTGTCGGATTCTCGCGGGATCTGAATTTTATATAAGACGCACGCGCGCCCCGCCATCTTTACTCCAGCATAGGAGAGGGAAGAGGGTGGTTGTGCTCTGTGCTGTGTGCTATAATAATAATATATTATTTTGCTGCTGCTCACTCGATTAGGGTCTGCAGGGGCTGCTGTACACAAGTCCAGTGTACAGGGTCTGCAGTGGCCAGTGTACAAGGGGCTGTAAAGGGGCTGAGTTCAGTGTGACAGGGCTTGTGTCCAGTGTGACAGGGCCTGTGTACAGTGTGACAGGGTCTGTGTCCAGTATACAGGGTTTGTGTCCAGTGTACAGGGGTTGTGTCCAGTGTACAGGGGCTGTGTCCAGTGTACAGGGGTTGTGTCCAGTGTACAGGAGCTGTGTACAGGAGCTGTGTCCAGTGTCCAGGGGCTGTGTCCAGGGGCAGTGTCCAGTGTACAGGAGCTGTGTACAGGGGTTGTGTCCAGTGTGACAGGGCCTGTGTCCAGTGTGACAGGGGCTGTGTACAGGGGTTGTGTCCAGTGTACAGGAGCTGTGTACAGTAGCTGTGTCCAGTGTCCAAGGGCTGTGTCCAGGGGCAGTGTTCAGTGTGACGGCTGTGTCCAGTGTACAGGAGCTGTGTCGCGGGGCGGTGTCCAGAGGCTGTGTCCATTGTCCAGGGGCTGTGTCCAGGGGCTGTGTCCAGGGTAACGGGCTGTGTCCATTGTCCAGGGGCTGTGTCCAGGGTGACGGGCTGTGTCCAGTGTCCAGGGGCAGTGTCCAGTGTGAAGGCGGTGTCCAGTGTACAGGAGCTGTGTCCAGGGGCGGTGTCCAGAGGCTGTGTCCAGTGTGACGGCTGTGTCCAGTGTACAGGAGCTGTGTCCAGAGGCTGTGTCCATTGTCCAGGGGCTGTGTCCAGTTTGAAGGCTGTGTCCAGTGTACAGGAGCTGTGTCCAGAGGCTGTGTCCATTGTCCAGGGGCTGTGTCCAGGGTGACGGTCTGTGTCTAGTGTCCAGGGGCAGTGTCCAGGGGCAGTGTCCTGTGTCCAGTGTGACAGGCTGTGTCCAGTGTAAAGTAAGAAAAATAAATAAAAGTAATAAATAAAATAAAAACACATTTTTGGAGGATGATGGAGGACGAAATAGTGGGAGATCAGCAACCTGATAGAAGTGCTGAAGCTGCTACCACCAGTCATGACAAGGCCGATACCTCTTTGTATTTGCTCTTTGGAGCATTTCTCTTTTTTTGGGATAGTTTATTAAACTGCCACCCTGTCTGCCCCTGCAGTGCTGCTCTGCTTCCAAGATGTGCCAGGTTGGAAGTGTAAGGTCCACATGTAGTAGTAGTAGTAGTACGTTTATTTATAAACGTACGTATGTGATGCCCACTGTTGTCGCTTAGCTTAGTCATCCAGCTACCTCGGTATACCCTTTTGGCCCAACTACAGTAAATGAAAACAATTTTGTAAGCTGTGAAGTGATCAAAATTGACTAGAAATGAGTGGAAACTAATGTTATTGAGGTCAATAATACTTTAGGGGCCAAATTCTGTTATTTTAGCCATTTTTAGCATTTTTTCATAAAAATCCAGATCCAAAACCAAAACCCACAAGGGTGGTTTTGCCAAAACCAATCCAGATCCAAAACACGAAGGGAGATCCAGATCCAAAACCAAAACCCGAAAAAGTGGCAGCTGCACATCTCTAGTTTAAATGGTACAATACAGCAGATAATATAGCCTATAGGTCAATCGTAGCTCCTTACATAAGGATCTATCTGGGAAGGAATATATAATATCTCTCCCATAAGTATATTATCTCTCATCTAAGTAATGCTGTGTACACACGGGGGCGATAGGGGCTGAAATCACTGGAAATATGGTCGCTGGCGACCATATTGCCAGTGATTGGGAGTGTGCCCCGGCGATAAATCGCCGGGTGCGCGCTCCCGTTTTCAGCCCCTTTCCAATCGCTGGTCGCAGGAGCTTGCTCCTGCGACCAGCTAATTACCTCTGCGGCAGCGCTAGCAGAGGTTCCTTTTCATCAGCGACCATCTTTGGTCGCTGATGCAAAGGAGACACTGGGCAATATATTGCTCAGCAATATATTGCTAGCAATATATTGCTGAGCAATATATCTCCCCCCGTGTGTACGGGGCTTATAAGTTGTTGAGCAGTGATATTTGTGGTGGGTTCACTCTATATCCAGGGTCCTGGTATATTACATGTGAGCTATTGGCTTCCTAACAATTTATACCATTTCTAATATCTATATTCAGGGAAATGCGGGGCGACAGTATGTTCCTGTTAATACCTCCCCAGTTCTCTAATCAAGACATGTAGTTTTATATGAGTATATTGAGAGCCCATATTATGACATATCAGCCACCAGTTATTGATAATATGTCTATTAGTTTCTGTGCTTTAGGTAGCCGAATGTTACACATATAATTTTCGCTGTACCTGGAAGGTCCCCTAAAAGTGTAGGACTCAAATTGCATTCAGTATTCATGCAGAAAAGAAACATTTAATATGTGGACCTGGTACATTTAATGTTAGCCACCAGTGGTGCACGCAGGGGGGGGGTTCTGGTTGCACAACCCCCCCCCCCCCGCGCGCCGGTGGGGGTTGGGTAGCGAGCAGGGTCTCTCAGTGTAGCAGGGGCTGTGAGAGCCGCTGGAGGCCGCAGGATGAGTGGCAGTGGCTGGAGGATAGGACGGTTCCCAGCTACCGCGGGAGCTAAGGTAGGGACCCGCTGCCACCAGACAGCAGCCTCAGGGGAAGAGGAGCAGTGGCGTCACTAGGGTTGGTGTCACCCGGTGTAGGAACTCATGGTGTCACCCCCCCCCCCCTTCCACCAACTGTTTCTGGAAGACGGAGATCGGATGCTTGTGCGCGCCTGAGGCGCGCCCAAAATTGGGGGTGTGGTCTATCAGAAGGGGGCGTGGTCTGTACCATGATTGTTTTGTGTACCTGCAGATTGCACATTTTAGCGAACTATACCCATTGCACATGACGTAATGCCAATTACACATAATGCCGCACACGTGATGCCAGTTACACGCCCCACACCGCAATGCTAATTACACGATACACCACACTCTGTGATGTCCATTAAACATATGCCACCACAGTGCCAGATACACATATGCCCCCACAGTGCTAGAGACACATAAGCCCCCACAGTGCCAGATATTCCATCACAGTGCCAAATACACATATGCCCCCATAGTTCCAGATATGCCCCCACAGTGCCAGAAACACATGTCCCACAGTGCCAGAATTTCTCACCAGCAACTCACCATTGTTGCTGTCTCCATCTGCTGCTGCTGCTGGGTAGGGGGGTACATGCTCCTCCTGCCCACACCCCAGTCCGGTGTCCCCCTGGCCTGCTGTCCTGTCTCCTGCAGCCGCCACGCCACTTCAGAGGGGAGGGGAGCGCTCAGCGCAGGGCGCATATCTCCTTCCCCCTCACTGTGTCTATGAGTCTTTCCCTGTCAGCCAATATCTTGCGGGCTGGCTCTTGATTGGCTGCCGGCCCGCAAGCTCTGATTGGCTGACGGCCCAGACAGAGACATACTCATAGACATAATGAAGGGGAAGGACTAGGAAATATGCGCCCCGTGCTGAGCACTCTTCTCCCCTCCCCTCTGAAGCGGAGAATAGTGAGGGGAAGAAGAGATGCCATAGGCGTGCGAAGGCCATCTTATTTGAGGGTGCACAATTTGAGGGGCGTGTTTATTTCTGCCTACTGGGCATGTATATCACTGGCCACTTATGTATGCATTTTAAATTATATATATATATATATATATATATATATATATATATATATATATATATATATATATATATATATATATATATATATATATATGGTATAGATGGGGCAGCACTTCCAAACACAAACGCAAGTGCTCTGGTGCCAAGCTAGATGATACCGCAGTATCCAATGATAGAGGAATGACAAGCGGCACCCGGAGGCTGTTTTAATAAGTCAAAGCAGACAGAGCTGGATCAAACGTTTTCATCAGGATGAAGAAGTATTAAACTTCGAAAACGTTTGATCCAGCTCTGTCTGCTTTGACTTATTGAAACAGCCTCCGGGTGCCGCTTGTCATTCCTCTATATATATATATATATATATATATATATATATATGTTTGTCGAGGGGGCAGCAACATTCATCTTTCCTCCGGGGACCCCCCCTGGCCCTCTATCCCCTAACATGCTGCCTGCAGCAGACACTCAGTTACTGCTGCAGCAGCTCCCGCCCACCGGCCACCACTGTAAAGTTAAGTGACAGACATTTTAACTTAGGAATACCTGGTGACCACTCAGTTGATTGCAGCCCGCAGACACAAACAGTGAGTGATCACAGTGAGAAGTCAGGAAGTCACAGCTGTGAGGTACGGTCACTCTGAGCGAAGGGGGCGGGCACGCCGTGTGCTGCGCAGGGATGTGAGGATAGAGGTGAGGGAAGAAAGGGCAGCAAAGGATCCTTTGCTGCCCTTTCTTCCCTCACCTCTATCCTCACATCCCTGCGCAGCACACGGCGCACCCGACCCCTTCGCTGCAGCACCCTGCACAGACCCAGCCGCGATGGCGCTGTGTGATGGGCTGGAGGCGGCAGGCAAGCACTGGCCAGAAAGGGCACTGTGGATGTATTTAGCAGCGTGCAAGCGTGAGGGAGGTGCCAGATCATTAGAAGGTGCCTGTGCACACCCGGCACTCCCGTGCGCACGCCTATGAGAGATGCCTCTTCATGGAAGCGGCAGCGGGTGCGGCAGCACGGCTGATGTTGGTGTCACCTCACTAACTGGTGACACCCGGTGCGGGCCGCATCCCTCGCACCTGCCTACTGACGCCACTGAAGAGGAGACAAAGGCAGAGCAGCAGTGGGGAGGCGCCGGGTTGTCTACTGACTGGTGTTGAGGGTAAGTGTGGGTGGGTGTGTGTGTATTGAGACAGGGTGTGTGTATACAGTGTGTGCATTGAGGCACAGAGTATGTGTGTGTGTATACAGTGTGATTATATGCATCACAATGTGTGTGGGGTCACACAGAGCCGGCCCTAAGCATTTTAGGCATTTGCCTAGGGCGGCAGCCTATGCCTAGGGGCAGCAGCCAGGGCAAAGCATTACTGGTGCTGCCAGAAGTGGCTGGGTGACAGCAGCCATCAGCTGGGAACTAAGGTTCCGCCACACAAGACTCATCTGACTGCCACCTGCCACGGAGAGGGGGAGACGTGCAGGAGTTGGAGGTGGACTGCAACCTCCAAATCAGTACAACTAGGTATAGCCACTTCCCTAGATACAGACTCACAGTCACACTGCCGGATACATGACTGACACAGCCCACATGCAGTCAGCTCACAGCCGCCCCTGACTCCCCTTTATAACTTCCAGGACCTGCATTTGAAATATGTAACCTCTGTCTCACCTCCCCTCCACTGCTACATGCACCCTGTGTACTGGTGTCATATAGATTTAGTGCAGCTTCAGTAGGGGTTGTCCTGCTGGAAGCAGAATGTCTGTAAAATACAAATCAGCAGAGACAGACACTTAACCCCTGCTGCATCTGGCTGTGGACATGATGACTATAGGGACCTTATTCAGGTCCATGCGCATGGACCCCCTCGTTTGTTTTGCTTCTGCACATGCACAGGGTCATTTCTGCGCATGTTCAGATGCTGGGTGCGGGTGCCCACGGCTAACAAACTGTTAGCTGGGTGCACGCACCCATCCTTTGCGGGCGGAGGGCACGGGGCGGTCCATTAGCATATCGGAATGCCCAGTGTTTCATGCGAATGGTGGGCCGGTGTACCACCATTTGCAAGGTGGGGTTAAGTTGACTCACAAGGCTGCAAATTCACAGCCAATAAATATGATGATACTTATTTGATCATTATAAAAAGAATTGTTTGTGTAAGTGTGTTCTTCCATGGTGCTTGATATTTAATAATTAGCGCAGCTATCCAATCTTTTTTCTTTTATCAAATTGGATAAGGCCGGCTCTGGGGTCACTGTGTGTGTATACAGTGCCCAAATAATTTTCTGCTTAAGGTACTGAGATGGTCTAAGGTTATTGTTGGAAATGTAGCACAGTGTAGTAATAAAGGGCCTTATTCTAGTTCACTCTTATGGAGCCCACACACGCACCGATGCCGGCGGTGCGATGCTATGCGATGGGGTGCGTGCTCCCGCGGCACCTCATCGCACAGTACAAAAAGTATGTGCTGCACATACTTTTTGTACTAGCTTTTTATAGCATCGCATCGCATGCACATCGAATGCACAAGGCATACAATGCGATGCTATGTGTGCTAGTTAAGCCCACAACGCATGCCGGGATCGGTGCGTGTGTGGGCTCCTTTAGAGACAAATTCCTTCTCAAATGGACAAAACCATGTGCATTGCAGGTGGGGTACTACTTGTGTAGAGAGAATTAGATTTGGGTGGGGTTTTTCTTCAGATCTATATTGCAGTGTAAAAATAAAGCAGTCAGTATTTTCCGTGCACAGAAAAAAATAACTCACCCAAATCTAAATCTATATGCACCTGTTACAGCTGCCCCCCTGCAGTGCACATGGTTTTGTCCATCTAAGAAGGAATTTGCTTTTAAGAGTGAACAAGAATAAGGCCCATAGTGTGTAGGGTCACATAGTGTAGCATATAGGGCCTTATAATATAATGATGCAGGGTATAGAGGGATGTAGTGTAGTGATGCAGTCCATGTTATAGGGGATATAGTGTAGTGATGCAGTGCAGGGTATAGGGGGATGTAGTGTAATGATGGAGTGCAGGGTATAGGGGGATGAAGTGTAGTGATCCAGTGCGGGGTATAGGGGGATATAGAGTAGTAATGCAGTCCATGTTATAGGGGATGTAATGTAGTGATGCAGTGCAGGGTATAGGGGAATGTAGTGTAGTGATGTAGTGCAGTTTATAGGGCGGTGTAGAGCAGTGATGTAGTGTATTTATGTAGTGCAGTATTTGGTGACATACAGTAAGGCATATGGGGGAAATGCTATGAGGGGGCAATGTGAAAGATGCTTAGGGTATTTGGGCTCACAGTTAGGCATTTAGGGAAAATGTTATTGTGTATATGTATGAATAATATTTATAAATCCTGCGTTTGTCACTGGCCATGGGTAATAGGGGGGTGAGTCCCCTTCCATGCAGATGACACTCATTTGCATGCAACTAGATCCTGACATCTGTGGTCACTAAGCGGCTACCTGTCTCACAGGCACGGCTCATGGTTGCTGCCATCACTTGGTGGTGCCATCAGCAGCCACCAATGCGCATTTTGCTCAAACAGCTCGAAAAGGCAAATTCCTTCTCAAATGGACAAAACAATGTGCACTGCAGGAGGGTTAGATGTAACATGTGCAGAGAGATTTAGATTTGGGTGGTTTATTTTGTTTCTGTGCAGGAAAAATACAGGCTGTTTTATTTTTACACTGCAATATATAAAGTAAAACCCCACCCAAATCTAACTCCCTCTGCACAAGTTACATCTGCCCCCCCCTGTTGTGAACATGGTTTTGTCCATTTGATAAGGAGTGTGCCTCTGTGAGTGAACCAGAATAAGGTCCACTCTCTTTAACTAACCAATCATTTCAGCAACGCGGTCTGCCATACATGGCTGAAATGATTGGTTTGTTTGAACAAAAAAAGAAGCAATTCATCTCTCCCTGTACAAACTGGCTCTACAGAGGGATACAACAGGACCAAGGGATTTATATCAATGACCTAGCCACAGTTTCTGAACTAAACAGTGACTTGAATGAGCTTCAGGTGACGTACAGTATAATGATGGATGTCCCTAGGTGATCAACGGCCTAACCCCTGCTTATTACATAAGCTACATATGGCAAGACAATTGTTGTCTGGATCTACTGTAGATAAAATAATTACAGACCAAAGAGGTCAATTTTTTGGTCTTCTGCCCAGGCATGAAGATGGTCTTTTTCATCCCAAGGACAACAACTGTTTCACCCGGTGCCTCATTTAAGCAAACCACATCACCATCAGTGTCCTCCTTGTCAACTTCCTCCTCAGTGCCAGCTACATCAATATCCTCCTCCTGGTGTACTTCAACAGTGATACCTTCAATATCAGGAACTGGACTGTGGGTGCTCCTTCCAGCATATGCAGAGAGCATTCAATTGTTGGAAGGAGCCACCTTTTCCCATACAGTAATGGGAAGGTCAGGCATTGCAACCACCAACACATTGGACTGTCCTTGGGGATTTGTGATACCATCTTAGATCCACAGTTGTTTGCTGTGCTTTTGAAAGCTTAACTCTCTTAAAATTTCTACTGGGGGGAGGAGGAGGGCTTAGATCGGCATGTGAAGCTGACCCACTAGTCATGAACATAGGCCAGAGCCTTAGCCGTTCCTTGCCACTCTGTCATAAATTGTATATTGGCAAGCTTATGTTTCTCCTCAAACAATTTACATTTATTTTTTTTCTTCATGTTACTGAACTTTGGCATTTTGGATATTACATGCCCTCTACAATGACATTTGGGCATTGGCCTTGGCCAATGACGTTGATGGCATTTCATTGTCTATGTCATGACTAGTGGCAGCTGCTTCAGCAGTAGGAGGATGTGGTTCTTGTTCTTTCACTATTTGATCCTCCAAATTTTTGTTGTCCATTATCTTTCTGGAGTATCAGTGGACTGGTCTTATGCAGCAGAATCACTGGACTGGACTTATGTAGCAATATCACTGGACAGGAATTATGTGGGAATACCAATGGACTTGGTACTCCTAATGGCACTCACACTGGACTACACTTACTGTATACAGCAGTATCAGTGAACTGAACTTATGCAGTAGAATCACTGGACTGGACTTATGCAGCAGTATCACTGGACTGGACTTATGCAGCAGCATCACTGGACTGGACTTATGCAGCAGTACCAATGGATTTTAATGGCAGTATCACTGGACTAGACTTATGTAGCAGTATCAATGGACTTTTGTAGCAGTATCAATGGACTGGACTGGACTTATGCAACAGTATCACTGGACTGGACTTATGCAGCAGTGGCAACTTATGTAGCAGAATCACTATACTGGAATTATGAAGCACTATCACTAGAATGGACTTATGCAGCTGTATCACTGGACTGGACTTATGCAGGAGTACCAATGGACTTTAACGGTAGTACCAATGGACTAGTCATTTACAGCAGTATCACTGGACTAGACTTATGCAGCAGTATCATTGGACTGGATTTATGCAGCAGTATCACTGGACTTTAACAGCAGTATCACTGGACTAGACTTACACAGCAGTATCACTGGACTAACGCAGCAGTACTAATGCACTGGACTTATGCAGTAGTATCACTAGACTACATTTATGTAGAAGTACCAATAGACTTTAACGACAGTACCAATGGACTTGACTTATACAGCAGTATCACTGGACTTGACTTATACAGCAGTATCATTGGACTTTTTCAGCAGTATCACTGGACTAGATTTACACAGCAGTATCACTGGATTTTATTAGCAGTATCACTGGACTAGGCTTATGCAGCAGTATCACTGGACTTAACTCATACAGCAGTATCACTTGTCTGGATTTATGCAACAGTATCACTGGACTGGATTTATACAGCAGTACCAAAGGACTAGACTTATGCAGCAGTACCAATGGACTGGACTTATGCAGCGGAATCACTGGACTTTAACAGCAGTATCACTGGACTAGACTTACACAGCAGTATCACTGGACTAACACAGCAGTACTAATGCACTGGACTTATGCAGTAGTATCACTAGACTACATTTATGCAGAAGTACCAATGGACTTTAACGACAGTACCAATGGACTGGACTTATACAGTAGTATCACTGGACTTTTTCAGCAGTATCACTGGACTAGACTTATACAGCAGTATCACTGGATTTTATTAGCAGTATCACTGGACTAGGCTTATGCAGCAGTATCACTGGACTTAACTCATACAGCAGTATCACTTGTCTGGATTTATGCAACAGTATCACTGGACTGGATTTATGCAGCAAAACCAAAGGACTGGACTTATGCAGCAGTACCAATGGACTGGACTTATGCAGCGGAATCACTGGACTTTTACAGCAGTATCACTGGACTAGTGTGGAAGTCTAGGTACACACACGCCATTTTGTGATAGTATGGCCGCCATTTTGGTTCGCAGAGTTGCGCAAATAAAGTTCCATACCCGAGTATGTGTGACAATGTGGACCAGAAGAGTAGACATACTATCACACATAAATTCATAATAACACACTTACACGAAAGGAAATATAGTTAAAAGGTTTAGAACGCCACACATAGCTTAGTTAGCCCTGCACACAGCTGTCTGTATCGTGTTTAGTACCGTTCCGCTCAGCTCATCATGCAAAGTATTCCGGTCATTGCGAATATTTCGCAATGTACACTGTCCGATAGTTATGGACTAAATCCATATTCCAGAGACAGTTTCTGTTGTAAGTAGTTAACAAAGGAAACTAGCTCAAACCGGTTCTTATCCTTGCTGACGCCGAAACCACCAAACAAAGGACTCTTAAAGTTCACTCCCCTGCACCTGGTCAGACCAGGTACAGCGTCTAACCTCCAATTGCAGTGGACCGGACATATGATCTCTGGCCAATGAGAATGGCCTTTGACCTCCCCCTTCTGACCCTATAAGATAGGCGACACAGAGCAGCCAGGGTCTTTTCGGCACAACTACTTTCCCTGGACCTTCCTACCGGACTATCGCTCATTCCTGAACGATAGTGAGCTCTGACCGGACTGCTTTTCACATACTAGATGACCACGGTAAACGGTTGCATTTATCACGGTATTTATCCTTGTAGTTATTGTTGGCTGATTGTGTCTTGTATTTGTATTCTTTCCCCTTAGCAGAGAGTGTTTAGTATTCATTGTTATTGTATTGTATCACTTGTTATACCTGTTTATTCTTAATTCTGTAACCCCCTTTTGTCCATTAGGGACTTTAATACAATCTTTTTATGGAGTTCTAACCTCCTTATTTCTATTCCGTGGTCGTGTCTAGTTATTCGCATAATAGCGATAAGGTACATTAAGGACTCTGTCCTTACATTGCGGACTCTGTCCTTTAAGGTATATTCGCACAATTGGAGACAAAGTCCTGCGAAAGGATCTCTTATTAAGGTATCGGTTCTTGGTGTATAACATACAATAGACTGTACGCTGCGCTGCGCTACGTTTTGTTCGCACGCAGTTAGGTATAAAGGGTAAGCAGGTTACGGACACATTACGTAACCTGCGCTTTCCACTTATTGTCTCCTTGGTCATATCATATCAACATTAACAATTGAGGGCTCGTCCGTCCGCTCCACAGTCCAGAACTCAGTACCAGGCGTGCGAGTCGACCTATACCAGCAAAAGGGTGGAAGTATTTATTTGTTTCCATTGCTGGATAGGCCGATTCCACGGCGGTGCGGGGTTCGGGAAGTGCTAGCGCTGAACCCGGAGTACAATAAGTGAAAGCCACGTGTTTTAAAGCATATCATACCTAAGTGTTTAGCAAACTGTACTTCTGCCTGCCACAAGTAGTTTAACGGGGTATAGTGTCTTGGGCTGCTTGTTTATTATAGTATATGTATCACGTGCGATAAGGTTCGCACACGTGGAATCTGTGTTTATTATAGTACATAGAGGATCCCCTCTGTGCAAAACTATAATTGTTTATTGTTAGCTACCGCAAAAACAGGGACTCCGCCATGTGGCGACAAGTCCTGGGCCTTTTGCAGTAACGTAAAGCGTCTATTGTGTATTACGCAAGGTGCGCGCGCACGTGCCCACATCGGGAAAGTTTCGCATCTTTGTACGTGGTTTACGGATTAAGTACGGGATTTATTTCGCATCTTGATACGTAACTCTCGGACAGAGTTAAGGGATTTATTCCACATTTAGGCGCAATTACTGCGTATAGCGAAACCCGAGCGCAACCTTGCAAATACACTATAGAACACGTGGGTGGCCGATTCATCGGCGGCCTGTGAACAACGCACGTACACACGTGGCTGTTCATTGGTACTGCACATGCAGCACACATAGGAATTAAGAGGTGAACAGTAATAAACCACTAGCTTTATTTAAACAGTATAGTAATATACTGCGAATGAAGCGGTGATTAATAAAAGAAAATAAGTTTTTTTTCTTTTTGTTCATTTTCTCATAAGCAAGCAACTCAAGCATTATTTTAATAGATTCCTATAGTTTATTATAAGGGATTTATACCTGCATAAGAATCTAGTGAAAAGCTACCGGCCTGGGAAAATTTTCTGTACAGAAATATTTCAAAAATTAGCATAAGACCAAGGTGTAACTAGCGCCCAGTGTGAAAAATAACTGAGGCGAACGGGTGTGTGACGGCACGACTCAGCGCAGTGTAGTCCAGTGTAGGACAGTCCAGTTAGGACCGGGTTCACGTGACGACGTGCCCATAGGAACTGCCCCTTCAGTGGAATTAATTCCGCTAGGAGGGTACAAGAAGATATATCGGAACGCACTTGTTTCCGATTAGCTACTTTAGAAATCCGATTTTTGGGGGTATAGGAAAGCAAGTTTGTTATACCCTGGAAAAATTGTGCCGCATCAAGCAAGTTGGCTAGAAGTTCGCTGCTAGTTGAGAGCTTGGTGATTGAGTATCATACCTCGCATTGTGGGCTCTTCGCTTGATTGCGTCGAAGTGTCGCTGTGTGGAGAAGTGAGTGTTTGGGGAGCTCTCAGATAATTAATAACCCACCGATTATCTATTAAGCTGTGAACGTTTATTCCTGTAACTATGGGTAATAACGGGTCACGCTGTGATAACGTGCAGGATAGTGAGGAAGCAAGCCGGCCAAGAGGATCGGCTGCTTTTATTAAAATGACACAAGGCAGCAAGTTAGAATTTCCCAGTGTTGGTAGCTTCGATCCAGAAATCTTATCGGCAGTAAAAGATGAAATATGCCTACTCTCCAGTCGTAAGGAGAGAGTGAAGCATATAGATATTCTTAAATTGTGGCAGAAGGAAGGACAGGAACAATGGGGAATCAAAGGTCTGGCAATACCGGACACAATCAGCCACAATAAAAATGCAACCGTTGCCGCAATAGAATCAGCTCCCCCACCCCCATATGTGCCGAAGGGGTTGATGTCTCATAAGAAAGACCTAAGTAATAATGCAACAGTTACTAACTTGTATCCTGTTTTATCCCCTTATAAGGAAACCCGAGAGGAAAACGAGCAGCTGTTGGCACTGGCCGTCTCCCATGCACTTAATATGCTTGAGGGTAAAGCTCAACCCACTGCTGGGGCTCCAGCACAGGAGGAGGAGGCAGCTGGTGCCAACGGCATAGAAGTGGACTCAGGTAAGGATGCACTACACAGCACAGACACAGACGACTCCCAAGCAGGTCCCAGTAATGCAGAGGTGGTACAAACATACCCTGTACGCACACTGGAGGTTCCCTATGGTAAGGCAGACAGAGAGGGTGTGATACCTACCAGAAAGATGACCATGCTAAACCCATGGACACGGTTAGAGCTGCGGTCCATCATTACAGATTTCCCTGATCCTAGGAAAAATCTGGCTCTGTGCCGGAAATTTGTAAGGGATCTGGGAAACTCTGATGAGCCCACCAACAAGGATTGGAGAATCATGTTGAGGGCCTGTCTCCCCACTCACATTGACATCCTGAAATTCATTCAGGATAGTGGATTGAAAGTGGACAAGGAGATAAATGATGACATCAACCAGGAAAATATACGCCAAATCAACTTACAGTTGGGAGTGTATTTTCCTGCAGCAGTGGAATATAGCAAGATATTCACTATCAAACAAAAAGATGGTGAAGTAGCTAGCGAATATTTCAACCGGAGTTTGATGGCGGTATCAAAATACACTGGTGTCTATAAACCTAAGGACGACCCCCACTTGAGGGAGCTGATTGTGTCTGTGCTGGTGGAAGGGCTTAACGAAAACCTGAGAGCCAGAGTCCAAACTTCCTTTCCAAATTGGCGTGGAATGACAGTAGACGCCCTACGGGAATCTGCTGTGGACCACGACCGCAACATTAAGAAGCACAGGGAACTGCAAACTGACAAACTGATGATGGTTAGCATCCAAGCCCTTACTAATGCCCCAAACAAAGCTGCCTACCAACGAAACACCAGGGACACAGGTAGAAAGCCAATTATCTGTTACAACTGCAATAGGAAAGGTCATTACTCAGCTCATTGTAGGTCAGGAAACCCCAGGAGTTATCAAGACACATAAGCGAGAATGGGAATCTCACAAAGGTGAGACACGGAGATACCCAGCCCCTAGACAATGGGAGGAGACAGACAGGTCACGCAACATGCCTCCTCCCCATCTGATGACTGACACTGTGCTGAAGGCAACCCAGGTCAGACAATAGGAAGCAGGTCATACCTGCATCCTACAACCAGTTAGACTAATTCAATACCTTAGGGAGGAGCCTCAGATATGGGTAAGTGGAATAGTTTAAATATAAAGTTTTTTGTACCTAACCCGTTAACAACATTCCCTCCTGGTCTAGGTTGTGTCAAGCAATTAGTAGCAGCAATTGGGGTAACAGGAAAAATACAGCATTACCCACTGACGAAACCAGCAGATGTTACAAGCGGGCCTCTGCATACCAAACACTCTTTTCTGTTGGCTGCAGCGGCCCGACTAACCTCCTGGGTAGAGATTTACTATGTAAAATGGGATGTGTCATCTATTGCACCCCTGATGGGGTATTTCTGGACACTCCTAGAAATCTTACACAAGAAGTGCAAGATATGCTGGACAGTCCTCAGAGGCTAATGTTGTATTCCACTGTTATAGAGTCAAATCCATCTAAGGTAGCTAAAAACTACAGCACAAATACCGAGTTCCCTTTGAACTAAAGATGGACAAGGAAAACCAGTGACTCTGAGAACATGCCAAACTGTCAGGACAGAGATAGCCCATGGCCTGACTTGTCTTGACAGGGAAGGTATGTGGAAAAAATTAGTCCGAAATTACTGGTGTGGCCACAGACAGGTAAGACGACAGAATCATGCCTTACTTGTCTGGAGGAAAGAAACTGCAACGGCTGTTCCCACAGAGCCATCTCCACATCCCTCCTCCAGCAGGATCCTCTGCAGGTAATACAAAAATTGGCTTTGCACAGTCCACTCTAGAATCATTATAGTTATTTATTTATTATTAGTTTTTTATGTATATATATATGTAGGTGTTGACGTTTGTGTGTATAGATATGGCAGCCCAGAAGCACCCTTGAGTATGCAAATATATATATAAAAGGTTTAAGTCATGTGTGAACCTTTAGGGACTGATGGTACACCCCATAAAACTCCTTTTGTAATAGTAGAATCACTCTCAGAACCCCACCAAAATTTGTCCCCATCGAAACATTGCTTGGCGGGCAGCCACAGGTTATGGTAATCCCACAAGAAGATCCTAGACCACAAATGCAAGTGATGTATCCACACCTGGAAAACTGCAGCAAAAGGACTTTGTTGACACCTGTTGTGAACTGTCATAACCATGAACCAGGAGATGTTGTTGTTGTTTCCCCTGCTTTGCCATATACAGGTTGCTTGATAGACCTTTGGAAAGAACCACCCCAAAATCTTGTTGACCAGCACTACCTCAATAACAAAGTCGCAGAGAGAGAGATTCGGGTACGTTCGTCCTACTGCCAAAGGAACTGAAAACCAGAAGGTCCTTACACTCGAGGGCGAAAGAAAGAAATCGCTAAGAGGCACCATTTCGGGAGGACTGGAGAGCAGCTAAGGTCAAGCAACCTGTACAAGCTACAAAAGGGACTGTGACACACCCCACTGGTAACAGGTTGAAAGGATCACTAACAAAATTTTTCCTTTCTCAGTTTTCTCTACTGTTGTGGGTCCTATTCTTGTCTTTCCCCCCCCACTATCCGTTCTCATCTTCCAAATCAAGGATACCGCCGCCGCCCTGCTGCCAGGCATTGGACGGACGATACAGAGTTCTGAGAGTGTGTTACCCATCCCAGCTTAGGTCAAGGTAGAATCTATAAACTTGACACCTTACCCAGGACCGGATGTTTTAATACCATCATACTTAAAAGCATATCAAAAAGAGAGACAACAAAGAGTTCAAGAGTCTGTTGTCACAAACAATACCTACCAAAGGATGCCATATCTGAAGAACGTGTATATGTTGTAACCACCCCTGTTTTTATTTTTATCCCAAAAAATTGTACATTATCCTTCGTGACCCTGAGTAGATTGTTCGATAAATGCGGCCCATCGTTTATCCATGATCCTGGATCGGCCGAGAGCAGATGGTTTACTCCCCTTATATGTTTATTTCATGTATCCCAATTTCTCTGTTAGGATTATGAATTTCTGTCTTGTCGTGTGAAATATTTTGTAATGTAACAGTTTTATATTTACTGTTAAAGGGTGGACTGTGGAAGTCTAGGTACACACACGCCATTTTGTGATAGTATGGCCGCCATTTTGGTTCGCAGAGTTGCGCAAATAAAGTTCCATACCCGAGTATGTGTGACAATGTGGACCAGAAGAGTAGACATACTATCACACATAAATTCATAATAACACACTTACACGAAAGGAAATATAGTTAAAAGGTTTAGAACGCCACACATAGCTTAGTTAGCCCTGCACACAGCTGTCTGTATCGTGTTTAGTACCGTTCCGCTCAGCTCATCATGCAAAGTATTCCGGTCATTGCGAATATTTCGCAATGTACACTGTCCGATAGTTATGGACTAAATCCATATTCCAGAGACAGTTTCTGTTGTAAGTAGTTAACAAAGGAAACTAGCTCAAACCGGTTCTTATCCTTGCTGACGCCGAAACCACCAAACAAAGGACTCTTAAAGTTCACTCCCCTGCACCTGGTCAGACCAGGTACAGCGTCTAACCTCCAATTGCAGTGGACCGGACATATGATCTCTGGCCAATGAGAATGGCCTTTGACCTCCCCCTTCTGACCCTATAAGATAGGCGACACAGAGCAGCCAGGGTCTTTTCGGCACAACTACTTTCCCTGGACCTTCCTACCGGACTATCGCTCATTCCTGAACGATAGTGAGCTCTGACCGGACTGCTTTTCACATACTAGATGACCACGGTAAACGGTTGCATTTATCACGGTATTTATCCTTGTAGTTATTGTTGGCTGATTGTGTCTTGTATTTGTATTCTTTCCCCTTAGCAGAGAGTGTTTAGTATTCATTGTTATTGTATTGTATCACTTGTTATACCTGTTTATTCTTAATTCTGTAACCCCCTTTTGTCCATTAGGGACTTTAATACAATCTTTTTATGGAGTTCTAACCTCCTTATTTCTATTCCGTGGTCGTGTCTAGTTATTCGCATAATAGCGATAAGGTACATTAAGGACTCTGTCCTTACATTGCGGACTCTGTCCTTTAAGGTATATTCGCACAATTGGAGACAAAGTCCTGCGAAAGGATCTCTTATTAAGGTATCGGTTCTTGGTGTATAACATACAATAGACTGTACGCTGCGCTGCGCTACGTTTTGTTCGCACGCAGTTAGGTATAAAGGGTAAGCAGGTTACGGACACATTACGTAACCTGCGCTTTCCACTTATTGTCTCCTTGGTCATATCATATCAACATTAACACTAGACTTATGCAGCAGTATCATTGGACTGGACATACGCAGCATTACTAATGGACTGGACTTATGCAGCAGTATCACTGGACTGACTTATGCAGCAGTACCAATGGATTTTAACGGCAGTACCAATGGATATGACTTATACAGCAGTATCACTGGACTTGACTTATACAGCAGTATTAGTGGACAGGACTTATGTAGCAGTATCACTGGACTTTAACAGCAATATCACTGGAATAGACTTATGCAGCAGTTTCACTGGCCTGGACTTATGTAGCAGTATCACTAGACTTTAACTGCAGTATCACTGGACTAGACTTACGCAGCAGTATCACTGGACTTACACAGCAGAACCAATGCACTAGACTTATGCAGTAGTATCACTGGACTAGATTTATGCAGAAGTACCAATGGACTTTAACGGCAGTACCAATGGACTGGACTTATACAGCAGTACCACTGGACTGGACTTATTCAGCAGTATAACTGAACTGGACTTACACAGTAGTATTACTTGACTTTAACAGCAGTATCACTGGGCCAGACATATGCAGCAGTATCACTGGACTAGACTTATTCAGCAGTCTCAGTGGACTGGACTAATACAGTAGTATCACTGGACTGTACTTATGCAGCAGTATCACTGGACTAGACTTACACAGCAGTATCACTGGACTTATACAGCATTACTCCATGCACTGGACTTCTGCTGGACTTACGCAGCAGTATTCCATGCACTGGAATTCTGCATAAATCTAGTCCAGTGATACTACTTCATAAGTACCTATGAACTTTAACGGCAGTACCAATAAACTGGACTTATACAGCAGTATCACTGGACTAGACTTATACAGCAGTATCACTGGACTAGAATTATGTAGTAGTATCACTGGACTTGACTTATACAGCAGTATCACTGGACTAGACTTATGCAGCAGAATCCCTGTACTGGACTTATGCAGCAGTACCAATGGATTGGACTTATACAGCAGTACCAATGGACTGGATTTATGTAGCAGTACCAACGGACTTTACCGGCAGTACCACTGGACTGGACTTATGCAGCAGTATCACTGAACTGGATTTATGCAGCAGTATCACTGAACTGGATTTATGCAGCAGTATCACTGGACTGGAGTTATGCAGCAGTACCAACTGACTTTACCGGGAGTACCACTGGACTGGACATGCAGCAGTATCACTGAACTGGACTTACAGTATGCACTGGATGACTGAGGCACACTATTACAATTAACACATTATGATGGTGTGCATTTCACATTTGAATAATTCCTTTACATTATTTCATGATTAAATGTGCTTATGCAGCAGTACCAATGGATTTTAACGGCAGTACCAATGGATATGACTTATACAGCAGTATCACTGGACTTGACTTATACAGCAGTATTAGTGGACAGGACTTATGTAGCAGTATCACTAGACTTTAACTGCAGTATCACTGGACTAGTCTTACGCAGCAGTATCACTGGACTTACACAGCAGAACCAATGCACTAGACTTATGCTGTAGTATCACTGGACTAGATTTATGCAGAAGTACCAATGGACTTTAACGGCAGTACCAACTGACTTTACCGGGAGTACCACTGGACTGGACATGCAGCAGTATCACTGAACTGGACTTACAGTATGCACTGGATGACTGAGGCACACTATTACAATTAACACATTATGATGGTGTGCATTTCACATTTGCATAATTCCTTTACATTATTTCATGATTAAATGTGCTTAATTTTATTACATGGTCTTTCCTGAATAAGCCACATCTGGTATTATAATAAAATAATAATAATAATAATAATAATAATAATAATAATAGCCATTTAAAAAAAATCTGCTTTTGATATCTAAACCACAAACACACAATAAAAATAACACATGATCTTGTACCACTTACTTGACTTAAGCCTTGACAACTGTACGCTGCACACTCCAGCACAGAGAAGCACAGGGAAAGGGATGATGTGTTGCTGTTATATAGTCTGCAGCTGCAATCGTTTCCTAATCACAGGTGTCAGGTATGATAAGGGAGACTACTGTGCTACTTTTTATCCTCCACCTCCGAGGGTGTGGATTATGTATATAAAGCTGTAGTGGGAAACTGCTCTCTAGGGGGTAAGTTTACTAAAGCTTTTCAAAATTAAAAAAAGGTAATGTTAGTGAGAAAGGTGATGTTACCCATAGCAAATAAACATATTCTGTCTATCATTTCTCTATTGCATCCTAGAAAATGACAGACAGAATCTGATTGGTTCCTAAAAGGCTGCTGATTAACTGGATCAGGAGCTCTTAAAGATGACATCATCTCCAAGTTGCCTGTGTGAGCTATGGTGATACGGGTCCCAGTGGCGTTTGGAATGGGTTACAACCAGTGTTCCCTCTAAGCTGTGCGCACGTGCGCACGTGCGCACACACCTTGACGAGCGTGCGCACAGATATTACAACTGAGCGCACAAAGCAGCAGTGGTCCCTATTTGCAGTTGTGGACTCAATTAATGTGTGTTTCACCCATTAACTACATTGTGTACTGTATTTTGAATGTTTAATATTATTTTGAAGTAAAGTTAACACAATTGCTGAACGTCATTTTCCAGTTATATATAAGTGACGCACAAAAATTTAAATTTCATTCCAAAGTTGCACAGCCAAAATCTTTAGCCACACACAGCCTTCATAAAATTAGAGGGAACATTGGTTACAACAATAAGTATATTTGAAGCCCCCAGCTCTACCCTATGTTCAGTAGTCTGGGTCAGACATGGGTCGAAACCTGTGCTTCAATGTGAAAAAGGTAGAACTGTGTTTTGGAAATTGAAAGGAGCTGATTTGCTAATACATTTTCTCTACATTTCATCTCTCTGCAAGATTTGATAAATCTGCCTAGATTATAAATTTAAATTTGCCACCCTGCATGACATAGGGCCTGATTCAGACCCAATCGCTGGGCTGCGAATCCAAAGCTTGAGTGATTATTGATCCAATGAGCATGCGCATGGATAGCATAGCGAGCATACACGAGGCCATCCTGCAATGAAAGATGAAAACCAGCAACGGCTTTTCATCGCTGGCCGTAGGCAGGCTGTTTGACAGGCGATGTTTGAAGAGGGTACTCTGCCGTTTCCTGGGACTAGGTACTTGAAGGGAGGACCTCTGATGTGAGCTCCAGCCCCCGATCTGCCAGGATCTTCACACCGCTGATTAACTACTCACCTACTGCACAAACAGGAATCAATAGATGGGGAGTGGATGAAAATGGGTTTGCAGGAATCCGCACAGCTTTAATGCCCTTCACAGCTGTGCAAATGGGCAGTATTACACTTTTGGCGGGAGGCACTTACCTTATTGCTGGGGTTCAAATATTACCAGCCCATCAATCAGGGCTGAATCAGGCCCATAGTGTCTATGAACTATTAAAACAGTGTTTACAGTTAAGCTCCAAAAAGGTTCATTGTCTTTATGGGCAGATTCAATTGATGGCAGGAAATGTAAAAAGAAAAAAAGAAAAGGAGCAGGGTTTCACGGAATTCACAGCTGTTTGGAGAGGGAGCGGGGCTAAAATGGCGCATATTGCATAATTTTAGTCCCTCCCCCTTCTCCAGTTTGTGTGGAATGGTCCTCCCCATCCCACTGAAATGCAGCAAAGGTTCTCCTCTTCTGGCTTCTCCCGAAGATGCACAATTAAAAGTTGGTAAGTATTCGCTAAGTTTTGCTAATTCTGTTTCTAAACTGAAAATGGAAAGTATTGATTTCTATAGAAACCACAGGGTCTTTTTCTCGCACCTACAGAGATAATCTGTTGCTGTTGCTGTGGCATCCCAGAGGCACATCTACCCTGAGGTCAAATGATCCAATTTGAAGTTTCCAATTAGCTTAATTAGTCAGTAATTACTCACCTTCCAAAACAGTGTCTTCTGCATCCAGCATCAGGAGCAGAATCCTCTGCAGCAGGTTGAATATATATATATATATATATATATATATACATATATATATGTATATATATATATATATAGTAGCGTCTTGACCCGGCACTGTGTAAATAAATCTGCTGCGTCCGGTGCCCCCACATCCAATAGAGGAAAAATATAGCAGGCTTCAGCGTGGCACTCCAGACAGTAGTAAAAGAATTTTCAGACGGACACAAACTGTAGTCAACTACAGTTTGTGTCCGTCTGAAAATTCTTTTACTACTGTCTGGAGTGCCACGCTGAAGCCTGCTATATATATATATATATATATATATTTAGGGGGTGAGTGTTTGCAAGTACAGATTGAGTATCCCTTATGCAGATATCCGTTATCCAAATTATTCCAAAAACCATTGTTTCCAGAATGCACTTATTTCAATCCCGGGGTTTGGGATTGAAAAACTGTCAATCCCGGGATTCCCAGGATCCCGGGATTGGCCTCCTGATATGTGAGGGAATGTTTTAAAGGGCTGGGGTACCCATTGAAGCCGGTCAATACCTATTGACTGCGGGCAGCCGTGCCCTGTACACAGCAGAGGGCGAGGTAGGAGGCGCGGAGACTCTGGGCAGATGCATCAGTGGAGGAGAAGACGAGGTGACCTGTACATAGCAGCGGGCGGGGGAGGACACAAAGTGGTCTTCAAGGAGATGTGGTGGCATTGGGAGGAGGCCAGGTGAATTTGGCCAGAAGCAGCAGGGCCGGGCCAGTGATTGGCTGCACAGCATGACCTCTAACACCACGCTGCACAGCCACACAACCAGTGGAGTAATTATTACATCTGAGCCCCCTGCTGAAAATGTTGGCAGCGCCCCCGCCCCCCCCCAGCAGAGTTAAAAACTCCCACCCAACCCTTTCTTATCATGCCCGCATCCACCACCGGTCTTCTCTGCAGTCCCGGGTCTCCTCCTGGCTCCGACTTGCTGCTAATGAAAGCAGACACTCACAAAATGGCTGCCCCATACAGCAGAAAATTTTTAAGCATGCTAGAGGAGGCCATAGCTGCCTCTAACATCCTTAAAAACTGTCTGCTGTATGGAAGCAGCCATATTGTGAGTGTCTGTTTTCATTAGCAGCAAGTCAGAGTCAGGAGGAGAGCCGGGACCGCAGCCACAGAATCTGCAGGTCCCGGCAGGCGGCAGCGGCATAACAATAGCCCTGCAGACCCCTGGGCTTTTCTGCACACAACCTTGTTGCCGGGCAGCGCCTGAGTCGTCCACTGCTGGTGCTCAGTGCTGCCCAGGTGAAAGGGATAAAATGCGCATGCACATTTCAATACTAAAATCCTGGTGCTTGTTTGCTTGTTTGCACTGCCATTTCAGATGCGGCAGCCATTTGTGGGATCAGGGGTTGTTTGGGTTCTATTCACCATTCCATGTCCCCTGTCCCATTTTATTCTTTGGTGGTGCCTGTTTCATTCCCCTTTACCTTAGGCAAATCGACAGAGTTTGCCTTGACACCTTCTCCCCCTGCCCTTTGTTGTGCTTTGCCTGGGGCAACTCCCTGAGCTGGAGTAAGGCTTTGGAGGGCCTGGGGTATATAAACAGGGGGCCCTTAAGGGGCATATACACTGGGAAATTGTTTCTGTTTTCTAAACAATCTGTCTAGATCGTATAGAAATTAAGCACAAATCACTCTGTGTGTACACCCCATAGCGATGGTGATTCCGTTAGTGTGGTTGTATAGCGCTTTGCTCTTCCGGCTGTTGAGATGCATGTTATTTCCTGTTTGCATATCTCACATAACAGAGGTGGCGGACCACATTGAAACTTTGTGTAATAAGAATCAAGATTATATACGCAGATTATATACACATTGAAACGTCTTATAATAAGAATCAAGATTATATACAAAGGGGTTTAAATCAGTATATATTATATATTAAAAGAAAAATGAAAGCACAAAAAGGTATCAATAAAGACAGCTAATTTCGTCAAGTGCTTACAAAAGTGAAGAAAGTATTCCTATTGGCACAGTTCCGTCATGTGGGACACAGTGAGAACAACTCAGCTACGTCACATGGGACGCACATGCACTCCAAAATAAAGTTACTGTAATGTTCACATTAGACAATTAAATATCAGTTTATGCGCTAAATATATACATATCTCATGCCAGAATTATGTCACTTCGTCTTACATTCCAACATCAGAATATGGAAGATTTTATATTTCTTCTTAGATATAATTTGGTATAAATAACCTTAGGTACCAATTACAACCATTTATATAATTATCAATGGGTGCCTAAATTAACTTTAATGATGGAGGGCTTCCATGATAATATAAAATATAAGTTTGTTCAAGAGGCACTAAATTGTTTCAATAATTTATCATTATTAGCAATAAACAAAAATACACATAAATATTATATATGAAATATACATAAAAAAATATATAAAAAATATATAAAAATTGTAGGGGAAGGGAGCGGAAGGGGGAACCCATGGTCACAATAGTGGTATTAGTATATAAGGGATATTTAGAAGATTCTGATGAATTTGGAGTACTGTATGATTATTATAGACAAACTTTCAACTCGACCTGGTCATTTAAATCCTCTGGGTAGATTGAGTTCATTTTATACCCCATGGAGCATGTCAATTTGCCGAAGCATACTTTATTTATTTGATGCATGACATTTTTTTGTGATTTACTGTAAGTGATCTGCGCAATAACTTTTTTCCTGGTGGCAAGGCTCCAAGATTTGATGCTATGCCAATAGAGGTATGTAAAAAGGTATAGGTCCCTGGCTGGACAATGTCTAGGTCAACAGTGCCTAGGTTGACCACTAATGGTCGACAGTGACTAAATCAAAGCTTGGAAATGGTCGACGTACCATAGGTCGGCATTGACAGAATGTCAACACAATCGTAAGGTCGACAGGGCCATGGTTGACGCTCAAATGGTTGACACAAGTTTAAAAAAAAAAATTGGTGTAGACCGACTTTGTTGAAACTTTACTATACAAATGGGCATAGAGTGAGATTATAATAGGGTGCAGAGCACAGTGAAGCACCGCTCCCAGAGTGCAGTGCAGTTCACTTATGCAGTGTCCATGTTGACATATGTTGACATAGACATCGACCTTTTGAGTATCGACCATGTACATGTCGACCTTAAGCTTTTGTCGACCTGGCAATTTTGACTTATGGTGTGTCGACCTAGTCACTATCGACCATTAGGTCTCCGGTAAAGTGGGCATGGCCCAGTGCAGTGACACCCATTTAATTCATTTTTGTATGGTGTGATAGTTTGCATGGCATGCAGATGAGGGGTCGGGGCCAGCTTACACTAACGTAAAAACAGGTGTCACCTATACAATTACACATACACAAAGGGGACAGTGCAAGTTTACACTAACACACACACAAAGAGGTCACCTATACACACATTCACACACACTTAATCCCATAGAAGTCACCTATACACACACACAAAGGGGACAGTGCCAGTTTACACTAACACACACACACACACGTCCACACAAAGGGGATAGTGCCATTTTACACACACACACACACGCACAGTGCTTTGACACTTGTATCTGTGTATGCATTAAGTTCTTGATAAAGGTCTAACCGACCGAAACGTTGGACTTGAACCCCACAGTGGTCTGACTCTTGTTATTTGAAGTCCCTTTGAGTGCCGCCATACCTACCTGCTATATATATACTGTGTATATATATATATATATATATATATATATATATATTGATATATTGATATATTGATATATTGATATATAGATAAATGGACTCAAGTTCAGAACATGGAATCCATGGGCTAATAGCTTCACTATCCACGTGGACATCTAATGTGAATAGTAACCTGTGGGTGCAAATCAGGTCACCATGCCCAAAGCAAGCCCACAAGGGTTCTGAACAAGTTTAATGATTTCCTGAAGTAGTTGAGTTATGCTAATCAGAGGCAAATAGACTCAATATTGTATTAGTGTACAGTACTACATGGTAATCAGGATATTATTTAGCATTATGTACATTTGTTTACATGCACCATAGTTACACAGCTCGGTAGCCTCTGCCGTCTGATTGTGATGTCATTCTTCAGTGCCACATCTGTGTTGTGGGCACTGTCCCGCTTTTGCCCCTCGGATTATGTTTCTTTATTTTGGAGACATTATTGAAGTTAAGATTACTATTTTATTCAGTCTAATGTTTGCGTGCTTTGGACTGGAAAAAAAGCTATGTCTTGTGGGCATTCTTGGGATTTTTCAAAGTTTACCCGGGTTTAGTGTAAATGGCTCCGACACGTGTATAACACGGGTCTATGTGCAGTGTGAACAGTGTTTTTACCCATGTCTTACACGGGTATGACCCGTGTTCAAAAACCTGTGTTTAACACGGGTTTCAGATGGAAAAGGGGTATTACATAACATCAAAGATCTGAATGAATGAAATATTCTTATTAAATACTTTGGGTGTGATTTAATAGGATGAGAGATTCAGAAAGTGAGAGATTTGGTAAGAAATCTTCAGTTTTTTAAAAGTGGTAATCATTTACACTGCAAAACCAGTTTGATTTTGAAGTGCAAATGATTGCCACTTTAAAAAAAACTGGAGAATTCTCTCATTTTCTGAATCTCTCATCCTATTAAATCTCACCCTCTGTTCTTTATAGAGTCGAATGTGCTGACAACAAAATCACACAAAAATGATCAATGGAAATCAAATTTATTAACCCATGGCAGTCTGGATTTGGAGTCACACTCAAAATCAAAGTGGAAAAACACACTACAGGCTGATCCAACTTTGATGTAATGCAAAGTCAAAATGTCAGTAGTGTGTCAGTAGTGTGTGCGGCCTCCACGTGCCTGTATGACCTACCTACAATGCCTGGGTATGCTCCTGATGAGGTGGTGGATGGTCTCCTGAGGGATCTCCTCCCAGACCTGGATTAAAGCATCCGCCAACTCCTGGACAGTCTGTGGTGCAACGTGGTGTTGGTGGATGGAGCGAGACATGATGTCCCAGATGTACTCAATTGGATTCAGGTCTGACACACTCCAGCCACATGAGGTCTACAGTAGCGCACGCAGGGGTGGTTTCTGAGTACCCAGAAACCCCCCCAGGAATCTGAGGGCCCTAATCTGAAAGCTGAGGGTCCCCTCTTTCCATGGGTACAAGAATTTTAAAAATCGGCCCTGGGGAACCAGAGATATCTGACTTCAAAGCAGTGGTCCCCATCCAAGCCTGTTAATTGCTCTCCCCAGTCAGATATTTCAGTTTCTGTCTGAGTTAGAGTTTTTATGAGGATATATTCCAAAAGCTGGGACTCTCCCCCTTTGATGGACACTAGAAGCTGGTCTCTACTGTGCCCAGAACCAGAGATATCAGCCTTCAAGCAGCTGGTTACTGATCCAGCTCCACACACCTGGTATGTAGTTTAATATCCTCGTTGGCGAATTGCTCTGCCTTCTGAACTCTGATCCCCTAGTCCCCAATACCATTTGGTAGGTGGGATTCTCTAGTTTTTAATTCCATTAAAAGTTAAGAAATCTAGTTCCAGGAACTGGAGATATCTGCAGTCAAGTAAGCTGTCCTCCCACCAGAAAATTATGAATAATAAGCCCACTCCACTATACACCCCTTCTCTGCATATTAAACATTCTCTACCACCCTGGAAGTTATGTATTGGGGGACCCCTTCATTCAGCCCAATGCCCCCTTCTCCCACCTCATCTCCCACCATATGTGCAGTAAAGGGGTAATTAGTGGAAATTACTGAGCCCTACATGCTGAGCGGTTGATATAATACCCCCTACCACCCGCGGGACAGCAAAGCTTCCGCTCATTGCACCCCCTACTGCTGGAGGATAGGTAGGGGCCCCAATACATTGCTATGCCCAGGGGTCTACACTGCTGTCATGTATATATGTACAGTGTATATATATATATATATATATATATATATATATATATATATATATATATATATATATATATATATGTTGAGTATCCGCTATCCGGACATCCCTTATCCGAATTATTCCAAAAACCGTGGTTTTTGGAATCATTCGAATTATTATTATTATTTTTTTTAACCCCCCCTAACCCTCTTTTCATACTTACCAAGTCCCCGGGCGTCCACAGCAGGCCTCCGGCATCTTCTCCAGGGTCTCCAGCGGTCCCAGGAATGCATTGCGCGACTGTGCGCGCGCGCCGGTGACGTCACCGGTGCGCGCGCACACTTGCGCAATGCATTCCTGGGACCGCTGGAGATCCGGAGAAGATGCCGGAGGCTTGCTGTGGACGCCCAGGGACTGCGTGGACGCAGAGGGACCACCGGACACCATCAGGGGACAGGTAAGTATGCTTTAAAAAAAATATTCTGAAAACCGCAATATTCCCCTATCCGGAATGCTCGTGGTCCCGAGCATTTCGGATAGGGGATATTCAACCTGTATTATTATTATTATTATTATTATTTATATACATTTGGTCTATCTATAATACTTTAACTGACCCGGCATATACTGGGTCACCTAAGTGTCCATCTCCGTGCTTTGCTCCGCCCCTCTGGAAACCCCCTTCTGAAAATCCTGCGTTTGCCCCTGGTCTAGCATTGTCTTGCATTAGGAGGAACCCAGGGCCAACTGCACCAGCATATGGTCTGACAAGGGGTCTGAGGATCTCATCTCAGTACCTAATGGAAGTCAGGCTACCTCTGGAGAGCACATGGAAGGCTGTACAGCCCCCCAAAGAAATGCAACTCCACACCATTACTGACCCACTGCCAAACCGGTCATGCTGGAGGATGTTGCAGACAGCAGAATGTTCCCCATGGCATCTCCAGACTCTGTCACATGTGATCAGTGTGAACCTGCTTTAATCTGTGAAGAGCACAGGGCACCAGTGGCAAATTTGCCAATCTTGGTATTCTCTGGCAAATGCCAAACGTCCTGCATGGAGTTTGGCTATAAGCTCAATCCCCACCTGTGGATGTTGAGCCCTCATTCCACCCTCATGGAGTCTGTTTCTGACCATTTGAGTAGACACATGGACATTTGTGTCCTGCTGGATGTCATTTTGCAGGGCTCTGGATGTGCTCCTACTGTTTCTCCTTACACAAAGGTGGAGGTGGCGGTCCTGCTGCTGGGTTGTTGCCTTCCTACGGCCTCATCCATGTCTCGTGATGTACTGGCCTGTCTCCTGGTAGCGCCTCCATGCTCTGGACACTACGCTGACAGACACAGCAAACCTTCTTGCCACAGTTCGCATTGATGTGCCATCCTGGATGAGCTGCACTACCTGAGCCACTTGTGTGGGTTGTAGACTCCGTCTCATGCTACCACTAGAGTGAAAGCAGCGCCAGGTTTCAAAAGTGACCAAAACATCAGCCAGAAAGCATAGAAGCTGAGAAGTGGTCTGTGGTCACCACCTGCAGAACACTCCTTTATTGGGGTTGTCTTGGTAATTGCGTATAATTTCCACCTGTTGTCAATTCCATTTTCACAGCAGCATGCAAAATTGATTATCAATCAGTGTTGCTTCCTAAGTGGACAGTTAGATTTCACAGAAGTATGACTGACTTGGAGTTACATTGTGTTGTTTAAGTGTTCCCTCAATTTTTTAGAGCAGTGTATATATACATATATATATATATATATATATATATATATATATATATATATATATATATATATATATATACAATACCAACACCAGTGGCACTCGGGTGTATCCAATAATGACAACACACAGCGGTGTTCAACGATGTTTCATTTCTCTAAACGGAAATTTCATCAGGTTACAAACAATGTGCATACAGGTGCTTACCTTATACCCCTCCGGTGGTCGCACAGGCAGCATCATTCGGGGCGTCATCCAGCCTCTCCGGTAACGTGCGTCGCCAGTATGACGTCACCGCGTTCCCTGCACGCAGCGGGGCTAGTCACAAACCTCCGCTAGGCTCTGGGTCCTTTTCTGATGACGTCATCACGCTTCCTTCACGCACCCTGGAGTTGATTGGACCCTGCACCCGACGTGCTGTTTACCCTGTCGCCATGGAGACAAAAATACATATAATAAACATACAATACACAACAAACAATGATGCAGTGCTGCAAATTAATATAATGCATAAAGAAAAACACACTTAAGGAATATATATAACGCAAACTGCACAAAGATAAATCGAGTTGACAGCGCAACATCACATCCCACTACAATGGAATGCGATGATGCCGCTGAGTTTCTGGAACTGTACTAATGCAACAAATCACCAATATAAAGTCTTGTTAAAAGAGGTATTGTCTTTAGCAAAAGAGACATATACATATACTTAATGGTTCCCTAGTCAAAGGCAAAACAGATTGGTATTTAAATAGATCAGAAAAAACAAGATAGTGGAACCATATCATTTAAACCAGGCTTGTCCAACCTGCGGCCCTCCAGATGTGCTAAAACTACACATCCCAGTATGCCTTGCCACAATTTGGCTATTAGGGAATGCTAGAATGATGGCAATGCATGCTGGGATGTGTAGTTTTAGCACATCTGGAGGGCCGCAGGTTGGACATGCCTGATTTAAACCCTTTGGATGTAGCACGTTAAGGCGATGGATCCAACGTGCCTCGCATCTCAAAAGGGCCGCACCTCTATCGCCACCTCGAATTGATCGTTCGATGTGGTCGATCATGCGGTACCTAAGGCTGGTTAAATTGTGTCTCGCTTGGGCAAAGTGGCGGGCAACAGGTTGCTCACTACTGCCCGAAAGGAGAGCAGCCTTAATGGCAGAGCGATGCCCTGCCATACGCTCTTTGAACTTCCTTGTGGTCTTCCCTATGTAGGTAAGACCACAAGGACAAATGATTTGATACACTACGTGGCTGCTTTCGCAAGTCAAGTGGTGTCTGATCTGGTAGACATTTCCATCATGAGGATGATGAAATTTGTCCCCAGTGATCAAAAATTTGCATGTAGTACATGCACACTTAAAACAACCCCATCTTTTCTGTAAGAAGTTCCTTGATGGAGGTACTCCTTTCCCGGCTATGTCAGATTTTACTAGAATGTCTTTCAAGTTTTTTGGCCTGGAAAAACATGGCATCAGCCTTGTCTGTTCCAGACCTAAATGTGGATCCGACTGTATGATCTTCCAATTAGCTTTAGCAGTCTTATTCAGCTTCTCAGTAAGCATGTTGTATTGACAGACCCATGGTATAATTTTTGATTTTAGATCTTCATTTCTGTTACTTGTTAAGAGTTGTTCACGGGTCTTAGATAATGCCTTGTTCTTTGTATTTAACAAATCTCGCCAGTGATAACCCCGTTCAATGAATCTGGAGATCAAGTCATCGATTTGTTGGGTAGCCGTGATGATGTTAGTATTAATACGGATTATCCTTAACATCTGGGAGTAGGGCAGACTGGATTTAAATTTTGTAGGATGGAAGCTCCTGTTGTGTAAGAAGGTATTTCGGTCGGTGTCCTTTGAGAACACCGTTGTCTCAATTCCTTCTGCACCTAAAGAAATCCGTACGTCCAGGAAATCGATGTATTGTTGATGCATCTGGAACGTGAATTTTACTGGACTGGTGCTGTTGTTATGAGCTTCTATGATGGATTCAAAATGTTCCTTTGTGCCACTCCAGAAGATCAACAGGTCGTCGATATAACGGGTGAAAAAAATTATGTTACTGGAAATATTGCTGTCAGAAAAGAAAAGTTCCTCCTCGACCCCAAACATAAAAATATTTGCGTAGGTCGGTGCTACTGATGACCCCATAGCACAGCCTCTTGACTGAAGGTAAAACTCATTATCAAACAGAAATTTTTTTTTTGTTAGAATTAATTCTAGAAGATGTAAGAGGATGTTGATAGATTCTGACGGAAAGCTGCTGGAAGAAGTTAACAGGCGGTGCACTGCCGCTAGACCTTCTACATGTGGTATTATAGTGTAGAGGCTTGAAACATCGGCGGTAATGAGCCAGAGATTATCAGGAAGATTAGTTAATTTCTGTAATTTTTGTAGTAATGAAGTTGTGTCCAGTAAAAAATTTGGATGGGTTTGAATTAGGGGTTGTAGTACAGAGTCCAGAAACACAGATGATGGTTGAAACAGGGATCCACGGGCTGATATTATAGGCCTGCCTGGTGGTGGCAGGCCTTTGTGGACCTTCGGAAGAGTATAAATTAATGGTACCAGAGGAAATTGAGGGATAAGAACATCATATGTTTCATCACTAATGACAGAAGCATCTCGGGCAAGAATCAGGGTTTCTTTTAATTCTTTAAGGAAAGTCGGTGTTGGATCACCCTTTAATTTCTGATATACACGTGGTTCTGCGAGTTGCTTCTGGATTTCTTGTCTGTAATCTGTGATATCCTGCAAAACAATAGCTCCCCCTTTATCCGCTGGGCGAATAATTAGGGATGTGTTCTTGCGGAGACCAGACAATGCCTTGCGTTCAGAAAGCGATAAATTGTGATGATGTTTTGTTTCCGATGTTTGGATCTCCTTTGACTCTTTATCGATCAATCTCATATAGGTCTTGATACTTGCGTTGTTTGAAAGAGGATCGAACTGTGATGGAGCTTTGAACTGTTTTAATTTCTCTGGTAACTGTTGTTTAGGTGTGGTCGTTATGACTTTATTATTAAAAAATTCCTCCAAGTGGAGAAGACACAGTTACAAAGGAAGCTGAAGCTCAAGGAATTTTTTAATAATAAAGTCATAACGACCACACCTAAACAACAGTTACCAGAGAAATTAAAACAGTTCAAAGCTCCATCACAGTTCGATCCTCTTTCAAACAACGCAAGTATCAAGACCTATATGAGATTGATCGATAAAGAGTCAAAGGAGATCCAAACATCGGAAACAAAACATCATCACAATTTATCGCTTTCTGAACGCAAGGCATTGTCTGGTCTCCGCAAGAACACATCCCTAATTATTCGCCCAGCGGATAAAGGGGGAGCTATTGTTTTGCAGGATATCACAGATTACAGACAAGAAATCCAGAAGCAACTCGCAGAACCACGTGTATATCAGAAATTAAAGGGTGATCCAACACCGACTTTCCTTAAAGAATTAAAAGAAACCCTGATTCTTGCCCGAGATGCTTCTGTCATTAGTGATGAAACATATGATGTTCTTATCCCTCAATTTCCTCTGGTACCATTAATTTATACTCTTCCGAAGGTCCACAAAGGCCTGCCACCACCAGGCAGGCCTATAATATCAGCCCGTGGATCCCTGTTTCAACCATCATCTGTGTTTCTGGACTCTGTACTACAACCCCTAATTCAAACCCATCCAAATTTTTTACTGGACACAACTTCATTACTACAAAAATTACAGAAATTAACTAATCTTCCTGATAATCTCTGGCTCATTACCGCCGATGTTTCAAGCCTCTACACTATAATACCACATGTAGAAGGTCTAGCGGCAGTGCACCGCCTGTTAACTTCTTCCAGCAGCTTTCCGTCAGAATCTATCAACATCCTCTTACATCTTCTAGAATTAATTCTAACAAAAAAAAAATTTCTGTTTGATAATGAGTTTTACCTTCAGTCAAGAGGCTGTGCTATGGGGTCATCAGTAGCACCGACCTACGCAAATATTTTTATGTTTGGGGTCGAGGAGGAACTTTTCTTTTCTGACAGCAATATTTCCAGTAACATAATTTTTTTCACCCGTTATATCGACGACCTGTTGATCTTCTGGAGTGGCACAAAGGAACATTTTGAATCCATCATAGAAGCTCATAACAACAGCACCAGTCCAGTAAAATTCACGTTCCAGATGCATCAACAATACATCGATTTCCTGGACGTACGGATTTCTTTAGGTGCAGAAGGAATTGAGACAACGGTGTTCTCAAAGGACACCGACCGAAATACCTTCTTACACAACAGGAGCTTCCATCCTACAAAATTTAAATCCAGTCTGCCCTACTCCCAGATGTTAAGGATAATCCGTATTAATACTAACATCATCACGGCTACCCAACAAATCGATGACTTGATCTCCAGATTCATTGAACGGGGTTATCACTGGCGAGATTTGTTAAATACAAAGAACAAGGCATTATCTAAGACCCGTGAACAACTCTTAACAAGTAACAGAAATGAAGATCTAAAATCAAAAATTATACCATGGGTCTGTCAATACAACGTGCTTACTGAGAAGCTGAATAAGACTGCTAAAGCTAATTGGAAGATCATACAGTCGGATCCACATTTAGGTCTGGAACAGACAAGGCTGATGCCATGTTTTTCCAGGCCAAAAAACTTGAAAGACATTCTAGTAAAATCTGACATAGCCGGGAAAGGAGTACCTCCATCAAGGAACTTCTTACAGAAATGATGGGGTTGTTTTAAGTGTGCATGTACTACATGCAAATTTTTGATCACTGGGGACAAATTTCATCATCCTCATGATGGAAATGTCTACCAGATCAGACACCACTTGACTTGCGAAAGCAGCCACGTAGTGTATCAAATCATTTGTCCTTGTGGTCTTACCTACATAGGGAAGACCACAAGGAAGTTCAAAGAGCGTATGGCAGGGCATCGCTCTGCCATTAAGGCTGCTCTCCTTTCGGGCAGTAGTGAGCAACCTGTTGCCCGCCACTTTGCCCAAGCGAGACACAATTTAACCAGCCTTAGGTACCGCATGATCGACCACATCGAACGATCAATTCGAGGTGGCGATAGAGGTGCGGCCCTTTTGAGATGCGAGGCACGTTGGATCCATCGCCTTAACGTGCTACATCCAAAGGGTTTAAATGATATGGTTCCACTATCTTGTTTTTTCTGATCTATTTAAATACCAATCTGTTTTGCCTTTGACTAGGGAACCATTAAGTATATGTATATGTCTCTTTTGCTAAAGACAATACCTCTTTTAACAAGACTTTATATTGGTGATTTGTTGCATTAGTACAGTTCCAGAAACTCAGCGGCATCATCGCATTCCATTGTAGTGGGATGTGATGTTGCGCTGTCAACTCGATTTATCTTTGTGCAGTTTGCGTTATATATATTCCTTAAGTGTGTTTTTCTTTATGCATTATATTAATTTGCAGCACTGCATCATTGTTTGTTGTGTATTGTATGTTTATTATATGTATTTTTGTCTCCATGGCGACAGGGTAAACAGCACGTCGGGTGCAGGGTCCAATCAACTCCAGGGTGCGTGAAGGAAGCGTGATGACGTCATCAGAAAAGGACCCAGAGCCTAGCGGAGGTTTGTGACTAGCCCCGCTGCGTGCAGGGAACGCGGTGACGTCATACTGGCGATGCACGTTACCGGAGAGGCTGGATGACGCCCCGAATGATGCTGCCTGTGCGACCACCGGAGGGGTATAAGGTAAGCACCTGTATGCACATTGTTTGTAACCTGATGAAATTTCCGTTTAGAGAAATGAAACGTCGTTGAACACCGCTGTGTGTTGTCATTATTGGATACACCCGAGTGCCACTGGTGTTGGTATTGTATATTTGGTCGCAGCGCTGCTGTGACCTGTAGGCACCGGGGCCAAGTTATCGTGATTGGAAGAGTGCCAGCTCTACTGCTGAAGTATATATATATATATATATATATATATATATATATTTATTTTCACAAATATCCAGCACTCCCAGCATAATGCTCAATACTTGCGTCTGGTGCAAATTCCCCTTCCGTGGACGGTTAAACAGTCATATCACCAATTGCACTCAGGGGCGACTTGAAAATGAATACGACAACTGACACAGAGGTAACAGCCTCTGTTACCTCTGTATCAGTTGTCGTATTCATTTTCAAGTCGCCCCCGAGAACAGACTCCCCCGAGAACAGACTTCACTCCGCTGAACAGACAGTCCACACAGCTGAGCGTGGCACCACAGGGTCCTGGTTCCCACATCCTGCAGGCTGAGTACTGTTCAGTAGCCATCCCTGTAGTGCTCTGCAGGCGCGGCTCCCAGGATGTGCACAGTGAATCAGGGGGCCCTTTTTGATGGGGGTGGAAGGCTGTAGCATTGGGCCCCTGGGATTGTGGGGCCCTTGGGCATTTGTCCATTAAGCCCATGCATAAAGACATCCCTGCATACCCAGTATATCTATACAGTGAATTGATCCTTTGGGACCGATTCAGACCTACTTGCTGGGCTGTGTGTGTTCGGAGCCTAGAGAACAGGTTAATGCTGCCCTGATGCCCCACCGAATGCATACCCCCAACCATTCGTGCCCCTGCGCAAGGCTGCACATAGGAGAAATTACAGTATTTCCCCTTCTGTCTCTACAGCTCCCAGCCGCTGTGTGACCTCCGGAGTCATGCGCTGGATGCAAGGATTTAAGCAATTTCAGGGTGGGTGTCAACATCATGCACCTGCCCCTAGCAGGCAAAGGAATGCCTGTGTTTGGCCGGGCACTACCAGTGTTTGTGTGGGAGCACACACTATTTCTGTAGGCAGGCCCACGAAACGCCAGGGGTCCAGCCTGGCACGCCCCCGCCTGTCAGTCATGCTGGGAGAGCCTTGATAAGACATGTTTATTCTTTTTGATATTAAACAGAAAAAAAGAACTTGCAGAAAGATGGGAAGCCTTTGATGGGGGCTGCAAGCTTAAATGTAATATGAACAATATGTGACCTTATACCTCATTGCTTTATAGGGATACGTTCATTAGGTCTACAAAAACTATGTCGACAAGCATTGGGTCGACACCACTAGGTCGATAGGCAGCAAGGTCGACATGGGTCTAGGTCGACATGGGTCTAGGTCAAAAGGTCATTAGGTCGACACAAGCATTAGGTCGACATGGGCAAGGTTGACAGTCAAAAGGTCGACATGGGGTTTTTTGAGCCAACATGTGCTGACAGATGGTATTTCATGCCCTACCATCCACTAGGGCATGGTGGGAGAACAAAATAGTGTGCCTGAAGCATAGTGAAGTGAGCGATGTGAGGGGATGCGGTGCACTTCAAACTGTGTCCATGTCGATTGTGTCGACATTTGGGTAAAAAAACAGTGAAAAACCCCATGTCGACCCTTTGACTGTCGACCTTGCCCATGTCGACCTTATGCTTGTGTTGACCTAATGTCCTGTTGACCTAGACCCATGTCGACCTAGACACATGTCGACCTTGACGCCTGTTGACCTAGTGGTGTCGATCCAATGCTTGTTAACCTAGTTGTTGTAGACCTAACAACCCAAACCTGCTTATTATGGTTAGTATAGAGCCTCTGACAGACCAAGGGCCTTGTGTACTAAGCCTTGGATAAAGTGAAGAGAGGTAAAGTACCAACCAATCAGCTCCTATCATTTTGAAACCTGTGACATGGCAGTTAAAAGCTGATACGTTATCTCCATTTACTTTTCCCTTCCAAGGCATACTGTAGTACATAGACTCCTTGGTCTGTTATATTATGTAGTCTGTAACCCACAATAGACCCCCAATTAAGGTGCACCATCTTTCAATTTGGAAGATAAAGTATAACTTTTAGAACGTAAAGGTGGCCATACAATATTTATCTGAGGCTTGAAATTGCATCAGATTTCCCTTGAATTCCCTGGCAGCTTCTTGAGAGTCCTTCATGTCAGATTTTGGACTATATCACATGAGATATATTGCATGCAATTTATCAACCCGTGACAAATTCCATGTAATTTATGCATACACTTGTGTCATACAATTTATCTGATGGGCTGTACTAGCCATTTAAAGCTATGTAGAAGAGACTAGTAGCTACTGTACTCTACCTATGGGGCTAATTCATACTAGATAGGTCAGTCTGCGGTTATATTTCCTAAAGATGGAGCCCCTTTCGTTATTGCGAGGGCTGGCGATAGAATCGCCAGCCCTCACCAGGCCCCATTATCCATCAGAAGGGGGGACGCACGTACGAGGGGAGCGGGGAGCTCTGTCAGAAGGTGGGCTCGCGTCCCAGTCTGGGGGAGTCCCTCTCAGCCAGCGTGGACATTCTGTCGAGCGCTAGAGCTAAATGAGAGGGGCTCCATCTGTATATAAGGTCAACTTTCCAGGTCATTATGATAAATCATTTTTATCTCTTAATTTTGACTCCTCTTGGTTCAGAAGTGGCCCTGAGTAGTTCTATCAAAGCAGACAGAACCCCGAACAGCATCAGATCAAGATCAACCTGACCCCCATCCTCCACCACCAGTATGTGTACTATGCAGCAGTGGCGTCCGTGGTGGTCTGTCTACATGCGATTTAATGATTGCCAATTACTTATGGGCCTGTGCTCTGGACTTGCCTCCCAGGCTTTTAGTTGCCAGCCAGCCCCTGGATTCGATGCTATTATATGAATCATATACAACGTAAAATAATGACACATTTTTAATACTGGCACTGCTTTTGAAACCCAACCGTAGGTGCAAATAAACAGCTGGTTTAAGTATTGTATTACAGGTCGGGTATCCCGTATCCGGGCATCCGTATCCGAATTACTCCAAAAACCGTGGTTTTTTGGAATAATTCAAATTTTTTTTTTTGTTTCCCCCCCCCCCCCCCATACCCTCTTTTAATACTTACCAAGTCCTCCGGCGTCCACGGCAGGCCTTCAGCATCCTCTCCGGCGTCTCCAGCGGTCCCAGGAGTGCTTTGCGCGAGTGCGCGCGCCGGTGACGTCACCGGCGCGCCTGGGAACTTGCGCAAAGCACTCCTGGGACCGCTGGAGACGCCGGAGACGGTGCTGGTGGCCTGCTGTGGACGCCGGAGGACTCCATGGACACCGAGGGACCATCGGGGACCTACCAGGGGCAGGTAAGTATGACTAAAAAAAAATTATTCCAAAAACCGGAATATTCCCTTATCCGGAATGCTCGTGGTCCCGAGCATTTCGGATAAGGGAGACTCAACCTGTATTACTTCTGTGTGATGCTGTTTGTGTGTGCAGGATGGTGTATTACACTGTTCTATGGTCACACAGGAAAGGGAGCTGGCAGTCTATTGTTGTAAATATTATTTAATATAAAAGGTCACAGATTATAAGGGACAAAAAAAGAATGTACAGTATAATAGATATAACATGCCTTGACAATTACAACCACAGACTGTATATTACGGGAGATAATCTTAAATTAAAGCAAAGCAAACATAACAAAATCACCAACAATCTAGTGTAAAAATGTAGCCATATATTCCATGGCCAGAAATCAGTCACTGAACGCATTTCACCTGTATCCTGTACAGCGGTCTGGTGACATCAGAGATGGACTTTGGTAATTAGCAATTGATTGAAAAATAAAATGTTTTTCAGTAGGTTATTATCTCATACAGTCACAGTTATGCCTTTGGCCGGGAAAGGTTCTATTCCCTCCAGCGGGAAAACATAGTCCATTATATTTCTCCAATGCCAACCAGTAGGGCTATCAAGAAGGCCAGATTTCCAGGAACGTATAACAAAAGTGCCACAGTCTCCACGTTTATCTGTAATATATAATTATGTTAATCATCTTTTTGCATGTAATTTAAACATGAGTAGAAATCTTTTATTTTCTGTTTCATTTCTGCAATATATGTGTGTACACTAAGAGCCCAATTTAGACCTGCTCGCTAGGCTAGCAAGCAGGTTAACGCCGCCCCACCGAACACATGCCCCCCCTCCGCTTGCCGGAATCCCTCGGTACGCTGCAAGAGGTTGGATACGCTTACACATTCGCTCACATGCACTCGCACAGAGGAAAAATTATTCAATGTTTACACACCAAAATCAAATGATTTTTCCTTTATAGGCATATAAAAGTAACCCAGGACTTTCTTTTAAATAGGACGGTCTTCGCCAAATTGGGGGTGTGCGCTGACGTCATGTGACATCATCTGCCCGAACAGAACAGGCAGGGGCATTCCTGCGTTTGCTGGGGTCTGCCCAGCATTTCTATGGGAGCGCTCACCATTTTTGTGCCAACCCCAGAACACCCCTGTTAATCAGGCAGTGAGCGCACCGGCAAATAAAATAATAACTGAAGGCACTCGCTGCGTTTGCCCTTGTGCATTATCCCCAATGGGCAAGGCCAGACCCCCACCGGGGACTAGGCTGAATTTGGACCTGTGCGAACAGCTCTGAATAGGTCCCTAAGTAACATTGCTTGACCATAAGCATCTTTCATTGATAACCCGGATGTGCTTTGGAATGTGGACCATGCAGTTCATCGTGTTAGTTTCTCAACAAACACCAACATACACTGTACACTTCTGTTTGATGATTAATGTAAATAAACTGTGCACAATTGTATTAGTTAATACAATACTTGGGCAAAATATCCAATTTTTAACTCTTCATGTCAATAATGGGACCAATTTATGGGACCAATGGCCATTTGGATCAACTCAACTGATCAGGGCCGCATACACAATATTTTAGCAAATTACAAGCTAATTTCCAAAACATCAAATGCGGTGATATCATATGATCATTCTGATCATAAAAATCATTGACTATGGTGTGCCCTAGTCTACTAGTAAACACCGCCACTAGTCTTGGAGGATAATTTTGCCAATTGCTCATTAGTATTTTTAGGTGTTATGAGGATAAAGTTAAAAGGGTGTGAAAACATTAGTTTTTGCAATATTTTAGTAAAAATAGTATTGAGAAATTATGCCTAAAAGTATTGAAGAGTACTAATAATGAGGTTGTTTACCAAGAAGTAATGCAATATAATAGCAACAACTAAAAATATTAAAAAGTTTACCTTAAATTTAGTATCGTCATATAGATCTGAGGATAAAAAGAACACAAAGATTGTGAGTTATATTATGCACTAGGCTACGTATGTATATATATATATATATATATATATATATATATATATATATATATATATATATATATATATATATATATATAATGGTGTGGGGTATGATACTCCAATGAGGGCACTCACAACAATCTCAGAAGATTTCCTATCCTGACTCTGGGGCTGTGTGGTTGTTAACTGATATCCCGTCTTGAGAAAAGCCACCTGGTGGCCGTAATGTAGACTACAAGCTGTCTAATGTGGTAAAGTACCCTTAATAAAAAGAAATCTTCTGAGATTGTGGGGGGTGCCCTCATTGGAGTATCATACCCTACACCATTATATTATTGGGACACACTGTGTCACTTTAGGGGAGCACCCCAATAAATGAACACCCCCTTTAACACTAATTCAGTTACTGTGTTTGGGATGGTCTCACCTTTAAAAGCCATAAGGACATGGCAGTTGAGCTTTAACCCAGGAAAATAACACATGTTCATTTTAGCTATGATGTGTAAGCAGGTGCCAGGTTCCCATGAAAATCAGTTGGGTACTCTTTACCTAGAAGGGCGCCCACAATTTGGATCGTGGGCATCGTAAGGAAAAAAAAATCGCGAGCCACCGAGCCCCAAGCGTGGCGAGGGGACGCGGATACCTGTGAAGCCCGCGAGGGGACGCGTATACCTGTGAAGGTGTCCGCGTCCCCTCGCGGGGCTCGCTGCGCTCGCCAAGCTTCGGGCTCGGTGGCTCGCTGCGCTCGCCACACTTTCTATTCTCAGCTCCACGCCGATGTGGATAGTAGGGGTATGAAAAGGTCGGAGGACGCGTACCGCGTCCTCCGACCTTTTTCCATGAGCTCCTCTGTTTGTGTTCTCCAAATGTGTAAATGTTTGTTAAAATCAAGTGTTAAAAATGTGTAAGGTATACTGATGGGTAATATACATGCAGGCAGTTGGTAGAGGCACGGCGCTAACCCTATCCGTATTCATCTGATTCTCAGCCGGCTGGTGCCCGGGGCGCAGGCACGCTGCATTCCCCGAGTAAACGGCACAAATCATAGCCGTATAGCACAGCTACTAGAACGGCTAGCATAGGCTGCTACAGCTCCATATTAACGGACAGAAAGCAGTACATGCTAGCAGTGGCAAGTGACACTGCTCTAGCGGGGATAGTAGCCGGCAAATAGAAAGCGGCTATAAATCATATATCCCGCAGCTTAAGAGCATAATCACACATGAACTGGGATTATTGTGTATTTATAAATTGAAATCCAGAATTGCGCAAAAAATAAAAACCGCATATTAAAAAAACTGAGATTGGAAGATTGGAGCAATCCGTACACACTGTACAGTTAACGGATAATATAATATGCAACATTGGTAATAGACGCCCCTTTGCCTCACTGCCATGTAGAAAGCACTTATGCATGATACATCACTGTAACAAAATCACTCAGAAGCACACCGATCTTTAATACATAAAAAGCTTTACTTAGACAATTTAGCCATCCATTAGGTATGTTTAAGTGATGGTAGTGTTGGAATAAAAGATTATCACAAACACTTATTGTAACAAATAGCAAAATAACTATTGTCTCTGAGAAAACTATCAGAAACAAAGGGCGAAATGTAATGGGATGCGTTTTTTTTTTTTTTTGCGATTTTTCCCGCAAAATATGCCGTTTTCGGGCATTTCCCGAAAATCGCATATTTTATAGGGTGCGATTTGCGGGAAAAATCGCATTTTTTAAAGGTGCGATTTTTAGTTAGACTAAAAATCGCATCCAGATGTTTTCCCATTAAAAAGGATAGAAGTCGCATATTTAATGGGTTGCGATTTTTAGTAAAGCTTACTAAAAATCGCAAAAAAAATAGACCAGGTTCTGCCTGGCGCTTTTATCAGAAACATGCACAGATCATTGAGATCTGTGCATGGTTCTGTTGTAAAAAAAATAGTTAAAACAAAAAAAAAGAAAAAAAACGGCGTGCGGTCCCCCTCCTAAGCATAACCAGCCCCGGGCTCAAAAAGCCGGTGCTGGTATAATAAAATCCAAGGAACAATCAAGTTGGGGTTCCCTGGATTTTATAAAACCAGCACCAGGCTCAAGGTCCGGTGCTGGTTCCCAAAATACGGGGGACAAAATGACTAGGGGTCCCCCGTATTTTAAGAACCAGCACCGGACACAACCAGCCAGCAGGGTAATGCCACAGCCGGGGGGAGACTTTTTATACAAGTCCCCCCGGCCAAAGCATTAACCCCCTGGCTGGTCAGCATGGGCAGGGGTCCTGGGGAAGTGGGGACCCCCCCAATGAAGGGGTCCCCCCCCTCCAGGACTTACCAGCCCATGCTGATAGTCCGGGGCTGTCCTCCATGCCCCTGGGCTGTGGGCATCGGGCTGATGGCTTGTGTAAAAAAAAGAATGATAACTATTGTTTTACACTGGCGAACTATGAGTCCCAGCAAGCCTACCCCGCATGCTGGGACTTGGGGAACCACAAGTCCCAGCATGCGGGGCATTAAAGTGCCCGCTGGCACTTGTAGTTCTGCAGTGTAAAAAATAGTGCACAAAAGCACACTGACACCCTGTGAAATAAAACTTTAATACACACAAAACACACTGATACTTACCTACCTTGAGCCCGTAGGTCGGTCCCTGGATCCTGGATTCGTCCTCCGGGGCTCCAGGGCAGAAGAGTCCGGTTCCGGGGCCTTGGTCCTGGTTCCGGGGCTGGTCCTGGGGTTCCGGGGCTCCTGACGTGAAGAATCCGGGGTCCGGGATCCGTGGTAGTCCAGAGGGGTACCTAAGGAGGGAAATCCAACTCACCTGCTCCCCGGCGGCGACCTCCGGTGACAGCGCTGCTCCCGAATGGTACCCGGCTTCAAGGAGTTGGTCCGGCGCTGAGATGTTACTCCCTCGCCGTCTCTGAACAGAATGATTTCTCGGCCAATCAGGAGCCGAGAAAGTCGGCTCCTGATTGGCCAGAAATCATTCTGAATATAGACGCCGACGGAGTCACATCTCTGCTCTGGATGCGCTGAGATGTTACTCCGTCGGCGTCTATATTCAGAATGATTTCTGGCCAATCAGGAGCCGACTTTCTCGGCTCCTGATTGGCCGAGAAATCATTCTGTTCAGAGACGGCGAGGGAGTAACATCTCAGCGCCGGACCAACTCCTTGAAGCCGGGTACCATTCGGGAGCAGCGCTGTCACCGGAGGTCGCCGCCGGGGAGCAGGTGAGTTGGATTTCCCTCCTTAGGTACCCCTCTGGACTACCACGGATCCCGGACCCCGGATTCTTCACGTCAGGAGCCCCGGAACCCCTGGACCAGCCCCGGAACCAAGGCCCCGGAACCGGACTCTTCTGCCCTGGAGCCCCAGGGGACGAATCCAGGATCCAGGGACCGACCTACGGGCTCAAGGTAGGTAAGTATCAGTGTGTTTTGTGTGTATTAAAGTTTTATTTCACAGGGTGTCAGTGTGCTTTTGTGCACTATTTTTTACACTGCAGAACTACAAGTGCCAGCGGGCACTTTAATGCCCCGCATGCTGGGACTTGTGGTTCCCCAAGTCCCAGCATGCGGGGTAGGCTTGCTGAGACTCATAGTTCGCCAGTGTAAAACAATAGTTATCATTCTTTTTTTTACACAAAGCATCAGCTCCATGCCCACAGCCCAGGGGCATGGAGGACAGCCCCGGACTATCAGCATGGGCTGGTAAGTCCTGGAGGGGGGGGACCCCTTCATTGGGGGGGTCCCCACTTCCCCAGGACCCCTGCCCATGCTGACCAGCCAGGGGGTTAATGCTTTGGCCGGGGGGACTTGTATAAAAAGTCTCCCCCCGGCTGTGGCATTACCCTGCTGGCTGGTTGTGTCCGGTGCTGGTTCTTAAAATACGGGGGACCCCTAGTCATTTTGTCCCCCGTATTTTGGGAACCAGCGCCGGACCTTGAGCCTGGTGCTGGTTTTATAAAATCCAGGGAACCCCAACTTGATTGTTCCTTGGATTTTATGATACCAGCACCGGCTTTTTGAGCCCGGGGCTGGTTATGCTTAGGAGGGGGACCGCACGCCAGTTTTTTTTTTTTTTTTTTTTTACAACACAGCGCACAGTACTGAAAATGTGCCGATTTTCATGACTGAAAATCGCACATTTTCAGGACTAAAAAAGCGCCCGAAATCGCACCATATCGCACTTTTTTGCCGCAAATTCGCATCTCATTACATATGCGAATTCGCGGCAAAAAATGCGCTTTTTAAAGGTGCGATTTGGTGCGATTTTTTTCTTACGAAAAAAATCGCACCCTATTACATATCGCCCAAAGTATCCACATAGGACACTAAGGAGAACATACAGGAAAAATTAATCCTGCAAAGAAAGGACAGAGTAGAGCTGTGGTCATTCTTTGTTTTAAATCTCATTTCAGCTCTTTATTTCTTTCTATTTCATTTTAATATTTCACCGATTTTATTAAAAACTATTAAAGGCTAAATTTTATGTATCAATAATTGACTTTCAGTGCACCTACATTATACTTCTTTTTCTTGTTTATGTAATGTGTTAGTATGGAGATAAGACTGCACATGGGGGCGATAGGTATGTGGAGGTTGAATAAAAAATATTGTTATGATATGGATAAATGTATTATTAAGGGTCCCAGCTAGCGGCGCCTCCCTCTCTGAGACCACACACGGTCCGTTCGTTCACAGATGCAACGGCGGTGATCGGCAAAATGGGGCTCACCATTTCATACTGTATATTAAAAAATACAATTCCAGCAGAACAGCTTTTCTGTAACACTGTTGATGCCCAGTATACCGGATATTACCTTTAAAAAAAATGTAACGTGTATTTGTGCACATTGACCTCATAACAAAGAGATATCCTTTGTTTAATCAGAACCGCACTTACATGTGGATTTTTTAAATATATTGTTGTGTATTATGTGATTGTTTTTAATTAATTCAGCCTAACAATAACCTTCACAAGTTGTAATAAATACATTAATCCATATCATAATGATATTTTTTATTCAACCTCCACATACCTATCGCCCCCATCAGGGCCGAAACTAGGGTTTCTGGCACCCGGGGCAAGGCAGTCATCTGCTTGGCCTAGAAGACTTCCTGAAGTACATTTATAATGCATAGCAAAAATGTATTTTTATAACCAATATTACTTTTTCATATCCTATTATCAACTAGAAGTTAATTTAATTATTAAAAAAGAATATATGCCAGTGGCGGCTTTTTTTTTTTGCTGTATGTTTGGGTACCATTATGGTTTGGAACATGAGCATAAGCCAGCCATGAACCACCATAGTGAAAATGTTTAAGTGACCTCATATAGAGCTACAGTATATGATCTGCTTCAAATACATGTGTGTGCTGTTATCACAAGTGTGTTGTTTATACTGTACGTGCAAGGTAAAAATGTGTTTTAGACCAAGCATCCAACATTTAGAAGTGCAGTTTTTAGATGAAAAAAAAATTCAAAATAATTATTTCTAGTTTGCATTGGTGATCAAACACAAACAGTGTTGATAGTGGAGTTGCTTATTGCATTATGTTAATTCCTAAGGTGAGTATTCATTCCCTAAACAAGATGGCCACCAAGGATAATACTGCACAGATATCTTCTGCTTAGCGTGTTGTATAAACGTGTATTAGATCCTGAGACCCTTTACTTTATCCCACTGTAATTGATGTTCCAGAATCCTTCACCACTTCCTCGTGAAAGGACAGTCATCAGCCAATGAGCTGCCTACACCCCTGCTCTGCTACAGCCTCCAGGCTCCACTCCAACACCTTTTTGCTTACCCAATGTATTGTAATTTACAAGGGCTTTCTAGTAAATAAATTGCACCTTCCATTTCACAGCTCAATTGAGAACCAACCAGTGTACAGCTGTACATTCACTTGCAGAAATAAACCCCAAAGCTGCTTACTGTGAGTTACGGGAATTGTCAGTGCCTACACAATAACTGCAGCAGTGTACAGTACTTTGCTCACAAAACTACACTCACATTCAGACACCATACTGTCAATGGCTGCTGATTGCAACAAACCCTGTTCTGCTCAAGCTGCCCTCCATTGTATCACAAGGAGTATGGCTGTAAAATGCTTATATTAAGTAAAATATCCACTGGTTGAACAACTGGGCTGACTATAGTGTTAGGACATTCTGCTGGTGTGTACATAATTCTGCCATACCACCACAAAATGGGGGATCAAGCCATGAAGCCTTGACTGTTACCCACAAAGCCATGCTACCTCTTTTACAGTGCACCAGGTGTCACCAATATTAGTGACACCTCTTGGACACAGGCTCCGGACAAACACTGCTAAAGGACACAAAGTGAAGACAGCACAGAGTGTTTCTAGTGAAGCGTGTCAGTATAGAGACTGATTAATGTCCATAATCTACAAATATGCTGAGAACATGTATACATAAGCTATAATCATAGTATGGCGTATCAAGCTAAAAGGCGAAGAAAGACATAGGTAAGGATGTTCTACCTGTAGAGCAACATACAGTATGTACCAGTGCTCGAAGTGGAAATTTTAAAGTGGTGGTATGGAAAAGCAAATGAAAAGGGGGTGGTCATTGGAAAGGGGGCATGGTCACATATAAAGGGGCGTGGCCACATTGTCAGATACACATGCCCCCACAGTGCCGGTTATGCCCCCACAGTGCCAATAAGTATGCCCCTACAGTGCCAACAATGCCCCACAGTGCCAACAATGCCCCCACAGTGCTAACAAGTATGCCCCCCACAGCTCTTCCCATAGTGTAAATAATCACATCTAGAATTATTATTATTAAAAAAAGTAGTTAGTGTTATGTTACACTTAGTACACTAAATGAGTATAGTAGAAATATCATAGAGTTTCTCACCTTTTGATTTTAGCTGCAAATTGATCTCCAGGATAATGTAGAACAGAACTTCCCATGAAAAAAATCCCCCCATCGTCTTGACCATCCAGCGAGTTGGAGTTCGGTCCGCAAGGATTATTCCAAGGAAAATAGCAGCCACTGATGGTGGGCAGAAAGTGATAGGTTTAGTAGTGGTAGCAAATTAAGATTAATTAACAGTCTAAATGAAAAACATAAGTGCAGGCATACATTTAACAGAGATACACAAATATTCTAGTATTACCTGCTAGTATCTTTGTCACTAGAGCGTTGAGTCTATGCACCCAGTTAAAGATGATCCGCCTGTGGATGGAAATACATGTTCATATGGTCACATACATAACTTTAAGCTACTATTACAGTCACAACATTTAAGATTTAAGAGAAACTAGGGGTGGAATTTAATAGGATGAGAGATTCAGAAAGTGAGAGATTTGGTAAGAAATCTCCAGGTTTTTTTAAAGCGGCAATCATTTGTACTGCAAAACCGGTTTGATTTAGCAGTGTACATGATTGCCGCTTTAAAAAACCTGGAGATTTCTTACCAAATCTCTCACTTTCTGAATCTCTCATCCTATTAAATTTCACCCTAGATATTTGTTTTGTTTTTAAGATTTAGAACAGTTGTGTAACCAGGAATCAGGCAATATTGACCTGAACAAAATTCTTCCCTAGAAAGCTTTACCTGCTGCTGTCTGGGGCTGGACGAAACAAAGCTATAATGGGTTGGAAGAATGCCAGTATGGTGACTATACATCCAATGACTGCATGGGAACATGTGCCCTGTGGAGAAACAAAATGCAGTGTGGTTAAAGCACCTAATCAGTTCTACAGCCTCAGTTGTCACCGATTTGTGGCTTTAATCTTAAAATCTCATCCCTACCTTGGTACCTCTATAGTGCATCAGCAAAGTGTTGAAACATAAATAATGACTAGTGAATGGCTGCATTGTGCATGAAAGCTATTTTAGAAAAGAAACACATAGAGAAGTACATTTGGTAAGTTTGAACATGTGCGACCAGTACAGCAGAATAATCCTGATGCAGCATCAGGTGATTAGCCAACCATAATGCTACCATACTTCCCAACTCTCCTGATTTTCGTGGGAAAGTCACATTTTCTTTTGGACTGTCCCGTGTCCCATCCAGGACCGACAGTATCCCGCCCGCCCTGGATGGAACTCTGCTCTTCTGAGCACAGCAGCAGGGAATAGACACTATTCATGGGCCAATTTGAGGAGGAGTATATATGAAGTGGACCCTTTGGCGCGGATCTGGTATTCTATGGCCGTTACATAGGTGATTTCATTATAATTTGGAAAGGAGACTCAGTTAAAGTACAGAATTTTATTTCACATTTGAACACTAATGAATATAATCTTAAATTCACACATTGTTTTGATCACAACACAGTTAATTTTCTTGATTTGTCTATCTCCAGAAGCATAACTACTAGTAATTATAAAAAGAAAGTAGACACAAATAATTTCTTGCATTTTTCAAGCGGCCACTATAAACCCTGGTTAACAAATATTCCACTCAGCCAATTAAATAGATTACGTAGAAATTGTACAACCATAGATTCATTTAAAGAACAAGCCTGACGTATTTGCCAAGATTTTGAAAAGAGGGGATATCCCAGAGAATTATTAAACAATGCATATATGAAGAGTATAAATACGGATAGAAAATCTTTACTTGTCCCTAAAGAAAAAAACACGAAAAAAAATTATGATTTTGATAAAAACCAAAAAGCCTATGACGTGTTATCTAAATTTAATTCAAAATCTGAGCAACTTAAAAAAACTCTCAAAAGAAATTATACTATTTTGGAACAAGACCCTATTCTTAACAAAATAATTGACCCACAACTTAAAGTAGTATTTAGAAAAAAAATGAGTTTAAAATCAATAATAGCCCCAAGTAATTTAAAAGCAGAAGCAACATCTGAAAAAAAGATCAAATAAAACATGGTTAGGAAGAGATACACTTAATGCTATAAATGTAATCAAACAAGGTGTATTACATGTAGCCATATACCTAGTTAGACTGTGGAGGTGGAATCATTTGCAAACAAAAAGAAATTTGTTATAAAATAATTCATAAATTGCAATACTATGTATTGCATTAATGTATTACAATGTATACGCACCCTTCAATATGTCGGCCGCACAACAAGAAAACGAAAAGATAGATTTAGGGAAAATCGGTTAAACATCATAAAGAAATTCCCCCACCACAGTGTCTCTAGACATATGGTTGAATTCCACCAAGAAAACAGAGGGACTCAAAATGTTTGGGGTTCATCACGTGCATTCTACAACTACAGGTGGAGATAGGTATAGAGAGTTAAGCCCAGTACACACAGGGGGATATATCGCCGAAAACGGGAGTGCGGACCTGGCCATATATCGCCGGTGCACACTCCCATCGCGGGCAATATGGTCGCTCAGCGACCATATTGCCCGCAATGTTAGACAAAATCGCTCCCCGTGTGTACACAGCCTCAGCAGCGAAGGAGGCATTTTGGACTTTTCAAATGCAAACCCTGACACCTATGGGGGTAAATGCCAACATAGATTTAGAATCCTTTATGTAAGAAGTTATTTATGGGTCTATAAAGATGTACAATAACAATATGTCAAAAAGGTTTTTCATGGTTTTTTTCCCTATATATTTCTTCTTTTTCCCTCATAACAAATGAGGCTAAATGGTATGAAGTCCTTGTCTTGGGGTTAAAAATTATTTGAAAATAAAATAAATTAGCTAAAGACCTATGGGGTGGACGCATGTTTGGAGAGAAGGGGGAGCGCTGTGACTCCTGTATCCGGCTATCCCCGTGCTGCAGGCTGGCACTGCGGTTGGGGAGGGCATGGACCGGATCCCATCCAGGTGTCTCCCTATGGGCGAGTAACTTAACAATAAACAATGACCAATGATAATAAATCATACAATTTTGTATTGAATAAGCTAATTTTTTTATCTATATCTATATTTAAAAATATATATATATATATATGTAACATATGGGCCTGACAATAAGAGAAAAATATCTGTACATTTGGAAGGAAGATAGTAATGAATGCTGTAGAATGTGTTGAGCCGTGTGGCGCAGGAGAACTGACACCAGATTCACTATAAAGGAGATTTCGGATTCAAGTCCATCTTGAGACACATAGGAATAGGCCTTATTCTAGTTCACTCTTTCTGACAAAATCCTTCTTAGATGGACAAAAACATGTGCATTGCAGGGGGGCAGATGTAAAATGTGCAGAAAGAATTAGATTTGGTATGAAAATGGGTGTCCAAAAGGAAGGACCAAGGAAGAACAAAAATGGGTTTTTGGGGCACACTTTATGCAAATAAGTAAAGAGATGTAGAATGATAAATTATCAAGTTAATATATAGCTTTTATTAGGGTTCACTTAAAATATATGTGCGCGTCAATTAGCGGCGTCATAGATAAGAGAATTAAGACAAATTAGAATATGTCAATTAGATTCTAAAAAAACATATAATAAACATAATAGAAATAATTACAGTAATAGTAAATCACGATCACGATAAATTGGCGAAAATTTTTCACCTGGGGGACCACCCCCTGTGTGTTGATGTGTTTTAAGCGTCTGGAGGTTAAATAGATAACATATGGTATGGTGTGTTACAAGTAAGTATTAATGGCAGTTGCGGGTACCTGCTGTGAGATTTGACGGATAGAGGGGAATAAGAACAGAACAATGGTCTTTTCTGAGGTACCTGGTGTTGTGCAATCACCTGTAATTGATACGACACCAGATAAGTTTACAGGTGATTGCACAACACCAGGTACCTCAGGAAAGACCATTGTTCTGTTATTATTCCCCTCTATCCTTCAAATCTCACAGCAGGTACCCGCAACTGCCATTAATATATACTTGTAACACACCATACCATATGTTATCTATTATATTTATATTAGTTATTTATATCTAATTGACATATTCTAATTTGTCTTAATTCTCATATCTATGACGCCGCTAGTTGACGCGCACATATATTTTAAGTGAACCCTAATAAAAGCTATATATTAACTTGATCATTTATCATTCTACATCTCTTTACTTATTTGTATAAAGTGTGCCCCAAAAAAACCGTTTTTGTTCTTCCTTGGTCCTTCCTTTTGGACACCCATTTTCATATAGCGTTTTTGCTGAACCTTTTTGGGAGCACCACCAACCCAGCACCACTGACAACACCTGTCAACATTGGTCGCATGTTGGTATAATCAGTATCTAGTGCCATTACCTTTTGTATTCTATTACCTATTTAGCCTGTGACGATCCCCCCCTGCCTTTGAAAGAATTAGATTTGGGTTAGTTATTTTTTTCTGTGTAGGGTAAATACTGACTGCTTTATTTTTACACTGCAATATATACAGTATCTCACTTTGAAGTAAAACCCCTCCCAAATCTAATTCTCTCTGCACAAGTAACATCTGCCCCACCAGCAGTGCACATGGTTTTGTCCATCTAAGAAGGAATTTGTCAGAAAGAGTGAACCAAAATAACCCCCTATATGTACTCATACATATATATATATATATATATATATATATATATATATATATATATATATATATATATATATATATATATATATATATATATATATATAGGAATGTGTGGTGCACTAAGCGCTACAACCTGTTTTAGTGACAGTTGTGATGTGACAAAAATATGTAAAAAAATATATATATAATACACTCCAAGAAGATACAAGGGGCTGCAAAGAGTCTCTGGTGGTCACGTTTTTCCGACGTGGCCGGTTTTGTAGGTATAGTCAATGATAGACAATTGCGCCTTCAGTGTAATAGTGACAATCCTTAAATAATTAAGTGATGTGCGTACCGGAAATATTTGAAATATTCACGTGTAGAAAGGTCTTTCTTACGTTCCAGTGCACGGGCAGGGAGATGTGGCGCTAGACCATAAAGGAACTCTGCGCTAACACCAGATGGTGTGAGAGCGCCCCCCGCCCCTCATACACGGCCGGAGAGATGCTAACTCCGTGCCGCGAGTGGATGTGCGCATTGCGCATGCGCGATTCACTCAATGGGAGTCAAATCTCCCAAGATCCTTCAGGCGAATCTCGCACATGCGCAGTGCATGTATGAGAACGCCGATGAACCCGGAAATTGATTAGAACAGGGTTATATATACCCTGTAGGTGCATAGTCTCCTCTCACATGACCCTTGAAGAAGTCCCAAACAAAGAAAAGGGGATGAAACGCGTTGGTCACACTGGACACCTACCTCCACTCTCCAATGTGCATTGATGCACACTTCAGATAAGCTTTTTTAACATTGTTAAATTGTACGAGTCCATTACCTATGTTTTTTATTTTTCTATTAAAATCTTTTATAAAACGTTATCACACTATCCAGTTTCTCTACCCCCTCCATTTGGTGGGAGGTTTGTCTATTTAAGGTACCCAAACTTTGAAAGGCTACAGGGGTCCTTATCAACATTGGACCCCTGTCAAATGTGAGTCAAATATTTTAATATTTAGCACTTTTCACTGGGTGTAATTCAAGTTTTGACCACACGGTGGCAGCAAACCACCATTTATTACCAGTCACCTTTATAGCAATTTCTGCTTTTAATACAAAATATCTCCCTTGGATCCTATACCTTTTCCGAGTCTCGTGACTGTGGACAGGAAGGACCGGATAGGAGACGGATATAAGAAAGACCTTTCTACACGTGAATATTTCAAATATTTCCGGTACGCACATCACTTAATTATTTAAGGATTGTCACTATTACACTGAAGGCGCAATTGTCTATCATTGACTATATATATATATATATATATATATATATGCCATGGGGAAAGCAGCCACTCTGGGGCTGCTTTAAGTGAAAAAATTTTTTTTATGGTGCGCACCATTAAAGAATTTTTTTCACTTAAAGCAATTCCGGAGTGACGCCTTCTTTCCCCATGGCATATACATAGGGGGTATACACCTCCTAGGCTGGCACCGGGGACGAATACTCAGCTGCCTCTTGTCGGCATAGGAGTGCCGGGCAACTACACTGTATATATATATATATATATATATATATATATAAAAAAAGTACTTGAATATTGTAGCGCTGAGGGTATGTAGAAATCAATAAGTCCAGCAATACCACCTGAGATTAACTCAGGGGAACAGATGCACCAAAGTCCTTTTAAAGACTGCAGCTCAATCTCCCAACAAGCTCCTGGGTTCAGCGGAGAAACAATCTGGGTAAAAACAAAGGAATGGGAAGAGAGCGCTTCCTGGTGTATTAAAAGAGATTTTATTGGACACCAACACGGTAAAATCCCAGGTACAACAATGACTTTGCCCGTACCTGTAATAAAGACACTGTGGGCTGGCTACCACACGGCTTAAACAGTATAACCACAAACGACAGGCTGCTCACACGGTCCGTACTATAGGAGGCGCCGGGTCTCAGTATCGTGCTGACGCTGGATTGCGCCGCATAGAAGCGGGACACCGGTGGGCGAGAGACAGACGTCCGAGGAGACACAGGAGAGCAGGAACGTAGCAGGCCACGCCCTGACGCGTTTCGTCACTGGGGACTTCGTCAGAGGGCGTGGCTACTGCTGACGTTCATGCTCATTACATACTACACAACTGCCAATCACAGTGCGAGGGCCCGACTCGTCTGGGCAAATAGAAAAAAAGCTGGGGAATACACAGCTGTTTATTATTACATATAAAAGTTGTCAAATGACTGAACAAAATATATTTAAAAACATGTTTCAGAAATATAGGAATTATACCCTATACCACTAACGCTAATAAATAGAGCGTATTAAAACGGAGAAAAATATATATATATATATATATAGGAGAAAAAAGAAGAGTAAAAATCAGCCGCGCACATATATTGGCAGCTGTACCACACAGTAAATATTGCATAAGCAACAATATTAAAAAGCACATTAATTCATACATAAATATAATAATGCGAAAATTCCATAAAAAACAATTAATGAAAAATACACATATATTGTCGACACAGCACAAAAGTCGACTTATTACAGTCAATTTATATAAAATGCAATATATTAGGCAATAGTTAGTAGATGTTTGGCATAACAACATACCAGGGGGCTATGAGAACATACACTTAGTTAATAAAAGGGGTAATCTCGTATCCCTCATTCAAACCATGGGGAACAAGCGTATTGAGAGTCAAAATCCATGACGTCTCACGTTTTAATAGAAATTTTTCCATATCACCCCCTCTTTTAGGTTGCTGTATTCTTTCAATACCCTTTACACGTAGGCTAGAAGGGTCACACCCATGTACTTCTTTAAAATGTCGGGATACCCCATGGTTTGTGACCCCATGTTTGATGTTTCTAATGTGCTCAAGGATACGGGTCTTCAGGCACCTTTTAGTTTTCCCGACGTACCTTAAGCCACATCCACATTTAAGAAGATAAACTACAAAGACAGAATTACAGTTAATAAAATCTTTGATTCTGCAATCTGAATCCCATATATTTGCGCCTTTTTCAACAAAGGGACAGACCTTGCAGCCATTACAAGGGAAACTGCCCTTTATTGATAAAAAAGTGTCACTAGGAGTCCGTGACGGCAGACTCGCTAGCTGACTTTTAGAGACCATAGATTTGACTGTTTTTGCACGTCTAAAAACAATTTTTGGCCATTCTGGTAAATGATTGGCCAGGATTGGGTCCAATTTTAAAACGTTCCAATGTTTCCTGAACATCGAATGCAGTTCTTTGTCACCATTACTGTACTGGGTTGTAAACATAGTGTCAAAGGAAGTACTAGTATTTGGGGAGGGGGGGACCTCATTTTTAGTGACCAAAAGGTTTCTCCTGTCAAGATTTTTGGCTCTTGTTAATGCTGATTTGATAATGCTTTCGGGGTAACCCTTCTCTCTGAACCTCTCAGTGTAGATAGAGGCTTGATCATCAAAGACCACAATGTCAGAACAATTTCTTCTCAGCCTAAGAAATTGCGAATAAGGAATGTTGTCACGCCAGGGACCATAATGGCAACTCCTGTAGTCTAAATAATTATTAGAGTCAACCGCCTTGAAGTAAGTGGATGTTTCAATACATTCAACAGCAGGATATTTGTCAACACTCAATAGTATATCAAGAAATTCAATCTTCCTATGCTGAAAGTTTGAAGTGAACTTGAGATTGTGTTCATTAACATTGATATGAGCCATAAAGTCATTGAATATCAACTCATCGCCCCTCCATATAATGACGATATCGTCGATATATCGTTTTATCAAGACGATATTTTCTTTCCACAGACCTGTGAGACAGCTAGTTTCCCAGTCTGCCATATATATATTGGCCAGACTGGGTGCGCAAATCGTACCCATCGCTGTCCCACAGGTCTGCAGGAACCATTCATTAAGAAACTCAAAATAGTTGTGTTTTAACACAAAACGAAGACACTCGCACAAGAAATTTATCATATCACCCGACATATTGACATCTAACCTCAGGCGGGCATCTACAGCCTGTATACCCTTTTCATGTGGTATACTTGTGTATAACGCCTGAACGTCTATAGTGGCAAATTTATAATCAGGATGCCACTTGATGGATTCAATAATTTGAAGTAGATGTGTCGAGTCTCTGATGTAGGTCTCAATTAATGGTACATAGACCTTAATGTAAGAGTCCACATACTCTGAGATGCGTGAAGTTAACGACCCAACCCCTGCAACTATAGGTCGCCCCGGTGGTTGCAATGCATTTTTGTGCAGTTTGGGCAGGTGGTAGAATGTAGCAAGGTTGGGGGTATTATTCAGTAAGTATCTATGTTCTTGAATACTTATGAGTTTCTGGGTTAGGCCCTTTTTTAGGAGCTGTTCAAGTTCTCCCAAATACAAATTAGTGGGGTCACTTCCCAATTTAACATAAGAATGTTCATCTAACAAGAGGTTATAGGCTTCATTGACATAGTACTCTCTATCCATGATGACTGTGCCACCCCCTTTATCAGCATTCTTTATCACAATGCTGGTGTCTGATGTTAAGTTAAGAAGGGCATCCCATTCCTTTTTACTTAAATTATGCTTATTTTTATTTTTATTTAAAGCACACATTTTCTCCATATCCTTTTTTATAAGTTCGGAAAAAAGGTCTATGTATGGACCCCTGGACTCCACAGGGTAATATGTGGACTTGAGTTTTAACCCAGAGGAAGGAACCGAAGTCTCAAGATGTTGGCTTGGTTCATTACTTACATTTTTCCTTAAAAAATGACGTTTTAACGTTAATTTACGTGTAAAAAGATTTAAATCAATTAACAAATCGACTTTATTGGGAGCTTTATTTGGAGCAAAGGATAGACCCTTTTGGAGTACAGATATTTCAAAGGGAGTTAAAGTTTTTTTAGAAATATTAAAAATACCTTTAGGAGCAATATCAGTATTGGTATTTTGGACAACAGCGGGTTCTTCTATCATTGTATGTATCTGAGTTTTGGTTCTCGTCCGGGAACCTCTTTGTCCCCGCCTTCCCCTAACCTTCTTTTTAGTCTCATTGGTGTTCTCTGGGAAGCTGACGGTCGACCCGATGTGTCGGCCGTTTCCCCTAGTCCTAAAAAATGTTGGTTTTCAAGGTTGGGGTTATCAAGTGGTTCATATTTATTTCTATGTTCCCACGATTTGCGTTCATATTTATCAAATACTGGTTTGTTCCATGATTTTTTGGGATCTTTTATTCCATATTTATTTCTAAAGGGCACCTGTCTCCAATTATTTGTTTCCTCCCTTCTATTGCTATATGACCTGAGTCTATTTCTCAAAGTGCTGTTTTTAAACTTGTTATTATGAGGTGACTGGATCCTCTCATTGTCATTAAATTGTCTCCGATGAGACGAATTTCTAACGTAGGACTGTTTATTGTAACCAGTATTTTGCTGGCGAGTAAGGTGCCAGGTCCTCACCTGGTTTGTCTGATAATCAGTCTTATCACGCAAAAACTTTTTCTGTTTATTTTCCATAATTTTATCCTCAATATTAGAGACTTTTTTATCAATATCAAGTTTTGCGATAGTTAGTGATTCTTTATCATATTTCTCATCTAGAGTGGGTAAAATAAGAGCTATCTTTTTTTCTACCTCTGCTAGGACTTTCTTCTTTTCAAAAATCAGGAGTCGCATTAGCTCAAATGAGCACTCATCTAATATTCTATGCCACTCCTTCATACATTTCTCATCATCAGAACCTGTAGTGGGGGCCTTATTGATTCTTAAACCACGTGGTACACGTCCACAGGAGACATAATTATCAAGTCCCCTAATGTCCCACCAAGTTTTAGCCTCTTTTATCAAGAGTCTTTCAAGATCCACTAGCCCACCAACATTAGTCGACATAGTTTCATTTTCAGCAGCGGGTGTCGACAATTCTGAAAATATTCTTAATGAAGCCTGTGAGCGTTTGTCATTTAACTCACTATTCCTAGACATTTTTATATAATGAGAAACAATAATATAACACAGAAAAATAAGCTCAAATGGCACTACACACACAAAGCTGCTAAAACAATATTCCAAACCCAAAGGAAACAGACAGAAAAAATACTTGAATATTGTAGCGCTGAGGGTATGTAGAAATCAATAAGTCCAGCAATACCACCTGAGATTAACTCAGGGGAACAGATGCACCTAAAAGAGGGGGTGATATGGAAAAATTTCTATTAAAACGTGAGACGTCATGGATTTTGACTCTCAATACGCTTGTTCCCCATGGTTTGAATGAGGGATACGAGATTACCCCTTTTATTAACTAAGTGTATGTTCTCATAGCCCCCTGGTATGTTGTTATGCCAAACATCTACTAACTATTGCCTAATATATTGCATTTTATATAAATTGACTGTAATAAGTCGACTTTTGTGCTGTGTCGACAATATATGTGTATTTTTCATTAATTGTTTTTTATGGAATTTTCGCATTATTATATTTATGTATGAATTAATGTGCTTTTTAATATTGTTGCTTATGCAATATTTACTGTGTGGTACAGCTGCCAATATATGTGCGCAGGTGATTTTTACTCTTCTTTTTTCTCCTATATATATATATATTTTTCTCCGTTTTAATACGCTCTATTTATTAGCGTTAGTGGTATAGGGTATAATTCCTATATTTCTGAAACATGTTTTTAAATATATTTTGTTCAGTCGTTTGACAACTTTTATATGTAATAATAAACAGCTGTGTATTCCCCAGCTTTTTTTCTATTTGCCCAGACGAGTCGGGCCCTCGCACTGTGATTGGCAGTTGTGTAGTATGTAATGAGCATGAACGTCAGCAGTAGCCACGCCCTCTGACGAAGTCCCCAGTGACGAAACGCGTCAGGGCGTGGCCTGCTACGTTCCTGCTCTCCTGTGTCTCCTCGGACGTCTGTCTCTCGCCCACCGGTGTCCCGCTTCTATGCGGCGCAATCCAGCGTCAGCACGATACTGAGACCCGGCGCCTCCTACAGTACGGACCGTGTGAGCAGCCTGTCGTTTGTGGTTATACTGTTTAAGCCGTGTGGTAGCCAGCCCACAGTGTCTTTATTACAGGTACGGGCAAAGTCATTGTTGTACCTGGGATTTTACCGTGTTGGTGTCCAATAAAATCTCTTTTAATACACCAGGAAGCGCTCTCTTCCCATTCCTTTGTTTTTACCCATATATATATATATATATATATATATATATATATATATATATATATATATATATATATATATATATATATATATATATATATATTAGACATGTGCGGCGGCCACTTTTTCGGGTTTTGGTTTTGGATCTGGATCTCCCTTCGTGTTTTGGATCTGGATTGGTTTTGGATCTGGATTTTTATGAAAAAATGCTAAAAATGGCTAAAATAACAGAATTTGGGCCTGTTTTTGCCCCTAAAGTATTATTGACCTCAATAACATTAGTTTCCACTCATTTCTAGTCAATTTTGATCACTTCACAGCTTACAAAATTGTTTTAATTTACTGTAGTTGGGCCAAAAGTTTATACCGAGGTAGCTGGATGACTGAGCTAAGCGACAGAAGTGGGCCTTACACTGGACCTTACACTTCCAACCTGGCACATCTTGGAAGCAGAGCGGCACTGCAGGGGCAGACAGGGTGGCAGTTTAATAAATTACCCCCAAAAAAGAGAAATGCTCCAAAGAGCAAAAAATACAAAGAGGTATCGGCCTTGTCATGACTGGTGGTAGCAGCTTCAGCACTTCTATCAGGTTGCTGATCTCCCACTATTTCCTCCTCAATCATCCTCCAAAAATGTGTTTTTATTTTATTTATTACTTTTATTTATTTTTCTTACTTTACACTGGACACAGCCTGTCACACTGGACACAACCCCTGGACACTGGACACTGCCCCTGGACACAGCCCGTCAGCCTGGACACCGCCCCTGGACACCGCTCCTGTACACTGGACACAACCGTCACCCTGGAGACAGCCCCTGGACACAGCCCCTGGACAATGGACACAGCCTCTGGACACCGCCCCTGGACACAGCTCCTGTATACTGGACACAGCCGTCACACTGGACACTGCCCCTGGACACAGCCCGTCACCCTGGACACAGCCCCTGGACAATGGACACAGCCTCTGGACACAGCTCCTGTACACTGGACACAGCCTCTGGACACAGCTCCTGTACACTGGACACAGCCCGCCACCCTGGACACAGCCTCTGGACACCGCCCCTGGACACAGCTCCTGTACACTGGACACAGCCGTCACACTGGACACTAGATATAGCCCGTCACACTAGACACTGGAAATAGGCCGTCACACTGGACACTAGATATATGCCGTCATACTGGACACTAGATATATGCCGTCACACTGGACACTAGATATAGCCCGTCACACTGGACACTAGATATATGCCGTCACACTGGACACTACATATATGCCGTCACACTGGACACTAGATATATGCCGTCACACTGGACACTGGATATAGGCCGTCACATTGGACACTGGATATAGGCCATCACACTGGACACTGGATATAGTCCGTCACACTGGACACTGGATATAGTCCGTCACACTGGACACTGGATATAGTCCGTCACACTGGACACTAGATATATGCCGTCACACTGGACACAGCCAGTTACACTGGACACTGGATACAGCCCGTCACCCTGGACACAGACCCTGGACAATGGACACAGCCCCTGGACAATGGACACAGACCCTGGACAATGGACACAGACCCTGGACAGTGGACACAGCCCCTGGACACAGCCCCTGGACAGTGGACACAGCCCCTGGACAGTAGACACAGCCCCTGTACACTGGACACAGCCCCTGTACACAGCCCCTGTAACCTGGGCACAGCCCCTCACACACTGGACACAGCCCCTTGTATTATGGACAATGCAGCCCCTGCGTGTGAGCACTGCAGCACCTAGTTTACAACAAAATAAAAAATCACACTAAATAAATCACAGCACAGGGCACGGAGCACGGAGCATGGAGCAAAGAGCAGAGAGGACGGAGCACAGATCCCAACCACCCTCTTCCCTCTCCTATAATGGAGGGAAGATGGTGGGCAAGCGTGGGTCTTATATAGAATCCAGATCCCGCGAGAATCTTACAGCGCGATGATGACGTTTTGCCTCGTTTTCGGTCCGGAATTTAGGCGGGAACTCCCGAGCCGGCTCGGATCCTGACTCGGATCACCATATTCGGATCTGTTGGATCCCGGAGATTCGGACCCACTCATCTCTAATATATATATATATATATATATATATATATATATATATATATATATATATATATATATATATATATATATATATATATATATATATATATATATATATATATAGACAGGGGGGGTACTGTTGCTGCGCTCACACTCTTTATGAGGTATTTCACGGCAGGCTATGCTGTCTTCTCAGATCAGTTCCTTTTAGGATTGTCCAAGAGCAAATATGTCCGTTATATGGATGGCTGCTTATTTCTCCTGTTGAGATGTTTGTTGTGGCGTCTTAGGTAAATTCACTGGGAAAAAGGGGTGAGAAAATAGCGCTCTATAGTGTAGTAAGTTTCATATCCATTTTGGATTTAAATAATATTGTGCGTACCGTATAAAAGTAAATATTGTGCTCATCGATCAATTCTTTGTCTGTGTGGGTTTTTACCAGGATAATACCCGGATTATGCCGTTTCCAAAGAATCCTCTTGTCCACAGGTTCTTTCAAATCCCGTGCAATTTAGGACCATGTATCCCACAGTGGAAAAGAAAGAGAACTCCAATTATAATAAAAAAGGAGTTTTTTAATGAAAGTGCACCAAAGTAAAGTGAACAAAATTTCTTACATAAGTAAAATTGGTGCTGGAGTAGTGAACGGTTATCCCTCAACGCGTTTCATCACTTATGCCATATGCAAATGACTGGACTTCATCAGGAGAGTAGTTACAAAGGTTCCTACAATGTTTATTTATAGGGTGGCCACTTAGACATACACGCCGTATATGGCGTTTCCGGGTTGCGTAATTAGCGTATCAGTGCGCATGCGCGAGACTCCCAGGGTCTCGCGTGCGCTACTAGTTGTCACGGACGCTCAGTATCGCGTCTCTGTGTAATTGAAGCTATAGCGCCGTACAGCATCCTCTCGCGCCTGCGCGAGACTCCTGTAGTCTCGCGTCTGCACGGATGTTGCTGTGGACGCTTTCTCATCACTATGTGAGTGTGTTTACATACTTTGGAGACGTATCCTTGGAAGCGCCCTATCCCTTTCTTTATGCTGGGCGTTCCTATGTGCTGGGCGTTCCTTTATAGTCACTATGTGAGTTTGTTTATATACTTTGGAAACGTATCCTTGGAATCGCCCTCTCTCTTTCTTTATGCTGGGCATTCCTTAATGTTTTATATATGTCAGTGACAGCATGGTATTAGTCTGTGTTCGTACCCATTATATTAGTATCAATAGCTCAAAAATATGCCACGCCATAAATAACATTTACAGATTTTTACTGCTAAAATCCTCTGTAAATGTTATTTATGGCGTTTATTATGTTATTTTGGGATCCAAGATTGTTACACTCCTAAAAAATACACATAATAATCAATAACATATCAAATATACATCATACATCAATTTAAAACATATCTCTTGTATAACAATACAAATATAAGAAAACCATCAGTATTAAATGGAAAATTTAACGGACAGTCAAACATCTGTCCATAAAAGAATGGTACATACATTGATATAGCAATAATTTAAAATAAAGTACAATCTGAACACCCTTAGCCCTGAGGGGTTAAACGAAGGACTAGAAATAGCGACATTTATTGGTTAATAGATCTAGAGATTTATCACCCGAACCCTGTTTATCATAATTTGGAATAATTTGCTCTGCTTGAAAAAATCTTTTCACAGGTCTTGTTCATTAGTCCCGATTATTGTTAGATTAATTAATCAGTCCAAATTACGTTTTTATGAATTTGCTTGTATCATTTTAAATTATTGCTATATTAATATATGGATTATATGTGTGTATCATTTTAAATTATTGCTATATCAATGTATGTACCATTCTTTTATGGACAGATGTTTGTATCATTTAATACTGATGGTTTTCTTATATTTGTATTGTTATACAAGAGATATGTTTTAAATTGATGTATGATGTATATTTGATATGTTATTGATTATTATGTGTATTTTTTAGGAGTGTAACAATCTTGGTGGCTTATTGTTAACTGTGTTATAAATCTAGTTGCCACTACAAATATTTTTAAAATAGTTTCAATAAAACCTTTTCTACCTCACACTGCCAATTATAGCACCCTAGCTTCCATTCACAGTATTGTGAAACTCAATGGTTAAAAAAACAGTTGCCACCATGATTGTGATTCTAATCGCCTGTTAAATACGGTGAGAGACTGACGCTAAGCCAGCCCTCTGACGAAGTCAATGACGAAACTCGTTGGGGCGTGGCCTAGCGTCGTCTCTGACCAAGAGTTTCCCTGTGGATCCCATCACCGCTGCCAACAGCTGAGAACACCGGCTGAGTGTAACCGCTCCATCAACTGCTGTGTGGACAGCGTGTCTTTGCGATCTATCTGCGGTGTGTGTGCCTCTTTATTTGGTATGTTACCCTCACTGTGTTCACCCTGCTGTTACCCTTAATAAATCTTTTTAAAAACGGATTCATGTACTATAGAGCGCTCGCTCTCCTCATTTCTTTTTAGATTAAAACACCTGTGGATTCAGGATTGCTTTGGAGAGGCAGAGAGCTTGGAGCTGCCGGGTCTACCTACCTGAGTGCTTACACTAGAGACTTACACAATAAAGGACATTGTGTGGAAGGGTATTGTTGTCCTGATTGGACACTGGCATTTTTCACTGTATAATCTTGCGCACTGTTGTTGTGTTTATATATATATATATATATATATATATATATATATATATATATATATATATATATATATATATATATATATATATATAGTAGCAGTATTCTCCTGGGGCGAGCCTCTAGGAAAAAATGAGTGGCACTCTCCGGATTTTTGTAGACACGTTTATAGTGCAAAATAAATCAATACATGGTCGTCAACGTTTCAAGGCCTCAGCCTTTTCGTCAGGACGGACATAAAGTGCATACAGTGCTGTGCAAAGGAAAGCACTGTATGCACTTTATGTCCGTCCTGACGAAAAGGCTGAGGCCTTGAAACGTTGACGACCATGTATTGATTTATTTTGCACTATAAACGTGTCTACAAAAATCCGGAGAGTGCCACTCATTTTTTCCTAGAGGCTCGCCCCAGGAGAATACTGCTACTATCATCCCCTTGTGTGGAGGCACCACGGTCCGTGACCATATATCAGCCGAGAGTGCCAATCAAACCCTCTTCCATATATATATATATATATATATATATATATATATATATATATATATATATATATATATATATATATATATATATAATCAGGGATTCCAAAACGGCACTCAATAAGCATAGCAACAATGGTGCAGGGTCCAATTGAAGTTAATAAAGGCAGCACTTACCCAACCTTGTAGTAGGGAAGAAGACAGACCAGCACTCGTTTTTAAGTTAAAAAGGTTAAATGTATTTAAGAGTATTTACAACATTGCAAACATCTTGTTAAACATCAAACAGACCCTGTCTGTTTGATGTTTAACAATAGCGCAATATAGGGATTGCGCTATTGGTAGTCGTTATCTTTATTTGTTGATTTATTTATGATGTATGAAATTGTATTGTATTTTATGTATACCTTATCCTATTTAGTTTTATATTAAGAGGATTAATACTATCCTTCTGTAGAATGGATACTCTTATGTGCATTCATATGGTTTTGGATACAATATAAATGTGCTTGTGGGAATAAATGATATAACCAGTGTTCCCTCTAAGCTGTGCATGTGTGCGCGCGCACACAACTCACCGAGCATGCGCACAGACATTACAACAGTGAGCACAGTAATTTTAGTGTAGTCATTTTTTCTTTTACTAATTTTTGCAATTTTGGCGGCCCCGGACACTGTGTATAATAATATGGTTCTGCTGGGATGGCTGTCAGTCAGCCTGTAAGCCCGCCCTTGGTTGCTGGGGTCTGTCAGGATTGGCTCCCCTGCACATCTGATCTGTGCAGTGCAGAAGAGCCAATACGCAGATGCATCCTTCCCACTTTCCCGTCCTCCCGCCTTACCCCCATTGCTGTTGTCCACCCCAGAATGCGCTGCCACCACTGCTGCCTGGCACTAAACAGCCCGAGCCTGGGGTCGGCTCCCAGAGATGGGAGTGCCAGCAGGACACAAGCTTGACAGCCTGCCCGCCCATGACATCAGATGCTGAGGCAGCGGCTGGCACAGCAGCACCCATCGGTCAGGCAGACTGGAGGAGCCTGTAGATGCCATTCTGCTCTGAGTCTGGTGAGTAGTTGAGCAGCTGCCCAGTGCTGGTCGGCTCTGTGGGGAGAAGGACAGGAGCCGCAAGGCTGGAGGCTGTTCAGCTGGCTAGTGACTGCAGTGCTTTATGTGGTGGGGGGAGGGGGGCATCAAAATGGCACAGTATTTTCTCCTTACTGCACCTCAGGACAGGGCCTGCATGGAAGGGGCCCTGTCCTGAGGTGCAGCGAGGAGATGGGAGTGGTGACAGACTCATAGGCTGCTTTTTGGAATTGACAGCTTTTTGGTATTGGCAGTAATGTGTAATGGGCATTACAAGGGACATTTTTGATGCGCATCGATGACCCTGTTTATGAAGCATATTGTGAATTTTAGCTTAATCCTTGTAGCATTATGTGAATTTTGGCTTAATCCGTGTGGCATTATGTGAATTTTGGCTCATTGCGCATGGCATTATACAGTGTTAGTTAATTACTGTAATTATTACAAATTAACCATTTCGTTTACTAGGCTTTTATACCATTATGTGATGCACAAACATTTTAATTTCTTTCCAAAGTTGCACAACCAATATCTTTTGCCGCACACAGCCTTCATAAAATTAGAGGGAACATTGGATATAACCCTGAATATTCGCTCCAGAAAGTGTTAAATTTGAACCACACTTGTTTCATTATCTTGAGTCCAATGGAAACAAAGGACCAATTAGTAGCTGGGTATATTAAGGCACCAAAGACAAACAGTAAATACTCTGTTAGGGCGAAACGTGTTAGTGGTACTCCCAGCTAGTGGCATCCCGATACCTAGCACCGAAATTGGCATCATTCACCGGTATTCCAGGCGAACAGGAGAAAGTATCACCAATCAACCCAGTGTTACACAACAGGAGTGGAAATAGCAGTGTCTAAGAGAACTCCGGGGAGAGAGCCGGCCACGCGGCGGCGGCAGTGAGAGAGGCGCCAGCCGCTGTGCATCTGACATCAGGCTCGGGCAGGGTGGGTGTGAGCAGGGACCAGCCATATCATCCTAGGTCCGCTCCCCACCTGCCTGTGAACCGGAGAGACTCTCTAGCTCTGACCAACAGCAGCACCCTGAGCGCATGGAGGCGCAGGTGAGAGACGCACTGAGCACGTGCAAACAGTATTATTCATTACGCTGGTATAAAACTGTGGTGACATTGACTGTGTAACTAAACCACCAATTCTTTTGTGGCAAAAATTTAACCACATTTAAAGTACATTATTTTCTGGATGCTGGACCGGGAGCACTTTTTAAAGTGGAATATACAAATTACATTCCAATTTTTATGTCTTATTTTTATTTTCAAGTAATGCATGTTATATATTGATATATTGTATCCCCTGTTATATTTAGTTTTTTAGGTGGCCACCTAGAGAATATATACACTTTTTATATTATTCTATAAAATAAATGTGATATACAGTACCATTTGGTATTAAAATATCTTGTGTGAGTGCATTTATCCATGGTGCCTATATTTTTAACATAATATTAGCGCAGAAACTCATTTCTTTTGTTTCTGTATCTTTTTTCTGTCTTTTCACCCGGGCATAAACTCTTTATGCTCAGGTGTAAGGTAGTCTTGTGTACATACACTTGTACAGAAAGAGGACTGCAGCTGAGTTACATTTAAGATGATCAATTAACATATATTTGCTTATATACATTTTTTGAATATCTATTATTAGCGCCTAAATTAACACTAGAATATAGTGTCTGAGCTTTAGGCAGCTGCCTAGGGCACTGGCCACTAGAGGGCTCCCCAGTACTGTGATCATGTAAATTTAGTATTTTACTGGACTTCCTGAGTTGTAGGTGAGTCTGACACTTTCCCTCAGCACATTTTGCACATCTGAATGCTGTTACCCGTGCCTGGGAGCAGGTACTGCGGGTGATTGCTGGGCTCAGCTTCCAGCAGCAGCCGGCAGTTATGAGGCTTGTGTCCCTGCTTTAGTAGTTCTCTGCTTGCTGCTGCTGCTCTTCACACAGAGATCATCCATACTTGCCTACTTTTGAAAACTAGTTTCAGGGAGATTATAGTTGGTAGTAGAATTTTGCACAGCGCCCCAGTGAGAGGGCGGTTCATGCTCCACCCAAAGGGCGTGTCTAGTTCCATATATGGAGATATTGTGAAAAGAGATTGTGAAAGTGGCACCTAGAAGCGTGGGTGTGTACTGCTAAATCTGAGAGGAATCTTTTAAAATTACTTAGATCCAAATTTAGTTGAGCCCCAAAGCAGTTAGTAAGAGCTAATATACTTGGGAAATGCTGGGAATGGTGCTGATGATTCAATGTAAATGTAAATCTATCTCTAATTCCTATTTTTCCCAATAAATGTATCAGTGTAATGTGGGCTAGGAGAAATGAGGGAGATTGCTAGATGAAAGAGGGAGATTGCTGCTATTTCAGGGAGTCTCCTGCAGGAGGGTGGGTAATTATGAGATCATCTGAATGCTCCGCCCCCTCCTGCACAAGATCCGATTCCTAAGAGACCCTGCCAGCAGGGATGCCAGATCATCCAGAAATACAAAAAAGGTGACTGGCACATACTTTATGTATTTGAGGGAGGGGAGGTGCAGGAATTGTTTTACATGTGTGTTGGGGGAAGTGCAGGGCTGGGAAACATGTGAGTTGGGGGAAGTGCAGGGCTGGGGACATGTGTTTTGGGGGAGGTGCAGGGCTGGGGTACATGTGTGTTGGGTAAAGTGCAGGGCTGGGGGACATGTGTTTTGGTGGAGGTGCAGGGCTGGGGAACATGTGTGTTGTTTAAAGTGCAGGGCTGGAGAACATGTGTTAGGGATGAGGCTGGGTGCAGGGCATGTGAGTAAGGAAAACTGCAGCGTGCAGGACAGGGGTACAGGCAGGTCTATTTTTCAGAAGGCTCCAGCAGGAACTGAGGTCCTTATTCTAGTTCACTCTTTCTGACAAAATATTTCGGTACTTGTTTCCTAGCACGGCCACAACGATCATGATCGTGGGCATCGTGAGTAAAAATTGGGGGCATCGCGGCCATCGCATGCACTAAAAAATCGGGTGCGATGGTACCGTGATTTCCCATAGGGAACAATGTTAAATGCCTCAATTTACCCGCGATGCCCCCGATTTCCCATCTATTCTCAACTCCACGCCGACGTGGATAGTGGGGGTATGAAAAGGTCGGAGGACGCATACCGTCGCCCCTTGCGGGCTCGCTGCGCTCGCCACGCTTCGGGTTTGCGTGGGGTGGCGTAAACTACTTTTGTGGGGACATTTCACTGTTCAGGGGTGTTTTGGGGGGTTTCTGGCCCATTTACCATTGTTCCCTATGATGATTTGGTGAAATCGAGGCATTTAACATTGTTTCCTATGGGAAATCGGGGGCATCGCGGGTAAATTGAGGCATTTAACATTGTTTCCTATGGGAAATCGGGGGGCATCGCGTCTGGACCATTTAAGCCTTTTTTAGCCGCATACGACGCGACCGACGCGATTTTGACTTTTTTCAATGCATTTCAATGGGAAAATCAGGGGCATCGCGTCTGTCGCGTCGCAGACCACTAAAAATTACACCCGATGCCCGCGATTGTGGCCGTGCTAGGAAACAAGTACCAATATTTCTTAGATGGACAAAACCATGTGCACTGCAGGCGAGGCAGGTGTAAAACCCCACCCAAATCTTATTATCTCTGCACAAGTAACACCTGCCTCACCTGCAGTGCACATGGTTTTGTCCATCTAAGAAATGTTTTGTCAGAAAGAGTGAACTAGAATAAGGCATCAGTTCCTGCTGGAGCCTACTGAAAAATAGCCCTGGGTACAGGTGTGTGAGGGATACTGGAGTACAGGTGTGGGAAGGAAATATATATAATATATTATAGTCCTGAGTGATCTGGCTCTTCCTTTGAAGTACATTGCTACGCACCAGGTGCCCGCACAGAAACATATATACTTTATTCCTAACGAATAACGAAACTGGGTGGGGTGTGTGTGCGTGCGCATTATTAGAAGTTTTGCCTAGGGTGCCAGACCGCCTTGCACCAGCCCTGTTTACATTCCAGTTTTAGGCACAGATGTATCAAGCTTCACAAAGTGATAAAGTGGAGAGTGTTAAACAGCCAGCCAATCAGCTCCTACCTGTCATGTTACCTACCTCTCCACTTTATCACTTTTTGAAGCTTGATACATCTGGCCTTATATTCTTTAAAATGACTGCATCACTTACATGGCATGAATGTAGAAGACACAACATACTTACATAATTCCAGCCGAGCTCTTTTACAAATGCCAAGATGAAGGCAATTATTGTCATAATTCCAGTCAGTGCCAGGAGAAGGGAGTGAGTCTGTATGAAACAAAAAAGATTATTTACCCACAGCTTTATTGTCATCAAAAACATTTATTTTCAGTCAATTTTGATCACATCACAGCTTACAATATTGTTCAACAAGTTGCAGTTAGCTGACTGGCTAAACAAAGCCACAGAGGAGCAGCGAAAACACATGGCAGTTACTTTAAGAATATAGCACATCTACAAAGCATTGTGGCACGGCAGTAGGTGACAGGATGGCAGTTAAATAAACTATACAAACCCATATAAGGGGTGACATTTGCTGAGATGCGAAAATGTAAATTTTGCGATATTTTCGCGAAAAACGGACAAAATCCCGTTTTCGCATATTTAATGAGATGCGAAAAACTGCAAAAATCTCAGATTTTGCTGAGAAATCGCACTTTTAGAAAGTGCGATTTTTACTCACGCCGGAATTCGCATCCAGATGTTTTCCCATTGAAAAGTATACAATTCGCATATTTAATGAGATGCGAATTTGGGAAATGTGTCTTAAATTCGCCAAAAAAATCAGACCAGGTTCTGATATGCGAATTGGCCAGAACCCTGCACAGATCATTGAGATCTGTGCATGGTCCTGTGGTAAGAAATGTGTTAAAGTGTTAGCATAACCAGCCCCGGGCTCATTGATCCGGACCTGGTTCCAAAAATACGGGGGTCAAAAAGCGTAGTGGTCCCCCGTATTTCGGAAACCAGCCCCGGACTCTTGGACCGGTCCTGGTTCCAAAAATACGGTGGACAAAAAATCTGGGGGTCCCCCGTATTTTTAAACCAGCACCGGGCTCCAACAGAGCGCAGTGTCATGCCACAGCCGGGGGACACTTTTTACATAAGGTCATACCAAAAATTCACACATTTTCATGCCGAAAATTCGCACATTATCGCACTAAATCTCACTTTTCTTTCCGGAACACGCACCTCATTAAATAAGCGAATCCACGGCAAAAATGCGATTTTAAAAAAGTGCGACAATGGGCGATTTTGAAAGTGTGAAAAACTCTCATTCTATTAAATGTCACCCAATGTTTTCATGGTACTTATGTAGTAGTTGGGCAATTTGCTTAGGGGGCTATTCTGCATAAGGAAATCGCATTGCATCGCATGACCAATGTTAGTGGCATACGATGCGTGCGATGCAATATTACTAAGTAATTTATTCACTGCTATTTTTCCGCGGGCTTATTGCATCACATTGCATTGTACCTCATGATGCAATGCGATGCGATCTTACTAAGTAATTTATTCACTGCTCTTTTGCTGCGGACTTATCGCATTGCATGCCATTGTACCTCATTCAAAATCCCATGCGATTGAATGCGATTTTGTAGGGTGTGATGGCATTAACTGTACTGCTATTCTTAGCCACCCCCCCACTATCCACACCACCCCAAAGCGTTGCAAGCGCAGCGAGCACCCACTATCCACGCCACCCCGAAGCTTGGCGGCGGAATGTGTCCTCCCAACCTTTTCATACCCCCACTATCCACGTCAGCATGGAGTTGATTTTATATAGTGTGGCGAGCTCGAAGCGCGGCGAGCGAGTGCGGAAAACATGTAAAGTAATCCGCATCCCCACGTGGGGCTCCCAATATATAAAAACAACTCCACTCCGACGTGGATAGTGGGGGTATGAAAAGTTCAGGAGGACAAGTTCCGCCACCCCTCGCGGGGCTCGCTGCGCTCACCACGCTTCGGGATGGGGTGGTTTTAGAAACACATTCAAAGCAGCCATACAACACATCAGAGACTGTAAACTGTAAATTTAATGAATAATGATTAAGATAATTAGTACTCATTACATATTAACAATAAAAAAGATAATCATTAAATATAAGAAGATTTATGAACACATTAAGAACAATAATGCTAACAAGAATAACTAGAATAAATACAATATTCAATAATAATAATGGCGGACAAACAAAGAAATTACTGAGAGGGCACTCCAGTACCCTTTGGCAGGAGGGTTGGTGCATGCAAAATCCTTTTAAATGGGTTGTCTGCACCCGCACTTCTCCTCCACATAAACTCCTGAATTTAAGTGCTGTCTTGCAGTGCCTCTATGGTTCTTATTGCGCCATTTTGCGGCCCCCCACATTCTGGGTGTGTGCCCCAGATTCAGGGTCCACGAAATTGTATCTATGATTAACCCTATAGTGTTCGTAGCCGGCCTGCTGTAGTTCCTGCGTATTATACACACTCCAGCAGTCACTATATATAATGGACCCGGGGGCGACATTCTGGGTGATGGCAGCCATAAGGGTTGTGGTGTCTCTCCTTTCTACGGCTGTGAGGAAGCAGGCCCCTGTCTCCCTGCATATGCTACCAAATACCCATTGCTGGGGCAGCATCCTCCCGACGTCATACTTCCTTTTCGCAAAAAGAGTCTCATCAACCTCCACGATCAATCCAGGGCCTCCAATTTGGGTCTGCGGCTGTGACAGCAGATCCACGGTGCAGGCCTCCCTCATGAGGGCATTGTACTGCACTGTCATCTTAATTGACATATTCAGCTCCCGCTGGCAGTACACCACACTTGTAAGCTCCTGTGCCCAGGAGTACAGAAACCGGACCAGGGTCAGGAACGGCAGCCGGCATCCAGGGTACCAAAGGTCTGCTCAAACAGTCACCTTATTATGGCAGGACTTGATGTGGCAGCGCCACGTACTCTCCTTCACCGACAGCCTCATCGCCCGTTAACGCAAGTCTGCGTAACGGGCAGCAAATGTTTTTCTTGCAAAAAGACCAACGCCTCCTCCTCTGATGTTGGCAGGGTGAACAATGACATCTGCTCACCTGCCATGCCTGCGCTGTGAACGCTGTGAACACCAGTCGCTGTAACAGTGGAAGAGCTCTGAGTAGCATCCATCACTGACACCTAATCACCTCAGAGTGAGGGACCGGGAGAACTTACGCAACTTCTGACTGACTACGCTATTTACGTAGCTTAAGCTTATTCACAAAGCATACCTACGGTAACTGACAAACGTCTATCAGTACTGTATGCATATAAACTCATTTTTCTATGCCAATTAATTACCCCCCTCCACCCATTAGGCAGAGGCAGGGCCAGTGGTAGGGTTTTGGGCATTCAACAGGAAACTAGAATGCATTACTGTGAGAATTACTGTGCAGGGCCAATGTGGAGGTTAAAATGTTCCACCTCACCATTAGAGGTGGTGGAACTCTGTTCCAACCGTTCCCCCTCACTTTAACCCCTGACTAATTCAAAATGCTTGTGCAATGTTACTTGTGTTATCAGAAATAGAGAGTCTTAGAGGTGTAGGCCGGTATGGGTCATAGGGTAGACACAACTAAGGTCGACATGCATTGGGTCAACCACTGAAGGTCAAAATTGGGTTAGGTCGACATCTCAGAAGGTCAACATGGGCTTAGACCAACAGGGTCATTAGGTTGACACAAGCATTAGGTCAACATGGGCAAGGTCGACAGTCAAAATGTCGACATGGGTTTTTCATGCTTTCCCCCAGATGCCGACACAGTCGACATGGACATTGTATCAATATGAAAATGGTATTCCATTGGTAAGTCATGCAGAGATAGCACAGTATGTATTTACTATGAATTATTTATCATTAATCTAGTGTTCAACACAAACATACAAAACTCTATGCCCTCCATCATGCAGATTTTTTGCCCTTCCCTTCTTTCTTTTAATTCTTCTCTTCTGTTTTATGACTTGTTTGTCACAATGGTGGCTCCTCCTCTCTGAGCGCTCCTTACTGATAACCTCAGGCGTGTTTATGTCACACCCAACATTCATTGTGACCGCTGGAGGAGGCGAAAAATGTGTGGGGGGGTGGTCTAATTAAAGGGGGCATGACCCGCGGGACACTGCCGGTCGTGGGAACATCCCCGAAAACCGGGACATTCCCGCGGTTTTCGGGACTGTTGGGAGGTATGCTCTCGGCAGTAGCCCACTAAGCCCAGTGGGAAAGATGGCCCTGTGCTGCTCCTTACCTCTGGAATTATCTACCTGTCCACATCAGACTTTCCACCTCTTTACAAAACTTCACACAGGCTCTCAAGACCCACTTTTTTCATGCTCACTGTCTTCCCCATCTGTGTTCCTCATGTCTGCCTGCCCCTCCTCTTTAGAATGTAAGCTCTCATGAGCAGGTCTATGCTTTTCCTCCTCTTACCTAGTCCTTGTTTTCTTCATTGGTTTATGTATATAGGACCTTATTCTGGTTGACTAGCAAGGCTGCGAATTTCACAGCCTTGCGAGTCACCATACACCACCCACCCCCCCCGCCCCCTCGTACGCTGCGATCCTCCACGGGCATGCGGGGGATCCCCCGACAATCATATGATTTCTCCAGTGCTCGCAGATCTAAGACACCTCTATGCGAGCACCCTGTTCGGGAAGCTGGCAGGCAGCTGACATCCGCTGATATCAGCTGCCCGCACCAGCGTCGTCGGCCCATCACCATGGGAATGCCCAGCATTTTCATGGAAACACCCATGAAACTTTGGGCGTACCCATGGGCATGCCCCCTCGCTGCCGCCCACGCCCCCCGTCCGCACTGCTAGGTGCGAACAGGATGCTTGCAACCAGTGTCTGCACATGCGCAGACATGCACCTGCACAGACGCTGAACATCGCTTCCCTGCGTGTACACGCAAGAGAGCATGTAAATCAGAATCACCCCCTTTTGTTAGGGTCTGTAGAACCCTTGTGTTGCCATATAAAAAAGGTTATTTTTTGTTATTAATAAGAATAGAAATAATTCAATTGTATTTTGTTGGTAAAGAATAATGTTTTGTTTAACTTCTGGGTACAGGTGAAGAAGTGTTCTGGACCTCAACTAATTGTTTAAAACCAGATGCATTATCTTAGCTACTGTACTGTATTATTGCTTTAATGATCCAATGTGCAACAGGATGGCAGCTGTCGCAATTGGTTCCTCTAAAAGTGACCATACACATGCAGATTTATCTTCAGATCTGACTGGTTGAGACAAAAACATGGTTATGGATGAGAGCAAATGACATTTGACCATCTGCTTGGAAATGCTGGAAAACTGCCAAACTGTCACTCATCCATAACCATGTTTTTGTTCCAACCAGCCAGATCTGCAGATAAATCTTACTAGTGTATGGGCACCTTTACAAATACTTGTTTCATAGTCAATTATTGTTTAAAACTACAGTACTAAACTTTGTTGTCCCGTTCTGTGACGACGAAGTGCCCACAGTAACAGAATAATAATAATAGTAATAATAATAATAATAATAATAAAAAGATGAGTAAGAAGAAGACAACGACAAATAATTATTTTACAGTGCAGAAAGATATGTGGTACTGTATGTGTATCAGGCAGACACCCGGCGGTAGCAAAGACCAGCTAATATAATATGATATACTGTAAGCTGTGTCAGTTACATTTTAAAATACAGAAACAATTGATCAACTTCAATATTAAGAATTATTTTGTAGTAGACAGTACGTACCAGACTGGCACCCAGTATGTAATACAACCCAGGTACTATAATATGATATACACATGTGTGTATGTATGTGAGACAAACACTGACAATGATGATGATGACTCTGCAGAATCTTACAGCAATTTACCCTTCCCAGTACCCAGCAACCACTAAGTGAGTGTAGTATGTATGTACTAGGTGGCCCGTGGGCAAATTTTGCATGCAAATAAAATACAGATAATTTCATAGTGAGGTTGGTGGTTTGTAGTAGGATGAAAGAAGAAACATTTCATTTATAGTTATTTTGAGTAGCCAAGCAAAAGTGATCATCTTAAAGTACCCCGAGGCCTACACCCGGGGAGATGCTGAAGAGTTCAGTGGAGAACTTAATCTTTAAAATGGTACCTCATTTATCGATTTTGATTAAGTATAAAGGGAGAAAAAAGGATCGTCATGATTGACTCTAGGTCGACAATCAAAAGGTCGACAGTCAAAAGGTCGACAGTCAAAAGGTCGACAGAGTCCAAAGGTCGACAGTCAAAACGTTGACAGCCAATAGGTTGACAGGGTCAATAGGTCGGCAGCCAAAAGGTCAACAGGGTCCAAATGTCGACATGGCCAAAAAGGTCGACATGAAAAAGGTCGACATGTATTTCTCTCCCTGTCTGCCACCATCATTCCTGATACCCTTTCTCTCATTTACACTCTATTATTCTCTCTCTCCCTAATATCCTCTCTCACTCCTCTCCCAGACACCCTCTTTTACTTCCTGTCTCTCCCCCTTTCTCTCCTTGATATCCTTTCTCTCTCTGTTTCTCTCTCTCCCCCTTTCTCTCTCTGACACCCCTTCTCTCTCACTCCCTGTTTCTCCCCCTTTTCTCCCTGACACCCTGTCAGTCCCTGTATCTCCCTGACACTCTTTCCCCGTCTGTCCCCTGACACGCTTTCTCTCTCTTTTTCTTTTTCTCCCCCTTTCTCCCCCTGACACATCATTGATCTCTCACTTCATGTCTCTCCCCTTTCCCTCCCTGACACTCTGGGCAGTATTCAATGAGGCTGATTCGCCATGTTTTATGGCGATTTTGTGCTATTTTCGTGCTGTACGGCAAATTTTTGACTAAAACGGTGAATCACCCTGTTCAATGACCAGATGGCGAATACATTTCAAGGTTTTTATCGCCATGATTCACCGAGTAGCAATCGCTATCTTTTTATGGTGAAGTGGAATGTGAACTTTTAAAATAAAGTGTTTTGATTTTTACATTTGGTGTCAAAAAATCAGGAATTTTATTCTGAGGAGGGGCATGCTATTTTTATACATGTGCTGTAAGCACATGGATATATATTTAATTAAAAAAAAAATATTATTTTTTTTACACAGCAGCCAGCAGGGGGCCGGGAGCCGAGTCACTCATTAGATATTCATATATTCACTGCACCCGATCATTACATATGCACGATCGGGTGTAGTGAATACCCGGTCCCCTGTTGGCTATCCCGGGGGGCAGCCTGTGCTGCCTGGCTCCTGGGAAGCCCACCTCCCCCCACAAACATTCTGGGGCAGGCAGGGAGACTTCCATCTCCCTGCCTGCCGCCGTCCTCAGGCTCAGTTAAAATTTGCCAGTCAGGGGCAGTGAGCCCCTGACTCGTTGAATACTGGAGCCGGCGAGGCTCCGGAACGTGGCGGGCAGTGGCGAATGTGCAGCGAATCCTAAACAGGATTCGCTGCACATCGTCAAAATTCTCATTGAGTACTGCCCTCTGTCTTTCACCCTTTATCTCCATGACACCCTCTCTCATTCCATCTGATTAAAAAAACGTTTCAGAAAAGCAGTGCCAAAAAATGTTTTGTAACAAATAATGGGGCAGATGTATGATCCGTCGTTATGGGGGAGAAGGGTATCAGCGCACGTTATGTGCACTGATACAGCTTCTCCCCCATGTATGAAGGAGCCAGGATGCGGTAATGGACAGGGGCGCTATGCGCCCCTGTCCATATCGGCGCTGCTATCAAAATGATAGCAGGCCGAATGTATGAACGGTCAGCATCGCTGAACGTTCCGCACGAAGTCGGGTTTGGCTTCGCCAGCATCAGGCTGGTGAAGCCCTAGTAGTAGTAGTAGTACGTTTATTTATAAGGCGCCACAAAGTGTCCGCAGCGCCGTACATAGCAAAAAAAAAAAAAAAAATTACAAGGTAACGTACAGGGTGTGTAGAAAGATACAGTATAAATAGGGGTATAGCTGGTAGAACTAAAATCAGCATCAGTTCAGAAGTAGGTGTCAAAATAGTCAAGGAGACCGAAGATGAAGTAGAGGAAGGGAAGAACAGGACAGGAGCACAGGTGAGGTAATGAGGTAGGGTGAGTACGTGAGGAAGGAGGGCCCTGCTCATAAGAGTTAACATACTAAAAATAGGTGGGTGGACGAACGAAATACAATAGGATAAGTAGGAACGGAGGGGAACGGAGGCAGGATAGGAGGATCAAAAGAGGTTAGGAGGAGGGATAGGCTAGTCGAAAAAAGTGGGTTTTGAGGGAGCGCTTGAAGGAGGTAAGGGAATCAGATAGCCTGATGGGTGGCGGGAGGTTGTTCCAGTGCAGGGGGGCAGCGCGAGAGAAATCTTGGACACGGGAGTGGGAGGAGGTGATTAGGTGAGAGGTCAGTCGGCGGTCAGCGATGGAGCGAAGAGGACGGGAGGGAGTGTGGATAGAGATCAGTGAAGAGAGGTAGGGAGCTGTGGAGGAGGAGAGAGCCTTGTAGGTGGTGGTGAGGAGTTTAAAGAGAACTCGAAAAGGAATGGGGAGCCAGTGAAGAGATAAACAGAGGGGGGAGGCGGAGGTAGAGCGGCGGGAGAGGAAGATGAGCCTAGCAGCAGCGTTAAGAATGGATTGGAGAGGTGCGAGGCGGGTGAGAGGTAGCCCAGAGAGAAGGATGTTGCAGTAGTCAAGGCGGGAGATGACAAGAGAGTGAATGAGAATTTTGGTCGCGTCAGTGGAGAGGAATGGTCTGATGCGTGAGATGTTGCGTAGGTGAAAGCAGCAAGACTGTGAGAGAGCACGAATGTGGGCGGTGAAAGAGAGGGAGGAGTCAATGATGACACCGAGGCAGCGCGTTTGGTCGGTGGACGTGATCTCGGTTTCACCAATGCTGATGGAGATAGTGGGAGAAGAGGGGATGTTCGGGGGATGGAAGATTAGAAGTTCAGTTTTAGCCATGTTTAGTTTCAGGAAGCGTTGGGTCATCCAGGCTGAGATGGCCGTGAGGCATTCGGAGACCTTGGACAGAAGTGATGGGGATAAGTCGGGGGAGGAGAGATAGATTAGGGTATCATCAGCATAAAGGTGGTAATGAAAACCATAGGAGCTGATGAGGGTGCCCAGAGAGGTGGTGTAGAGGGAGAAGAGGAGAGGGCCAAGGACTGACCCTTGGGGAACACCGACTGGCTGGGGGGTAGTAGGAGAGGAGGAGCTCGGAGTGGAGACGGAGAAGGAGCGATCGGAGAGGTATGAGGTGAACCAGGAGAAGACCGTGCCAGTGATGCCAAAGGAGCGGAGGGTGTTGAGCAGGAGAGGGTGGTCAACAGTGTCAAAGGCAGCCGACAGATCAAGCTGGATGAGGATAGAGAAGAGGCCTTTGGATTTAGCCGATAGTAGATCGTTAGTGACTTTGGTCAGGGCAGTTTCAGTGGAATGTAAAGGGCGGAACCCGGATTGGAGGGGGTCTAGAATGGAGTTAGCGGTAAGGTGGCTTAGGAGACGATTATAGGTCAGACGTTCTAGGAGTTTGGAGGCAAAAGGGAGGAGGGAGATGGGCCTGTAGTTGGATGGAGAGTTGGGGTCCAGATTTGTTTTTTTGAGAATTGGGGAGACAAGAGCGTGTTTGAAGGAGGAAGGGAAGATCCCAGAGGATAGGGAAAGATTAAAGAGGTGAGCCAGGTGAGAGCAGACTGATGGACTGAGACGACGGATAATATTGGAGGGGATAGGATCAAGCGGGCAGGTGGAGGGAGAAGCGGATTGAAGGATAGAGTGGACTTCAGCAGCAGTGGTGGGGTAAAATGAGGACAGGGGTTGGAAGGAGGGGAGTGGAGATGTAGGAGGGGAGGAGGGAGAGGGTGAGGTCATGGCAGCAGTGATGGCAGTCCTGAGAGAGGAGATTTTGGTTGAAAAGTAGGTAGCAAAATCAGCGGCTACGATGGAGGACGGAAGAGCTGGAGGAGGGGGGGAGAGCAAGGAGTTGAAGGTGGCGAAGAGCCTGCGGGGATTGGATGATTGGGAAAGGATGAGGGACTTAAAGTAGGATTCCTTGGCCAGAGCAAGGGCAGAGCTGAAGGAGGAAAGATCTAACAGCAGGGACAGCGCTGTCCCTGCTGTCAGCTGTGGGCTGCGCTGGGGATCTCGCGTGAACAGCGAGATCCCGCGCATGCCCAGTGCGGCCGGCCGGGGGACAGGAGATAGCGCATCAGTATTAACTGATGCGCTATCTCCAGAAAGGGACATCGCCGGAGGGGGGAGTTAACGCTCCCCCGCTTCGGCAGACAAGATGTTAATACATCTTGTCGATGTCCCTTCCTGCTTCGCCTCGCTATTGAGGCGAAGCAGGAAGTATCATAGCGGCGCGATAAGCGCCGCTATGATACATCTGCCCCTATACTTAAAATAAGTTGCTTGGTTCCAAGATAGCAAGGGATAGTTATACACAATTATCTAATACAGCTGATAAGCAACAAGTAATTTTGCAGAGAGATAGATTTGGATGCTAAGGGCCAAAGGTAATAGGGTGAGAGTTTCAGAAAGTGAGAGATTTTGAGAGAGTTTTCCCTTGTTTTTTAAAGCAGCAATCAATTACATGGCAAAATCAACCTGGTTTTGCATTATCAATGACTGCCACTTTAAAAAAAATGGGAAAACTCTCCCAAAATCTCTCACTTTCTGAAACTCTCACCCTATTACATTTGGCCCTTAGTGTTCAAACTGATTTCTAAACTGCAGTGTAAAAATATATCAGCCAGTATTTACCCTGCACAAAAATACCTCATCCAAATCTAGAGTAACTTTCTTGCTGCACATATTGCATTTGCCCCACCTGCAGTCCAGCATGATTTTTGCCCATTTTTAGTTCTGCGATCAGGGCTGAATTAGGCCCATAGATTCTCACCTGGAACCATAGAGCTTTCCCAATGAATGGTTTTCCAGCTGCACTCTTCATGTAACGAGCCATAATCATCCCAATACTACCAGTAGTCATCCATGCAATCAGCATCAGGGCACCTGAGGAACAGATGGTGAATTATGTGGGGTACACACTAGGACGTTTTGGCCTAAAATGAGCCAATTTAGGGCCTTATTCTAGTTCACTCTTTGTGACTAAATCCTTCTTAGATGGACAAAACCATGTGAACTGCTGGGGGGGCAGATATAACATGTGCAGAGAGAATTAGATTTGGGTGAGTTATTTTGTTTCTGTGCAGGGTAAATAGTGACTGCTTTATTTTTACCCTGCAATATAGATCTCACTTTGAAGTAAACCCCCACCCAAATCTAATTCTCTCTGCACATGTTACATCTGCCCCACCTGCAGTGCACATGGTTTTGTCCATCTAAGAAGGATTTTGTCAGAAAGAGTGAACTAGAATAAGGCCCTTAGATACAACATACCTCCCAACATCACCCATGCCAGGAGGGACAAAATGCTCTGCTTTTGGACTTTCCTCTTAATGTATGATTGCCATCACCTGTTTTTGAACATGTTAACTAATAAGAAAGGTGCTTCACCACAGATGATGGCAATCCTACATTAAGAGGAAAGTCCAGAAGCAGAGCATTGTGTCCCTCCTGGAGAGGATCATGTTGGGAGGTATGATACAATCTCAAACAGGTGTGTGGGGAGCGCTATTAACCGCGGCTGGCAAGGGGTTGTCACTCCCCTATTATTCAAGAAAGAGATAAATACACTGGCTGAATAATTGTTCAGGCGGTAATCTGAATAAATTATATTTATTAACTCTAATAATAGCAAATGCAAAACACAATAAAATCTAACTTAGAAAATGTACAACAAAATACATAAAAAATAAAGGATAAGGGGATTGTCACATACGTGACATAAAGGTGGTATGTGGCAGGATATAAAAGTCAAAATGTCATAAAAAATCCATATTAGGATCTTATATTACCGATTGGGAAATTGCTCCACTGATGAAACTGGATATGGGATTGAAGGTGTGTACCCTCCAGTGATAAATGAAAAGATGGTTGCGGTGATGATGAGCTCTTATATACACAGGAGCTTAGTTGAATCCTGATGGCGACCACTGGTTATACTGCTAAGTCTCTTAGGGACCTGGCTTGGTGTCCCAGCAGCTTTGTTTGAAACTTTAGATCCAGATTTCTGGGTGGTGCTCTATTTCTTTCAGGAATCAAAGATGACCATCAGTGGGAACAGAGAAGTCCAATGTAATGCTCAACGCGTTTCCCCGGATCAGTAAAATTCTGGCTTCCTCAGGAGCGAATGATTTAAAATGGGCTAAAAGCTCCTATATATACACCACTTCATTAATTGGTGACCTGCTGCACCTGGGTTGGGCTGGGGGTATTATAATGATAACCGTCACAAAAAACTATACATATTATAGATCTAAAGCTTGGAGGCCGTCATAGGAACAAAGTGGATCAGATCACAGTATAATATATACATTTATTAGTGTAAAAAAGGTAAATAAATGGATGAAAATGGACATGCACATGTGTGGACTAATCAATTAGCTTGGGTAGAGGTGTTTGGTTGATCATGTGATCAACACTCACTATTATTAGAGTTAATAAATATAATTTATTCAGATTACCGTCTGAACAATTATTCAGCCAGCGCTGACATTTTGTATTTATTAGATACAATCTCGACCGATTGTATGTAAATTGGCATTCACTGCCAGTCTGATGTGATCCCGATCCGATGCACGGCCCCGCGGGTCGTTAGGTCCTTTCTGAGATCCTACCATCAGCAGGTATGATCAGAGAAACGACCATTGAAGTGGGTGCGGGTCGCGATCGGATCGCGATCACATCAGGTCCATTTTCCGAGCGGGTCATCGGCAGGTCGTGGGCTCCGTCAGCTCCTGAGCAGGTCGTACATTCCTGTAACGACCCACTCGCGAGCTGCATTGTGCTCGTGTGTACCCAACATTACTGTGGAATGTGGAATCTCGTTTGTGTTCCAAGTAATATGTAATGGAAGCAGATTGCAGTTTTAGCATCAGGAATGCTAAACATCATTAACAGTTTAAGAATAATACAAAAAAAACGACGAAGCTCTTTGGGTATTATTTAGTTGTTGTGCTTATTACTTTCAGATATTACTAAAGGATAAAGGAAATCATTTTGCATACTCACCATGAGCAATTATTAAAGGTTTTGCTTCAGTCCATGGCATGGCTGGACGATAATCAGAAAGGTCAGCAGTACTATTGGCTATAAGGATCGTGCTGTATCCTGCCATAGTGTCTAGAAATAAAAGTAAATATCTAAATGACAGCATTGATCCATAGCACCCTTTCTACAAATTACCAGTGTACAGTAGGTATCACTATCAATTATTTAAAACAATGCAAAGTAAATTAACAAAATTGAAATCTAAATCAAATCAATATTTGGTCAAACCACCCATTGCCTTCAAAATAGCATCATTTTTTCTAGGTAAAATTGCACAAAGTCAGGGATTTTGTAGGATTATTGGGCCTGATTCAGACCGGGTTGTAGTCCTCACAAAACTACAGCCCATTGCATTAGGCTGCTCTGCTCTGGTGCAGCACAAGGTCTCGATCACATCGCTTAAGTGTGAGCGGTTCGCTATACTGTATACTAAGCGTTCACAAATCACCAGTGGTGCAGCCAAACTACGAAGTCAGATGCATGCTGGCCATGTTGAAGGTTGCAGCAGCTGCGTTTGACGTGAAGCTGCCACCACGGCCCTCCCCCGGGTGGCCTGGACATCCCTGCATTGTCTGTTGTGTGATCCACTCCAACAAAATGACACATTGTCACCCCATTGCTAGTAATGAAACTGCAATTGGATGTGATCCCAGTTTCAGGGCTCACACATGTGCTCTGGCATGCACACATACGTAGAAGTGTGACACTCGACGAATAGTGATTTCCACAATTTTACATCAGGGTCTGAATCAGGCCCATAGTCATGTATATGATTAACCAATTATACCAAACAGGTTACAATGGTCATTATTTTCATTTGAAGGGTGAAGCACGGTCATTATCTGAAGCTATGAACTGTGAACCTCGATCTGAGGGTTGTCTTGGTATAGACAGGGGATGAAGAGACCCCACTGGAGCTTGATGGGAAACTTTATGTTGAGCAAACAAACCAACACTGAGTGTCCAGGGGCCGGGCAGCGCTGCTGTGCAATATATCAGCAGCTGTCCGGCCCTGCCCCCGGCAACCCAACTGTGTGTGCCGTGAGGAAGGAGCCAGGGCCGGGCAACTGAAGCCGGGCAGCAGCTGAAGCTGAGCTCATTGCTAGCTCAGCACAGCGGCGTTGCCTGTCGCCAGGTTGGGGGAGACAGTGGCCATCTCCGAAATTTTCCGGGTATGCCATTGTTAGCACTGAAGCATAGCCCGGAAAATTTCTGGGATTACCAGTGAATGTAATGTATTGATCACAATAACTTTTAGTTTGTCATCTCTATGTCATCACTCACCATTTTCCGTAGCTGAGCCAGTGGCAAGAAATACATAGTAGCTGGGTTTGGCACTGGATTGTTGTTGGGAAGGTAGAATGATATCGCTTTGTGTGATGAATGAACATTTCAGTACCCCATTTACGTAAGATGTTACTATAGAGCCTGCAGTGCTCTCCAAAAATGAAAAATAATAAGTTAGATGTTTGTCACAGACCTATTTCACAGACACTAGAAATGGCAGCTTAAGGCTGTGTCTACACATTGCGTTTTAGAAGGATACAGTTAAACAGGAACCAAGAGGTGTACCAGCGCTGGCTGTATATTATAGTATATAGTAAGAAATGAACAGTTTCTTCTAAAATGAACAATATTCAATGAAACCATAAGCAGTATACGTTTTAAACATATGGAATTCCATAATAAAATAAAATAATTATTTGGGATAGGGATTTTCACTCAGCCACTGAATTTGTTAATCATTTGAACCACAATGTTTAGAATTTATCCTTCACTCATAATTTTGACACTAGCACCATTAACTTCCTGGATGTGACCCTAAAATCCAACATTGATCACATAATCTTTCAAAATTACAATAAGCCAGTGAACGCCAATTCTTATCTACACTATACCAGTGCTCATCATGCACCATGGAAACAGAACATCCCAAAAAGTCAGTTCATGCACCTCAAAAGGAATTGTACCGACCAACAGACATTCACTATACAAGCCCTAGATCTTTAAGAATCATTTAAATAGAGGGGGTAGTAGTAGTAGTATGGTATCCAGAAACCCTACTAGATTAAGTATTTGGGGATGTTAAGGATATGGACATAGACACTTTACTATCCCAAAAATCAGTATATACCAGGAACAGAGACACAAATACTCCAACAGACATAGGCCCTTATTCTGGTCGGTGAGGAAATATCCGCGTGCGTTCGGGCCGCCGATGTTTTGTGTCTGCGCATGTGCAGAGGCGTCTCTGCGCATGTGCGAGCGGGGCGTACGGCCAAATCCCGCATGATATGTGAACACTCCGAACAGGGGGTGGAGAGGGTCGTGAAGGGCTATTTGGGCTCATTACCATATGCATACGCCCCGCATTTCATGGGCGTTCCCATGAAAACGCTGGGCGTACGTATGGTAATGCGGCCGTGACGCACGTGTAGGGGCAGACATATGACATCGCCGGATGTCAGCTGCCCGCCCAGATCCCTGTTTTTGCACGGAAAAATGTCCGTGTGGTCTGAGGTTGCGGGAGCTGGTGGAGCACTCGGTCCTGCATTCGATGGTCTGCGACCATCGAATGATGGGGGAGGTTCCCTTAGATGGAGGAGGTGTATTCCGTGAAAAATACACGTGCGGTCCGTTCGGCCAGCTTCTTACCGCGTACGGACGGAGTTGGCGATCCGTATGGAAGGCGGGGTTTCGCACGCACAGTCCTGGCCGCATAATCGGATCCGGCCGCACCGATCAGAATAAGGGCCATAGTCTTTATATGTAAATATAATAATTGTGCCTATTCGATCAAGAAAATTGTATCACAAAACTATAGAATTATCCAACAAGACAAGCTACTGAACACCATTTTACTCAAAAAACTGTGTAGTTTATAAGCAAAATCAATACGTTAAAACCATCCTTGCACCTAAAAGTGATCAAAATGTCAGACAAAACACAGGGAGGTACAGAGTGGTTAGTTAAAAAAAAAAAAGTTTTTTTTCAAATGCAGCAAAACCCGCTGCACCATGTGTTCATATATCCCCAGGAAAGTCACCTCAGTAAATCTACCAAATATGGGGGAAACATATGATCAAAAGGGGTTTATGAACTGCAACTTCAAATATGTCATATACCTGTTAAAATGTGGGTGCAATCTCCCACACATAGGTCGCACAACAAGATCCCTTTATGTGTGTTTCATGGAACATCGTCGCAATATACTAAAGAAAAAGCTGGTGTGTGGAAATATGAGGGGCATGTGTGGCATTACTAATGGGGCAGGTGGGTGGAATTACTAAGGGGGAGCTGGTGTGTGGAATTACTAAGGGGCAAGTATAAGTTGCCTACTATTGTGTTGCAGGATGTGTAAAAGGGGTGCAGTATATGATGTGCTACAATACATTCAAAGACACACACCCTTTTGAGTGACTACACCCCCTATTTCTGGAGTATAGCCCTCGAATATCTGCTGGTATTAAGTGGCCCCCCAGCTGAAATAATAGCCCACCCTTGGTTTTAAACCCAAGCAAATAACCACTAGCTGAAATAATGAACCCAATTTATGGCAAGTGAGCATATTGGTGTATTGCAGCCTCTTCATAATGATCCCACCCACATCAACAGATTCTTCATTATCAATGCTCAGCAAATTGCCTTATGGCCTTATGTTGCTAATATTTAACTGGCAACCCCGGAGGAGAACCTGAACAAGTATAATAAGATTTTAAGAGTAGCATGCAAATGGTACAGTTTTTTTAAACAGAATAGTGAGGCATAAATAACTTTTCTCTATCGTCCATCCTGGTGACACAGCTAACCTTGGGATGTAGGAGGTTTCGCAGGAGCCAAGGCACCTATGCTGAAAGCTTTCCTCTGGACGCAGGCTCCTCCCTTCCGCATCTCATCATGCCCCAGTTCGTTTAAGGTGCCCACAGAAGTGGGTGCTATGCTGATCGGTTACTGCTGCAGCTGTCTTTTTTTCTTGGATTTTTACTAGAATAGCTAGGTTTTTATTATTTTATTAACTTAGTGTTTTAGTGCAGGTTTTTCACCAGTGTGCTGCTTCTAAAAGAAGCGCTGCACACTGAGAGAGCAGCAGAGGCTGACAGAAGCGCGTCCTGTCAGCGCTCTGTGTGCTGCTGGAAAGCGCTACCCCCGCTAACGCTGAGGTCACTGACAGCAAGCAGACAGATAAGTACACTGTATACATTGCTTTGTGCTTTGCCTGACATTGTGCACCGCGGGTTAAAAATGACTGACACGTGTGATGATGATGCTGCTGCTGGGTTGGGGGGAGCGTGGGGCATCTGACACGGCGCAGATTTTGCGGGGTTAAATTGACATGTGAACAGACGGATCAAGGGGACCTTTGCCCTGCTTGTGAAACTGTGCCCAGTGGTGCGCAAGCCCTGAGGTCTGAGCAACAAGAAACTGCATGGGCTGCTGCATTGGGGAGGTCTATGAATGCCTGAGGCTCTTAATAGGCAAAAGGATAGCTGGATAAAGTCTCCTGGCCCTAGTTCCGCCTCTCAGACGTCTATGGGATCCATTGCTCCTTCACAAAGGGACCCCATGTTATTGCAGGTCATACAGGACACTGCACAAGGGATTCATAAGATGAATTCCCTTATGGAAAAGTTTGCAAAACCTGAGAGTCCTTCCTCCAGGCGGCCCTCGCCGACACCTCCTCTGTTATCCTTAGATTCTGATGATGATGGTGTGTGTGCAGATGACTTAACTTGGGAGCAAAGGGAAGAGGCTGATGCTTCTGTCCCGGGCATTGAGGATTTAATCCTGGCCATTAAACAGGCATTAGACTTGTCTGAGGAGTACAAGGAACAGGCTCATTGTGTATTCAAAAGAATGCGTAGAGATTCTGTTACATTCCCTTTAGACGAAGGTATGGTCTCCTTGTTAGGGGAAGCTTGGAAAGTTCCAGATAAAAAAGTGACTATGTCTAAGAGGTTTGCAAATATGTATCCCATGCCTGAGGAGCATGTGAAGTTGTGGAAGAAAGTCCAGTTGGTAGACGCGCCTGTGGCTAGATTGTCTAAAGCCTTTCCCGTCCAGGGTGGAGCAGCCTTTAAGGACCCAGTAGACAAGAAAGTGAAAGGATGCCTTAAGGCAGTTTTTGAAGGAGTGGGCTATACACTCCGCCCCATTATTGCCTCAACTTGGGTAGCCAAAGCTATCATTAAGTGGGCTGAGGCTTTGGGAGATCAGCTGCGGCCTGATTCCGAGGCTTTTCTACTAGCAGAAAAACTCAGGTGTGCAGCAGAGTACATCACTGAGGCTGGGGAAGAAGGCGCAAAGATGGCGTCTAAGGTATCCGCCACATCTGTGTCTGTGTCTGCAAGGCGAGCCCTCTGTCTTAAGTCCTAGGATGCAGACAGTGAATAAAGAAATCCCTTCAGTCTTTGGCATTTAAAGGGGAGCTGCTTTTTTGGTTCAGAACTGGAGTCATCATAAAGCAAGCCACAGGGGAAAGAGTACATTTCTTCCTATAACAGGTAAAGCTTCAGGCTCAAAGTTTGGAGTATTTAAACTTGCTCTTCCTTTCGAGGGGGAGCATCCAGTAAAAGAGGTAGATTCGCAGCTGGTAAAGGTAAAGCTTCCAAATATAGGTTTTGGGCCTTTGGTAAGAAGCAGGTGTCAAAAGGTGAGGATAAATCCTCTGCATGATGGGGCGGAGGCTCCCCGTTCTGGTCTCAGAGTGGGGGGTCGCCTCCTGCAGTTTCGGGACAAGTGGAATATTCCAACCTCAGACCCTTGGGTTCTTTCAATTGTCTCAAGGGGTTACCGGATAAATCTCAGGGGGGATCCTCCACAGAGATTTCTCCCAACCCCTTTGCCAAAGGAAGCCAGTTCACGCATGGCCATCTTGGGGGCGGCGTTGGCTCTCAGTGAGAAGGGGGTTGCGGTTCCGGTTCCTCAGGAGGAACGCAAGGGAGGTTTTTACTCAATTATTTTCTTGGTTCCCAAACCATACAGGTCGGTCAGACCTATACTAAATTTAAAGTCTTTAAATCAGCACCTGTGGGTGGATCACTTCCATATGGAGGCCCTATGCTCAGTGCTTGGCAGCATACAGCCAGGGGAATTTTTGGCATCCGTGGATATTCAAGATGCATATCTTCATATACCCATATGCAAAGAATATCAGTCCTTACTTCGTTTTACGATAGGGGAGACTCATTTACAGTTCCAGGCTCTACCCTTTGGTCTGGCAACAGCACCGAGGGTATTCACAAAGGTGATGGCTGTCATGGCAGCGTCACTCAGGCTGAGAGGGAAAGTGATTATTCCCTACTTAGACGATCTGCTATTCAAAGCAGAGTCAGAGAAAAAAATTACAGGAACATCTAACAGTGGCATCGCAGTTCTTGCAGGACATGGGATGGGTGCTAAATCTGCCCAAGTCCCATTTGATTCCCACACAGAGATTGCTGTTTCTGGTAGTAATTCTGGACACCCACTTACACCGAGTATTCCTACCAGAGTCCAAAGCAAAGGACATCTGTCAGCTGGTGTTGATGTTACTTCAGGCATCAAGGCCTACAGTTTGGCAAGGGGCGAAGCTCCTAGGAAAAATGGTGGCGACTTTCGAGACGCTTCAGTTTGCCAGGTTTTATTCCAGATCTTTTCAATGGAACATCCTTTCCTGTTGGTCAGGTAATGTGAAAACCATGAAACAAGAAAGGTTACTTCTCTCTCAGGAGACAAAGGAGTCCTTAGTATGGTGGACGGACATAGAGACGTTGCAGTTGGGGTGGTCACTTCGCTCTTGGGACTGGGTGGTCATAATGACCAACGCCAGTCTCAGGGGTTGGGGGGCAGTTGCCCTTCACCTTCGGTTGCAGGGCCTGTGGTCCAAACAGGAATCCAGACTACCAATAAATATATTGGAACGTGCAGTTTGGAAGACTCTTCAACAGGCAGAGGATTGTCTGAAGGGCCTCCAGATCAGAGTGCAGTCAGACAACGCCACGGCAGTGGCTTACCTGAATCATCAGGGCGGGACTCGCAGCAGGATGGTGATGCAAGAAGTCTCGTGGATTTTCAGCTGGGCAGAAATCAACATTCCGGTTCTGTCTGCCGTATTCATTCCGGGGTTCCGGAATGTAGAGGCAGATTTCCCCAGCAGAAGGGACCTGCTGGAGGGGGAATGGTCATTACATCCGGAGGTATTCAAGGGGATTGTGAGTTGCTGGGGGCTCCCAGATGTGGATCTAATGGCATCCAGGAACAATTGTCAGGTTCCGAAATTTTGTTCCGGGACCAGGGACCCAACTGCTTGGGCGGTGGATGCCATGACGGTTCCGTAGCACTTTCAGCTGGTCTACATTTTTCCTCTGTTCCCAATGATACCGCGGGTGCTGAGAAGGGTGAAGTCTCAACAAGTGCAGGCCATTCTGATTGCACCAGACTGGCCCAAGAGGTCGTGGTATTCGGATATTCTGAGATTATCAACGGAATTCTGGCCCCTTCCTCTTCGTCAGGACCTTCTAAGACAAGGGCCATTTCTGCACCTGGACCTAGCTCGGCTCAATATGATGGCCTGGCTTATGAGACCTCCTTACTGAAAAAGAAAGGATTGTCTGATGCAGTTATCCAAACTATGCTTAGAGCTCGTAAGCCAGTGTCTGCTGCAATTTATAATCGAGTCTGGAAAATTTACATCAGGTGGTGTGAGTGTCAGAAAGTGCACACCTCCAGGTTCAAGGTGTCCAGATTGTTAGATTTCCTTAATGATGGTTTCTCAACTGGTTTGGGATTACAGTCTCTAAAGGTGCCGCTTTCTGCTCTGTACATTTTCTTCCAGAAAAGGATAGCTTTTTTACCTGAGGTTCAAACCTTTTTGCAGGGCATTACCAGGTTAAAGCCTCCATCTAGGCAGCCGGTGGCACCTTGGGATTTATAGTTGGTTCTGTCGGTGTTGCAGAACCCTCCTTTTGAACCGTTAAGGTCGGCTGACCTTAAATATGTTTCTTGGAAATTGACCTTTCTGTTAGCCATTGCTTCGGCTAGACGTTTTTTGGAGTTGGGAGCTTTGTCCTGTAAATCTCCGCATTTAATTTTTCATGAAGATAGGGATGTGGTTTGATCAGTACCTAAGTATTTTCTCCTCCAAAAGGGGCAAAAAATAGGGACAAATTAAGGAAGTTGGACATAGTTCGCGCCTTGCGAATTTACGTGGAAAGGGTAAGGGACATCCGCAAAACAGACCTGTTGTTGGTTTTGTATGATGTGCATAAGAGAGGATGGCCTGCTTCTAAGAAGACTATTGCCAGATGGTTAATGTCAGTAATTGCCTTTTGCTTACACCAAGGTAGGTAGACCTGTTCCTTCTAGAATTAATGCACATACCACCAGGTCAGTTGCTTACTCTTGGGCTGTGCGTCATGGTCATGGGGCTACGGCGGAGCAGTTGTGCAGGGCTGCCACTTGGTCATCTGTTTACACCTTTACCAAATTTTACAGGTTTCATGAGGACGCTTCATTTGGACGGGCAGTGATGAGATCTGGCAGTCTGAGTGTACCCTCCCAAAAGACCGGCTCGTGAACGTCCCAAGGTTAACTGTGTCACCGGGATGGACGAAAGAGAAAAGGGGATTTTTGTAAGAACTTACCGTTCTAACCCCTTTCTCTGAGTCCATTCCGGTGACACAGCAATCCCTCCCTTACGCTCAGTAAATCATACCGTTCATGTGTGTCATGTTATGGTTATATGATTGTGCATATAAGATGTCAGGCATTGTACTGAGTTGTGTATCCTAGTGTGCTTTTCAAGTTGATCTGAGGCATGATGGGATGCGGAAGGGAGGAGCCTGCGTCCAGAGGAAAGCTTTCAGCATAGGTGCCTTGGCTCCTGCGGACCCTCCTACATCCCAAGGTTAGCTGTGTCACTCAGAGAAAGGGGTTCGAATGGCAAGTTCTTACAAATATCCCCTTATATTAAATACATCTTATGAATCAGATGTTATCTTGGTCAGTCTATTGGAAGCTTTGCTAATGGTGAGAAATTCTATAGGTTTAGCATGTAATGCTGCTTTCACACCGCAAAACCTGCTTAGACCCGGTATTTAAAACGTTTGTTAAAACAGGTCAGAGCAAGTTTAACCCTTTTCACACCGCATGTAAATACCGGGTCTAAAGCAGGTTTGCGGTGTGAAAGCAGCATGATGAGAGGCAGGGAGGAGATAATCCTGGGACTGCAGACTATGGATGGAGACCAGAGGGTAAGGCTAGGGTAGGGGGTCTGAGCATCAGCAGGTCCCGCCAGCACAGTGCATATTTAATGAGTGGCTCCCTCTAATTACATATGCGCATATGTAATGAGCAACTTAATACATACGCACATATGTAATGAGCGGTTCCGCTCATTAAATATGCACGGAGTGGGACCAATAGTGCTCACTGCTACCGTTTCAGACCCGTTCAGACAGCAAAAAAACGGGTCTGAAATTGGTAGGCCCTGCTTTTTTACCAATTTAAAATACCAGTTATTTTAAAATGGTAAAGTCACTCTGGACCTTTCAGACCGCACATATTACCATTTTGAAACTGTAAAAAAAACGGCAAAATACCAGGTAATAAGTATGGTCTGAATGGGGTATTAGATAAACTGCATAGAAGTGTTTGCAGACTCTATTACTCACAGTGTTGGTAATAATAGGCACAGCTTCTCCAGTGGTATAGGCTCGTTGTACTTTAATAATTCCAGAAGAATTGATACAAACATAAACGTCATCATTTCCCTAGAAGATACAATGGGATTAGATACAGTATAATATGCTCTCGTAATTATATGACACAAATGTATTTGTCATGCAAGTTTGACAAATGATAAACTGAGTAAGTAGTCTTCATGTCAGCAAGCATGATGTTGACAGTCAAAAGTAAACACCCTTAAATTCAAATGGCTTAAATATTCAACACCTGCAAAATGTTGACATATGTAATGATGTAACCTCACACCTATTTGTTTATGTAATGGTTACACTGAAACTGCCAACACCCAAGTTGAGTTGATTTTATCCAATCAGTATACTTGGGAAACAATAATATCTAATATTTATACTAAGTATTAAATGGTAGATTGGATAACTGTCACCTATATTTTATAACCCTACTTATCTCTTTTTAATTTATCCTATATAGGAGGAGCGGCCCAACCTAAGGAATCAAACAGCCCACCTATAACACGGTAAGTATAATGTTTACTCTACATGTACACATAAACATAAGTCATGACAATAAAGTCCAAAACAAACATTAAACATTACTATTCACAATATGATACCCTATGCAATATATAGTGCATGCAATACAAAACATAGATATTAAAAGTTATACACTTTCATATTCACTGGCCAGATGTATTAGTAAAACACATTAACCCCTTCACGACATTTGACGTATATATACGTCATGGCCGGGAAGTACTTCCCGACACATGACGTATATATACGTCATGACTTTAAACTGTCACTGCGTCTCGAGACGCAGTGACAGAGGGACGATGTCTGCTGTGCCTGACAGCAGACATGTCCCTGCATGCCCAGGGGGGGCTGCGATGCCGCCCCCCCGTCGGCGATCGCTGTGATTGGCTGTTCAGTGTGAACAGCCATTCACAGCGTTTTCCTGTGTTACCAGCGAATCAGACGCTTGGTAACACAGGTGTCAATCACCACCGGGCGTCAGGGGGCATGAGGGGGTCATCGGTGACGATGACACCTCACCCCACCCTCACCCCACCTGCCCCCAAGGCTGTGATTGGTCCGTGGGACCCACGGACCAATCACAGCCAAGGCGCGACATTTAAACTACCGGTGACTGCGCTGCAGACGCCATTCCGGTCTGGAGTAGCGTGCAGAGCGGTCACCGTGCCTATCTGCCGTGATACTGACCTGATCCTTGCTCATGCTTACCTGATCCTTGCAAATACCTTACCTGATCACTTGATCACTGCTTGTAGCGTGCTGGACGCTTCCTGGATCTGACTTCCTGAGACTTCCTGCTGCTGCTGCAGTGTGATAGAGAGATAGAGAGATAGAGAGAGAGAGATAGAGAGAGATAGAGAGGTAGTGACAGAGAGAGCTATATTTTGTGTCTGCTACCCCCCCTTTTTGGGGGTGCAGGGGTTTTTTATATATAAATAACTGTCGCTGCTGCTGCAGTGTCATAGTGATAGATAGTGAGAGATAGTGATAGATAGTGATAGATAGTGAGAGATAGAGAGATTTGTGTCTGCTACCCCCCCTTTTTGGGGGTGCAGGTTTTTTTTCTATATATATAACTGTCAGTGCTGCTGCTGCAGTGTCATAGTGATAGATAGTGATAGATAGTGAGAGATAGAGAGATAGAGAGAGATAGTGACAGAGAGTGATAGAGAGTGTATATTTTGAGTCTGCTACCCCCCCTTTTTGGGGGTGCAGGTTTTTTTTTATACATATAACTGTCAGTGCTGCTGCTGCAGTGTGATAGATAGTGATAGATAGTGATAGATAGTGATAGATAGTGAGAGATAGAGAGAGATAGTGACAGAGAGTGTATATTTTGTGTCTGCTACCCCCGCCTTTTGTGCTGATCACTATATCTGAGGTGATCAGCAACTTTTTGGGGGCGCAGAGGTTTTTTTTTTTATATATACCTGTCAGTTGCTGCCAGTTGCACCAAAGGTTGTGCACCTGCTGCCCCTCACTGGTAATCAGTGTCGCATCACTGATCACCTTTTTTTTTTTTTTGTGGGTGCTGTGTGGTCTTTTTTTAATTTTTTCTTTACACACACTGTGATTTTGTGGGTGTCCTGTGGCCACTGTGCGCTGATCAGTGACGTACATCACTGATCAGCTTTTTCGGCACAGGGTTGATCTATTTTTTTTTTTTTTTTTTATCAAATTCCTGTTGCCTTTGAGCGCTGTTCAGTGACAGACGTTACTGACCAACATCTGTGCTCAATTTTTGGCGCAGGACCTTTTTTTTTTGTTTTTTTAACCCCTTCAATTTTTTTTTTTTTTAACCCCTTTAATTTTTTTTTTTTTTAACCCCTTCAATTTTTTTTTTTTGTATAAAGTATTTTTTTTGTTCTGCACTACATACACACAACACACTACATACCCCCCGGGTTGAAATAAAGTTTGTACCCCCCCCCCTACACTATACACGTGTTGAAACATTTCACTACCAGTAACACAAAAATAAAAATGTCATCCCAAATGTCATCCCAAATGTCATCCCAGTCATCCAGAAGAATGTATTCAGTGGAGGAGGCATATGCCATGCTTGCTTCTGATTCTGACACAGCCAGTGAGGCAAGCGGGGAATTTGAAGGATTCGTCTTAAGCTCCTCTTCCTCCTCTGGTGATGAGGGACCCCCTCAAAGACGCCCCCGTAGAGCAGCTGAGACCCCCCCCCCAATAATTGATCTCGTATGGACCCCACCACCAGACAATTTTGAGCCCCAGGTTCCTGAGTTTTTGGCCATGCCAGGAATCCAATTTGATTCCACAGGTCTCAGAGAAATTGACTTTTTCAAATTATTTTTCTCTGATGATTTTATAAATTTAATGGTGGACCAAACTAATTTATATGCCCAGCAGTTTATTGCTCAAAACCCCACGTCATCATTTGCTAGGTGGACCCCTGTAGATGCAGTAGAGATGATGACGTTTTGGGGTCTGGTGTTTCATATGGGCATAGTAAAAAAGCCACAAATTAGGCAATATTGGAGTACAGATGTTCTGTACAGCACCCCATTTTACCGTATGGCCATGACTCGGACTCGTTTTGAGGCAATCCATAAATTTATACATTACACCGATAATGCACAGTGCCCACCCAGAGATGATCCCACCTTTGACAGGCTATTCAAAGTCAGGCCGGTCATTGATCATTTCAGTGCCAAATTTGCAGAGCTGTACATCCCTGATAAATGTATTAGCATCGACGAGTCCCTTATACATTTTAAAGGAAGGGTTAAATTCCGCCAGTACCTTCCCAGTAAGAGGGCAAGGTATGGCATAAAAATGTATAAGCTGTGTGAAAGCACCACAGGGTACACCCACAAGTTTAGGGTATATGAAGGGAAGGATTCAAGAATTGAACCGCCAGAATGCCCCCCCTCCCTCGTAGGTGTTAGTGGCAAAATTGTCTGGGATTTAATGCACCCCTTCCTGGATAAGGGTTATCACCTCTATGTGGATAACTTTTACACCAGCATCCCCCTGTTTAAGGCCCTTGGTTCAAGAGGTACAGCAGCTTGCGGTACTGTGCGCAAGAACCAAAGAGGCCTCCCCAAAACGCACATTGCCCAAGTAATGAGAAGGGGTGAAAGCAGGGGAATATGCACCGAAAATATGTTGTTGGTCAAATATAAGGACAAGAGGGATGTCCTTATACTGACAACAATTCATGGAGACAGTACCACCTCCATCCCTGTACGAGGTACCAGTACCCACACCTCAAAACCAAATTGTATCCTAGATTACAATAAGTACATGGGCGGAGTGGATCTTTCAGATCAGGTACTGAAGCCGTACAGTGCCCTGCGGAAAACAAATATCTGGTACAAGAAGCTGGCTGTGTATATCATCCAGATGGCACTGTATAACGCTTACGTGCTATTCCGTTCTACCGGCCAGAGGGGGACATTTATGCACTTTCAAGAGGAAGTCATAAAGGGCCTAATATTTGGGAACCAGCAGGCAGAGGGCCCCAGTACTTCTAGTACTGGCCCCCGTATTGTACCAGGGCAGCATTTTCCCAACGAAATCCCCTCCACTGCAAGAAAGGGCAGGACACAAAAAAGGTGCAAAGTTTGCTATAAAAAGGGAATAAGAAAGGAAACTATTTTCCACTGTGAAACTTGCCCCGACAAACCCGGCCTATGTATAAAGGAGTGTTTCAAAATATACCACACATCGATGGATTATTAGGTTCATCATTTCACCGTCCATCGGGGGTCTTGCTAATGCCACATAGCACCCACCATTCATTCCACCAGAATCTGAGCTGCAAAATCCAAAAATTACTCCTTCCCTTCTGAGTCCTGCCATGCACCCAACTGGTATTTTTTGTTCTCATGTGAGGCATTGCCGTACTCTGGAGAAATGGGGGCACATATTTTGGGGTGCTTTGTCTCCTTCATTCCTTGTGAAAATGAAAAATTTTGAGCCAGAAGTACATTTTTGTGTAAAAAAATGTAATTTTTCATTTTCACAGCCCAGTTGTACCAAAATTGGTGAAACCCCTGGGGGTTTGAAATGTACACTATACCCCTAGATGAATTCCCTGAGGGGTGTACTTTGCAAAATGGGGTCACTTGTGGGGGGGTTCCACTGTATTGGCAATGCAACATAGCACCCACCATTCATTCCACCAAAATCTGTGCTGCCAAATCCAAAAATCACTCCTTCCCTTCTGAGTCCTGCTATGCGACCCACTGGTATTTTTTGGTCACATGTGAGGCATTTCCGTACTCGGGAGAAATGGGGGCACAGATTTTGGGGTGCTTTGTCTCCTTCATTCCTTGTGAAAATGAAAAATTTTGAGCCAGAAGTACATTTTTGTGTAAAAAAATTTAATTTTTCATTTTCACAGCCCAGTTGTACCAAAATTGGTGAAACCCCTGGGGGTTTGAAATGTACACTATACCCCTAGATGAATTCCCTGAGGGGTGTACTTTGCAAAATGGGGTGACTTGTGGGGGGGTTCCACTGTATTGGTGCAACATAGCACCCACCATTTATTCCACCAAAATCTGTGCTGCAAAATCCAAAAATCACTCCTTCCCTTCTGAGTCCTGCCATGCGCCCAACTGGTATTTTTTGGTCACATGTGAGGCATTGCCGTACTCGGGAGAAATTGGGGCACAGATTTTGGGGTGCTTTGTCTCCTTCATTCCTTGTGAAAATGAAAAATTTTGAGCCAGAACTGCATTTTTGTGTAAAAAAATGTAATTTTTCATTTTCACTGCCCAGTTGTATCAAAATTGGTGAAACCCCTGGGGGTTTGAAATGTACACTATACCCCTAGATGAATTCCCTGAGGGGTGTAGTTTGCAAAATGGGGTGACTTGTGGGGGGGTTCCACTGTATTGGTGCTTTGGGAGTCTTGCTAATGCAACATGGCACCCACTATTCATTCCACCAAAATCTGTGCTGCCAAATCCAAAAATCACTCCTTCCCTTCTGAGTCCTGCCATGCGCCCAACTGGTATTTTTTGGTCACATGTGAGGCATTGCCGTACTCGGGAGAAATTGGGGCACAGATTTTGGGGTGCTTTGTCTCCTTCATTCCTTGTGAAAATGAAAAATTTTGAGCCAGAACTGCATTTTTGTGTAAAAAAATGTAATTTTTCATTTTCACTGCCCAGTTGTATCAAAATTGGTGAAACCCCTGGGGGTTTGAAATGTACACTATACCCCTAGATGAATTCCCTGAGGGGTGTACTTTGCAAAATGGGGTGACTTGTGGGGGGGTTCCACTGTATTGGTGCAACATAGCACCCACCATTTATTCCACCAAAATCTGTGCTGCAAAATCCAAAAATCACTCCTTCCCTTCTGAGTCCTGCCATGCGCCCAACTGGTATTTTTTGGTCACATGTGAGGCATTGCCGTACTCGGGAGAAATTGGGGCACAGATTTTGGGGTGCTTTGTCTCCTTCATTCCTTGTGAAAATGAAAAATTTTGAGCCAGAACTGCATTTTTGTGTAAAAAAATGTAATTTTTCATTTTCACTGCCCAGTTGTACCAAAATTGGTGAAACCCCTGGGGGTTTGAAATGTACACTATACCCCTAGATGAATTCCCTGAGGGGTGTAGTTTGCAAAATGGGGTGACTTGTGGGGGGGTTCCACTGTATTGGTGCTTTGGGAGTCTTGATAATGCAACATGGCACCCACCATTCATTCCACCAAAATCTGTGCTGCCAAATCCAAAAATCACTCCTTCCCTTCTGAGTCCTGCCATGCGCCCAACTGGTATTTTTTGGTCACATGTGAGGCATTGCCGTACTCGGGAGAAATTGGGGCACAGATTTTGGGGTGCTTTGTCTCCTTCATTCCTTGTGAAAATGAAAAATTTTGAGCCAGAACTGCATTTTTGTGTAAAAAAATGTAATTTTTCATTTTCACTGCCCAGTTGTATCAAAATTGGTGAAACCCCTGGGGGTTTGAAATGTACACTATACCCCTAGATGAATTCCCTGAGGGGTGTACTTTGCAAAATGGGGTGACTTGTGGGGGGGTTCCACTGTATTGGTGCTTTGGGAGTCTTGCTAATGCAACATGGCACCCACTATTCATTCCACCAAAATCTGTGCTGCCAAATCCAAAAATCACTCCTTCCCTTCTGAGTCCTGCCATGCGCCCAACTGGTATTTTTTGGTCACATGTGAGGCATTGCCGTACTCGGGAGAAATTGGGGCACAGATTTTGGGGTGCTTTGTCTCCTTCATTCCTTGTGAAAATGAAAAATTTTGAGCCAGAACTGCATTTTTGTGTAAAAAAATGTAATTTTTCATTTTCACTGCCCAGTTGTATCAAAATTGGTGAAACCCCTGGGGGTTTGAAATGTACACTATACCCCTAGATGAATTCCCTGAGGGGTGTACTTTGCAAAATGGGGTGACTTGTGGGGGGGTTCCACTGTATTGGTGCAACATAGCACCCACCATTTATTCCACCAAAATCTGTGCTGCAAAATCCAAAAATCACTCCTTCCCTTCTGAGTCCTGCCATGCGCCCAACTGGTATTTTTTGGTCACATGTGAGGCATTGCCGTACTCGGGAGAAATTGGGGCACAGATTTTGGGGTGCTTTGTCTCCTTCATTCCTTGTGAAAATGAAAAATTTTGAGCCAGAACTGCATTTTTGTGTAAAAAAATGTAATTTTTCATTTTCACTGCCCAGTTGTACCAAAATTGGTGAAACCCCTGGGGGTTTGAAATGTACACTATACCCCTAGATGAATTCCCTGAGGGGTGTAGTTTGCAAAATGGGGTGACTTGTGGGGGGGTTCCACTGTATTGGTGCTTTGGGAGTCTTGATAATGCAACATGGCACCCACCATTCATTCCACCAAAATCTGTGCTGCCAAATCCAAAAATCACTCCTTCCCTTCTGAGTCCTGCCATGCGCCCAACTGGTATTTTTTGGTCACATGTGAGGCATTGCCGTACTCGGGAGAAATTGGGGCACAGATTTTGGGGTGCTTTGTCTCCTTCATTCCTTGTGAAAATGAAAAATTTTGAGCCAGAACTGCATTTTTGTGTAAAAAAATGTAATTTTTCATTTTCACTGCCCAGTTGTATCAAAATTGGTGAAACCCCTGGGGGTTTGAAATGTACACTATACCCCTAGATGAATTCCCTGAGGGGTGTACTTTGCAAAATGGGGTGACTTGTGGGGGGGTTCCACTGTATTGGTGCTTTGGGAGTCTTGCTAATGCAACATGGCACCCACTATTCATTCCACCAAAATCTGTGCTGCCAAATCCAAAAATCACTCCTTCCCTTCTGAGTCCTGCCATGCGCCCAACTGGTATTTTTTGGTCACATGTGAGGCATTGCCGTACTCGGGAGAAATTGGGGCACAGATTTTGGGGTGCTTTGTCTCCTTCATTCCTTGTGAAAATGAAAAATTTTGAGCCAGAACTGCATTTTTGTGTAAAAAAATGTAATTTTTCATTTTCACTGCCCAGTTGTATCAAAATTGGTGAAACCCCTGGGGGTTTGAAATGTACACTATACCCCTAGATGAATTCCCTGAGGGGTGTACTTTGCAAAATGGGGTGACTTGTGGGGGGGGTTCCACTGTATTGGTGCAACATAGCACCCACCATTTATTCCACCAAAATCTGTGCTGCAAAATCCAAAAATCACTCCTTCCCTTCTGAGTCCTGCCATGCGCCCAACTGGTATTTTTTTGTCACATGTGAGGCATTGCCGTACTCGGGAGAAATTGGGGCACAGATTTTGGGGTGCTTTGTCTCCTTCATTCCTTGTGAAAATGAAAAATTTTGAGCCAGAACTGCATTTTTGTGTAAAAAAATGTAATTTTTCATTTTCACTGCCCAGTTGTATCAAAATTGGTGAAACCCCTGGGGGTTTGAAATGTACACTATACCCCTAGATGAATTCCCTGAGGGGTGTACTTTGCAAAATGGGGTGACTTGTGGGGGGGTTCCACTGTATTGGTGCTTTGGGAGTCTTGCTAATGCAACATGGCACCCACCATTCATTCCACCAAAATCTGTGCTGCCAAATCCAAAAATCACTCCTTCCCTTCTGAGTCCTGCCATGCGCCCAACTGGTATGTTTTGGTCACATGTGAGGCATTGCCGTACTCGGGAGAAATTGGGGCACAGATTTTGGGGTGCTTTGTCTCCTTCATTCCTTGTGAAAATGAAAAATTTTGAGCCAGAACTGCATGTTTGTGTAAAAAAATGTAATTTTCCATTTTCACATCCCAGTTGTACCAAAATTGGTGAAACCCCTGGGGGTTTGAAATGTACACTATACCCCTAGATGAATTCCCTGAGGGGTGTAGATTGCAAAATGGGGTGACTTGTGGGGGAGGTTCCTAACTTTTAGCACTTATGGTGCCTAGAAACCTACATGGTGCCTAAAAAAAAATCTCATAAAAAGGAGGCTCCAAAATCAAGTAGGTGCTCCTTCTATTATGAAGCCTGTGGTTTGGTCAACGTGCACACTAGGGCCACATATAGGATATTTTTGAAAACAAAAGAATTGGGGGAATCAATTTTTAGTCACATTTCTCTAGTAAAATCTACTGTATTCGTTAGAAAAATGTATTTAAATTGAAACTCTGCAAAAAAAAAGAAATTTTGAAATTTCACCTACACTTTGTTTTAATTCCTGTGAAACACCTAAAGGGTTAACAAACTTCCAAACTGCTGTTTTGAATACTGTGAGGGGTGCAGTTTTTGAAATGGCATCATTTATGGGGGTGTCTCACATACAAGTCCCTCAAAGTCAGATCAGAACTGAACTGGTCCCTAAAAAAATCAGTGTTTGAAATTTTCTTGAAAATTTGAGAATTTGCTAGTCATATTTGAAGCCTCCTAGTGTCCAAAAAAATGAAAAGGAAGTTGAAATAATGATTGCTACATAAAGTAGACATATGGTCTTTGTTAGTTATTAACTATTTTGAGTGGTATGATTATTTGTCTCACAAGCAGAAAATGTGACATTTTGCATATTGCTAAATTTTCCATTTTTTCACGATATTTTGGTATTTTTCACAAAAAAACACAGACTGTATCGACCAAAATTTACCACTAACTTGAAGTACAATGTGTCACGAAAAAACAATCTCAAAATCACTGGGATAAGTAAAAGCAAAAAAAAGTTATCCCCACTTAAGTGAGACATGTCAGATTTGAAAAAAAGGGCTCTGTCATGAAGGCACAAACTGGCTCTGTCATGAAGGGGTTAAGTAAAATGCCCTAAAACAGAAGTATAAGTATAATTGGGTGTCTCTTATAACCTATTTGGTTGGTGCGCGTTGGTGCCCATATTTCCCTTTTACTGAAATAAATATAACTGAGTTTGCTCCAGACATGATCTGGTCTTTGTCCTTGTCCTTATGTAACAAACTACTACAAAGGAACAAACTATCTCCATCAGAAAGGTTGAAATGTATCAGATGAACAGTCTGAGTAGCTTTTGCTACAAAGTAGCAAAACACACTGGGCGACTATGCCCAGCTTGTATGGACAGTGATGATGACAATCATCGCTGTGGGGAAAGCCGCTCAGTGCATATACACTGAGCGGCTTTCCCCCTGCCCGGCGCCGACGGAGGAAGGGAGGACGGCGTTGCATAGCAGAGCGCTATGCAAAGCCGTCCTGAAAGCCACTCATCTGCTGGTATAACCAGCAGGTGAACGGCTTTCCCGGCAATGTTGCGGGAGCATGCAGCAGCGCTCATCGCCGGGCCATACACACTGGGCGGCTTTGAGCTGGAAGCCGATCAAACCGAAGGGAAAGTGGGCTAGTGGGAGTGGGAAGAAGAGAGACACTCATAGGCTGGTGAGTCAGTGAACTTTTTGGGTGGACAGCAGTGTGCTGGTTGGGGAGGGAAGACAGGGAGATACTGATCTGGCAGGGTGGGAGACACTGGGCTGGAGAAGGGGCAGACCATGGGAGCACTGACCCTCTCCTGTTTTCTGCATGACCCGCACAGCACAGGCCCTCTCACCGCAGCCTCTCCATGCTGCATCACTCCAGGACCAGGCTCCGGCAGCCCATCTCCCCCTGCTAATGGCAGCTGCCTGTGCCCACACTCCACTATAGGCAGGTAGTTCTGTCAATCCATGAAACTCCCCTGTCCCGCTCCTATCAGTGGCTACTCTGCGGGTCCCACCTGGCTCCTCCCCTCTACCGACACCTCCATGCCCCCCACATCTCCACACTAGGGGCAGCTCTTTTTATCCCTGACCCTGCATTCAGCAGCTCTGCGGCTTACCTCCTCACTCTGCTTCTCCAAGCAACTCCTCCGTGTCTCCCCTCCGCCCTGCACTCCCAAAAGCAGCAGCACATGATAGGTCTTCCATCCTGTCCCTGCACTTCCGGGCCCGGCAGCAGCTGCCAACTCCATCCTTCCTTCTCCCCTGTCCCCACAATAGGTTTGTTTATATGCGGCAGGGGAGGACCTGTTCTCCTGGAGCAATTGCAACAGTGAGAGGAGCTGTGCGGCGCCCCATGCAGCTGGCCTCCTCTCCGGCTGGCCTCCTCTAGCTGATGCGGTGACCAGCCCCTTGTTTACTGGGATTCAGTTATTCAGAGTCACCTGAAGCTTTCGGCCTCAGGGTTGGCCGGCCTCCCGGGAAACCTCCTGGTGACTTTAATGGCCAATCCACCCCTGCTCCTGGCTGCACCACACACCCTCCCAGTTCCTGGCCTCACCACCTGCCTGCCTGGCTCCTGGCCGCACCCGCACATTCCTTTTATTAAGGAAGACAATCCAGGGATCCCAGGAATCACAGATTGAGCATTTTTTCAATCCCGGAATTGAAAAAATGCCCACAGGCTTGGCTTCCCTACTGTGCAGTAAAGACAATTCTGACTATGCCTATGTGTGCCCGATATTTGCCCGCCGCCATATCATATATCCCCTCACCAATGGAGACTGACTTTTATTTAATTATACAGTTGTGCTCATAAGTTTACATACCCTCGCAGAATTTGTTATTTTCTGGCCATTTGTCAGAGAAAATGAATGATAACTCACAAACTTTTTTTTCACTCATGGGCAGTGGTTAGGTGAAGCCATTTATTGTCAAACAACTGTGTTTACTCTTTTTAAATCACAATGACAAAATAAACTACCAAAATTACCCTGATCAAAAGTTTACATATCCTGGAGATTTTGACCTGATAACATGCACACAAGTTGACACAAACGGGTTTGAATGGCTACTAAAGGCAACCATCCTCACCTGTGATCTGTTTGCTTGTAATTAGTATATGTGTGTTTAAAAGGTCAGTGAGTTTCTGGTCTCCTGAGAGACCAGGGGCTGGCTGGCAACTTTTAGCCTAGGGGGCAAGTCCAGAGCACTGGCCCATAATCAGCCAAGTCACCGTCGGAAGGAATGCTTTTGCGCGCCGCAGGCGCGCCGAAAAATTAGGGGCGTGGCCTATCATAAGGGGCGTTGCCTGTACCATGATTGTATTGTGTACCTGCAGATTGCACATTTTAGCGAACCTTGTAATACCCATTACACATAAAGCCACATGCCGTAATGCCAATTACACATTATGCTGAACACCATGATGCCAGTTACACATTACGCCCAAACACTGCGATGCTAATTACTCAATACACCGCACACTGTGATGCTAATTACACATTATGCTGCACACCTTGATGCCCATTACACCCCATACTGTGATGACAATTACCCAATGCTCCCCACACCGTAATGTCCATTACGCCCCATACCATGATGCCCATTACACCGCACAATGTGATGTCTACAGTGCCAGATATGCCCCCACAGTGCAAGATATTCCGACACAGTACCAAATACACATATGCCCCCACAGTGCCAGACACAAATGCCGCCACAGTGCCAGATATTCTGCCACAGTGCCAAATACGCATATTCCTCCACAGTGCCAGATATGCCCCCAGAGTGCCAGAGACACATATGCCCCCACAGTGCCAGAGACACATATGCCCCCACAGTGCCAGAGACACATATTCCCCCACAGTGCCAAAGACACATATGCCCCCACAGTGCCAGAGACACATATGCCCCCACAGTGCCAGAGACACATATGCCCCCTCAGTGCCAGAGACACATATTCCCCCACAGTGCCAAAGACACATATGCCCCCACAGTGCCAGATATGCCCCCACAGTGCCAGAGACACATATGCCCCCACAGTGCCAGAGACACATATGCCCCCACAGTGCCAAATACACATATGCCCCCACAGTGCCAAATACACATATGCCCCCACAGTGCCAGACACATATGCCCCCACAGTGCCAGATACACATATGTCCCCACAGTGCCAGATACACATATGCCCCCACAGTGCCAGATACACATATGCCCCCACAGTGCCAGATATGCCCCCACAGTGCCAAATACACATATGCCCCACAGTGCCAGATACACATATGCCCCCACAGTGCCAAATACACATATGCCCCCACAGTGCCAAATACACATATGCCCCCACAGTGCCAGATACACATATGCCCCCACAGTGCCAAATACACATATGCCCCACTGTGCCAGATACACATATGCCCCCACAGTGCCAAATACATATATGCCCCCACAGTGCCAGATATGCCCCCCACAGTGCCAGATACACATATGCCCCCACACAGTGCCAGATATGCCCCCACACAGTGCCAGATATGCCCCCACACAGTGCCAGATATGCCCCCACACAGTGCCAGATATGCCCCCCACAGTGACAGAAACACATATGCTGGGGTGAGGGAGGGGGGGGGGGGGGGGGGGGAGAGAGCGCTTACCCACTCGCTAGCTGCGGGCCGTGCTGCGGCTGGATCAGCTTCTCCAGCCCTCCTGCGCTGGCCGCGGCTTCCAGAACACGGCCGCGGCTACAGGAAAATGGCCGCCGGCCTCCTGCACTGAGAACATGTCCTCAGTGCAGGGGGCCGGCGGCCATTTTCCTGTAGCCGCGGCCGTGTTCTGTAAGCCGCGGCCAGTGCAGGAGGGCTGGAGAAGCTGATCCAGCCGCAGCACGGCCCGCAGCCAGTGGGTGGGTAAGCGGCCCGGGGGGCATATGGCACTCTGCCCCCCGGCCCAGCCCGCCCCTGTGAGAGACCCTTGCATTTTTCATCCAGTGCTGCACTGACGTGTCTGGATTCTGAGTCATGGGGAAAGCAAAGAATCTGCGGAAGTCAAAGGAAGTCAAAGGATCTGCGGAAAAAAGGTATATTGAACTGTATAAAACAGGAAAGGGATATGAAAAGATATCTAAGCAATTGAGAATGTCAGTAAGCAGTGTTCAAACTCAAATTAAGAAGTGAAAAATGAGGGATTCTGTGGAAACCAAATCACGTTCAGGTAGACCAACAAAAATTTCAGCCACAACTGCCAGGAAAATTGTTCAGGATGATAAGAAATATCCACAAATAACTTCAGCTAAAATACAGGACTCTGAAAAAAAGGGGTGTGGTTGTTTCAAGATGCACAATAAGGAGGCATCTGAAGAAAAATGGGCTGCATGGTTGAGTCACCAGAAGAAAGCCATTATTACACAAATGCCACACAGCATTCCGATTACAATACTCCAAACAGCACAGAGTCAAGCCTTTAAAACTTCTGGAATAAAGTCATTTGGAGTAATGAGACCAAAATGTAACTTTTTGGCCACAACCATAAACGTTACATTTGGAGAGGAGTCAACAAGGCCTAATGAAAGGTACACCATTCCTACTGTAAAACACGGAGGTGGATCGCTGATGTTTTGGGGATGTGTGAGCTACAAAGGCACTGGAAACTTGGTCAAAATTAATGGCAAGATGAATGCAGCATGTAATCAGAAAATAATGGAGGAAAATGTGCACTCAACAGCACGGAAGCTGTGCATAGGACGTACTTGGACGTTCCAACATGACAATAATCCAAAACACAAGGCCAAGTCGACCTGTCATTCAGTCTCCTGACCTCAATATCATTGAGCCACTCTGTGGAGATCTCAAAGTTTCAGTTCAAACAAGACAGCCCAATAATTTACAGGAACTGAAGGCTCTTTGCCAAGAAGAATGGGCAGCTTTACCATGTGAGAAAATAAAAAGCCTCATCCACAACTTCCACAAAAGACTTCAAGCTGTCATTGATGTTAAAGGGGGCATTACACGTATTAAGAACTGGGGTATGTAAACTTTTGATCAGGGTCATTTGGGTAGTTTCTGTTGTCATTATGATTTCAAAATCAGTAAATGGCTTCACCCACCCACTAACCATTATTGAAAAAAAAAGTTTGTGAGTTATCATTTATATTCTTTGACAAATGGTCAGAAAATCACAAATTCTGCTCGGGTATGCAAACCAATGAGCACAACTGTATTTGTGGGCTCTGGACCGGAGACATGGCAGGCGTCAGATACCTGCCACTGGCACACCATGTCACAGCTGCATTTACATGGGAACACCCAGCATTTGCATGGGGATGAAATGCTGGGAGTTCTCATGTTGGAGCACTGCCCCCATCCCACCCCTCCATGCAAGCGCCACGCCAACAGTGTAGGTTGGTGATGGCGCTCGCACAGAAGCCTTGTACATGCGCATAACCTATTATGTGCAGGGCACAAACATCGATCGCCCTTGTGTGAACGCGCGGAGGATGAAAGAAACTGGAATCAGGATCCATGTGTATATAATATACCTTTAGATCAACAAAATTAAATAAGATTACTTGCTTACCATTTTTGTATCATTTGAGAATCCAATGGCCACGTATCCTGATGTTGCACCACTCATTTCAAATACGTAGCCATCGGAAGAGGGAACTGCTGACATAAACAGACAATTCCTATCACTGGGACTGCAATTCTCGGGACTGGAAAGGCAATACTTCTGAGAACCACATGTGGTATTGGACATCTGATGCATCTGTAAGTAGAATATTGCAATTAGATTTTGACTTACACAGTACGAATCACATTTTTATGCAATTTCATTTCACGTAGAACATGCCATGCCAACTGGGCCATATATTACTGTATAAACATACTTACTGTAAATATGATGTCACTCTGCACTCCAGTCCAGAAGGAGGAGTAACTACTCAAAACAGTTGCTCTGAAAAAAAAGAAAGTGGTTTCCAGTAAATTGTTTTCTGTATTAAAACCCATAAAATGGCAAATCATTTTCAAGATCAACTTACTGAGCTTCAAAGCCCTACATGACCATGGCCCAAGGTACCTGAAGCAGCTTCTGATTCCATTCTGTCCCACCCAATTACTGCGATCTGTAGATGAAGGACTTTTAGCAGTATCTAGGATCTCCCATAATTCATTTGAAGGTTAAGCTTTTCGCCATGTGGCTCCAACTTTATGGAACTCACTTCCTCACACAGGGGCAGATTTATTAAGTTCGGTGAAGTGATAAATTGTCTGGTTTTTATCACCGGCCAATCAGCTCCTAACTGTAAAGTTACAGGCTTGGTTTGAAAAATGACAGGATGATTGGCCAGTGATAAAAAACAGACACATTATCACTTCACCTGGCTTAATAAATCTACTCCACAGTTTGAAAGGCCCCCACTCTAGAATGCTTTAAAAACAGACTCAAGACTTTCCTCTTTACTCATCTGTTAAGCACCTTGAGTCCTATTGGAGAAAGAGCACCATATAAATAAAAGTTACTTGTTTCCTAGCAAGGCGCCAGCGATTTTAATTGTATCCATCGGGTCCGAAAAAAACGGGTCGATCGCATCGCATGCAACCGACCCGATTTTTACATTATAACCAATGTAAAATGGTCCCTCAGACCCGATTTTACATTGGACCCAATGTTAAATGGCCCCCAGACCCCAATTTTCATTGCATAACCAACCTGATGGGTGAAATGCCCCCCCATTGTTAACGCCACCCCACGATGAACGCCAACCCGAAGTGTGGCGAGGGGCAGAGGTACGCCTCCTCCGACCTTTTCATACCCCCACTATCCACGTCGGCGTGGAGTTGATTTTATATAATGTGGCGAGCGCAGCGAGCCACCGAGCCCGAGGCGTGGCGAGCGCAGGTATTACACAGGTATTACGCTCGCCACATTATATAAAATCAACTCCAAGCCGACGTGGATAGTGGGGGTATGAAAAGGTCGGAGGACGCGTACCGCCGCCCCTCGCGGGCGCGCTGCGCTCGCCACGCTTCGGGTTGGCGTTCATCGTGGGGTGGCAATGGGGGGGCATTTCACATACAAATTACCCATCAGGGTGGGTATACAATGAAAAATTGGGTATGGTGGGTCATTTAACAATTTGGTCACAAGCCATAGGGCACCCCAAAAATAGGAAAGGTGAGTGCCAATGTTTAGTGGATATTGTTTATTAGATTATTTTTTTAATTAGTCTTATTGTGGTCACATTCTTTTATACACCCTGTTTTAACTTAAGCTGTGTACACACGGGGGCGATAGGGGCTGACATCGCTGGGAATATGGTCGCTGGTGACCATATTGCCAGTGATGGGAGTGTGCCCCGGCGATAAATCGACTGATTTATTTTTACACTGCAATATAGATCTCACTTTGAAGTAAAACCCCACCCAAATCTAATTCTCTCTCTGTTCATATGGGTCAGAATTTTACGAGCTTTCCGATGCGCGTATATATGCATGTGCAGACCCCCTGGGCAAACTCCTTTGGTGAGTGTCCCACTCGCAGAGGCGTTCTTATGGGCAGGTCAGGGAAGGGGGCGGGATCATGGGAATGCCCAGCATTTTATGGGCATCCCCATGAGCCTGCTTGGTGCGGGCAAATGACATCACATGACACATGCCAGCCCCATATTTGGCAATCTCTGACAGTAATAAAAGCTATGTTCTTGTACACATCCCCTCACATGCTAGCGAGGGCGCTTGGGTGGCGGGGAGGGGGAAAGGCATTCGGTGGGGCAGCGGGCAGCGCTGACCTGTTCGCTAGGCTGCGAGTATATGCAGCCTAGTGAATTAGGCCCCTAGTTCAAAACACACGCTGTTGTAGCGCATCGTATGCAATGAAAGCTAGTACAAAATGTGTGTGGGCCCCTTTAAAACTTTCCTCGTGCCATATTTATATAACTTAAGCGGGCACATCAGCCCAACTTTCCTCCAACCAGCTGAACGACCAAGCACCCAACTGCTCTGGCTCTGTCCAATTTAAACACTTCACCTACAAACCTAATCAACTTTAGTTTTAGTTCTCTACAACTTGTGATGCATATTTCCCAACTGTCCTGATTTTCACTTTTTTCATCATTGTCTCAACCGCAGACATCAGTGTCCTGCACTGATGGGGGAGGGTACTGATGGGGGAGGGGGGGGGGGGCACTGATGGGGGAGGGGGATGAGCTAAGGAAATAAATATATATATAATATCATATTAGGCAAAAACATACATACCGGAAGCGCACAGGTCCTTCCCCTTCAGGAGCTGTCCATGAAGCAGTGACTGATGATTTCAAATTACTATTTTTATGGCTGACAGCTGTGTTCTGCATAGGAGAAAATACAATGTTTTAGTTTCAGCAGATCTTGTGCTTTCATTTTAGTAAATATCTACTTTTTTTTTTTTGCTAATTTTACTTTTGAAATTTAGAAAACTCACACAAAACAAGATCAAAATCACTTAGACAAGTAGATTGAGGAATAAATATCGCTAGCCCCCCGGGAACCGGAGATACCGCCAGGCAAACCTGGAACGTTTTCCCCATAGGATAACATGGAATCCCCTATTTCTGACCCCCACCCGGTTCCAACGGCTGCCAGTCCCCCCTCCGGCATCACAGAAGCTCTAGGTTGATCTCAATCTAACCCAAATCGCTGGGATTTCAATCTGATACCAGACTGGTCTATATGGGTTCATTGGTTCCAGAGATATTACGGGTAAACCAATTTTTTTCATTTCTGAAATGTAAATGGCTGTTCATGTTTTTTGAGGGCAGATTTCTCTGGAACCAAACGGCCCAGTTTCACAAGACCAAAATCATTTGAAGGGGGTAGGGGGTATTGTATCAACCGCTCAGCATGTAGGGCCTGGATCAGTAATTTCCACTAATTATCCCTTTATTGCACAGATGGTGGGAGAAGAGGGCATTGGGCTGAAAGAAGGGGCCCTGATACATAACTTCCAGGGTGGTAGAGGATGTTTAATACGCAGAGGAGGGGTGTATAGGGGAGTGGGCTTATTATTCATAATTTTCTGGTGGGAGGACAGCTTGCTTGACTGCAGATATCTCCAGTTCCCGGAAATAGATTTCGTAGATTTTAATGGAATTGAAAACTAGAGATTCCCACCTACCAAATGGTATTAGGGACTAGGGGATCAGAGTTCAGGAGGCAGAGCAATCTGCTAACGATAATATAAAACTACATACCAGGTGTGTGGAGCTGGAGCAGTAACCAGCTGCTGGAAGGCTGATATCTCTGGTTCTGGGAACAGTAGAGACAAGCTACTAGTGTCCATCAAAGGGAGAGAGTCCCAGCTTTTGGAATATACAGTATCCTCAGAAAAACACTAAGTCAGACAGAACCTGAAATATCTGACTGGGAAGAGCAATTAACAGGCTTGGATAGGGACCACTGCTTTGAAGTCAGATATCTCCGGTTCCCAAGGGCCGATTTTTAAAATTCTTGTACTCTTGGAAAGAGGGGACCTTCAGCTTTCAGCCTAGGGTCCTTAGACTCCTGGGGGCGTTTATGGGTACTCAGAAACCCCCCCCCCTGTGTGCGCTACTGCTGTGCGCTTACCATCAGAAAGCATGCACAGTATGACTCAGATGCATTTGTAGATTGAAAACAGTGACCACTTGTGTCCAATGCCACTACACCTAGTATTATTATACTACCTTACAACACTACAGTACATCCCAGTACTATGGGCCAGATGTATTAAGCTTGAAAGTGATAAAATGGAGAGTGATAAACCACCAGTTGGTTGGTGGTTTATCATTCTTCATTTTATCACTTTTTCCAGGCTTAGTACATCTCACCTTATATCACTGTACTCCATAGGCTACAAGCCCCTACACTTGATCCTTCATGCATTGCTGCTGTGCTGCTGCTGTGAGAAACTCTGCTTTACGAGTGGCTTCACAGTTGATGATGGAGGGCAGAGGCACAGGTTGCGAGAAGGGTGGAGGCACAAGTGGTGAAGGGGGTAAAGACAAAGGTGGTGAAGGATCAAGGCACAGATGATGGGGGGGGGGGAGGAGAAATCAATTGGGGATGAAGCACAGCCAGATTAAGGGAGGAAAGCAGAGGATACTGTACCCCGAGCCCCGCTTGGTCATGGCCCGCCCCTGGGAGTTACATAGAATTTGATGGCATATAAGAACCACTTGGCCCATCAAGTCTGCCCCTTTTTTTTAAACATGTTACCTCAAACCATATTTGATCCTTATTTTTTTTGTAAGGATATCAATATGCCTATCCCAAGCATGTTAAATTGTACTACTGTATTTGCCTCTACCACCACTGATCCACTACCATTTCTGTGAAGTAATTTTTTCTCAAATGTCCCCTGAATCTTCCTCTCTCTAGTTTCAGTGCATGTCCTCGTGTTCTGTTGTTCCTCTTCCTGTGAAAAATGTCTCCCACCTGTACTCTTGATATATTTGAAAGTTTATATCATGTCCCCCCTTTTCCTTCTCTGCTCTAAACTATACTCCAGTGGTTTCAATTTATTAAACTGTACATAGTCCATGGGGGAGATTCTCTAATCCTTATCGGAGTTTTTACCGCATTTTGGGATGCTCTAAGCATCCCCGCCGGGTTGATGCCCTGTAAAAGCCTATGGGCTTCTACCGTGACCCACCCCGCAGTGACCCCCGCCACCCCGTCTCGCCCCCCCTCACCTGTGTCCGGGCAGCACATTGCTGTGCTGCCCGGACCTGTGACCTCCTCCTCCCTGCACTATGATCCTCTTTCGGGTGCAGGGAGGAGGAGAGCCTGGCGCAGCAGCAGCAGCGCCAGGTAAAGGAGGGAGGGGGGAGCTGCCGGGAGCTGCTGTCTCTTACCGCAAAGGACATCTCTTAACTCAAGAGCTGTCCTTTGCCATAATTATCGCATATGTTAGAGCATATGTGATAATTACAGTATGTAGATGATGGGGGGCGATGTGCTGCGGTAAGGGGGCGCGGATGTTAGAGCATCCCCCCCATACCTCCCAACATGAACCAAGGAGACACCAATCATGTATTAACTCCAGATAGTGAGCATTTTGTCTAATATACAGCTCCCTTTTTCCTAGGCCCCTCCAAGCCTTAATCCAGCCCCAGGATGCAGGAAGGTAAAGGTGTATAAGAGCAGAGGCACAGGTGGTAAAATAAGAAGTGACATAGGTGTGGAGTGGGCATAAGCACAGGTGCATATGGGGCAGAGGCACAAGTTGGGAAGGAGGCAGAGGCATAAGAAGAGAGACACAGAGATACAGATAAAGAGGGGGCAGAGAGGCATACGTGAGGAGGGAGGGGTATGGAGACCCAGGTATGTTTTGGCTCCTGCTGCTATATTATACTCCATACTCCACTGTGCCTGCAACCCCCCGCACGCACATTGGCCCTTATTCAGATCTGATTGCAGTACAAATTTGTTCTCAAAATGGGCAAAACCATGTGCACTGCAGGTGGGGCAAATGTAACATGCGCAAAGAGAGTTTAATTTGGGTGGGGTATGTTGAAACCAAAATCTAAATTGCAGTGTAAAAATAATGCAGCCAGTATTTACCCTGCACAGAAACAAAATAACTCACACAAATCTAACTCTTTCTATACATGTTACATCTGCCCCACCTGCAGTGCACATGGTTTTGCCCATTTTGAGAACAATTTTGTACTGCAATCAGATCTGAACAAGGGCCATTGTCCCTGATTCTGGTTCACTCGCATAAGCAAATTCTCTCTTTAATGGACAAAACTATGTGCACTGCAGGTGGGGCAGATGTAACATGTGCAGAGAGAGAGTTAGAGTTGGGTGGGGTTTGTACTTCAAACTGATATCTATATGGCAGTGTAAAAAGAAAGCAGCCAATTTACCCTGCAAAAAATAAAATAGCTGACCAAAATCTAACTCTTTGCACATGTTACATCTGCCCCACCTGCAGTGCACATGGTTTTGTCCATTAGAAAGATCATTTTCTTTTGCAAGTGAACCAGAGTCATGCCCAATAACCGCAGTCTGCTGTCTGCAGCAGCAGATTCCAGCAGCAAGGAGTGGGAAGGGTTAGAAGAGGAGAGGCTCTTGCCTTTCTCCCTTCTGTCTGTTACCTGTGCTTGTGCTATCCAGAGGCGTAGGGAGGGCGGAGCCACCGTAGCTCATGCTCCGGGCGCCGATTGGCCGAATGGCGCTGCCGGCCCACCCCCCCCTCTGCAAATAATGCCTGCACTACAAGTGTCACGCCGGGCAGCATGCGCAGCGCCGGCGGCTGCCCTGCCCGGCTCCTGCCCTGCTAGCACAGGCCTTGCAGCCAAGCGTCACGGGGTGGTGGGGCCGGGCGGCGGGCTGACAGTGACACTCCGACCTGTGTCCTCCTCTCTCTGGCCCTTATTCTGAATCGTGCGGTACGGCCCGCGTGCGGCCGTACCGCCGATGTTTTCAGTCTGCACATGCGCAGAGGTCAATCTGCGCATGTGCAGCCCAATTCGCCGCAGACGTAGTTCGTCCGCCGCAAAGGGGGCGTATAGGGGCGTGAGGGGCTTCATACCCTCATTTCCCTATGCATACGCCCCGCGTTTCATGGGCGTTCCCATGCAAACGCGGGGCGTATGCATGCTAATGAGGGTATGACGCCAGTGATGGGGGCGGGAAGCTGACGTCGCCGGATGTCAGCTCTCAGCCCCATACAAGCTATCACACGGACGATTGTCCGTGTGGTCTCAGCTTGCGGGACCTGGTGGGGCGTGCGGCCCTGCCTTCGATGGTCGCCGACCATCGAATGCAGGGGGCAGCTCCCACCATGGTGGAGGCGTACGCCCCACCATTTTCTTGCGGATCGCCAGCCGTCCGTGTACGGACGGCCGTGGCGATCCGTATCGTGGGCGGGGATTGGTTTGTGCGGCCGGAGCACCGTGTGCGGCTCCGGCCGCACAGATCTGAATAAGGGCCTCTGTCTGAATTGCTGCTGCTGCTCGGTCCGGCTTCCAGCGCAGCGTAGCAGCACACTACAGACTCCTCCCACTCCCAGAGTCACCTCTGACTCCCTCCCTCCTCCCTGGCTACAGCAGTGTCATCAGCCTTCCCAAGCGCTGGCTGTAGCCTGGAGGAGGAGAAGGTGTTTTGCTGCCGCCTGCCCGTGCCTCTTTAACATCCCATTATTCAAGGTGGATTTTTTTTTTTTACAGCTAAAGAATGTTGGGGGGGGGGGGTGGGGTGGGGTGGAAGAGTGAATCTCTATGGCTTCTGCTGCTGCCCTGGCCTGCTGTGCTGTATTTATCTTTATATGTATACATATTTATTTACACCTGTCGGCATGTTATATAGCGCAGCAGATTCCGTTACAGTGTCTTATATAGCGCAGCAGATTCCGTTACAGCGTCTTATATAGTGCAGCAGATTCCGTTACAGAGTCTTATATAGCGCAGCAGATTCCGTTACAGCGTCTTATATAGCGCAGCAGATTCCTTTACAGTGTCTTATATAGCGCAGCAGATTCCGTTACAGTTTCTTATATAGCGCAGCAGATTCCGTTACAGCATCTTATATAGCGCAGCAGATTCCGTTATAGCGTCTTATATAGCGCAGCAGATTCCGTTACAGTGTCTTATATAGCACAGCAGATTCTGTTACAGTGTCTTATATAGCGCAGCAGATTAGGTTACAGTGTCATATATAGCGCAGCAGATTCCGTTACTGTGTTTTTTAATTTTTTTCTTTTAAAATGTGACATGCCAACACATGTTAGCCACGCCCCCAATTCATTACCGGGGAAGGGGGGGGGGGCGTGAAATATGACATTGCTCCGGGCACCATGGCGCCTAGCTACACCGCTGGTGCTATCATCCAGCAGCCTCCTGAATGGATTATATTAGGAGATATCGTCCGTGGAAGCTTACAGACACTCCAAAAATCGCACATGTAGTAGTGTGTGAATTGCATTCAAACTTGCATTTTTTTTTAAAACATCAAAGTTTGCACCCGCCATTGCAGGTGTGATGCGATGACGGGGGGACCCCACGCTGTTTTTTTTATTTATTTATTAAACCAATTTTTTTTACACTGGAGCCTGCAAATACGACAGGAAAATAAAGTATATTTTCCTGTCGTATTTGCCCAGCCATTCGCAGCCGTATTCCAATGTTAAATGCATCCCCAGACCGGATTTTTTTATTGTACACCCACCCTGATGGTTGATTACTATGTGAAATGCCCCCCCCCCCCCCCCCATTGTTAACGCCACCCCAGTATCAACGCCAACCCGAAGCGTGGCGAGCGCAGCCAGCCCGCGAGGGGCGGCGGTATGCGTCCTCCGACCTTTTTATACCCCCACTATCCACGTCGGTGTGGAGTTGACTTTATATAGTGTGGCGAGTGCAGCGAGCCACCGCGGCCGAAGCGTGGCGAGCGCAGCGGAATATATGTGAAGTAATCCGCGGGGCTCGCCACGCTTCAGGCTCAGTGACTCGCCACACTATATAAAATCAACGCCACGCTTCAGGTTGGCAGTGATAGTGGGGTGGCGTTAACAATGGGGGGCCATTTAACATAGTAATTACCCATCAGGGTGGGTGTACAATTAAAAATTGGGTCTGGGGGTGCATTTAACATTGGAATCAGGCATCAGGGTGCCTGTACAATTGAAAATCAGGTCCAATCGCGTCGCGTCGCATGCGATATGACTGCATGCGATGCGATGCGACGCAATATTTTGCCCTGCGATGAAAATATTGGGCGCCCAGATAATACACAAGTACCAAACTAACACTTAGCCCATGTCTGAAGTTTTGGATTAAATAACCCGTTGTCAGGCAGCAAGTATTCTTATTGCCTTGTTATGGGTCATTAGACCTAAAACGTTACCATCAGACATGCGGCACATGTAATAGCATCCGAGTACACTGGAGATGCGGGATACTGGCCACATTTGGACATTTTCTTAACCCTTTCAGGTCCAAGGTCTAGTCAGGCTCAACAGCCCTAGCGCTAGTATCAGAACCAATGGTGAGCCACTTTAAAATAAGAACATTAACATTGTTCAACATTCAATGTAGACCATTTGTGAATTTAAAAAAAAAAATACAATTAATTTAAACAATTAAATAAACCAGACTGTTTGAATTGCAAAAAATTGGACTGCAAAGGGTTAAAGCAAAACCATGCCTTGTAAGGGATTAGCTTACGGTATAAGAGACAGTCAACCCCTAATGGTCAACAGTGACTAGGTCGACACCTTGCAATGGTTGACATACCATAGGCCAACATTGACAGAGGATAAACACAAGCTTAAGGTCGACATGGGCATAGTCATCACCCACATGTGTTTTTCATGTTTTTTTGTGTCTATATCACAGTAAACCGCATTACATCTGCCAAACCCCCCCCCCCCCCCCCCCCCCCCGCCTGCAGTGCACGTGGTTTTGTCCAGTAGAGAGAGAATTTTGTTTTTGCGAGTGAACCAGAATCCGGCCCATTGTGTGAATCCCTTACAGACCCTAACTGACACCATCTACTGTAAATCATGAACATAAAATCCTTATCTCTGGCTTCAGCATACTACAGTTATGTAATGTTATACATTTCATGTGGTGCTGCACTACTTGCACATATACTGTACCACAGAGGCTTCAATCTTGGCAGTCCACATAAAGTAAACCAAGGTTAATTGCACGGACTAACAACAACAAAAAAACATATAGATTTATAGGATTGTGTAATGTTTCCACATTGTTTTAATTGTTTTACCTGACCTGTGTCTAAAAAGCGTTTCCTCTACTTTTATTTTGTGAACTAGGTTGCCACGGAAACATAGGATAGATGGCGTCTACGATGAATAAGGTGATAAGCTTCTGTGCCTGTGCGCATGTAATCCGAAGATTAGGGTGCACAATTATTCCATCACTATCCTTTAACTATATATTAACCAGCAGTAATTTAGCACAGCTCTTTAAAATCTTTGCATGAATAATAAAAATAAAATCAATTGTTTTATACTGCCACATACTGTAGGTAAAATTGATACTACAGGTACTTGTTTCCTAGCACGGCACCCATCGCATCGTATACCATAACACTTAATATGGTATACGATGGTAAGCGATGCGACGCGATATTGTACAATAAAATATCGCATCGTATGCCATACAATGGCATACGATGCGATGGTATACGATTTTTGATTGTACAAGTACCCTGAGCCACGAGCCCCGCGAGGGGACGTGTAATACATGAAAAGTAATACGCGTCCCCTCGCGGGGCTCGCTGCGCTCGCATGCTTCGGCCTCCGTGAAGCATGGAGTTGACTATCTAAAGTCAACTCCACGCCGACGTGGATAGTGGGGGTATGAAAAGGTCGGAGGACGCGTAACGCCGCCCCTCGCGGGCTTGCTGCGTTTGCCATGCTTTGGGTTTGCGCTTCTGGTTTGCGTTGATAGTGGGGTTGGCGTGGGGGTGTATTTAACATTGTAAGCACCCATCAGGGTGCTTGTACAATTTAAAAACGCATTGCATGCATCGTATGCGGCTATATGGCATGCAATGCGATCAAATGCCCTACGATGGACATCGGGGGCGCTGTGCTAGGAAACAAGTACCATACTACATAATATAATAGTAAAAATAAGCAAACCATCCCATCTATTTACAATAAGTAATTAACTTACGGCTCCCGCACTGCATGTCAGTGTTTGAGCATTGCCATCTGTGGTGGAAAAGCTTCCAGTAATCCTGTCACCTCCCAACGATCGAGCCTCAAGGAGAAATCCTTTAAAGTAATTGCCAGATGTGGACTGTATGGTAACTAAAGTAGAAATGAATAGAAAGATTAGTGGGCAATAATACATGCCATTTATTAATTATAAGAAGCAAAAACATGGATTGTCATGTACAGTAGGTTTAAAAATGCAGTACTGTCCTTAGGAGAATATTCATATGTTGTCTTCTGTAAAGTATTTGCGTGTGAAGTAGAATTAGTAGAATTAATATGCTTTCATGGACAAATGTAAATATATGTCCTATTTTTTGTCAATGGGAAAGCCCATCTATTTACCAATGGCCACAAACATGCAGTTTCTAGGTTAATTCATACTTGCCTACCTTTTAAAAAACCTCTCTGGAAGAAGCCATAAAGGTGATGCAACAGGGGCGGGGCCAAGTCGTCGTGTTATTAGACAATTTGTGATATTTAAGCCTCACTCCCTCTTCGAGGACCCACAATTCCTGGCTATATCTGTTTATCCTATCTGCTTCCCTAGGATGCAGGTGGAATGCTGGAGGATTACCCACTGTTTTAGGTTTGCTATAGACTTCCCCCCAAAAATGGAGTCTCCAGCACCTTCTGGCAGAGTAGGTAAGTATGGGTTAATTACATCATTTATATTTTTATATGTCTCTTCTCACACTGATATATCTTCATCAGTCACTGAAGGATTCGCCATACCCAATATTGGTGGATTGGCCAGATAATTGTAATATTTATCCAGGAAACCGATAAGAAAATTCGGGCAAGCCTAAAGTTGAAAGTTCAGAGAAGCAGCCTGTTACCCACATATTGGGCCACATTCTTCAACACTGAAAACGGTCTGAATTCAGCCCCGTTCCGATGGCTGGGGGTCTGTGCATGCGCAAGCTCGTATTTGCGCATGTACAGACCCAGGCAACAAATGGCTTTGGCGAGGTAGACACTCACCGGGCCATTCGGTGGCAGAAACGGGGATCGCCCATAGGAATGACATGTTTTTTGGGTATCCCCGTGAAAACACTGGGCGTTCCCATGGGAATGCAGGCGTGCCGTTGCCTATGGTGGCAGGCCACTGACTTCACATGATATCAGCACCCACCCGTCTTCAGCATATGTGACAAGGAAATAAAAGTCAGATCAGACTTATTTTCCGAAGGCCATACGCCGGTGACCATCGAATGATTCCTCCTGGTAGTGAAAGCATGCGAAGGGGTGTGTTAGCGAACACACCTCCTGGCAGGCTACTGAGGGGGATTCGGCAGCAGGGGGGTTCCCGGTTACTGTAAAAGTGTAATTTTATCCCATCTGTTGAAAATGATTTGCTGGAGCTGTATGATCTGCAGTTTTATGATATTACAGCCTTAGATTACCTTCTACATCTGTCACAATAACGTATACAAAACAGAAGGAAATGTATACTTCTACCAATTCCTCCTGGGTTAACCCTTTGAGTCCCAACATATCTTTGAGCGATGGAAAGGTGTGTGTGGTGCGCAAATCAACAGCGGCTGGCACAGGGCGGTCAAGCCCTAAAAAGTACAATGGTAAAAACAAAGGAGTTGTGCCTGCGCTGGCTGCACTTGCTCCTGAAGAAGCCGGAGGTCAGATCTGGGGAAACGCGTTGAGCTTTCCAAATACCCTCACCTGTGCTGCTGAGATTTGGCGACTGACACCTCTCACCTCCCTAACGGGATCCATCCAAATATTGGTCCATGATTTTTCTTCGAAACCACGGTACACAGACCTTCCCACTCACAGACATCCTCCCTGGAGAAATCTGGAGTTCCATCCATTGGGGTATCTGCTTGATCCCTAATTCTTCCAGTTTCCATAAAGGACATACTACATCTAAGTGGAGAGTTTGAGCCCCTGCCTTCACAGGGCACACTCTGGACTGTGATTCCATTGTCTGGACAAACAAACACCTTCCAGACCGACCAGGATGGTAATATAACCCTTGTCAGCACCTTCATATATCTCAGCCAACCAGTGTTTACAACTGCTATCCCAGTGGTACAAAACCCCAGTCCTCGGACTTAGGGCCTTATTTTGGTTCATTCTTTCTGACAAAATCCTTCTTAGATGGACAAAACCATGTGCACTGCAGGGGGGGGGGCAGATGTAACATGTGCAGAGAGAATTAGATTTGGGTGAGTAATTTTGTTTCTGTGCAGGGAAAATACTGGCTGCTTTATTTTTACACTGCAATATAGATCTCACTTTGAAGTAAAACCCCACCCAAATCTAATTCTCTCTGCACATGTTACATCTGCCCCACCTGCAGTGCACATGGTTTTGCCCATCTAAGAAGGATTTTGTCAGAAAGAATGAACCAAAATAAGGCCCCTAATGTCTAGGTACCTGCATGTAAAGTGTGATTTTTAAGTATTTACCTGTTTCATATGTGTAATAAATTGTTGTAGATATTTTTTGAGAAACGTCTGGTACAATTATTTGGAGCAGGCACAACTCCTTTGTTTTTACCATATCTTTGAGAGATGTGTAAAATATCCACTAAAAATGGCAATATTTTTATTAGAGATTTACTAAATATCATCTACTGTAAAAGTGCCAGCACTGCTCACATTGGTTATATCAATTCAAATAAAATTGTTGTGTAAAAAAAGATTATATATATATAACATTACAGGGTGTTATGATAAATAAAAATGTTTGCTTGGCAGTTTTCCCACCTATTTTGACAATTTGTTTTGGCAGTCAAAGGGTAAAGGTCTCATTATAAATTGTCCGCATACACAAACCTGAAGCCAGCTGTCTCCTTCTAACAAGGTGTTTTTCAGTCTGTAATTTATCCGCAGAAATGGTTAGTTTATCTGGGATTAGACTCTGGGTAGCAAAGAACAGAAGCCTGTAATCAATTAAATATTTCATTGGCTTCTACTGTTTGAAAGGTACTGACAAAGTCACAATTTATTCATAGAAGTTAATTGAATTGTATAAAATCCAATCAACTTGTACATAATTAAATCTGTATACAGTAAGTTTTAATTTCATTGTTTGGGTTTGCTAAAGGTTTACAATCCTTCACCTCAGTGTTCAGGTCTTGCTAAGAAAAATATTAAAATATTTCTAAGCATAAAGCTTAAACATTTGGCCTATGGCATCTTGTAGTAATTGTTGAACTACTTCTATAAGCTGCATGTTTGGAGACTGGCATGATTCAGAAGTGGATATTATTTAGTCAGCAAATTTGATTTAGTAAGAATCAGTCTATTAATACTATTACAGATACTAAAAAAGAACTGCAAGACGTCCCATTATCAGATACCATTGACTCAGCACAAATCTATAGCTCCCATTCACTATTACAGGACTTTCATCGGGCTGCTCCCACCCTATGGAATGCCTGTCCACGCACAATAAGACTCTCCACTAGCCTCCAAACGTTCAAGTGTTCCCTGAAAACTCACCTCTTCAGGCAAGCCTATCATATTTTAAGTTCTACACGGCGGGCACTTATGTATTATTTAGCTTTTCTTCTGGACTTGCACCTTGGTGGGACTGCTAGGCTATTACTGGTGCCTGCCCTTGTGTTTCCCTCCTATATCCCTATAGATTGTAAACTTGCAGCAGGGCTCTCCTACCTCCAAGTCTGTCTGTTGTTACCCAGTTTCTTTTATCTCTGTCTACTATTGTAAAGCGCAACGGAATCTGCTGCGCTATATAAGATACTGTAAATAAATAAATAAATCTATATGTTTCATTTATTTTATAGACGCTTTATGCATTCATTCCTTACCTGTTACAATGTCACCAGTGTTAAATGAAGTTTTAGAAACTATGATGTTGTAAGGAGCCACAGATGATTGGGGGGTACTAACTCCATGTGTTGGAAGCATGGTGTTGCATGAAGCACTTATTTGTCCACTTGGATAGCCGGAGACAGACACCAAATATCCAGCAACATAAACGAACAGCACAAAGTGATTTTCCATTTCTACCTGAGGAGACACAAATAGAAAGTGATGTATTCGCCAGAGCTGTAACTAGACTTTTTGGTGCCCTGTGCCAAAAAGAGAATTGGTCCTCCCCCATTTTTCAAATAGGGACCTAAGGCACATGCCCACACATGAAATACTATTATACATACACAATTATTATAGAGCACTACAAGAAAATGTATTCGGATACAACTGCCTATACAAATCTCTGATAGGCTGTGTACACACGGAGGCGATTTCAGCACATATCGCTGGCAATATGGTTGCTGAGCGACTATATTGCCAATGACTTCATGTGCAGTGGAAGATAAATCGCTGGGAGCGTGCTCCCGCTGCCAGCCCTTAATGGTCACTGGTCGCAGGAGCATGCTCCTCCGATTATGGCTATAAAATTGCACTGTGAACCAACGACCAACGATTTCTAGTCAAAATGAGGTAGAGACAGAATGAGACAGAATAGCTTGCAATTTTCAGCCAAAATCGCTGGTCGCTGATGAAAATGGTACACTAATGCTGTGTACACACGGGGGAGATATATTGCTCAGCCATATATAGCTGAGCAATATATGGCTGAGCAATATATTGCTCAGTTTCTCCTTTTCAGCAGCGACCAGAGATGGTCGCTGATGAAAAAGAAACTGCCGGGGGGAGCCCAGCAGTGGAAATCAGCTGGCCGCTGGAGCATGTTCCTGCGACCAGCGATCACCACAGGGGCAAAAACGGGAGCGCGCACCCGGCGATATATCGCTGGTGCACACTCCCATTGAGGGCAATATGGTCGCTCAGCGACCATATTTCCTGCGATTTTGCACAAAATCGCCACCATGTGTACGCACCTTGAGCAATATTTTGCTGAGAGAATTTAAGCCAAAATCGCTCTGCGACAAAATTGCACCATGTGTACACAGCTACAGGTAACTGATTTTATCTCTCCAAGGGCGGGATGTATTAATATACATCGCCACCCTTCGCGTAACAGCCGCCGCGATGCTGCCGCATATGTACTAACATATGCGGCTAGCATCGGGTTGCGGTGACGGAGACCCCCGCAATACCTGTGATGTGGTCTGCGGGGGTCTCCGTCACCTCCCGATGACTGCCAGCGTCCCCCTGCATCTCCCCCCCCCCCCCTGAAGCCGGATATCCTCCCGGCTGTGACACCTGGGAGAGGAGGAGATCAAAGGAGGACGGGAGGGGGGGGGGGGGGGGGGGGGCGCGCTGACGGCGGGCGGCAAAAGAAGCCCATAGGCTTCTATAGGGTATCGCCACCCAGACACCCAGATAGGCTTGTCCATCTCTTCTAAGGACATCTTTTGAAAGGATAGCATAAATTAAAATAAGAACTCCAATGTTATACCGATGTTAAACCAAAGGAAAACAGAAGGCAAACAATCTATCCATACAACGGACCGCTGAATATATTTTAAACAACAAAGGACAATTTGCCTTCACCTCTCAACATGCATCTCCTGACTTTGTAACCTGGATCCTCAGCACTCGATCTAATCCGTCAGTAACTTTACAAATTTGCACATAATACCCGTAAGTCATTTTGCTTTTGACAACATTAAGAAAAGGCAAAAAAATAATAATACTTCTGCCTTCCAATATTTACTTTAGCATTTAATTGACAGCATGCTCGCCAAACTACTCTTTTTCATATTATGTCATGAAATTATTTTCAAAATCTACTCATCCTACACTACCCCTACAACTATCCCCTCTGTGCACATCTCTGCTTCCATTATTCACACCCCTCTTCTTAACACTCATGAGCTTTTTACTTACTTCTCTACATGCACTTTAGCATCCAAAACTTGCCACTACACCAAATATTCACAAACCTCCACTAACATTTAATTAGCTCCTTCTGCTTTTATTAGCTGGTGATATATCCACAAATCCAGGCCCTAATCATCTGCCACACTCACATTCAGCAGAGTCAAAACAATATAGAAATCTAGCTGACCTCATAAATTTCACATGTATCCCATCACCCTCCAAGACACTAAAATGTGCCTTACTAAATGCACGCTCTGTTTGCAATAAACTAACATCAGTCCACGACCTCTTCATCTCTGGCAACTTCAATCTGCTGGCTATCACAGAGACTTTGCCCACGCAATCAGACACCGCTTCCCCTGCAGCACTATCACATGGTGGTTTCCACTTCACACACACCTCCAGGCACCTGGTAACAGTAAAGGAGGTGGGGAAGGTATATTACTGTCCCATTTGTACACATACACAGTCCTAACACAGGTTCCAGCACTCACATTCACGTCATTTAAAGTTCACTCTATCAGGTTTTTCACCCCTTTCTCTTTGGATGTTGCAGCTATCTATCGCCCACCTAAGTAGCGCACGCAGGGGGGGTTTCTGAGTACCCAGGAGTCTAAGGGCCCTTGACTGAAAGCTGAGGTTCCCCTCTTTCCAAGGGTATAAGAATTTAAAAAATCGGCCCTTGGGAACCGGAGATATCTGACTTCAAAGCAGTGGTCCCCATCCAAGTCTGTTAATTGCTATTCCCAGTCAGATATTTCAGGTTCTGTCTGTCTAAGAGTTATTCTGAGGGTATATTCCAAAAGCTGGGACTCTTCCCCTTTGATGGACACTAGCAGCTTGTCTCTACTACACCCAGACCAGAGATATCAGCCTTCCAGCAGCTGGTTACTGCTCCAGCTCCACACACCTGGTATGTAGTTTTATAAACTTGTTGGCAGATTGCTCTGCCTCCTGAACTCTGATCCCCTAGTCCCCAATACCATTTGGTAGGTGGGATTCTCTAGTTTTTAACTCCATTAAATCTAAGAAATCTATTTCTGGGAACTGGAGATATCTGCAGTCAAGCAAGCTGTCCTCTCACCAGAAAATTATGAATAATAAGCCCACTCCACTATACACCCCTCCTCTGCATATTAAACATCCTCTACCACCCTTGAAGTTATGTATCAGGGCCCCTTCATTCAGCCCAATGCCCCCTTCTCCCACCCCATCTCCCACCATCTGTGCAGTAAAGGGGTAATTAGTGGAAATTACTGATCCAGGCTCTACATGCTGGGCGGGTGATATTATACCCTCTACCACCCGAGGGACATCAATGCTTACCCCACCCCAGTGGCGGATTCAGGGGGGGGGCACCCGGGCACGTGCCCCCCCTGTCATTTATTTTGTAGCTGAGGACCAGGGCTTTCCAACGAGCCCAGCCCCGTGTCTCTAGCCCCCCGGGAACCGGAGATATCGCCTGGCAAACCTGTAACGTTTTTTCCCCATAGGATAATATGGGACCCGTCAATTCCGACCCCCACCCGGTTCCGACGGCTGCCAGTTCCCGCCCTGGCATCATAGAAGCTTGTGGTTGATTTTATTCAATTCCAAATCGCTGGGCCTTCAATATGATATCAGGCTGGTCCAAATCGGTCAATCGCTTCCAGAAATATTGCGTGTAAACCGATTTTTTTATTTTTGAAATGTAATTTCATAGCTGTTCATGTTCTTTGAGGGCAGATTACTCTGGAACCAAACGTTCCAGTTTCACTGGACCAAAATCATTCAAAGCCCGATCAGAAGTTCTTCAATATAATACTTGTCTCATGTAAATGGGTCAGTTGGTTCCGAAGATATAGCCGGTTAAATGAGATAACTGGTTAAAGGGGGGAGGGGTGGTTTTCTCTCCCCCTCACACCAGAAAATGCAGGGACTCGGCTGGTGTAAAAGGGGCCAACCTGGGAATGCATTTTCTGGTGTGAAAGGGGTATTATTTCAAATAGCCGGGACCTGCAGTACTCTGAATACAGCCAGGCTCTGACACTGTCAGTGGCTATCACTTCTGCCTGGCGGCGGCTGTCCCCCATTTACCACAAGCATGTATTCCCCCTTGGCAATGAGCATGTAATCCCACATGGCAACAAACATGGAACCTCTGGCAATGAGCATGTAGAGAAGCAGCACTTATGTAGCATAATTTTTAATAGGCATTATGGTGTTTGGCATAACACATAATGGACATAATGGCGTGTAACTTAACGTGTAATGGACATTATGGTGTAAATGTTTAATGCGAGCCTTTGGTGGATAATGTCCCTGTTTATGAAGTGTATTGTGAATTTTGGCTTAATCTGTGTGGCATTATGTGAATTCTGGCTCAATCCATGTGGCATTATGTGAATTTTGTCTCAATCCGTGTGGCATTATGTGAATTTTGGCTCAATCCATGTGGCATTATGTGAATTTTGGCTCAATCCATGTGGCATTATGTGAATTTTTTCACAATCCGTGTGGCATTATGTGAATTTTGGCTCAATCCGTGTGGCATTATGTGAATTTTGGCTCAATCCATGTGGCATTATGTGAATTTTTTCCCAATCCGTGTGGCATTATGTGAATTTTGGCTCAATCCGTGTGGCATTATGTGAATTTTGGCTCAATCCATGTGGCATTATGTGAATTTTGGCTCAATCCTTATGGCATTTTATGCATTTGGCTCAATCCGTGTGGCATTATGTGAATTTTGACATAATCCATTTGGCATTATGTGAATTTTGGCTCAATCCGTGTGTGTTATTATGTAAATTTTGGCTCAATCCATGTGGCATTATGTGCATTTTGACACAATCCATGTGGCATTATTTGAATTTTGGCTCAATCCATGTGGCATTATGTCAAGTTTGGCTCATTCCATTTGGCATCATGTGTAAGGGGCAAGTATAATGGGATCTAGTATTTTGTTGCATAATGTGTAGAAGTTGTATATGGTGTTGACACGCCCCCCTGTGGAGTGGCCACACACCCTTTTCCGGAGCGCGCCTTTGGAGCGCGCACAACTACATCCTTCACTTTTGTCGCCATGGTGGGCCTGCGTACTTTAAATGCCAGGGCCTATTTTTAATTCCATTCCCACCCTCTCCTGCCACTCTCTTAGCATGTACACTGGCACCACTAACACCGCCCCTCCCCCACCCAAACCCTTTTTTATCATGGTGCCCCCCCTGTCATTTTATCCTGGATCCGCCCCTGCCCCACCCCTACCACTGGAAGATCGGTAGGGGCCCAAATACATTGCTATGCCCAGGGGTCTACACTGCTGTTGACACCCCTGTATGTATATATATATATATAGAGAGACACATTTGGTCTATCCATAATACTTTAACTGACCCGGCATATACTGGGTCACCTAAGTTTCCATCTCCGTGCTTTGCTCCACCCCTCTAGAAACCCCCTTCTAAAAATCCTGCGTTTGCCCCCGCACCTGGGCTTCCCAAACATCAAATTCTGGAAGATTTCTCTGCCTAGCTCCCACACTTTTTATCTTCTGACATCTCCACCATCATCATAGGTGATTTCAATATCGCTATTGACAGCCCACTTTCTCCTCATGCCTCTAAACTCCTCTCTCTAACCTCCTATATTGGCCTCTCCCAATGGTCTGACTCCTCTAATCACAAGGACGGGCATTGCCTTGATCTTGTATTCACTAGGCTACGTTCTGTTTTTGAATTCCCTCTCTCGGATCACAACCTCATCACCGTCTTAACTTCCTACAATCTCTATAATACCAAAACCATGCAAGCCTCCTCTAACCCGCAGAAATACTATATACTAAATGCTATTGATTTTCAACATTTTTCTACCTCTCTGAAACAACTACTCTCACCCATTTCTACACTTTCCTGTCCTGAGACAGCTGTAACCCACCTGAACCAGACTCTACAAACTGCCCTTGATGAAGTTACTCCAGCTACTCCTCACAATCCATGTAGGCTTAAATGCCAATCGTGGCACTCTAAATTAACAAGACACCTACAAAAACTATCACATAGATTTGAATGTCAGTGGCGTATATCTCAAAATCCAAGTGAATTCATCACATTTAAGACTACCTACCACTCCTATCGTAATGCTCTGGACACTGCTAAGCAAACTTATTTCAATCTCTTCTTATGCAACTAACCCCAAGTGACTTTTTAATACATTTAAATCACTTTACCCTCCCTCACCTTCCCACCTGCTAATATCAGTGCACAAGAGCTTGCTTCCTTCTTCAAGGAAAAGATTGCTAAAATCCAAGATGAAATGGCATGCTCTTCTTCAGCCAGTGACTTGCTTACTTCCTTTCCTGAGCCCTTTGCCCTTTTCGCCTCATTTGACCCCACAAGTGAGGATGAAGTACTGTATCTACACTCTTTTTAACCTCTTACTCCACTAACTCTTCTCTTGATCCTATACACTTACAAGTCAGTAAAGCTCTGTCTCCTGTGCTTATTCCAAGCTTAACTAAGATCTGTAACTTCTTTCTCTCTACTGTTATATTTCCTTCTCTGTTCACTTATTACTCCCATTCTAAAAAAACACAATTCTGATCCAAACTGTCTCTCTAACTACGTCCTATCTCTCAGCTTGCTGGCCTTTCCAAGCTTCTTGAGAGACTTGCTTAACTCGCCTTACACACTTTCTTAACTCCTACAACTTATTAGACCCACTTCAGTCAGGCTTTCTCTCTCAGCACTCCACAGAGACAGCACTGACTAAAGTAGTCAATGATCTGGCCACTGCTAAATCTAAAGGCCATTTCTCATTTCTTATTCTTCTAGATCTCTCAGCTGCCTTTGACACTGTCAACCACTCTCTTCTCATACAAACACTACAATCCCTAGGTCTTCAGAACACAGTACTTTCTTGGTCCTATTCCAACCTATATAATCGCTCTTTCAGTGTTCGCTTCTCTGATTCTACCTCCTCCTCCATACCTCTGTCATTTGGATTACCACAAGGCTCAGATTTAGGTCCTCTGCTTTTCTCAATGTATACCTCCTTATTTGGGAAACTAATCAACTCTTTTGGATTTCAGTATCATCTGTACACTGATGATACTCAAATCTATCTATCCTCTCCGGAATTGTCACCATCAGTATTGCTCCGTGTCTCTCTGCCATTTCCTCTTGGATGTCATCTTGCTACCTCAAACTCAACATTTCCAAAACAGAATTAATTATATTCCCACCAGCCAAGAGTAGTTACCAACCTGATACTGTATCTCTATCACTGTGGAGAAAACAACAATTAATCCTACTCCACAAGCTCGCTGCCTAGGGGTCATCCTCGTCTCTGAACTGTCCTTCACTCCTCACATTCAGTCTGTCTCTAAATCATGTTACTGTACATGCTTCTAAAAAACATATCCAAAATTCATTTGTACCTTACACAAGACACTGCAAAAACTCTAATCCATGCACTCATATCACACATTGATTATTGCAATAGCCTCCTTATCAGTCTTCCTAAGAAAAGACTATCGCCGCTACAATCCATTTTGAATGCAACTGCAAGACTGATCTTCCTGGCTAGACGTTCATCGTCTGGTGAGCTACTCTGTCAGTCCCTACATCGGTTGCCTCCCCTGTATATTACCGCATTCAATATAAAATACTTCTACTTACATACAAAGCGATTACTTTGACTACACCGACTTATATCTCTTCGCTTATCTCAAAATATATCCTCATCTGACCTCTCCGCTCTGCACAAGATTTGCTTCTCTCATTCACACTCATTACTTTCTCCCACTTACACTTGCAGGATTTTTGTCGGGCAGCACCCACCTTATGGAATGCCCTTCCATGCACAATAAGACTCTCCTCTAGCCTACAAACTTTCGAGCATTCCCTGAAAACTCACCTCTTCAGGCAAGCTTATCATATTGCAGAACCCCCACATAACCTCCAGTACCATTCATATCTAATTGCATCCCATTAGGGCTGTCTTGTAATCTGATGGGACTGCCATGCTATGGAATTGTATCATTATGTATCCCTCCTATTATCCCTATAGACTGTAAGCTTGCAAGGAGAACCTTACCCAGTGGGCTGTCACAGTCATTTTGTTATTAATTTGCCCTGTTCCACTTTTCCACATGTCTATGGTTAAGTGGACAGTGGGTACAACAGGATTTTTAGAACATTTTTCTTAGTGTACCTGTACAGTCTGGGAATTGCTGTCTAGTGAAGGGGAATCTAGACAGGATTTGGTACCAGAGACACAGTATGTCCATCAACTGTCTAATTCCCTCTGCACCAATGGTGAATACTGGGGGCGCATCTAACACCAGCATAGTAGTTATGGCCTCAGTAATCTTATTTGCAACAGGGTGACTGCTGTCATGCTATACTTCATCTTTCTCTTAAAAGACTGATGGACAGTAAATTGCTTAGTTAAAGTAGTAGAAGTGGTTTTCTGACTTCCTCTCTGGGGTCGACTCACAGCAGCAAATGCAGCAGCAGTAGGCATAGCACTCAAGGATCCTCCGGATAGAAGAGGAGTAGGTCATGCCAGTGACATGGCCTGCAGGACTACTTCCAATCCTGATCGAGGAGGAAATTGATGATGAGGGAGTAAGTGGTTATGGATTGAATGCGCTTGGATACAACAGGAGAAAGCAATTTAGGTGTCACTGGATTGCTTACGCTCTTAGCCAAAGTTTCTGAACTTGTCAATGACTTGCATGCACTGCAGGTGACGTAGGTGACGTATAAGGGAGGATATTCCTAGGTGGTTAGCATCCTTAACTCTACTTATTGTGCTTTTACAAAGACTACATTTGGTGAAACAGTTGTTCAATAGAAATAATTCCAGACTGAAGAGGTGAATTTGTTGGTCTTTTGCCCATGCATGACAATTGGCTTTTTCATCCCATGGCCAACAACTGTCTCCAGCCCCCCATACCCCTGCTGTTGGCACCCATAACAAAGGACACACAAGGACATCAGCTGGCTCGATTGATCATCTGGCAAGGCGGACCCTTTCAGAGAGGGGGGCCTGGGTATACATACGTTCAGAGCCCCATTGCCCCTTCCCCCCTAATCCAGCTCTGCGTACAGTGCTGGGAAGGTCAGGCCTAGACATCGCAACATGGACACACTTGGACTCTCCTTGGGGATTTGTGATATGTGTGCTTTAACCAGTTTTATTTTTAAAATTTTCTAGAGGGAGGAAGAAGCTGAACCACCAGTCATGAACATACAGTAGACCAAAGCCTTAGCCTTTCCAAGCCACTTTGCATCATATATTGCATATTGCCAATTTTAAGATTCTTGTTAACTGACTTTGCTGTTTTTATTAGTGCTAGATTTTTTATTATTTGTTTTTCAGGCACTCTATGACATTGAGCATCGGCATTAGCAGACATGTGCAGAGATGGTTGGATGGCGTTTGTACTTCAAAGTGATATCTATATTGCACTGTAAAAATAAATCAGTCAGTATATACTCTGCACAGATACAAAATAACTCACCTAAATGTAACTCTCTCTGCACATGTTACATCTGCCCCCCTGCAGTGCACATGGCTTTGTTCATTAGCAAACCAAATGTGCTTTGCTAGCAAACCTGAATCACCCCCATGGTTAGGAGAGGCTGGGCTTCAAAGAGGAAGATTGACAAGTGCTGCCAACAGCTACACGAGTTGGCTCACTCTGTTTTTTGTGCAAATATATATTAGTATCAAGAAGTCCAGTGAATACGACAAAAGCACAGTATGTGTGTCCTTATACATACAGTATTAGATAGATAGATAGAATTCCTTTATTCGTCTCACAATGGAGAAATTTACAGATTGACAGACATGGTCAATGATTATCTAAGAAGCAAAAGAGTGAAATTCCTTTTCCATCAAAATGTCAAAATCTAACCTGGGTTTTTAAACATGGGGCCTGATTCAGCCACATTCGCTGGGCTCCTAATTCACAGCACAAGTGATTATTGGGAGTCCGCATATTTTGGGAGACGGTTAGTGGTGTGCTTGTGCAAGGTCTTCCTGCTAACAAAGCCAGCAATATCTTGTCATCATTGGCCATTTGCAACAAGACTGACGGGCGGCTGGCGTTTGTGAGTGCCGCTGAAAAATGTAGGCATCAGTGGCCCCAATCTTCCCATGGCCATGGCATCACTAAGTAAGTCCAGGTTTATGTGGCTGCTGCACATGGGGGAAGGTGGTGGGGGAAATACATCAGATGGTGAGTGATTCCAAATGGATTTCTCCCTATTTGCATGGCTGCAATGCCACATACCTCCAAACTCCCATTTTTCACGTGACTGTCCTGTGTTCTAGACCCGGGTCATTAGTACTCCCCCCCCACACACACACTTTTAGCACCACTGGGCGTAATAGGTGTAAGTTGTGTGATGCATATGAGCCCCTTGGTCATACACCATACACCAATTCGATTATATTCATTTCACCATTGATCTGGTGCCAGCAATGCAACTGAAAAATAATCACTGGCAAAATGGCCACCACAGCTAATTTCCATTGATTTGCACATGTGCAATAAAATTGGTGTCTTAGGAATGTGGTACAGGTAGAGAAGGAGTTGGAAGACCCGCACCATAAAGTGCTTGTAACCAATGTATGGTTTCGTGGAATAAATGTGCTTGTGTTTGCTGGAAATTTTTATAAATACCTTTCCTAGCAGGTTAGGGTGCTGATCCCCTGATTCAAAACGTGCAATAACATCGGAAGAGAGAAAAAGGTGAATCAGTTTGGCTGGGATGCACTCCTGTTCCACAGTAATAAAAAGTAGTTTTACCTATAAATGGTGTATATTTTATTTGTTAACGTATTTAAGTATTTTAGAGTTTTATTTATTAAACTTAATTTAAACTAGCAGGTCATCATTCTGTAATGGTGCTATATAATACAGTTGTCAATGATATGAGACCTTAAGGTAAGTAGCGAAAGTATTAAAACAAGATATAGATTTAAAGAGAAAAAGAAATATAAAGATTAAAAATCATGACAGGGTATTGTCTAATCGCTGTGTCCAATTATCCCCCCAAAAATGACATAACTCTCCTGTTGGATAAAATTGGCCACAGCAGCCATCTTTATTGAAACAATACAATTTTAACAATAACCAAAAACATTCCCACGGAAGGTGGTCCCCGAGGCCCTCAATAAATCTATCCACCTCTAAGCACTTCCAGGAGTTCTTACCCCCAGCCGATAGCGATTGGCTCAAAGGCACCAATTGTCAACACCCAGTGCTCATTAATTAACCTCACCCAGGGGAGTCCAGCCCCCTCATGGGGCCCTCCCCGCCGCATAATTAAGCCTCAATGCCACTAACCTCGAGGACCCCCCTCCGCACAGGCCACTGTGACAAAAAGACATCCTATCAATTATTCTACCTAAAACTATAAAAAACAGGGAGGGTGGGTGGGGGCTGTTAAGAAAATTCTCCCAGAGACCCCTAACTCCCGCCTGAACCCTGCTTATATACCCCTCCAACACCCCGTTAAGCCCCTCCCCCTATGACCCTCTCCTTAGACACCCCTACTAAGACTATCCTGCTATTCAGCTCCCTACAAACCCCTGTCAGGGGAGCCTCCCCCAAGGCTTTGCCTCCAGTCCAGCTCCTACATGACAGGGTATTGTCTAATCGCTGTGTCCAATTATCCCCCCAAAAATGACATAACTCTCCTGTTGGATAAAATTGGCCACAGCAGCCATCTTTATTGAAACAATACAATTTTAACAATAACCAAAAACATTCCCACGGAAGGTGGTCCCCGAGGCCCTCAATAAATCTATCCACCTCTAAGCACTTCCAGGAGTTCTTACCCCCAGCCGATAGCGATTGGCTCGAGGGCACCAATTGTCAACACCCAGTGCTCATTAATTAACCTCACCCAGGGGAGTCCAGCCACCTCATGGGGCCCTCCCCGACGCATTATTAAGCCTCAATGCCACTAACCTCGAGGACCCCCCTCCGCCACCAAGCACGGGGTTAAACCCTTAACCCCGAGCGCCCCCCCCACATCCGGAATGCTGTTTCTATTCCCTCTTGTAGACCCAAAGACCAAACATCTATCCCTACAGCGTTAAGATGTACACCGTCCCCTCTCCAAAATGCCCCGGCACCAGACTCAAGTTCCCTGTGCCTCACCATCACAGCGCCATTTCTAGCCATAAAACGCCCAATTGCCCTGTTGACTTTGATCCGAGCCTTATTGATCTTGTCAGCCGACCTTGCATCCCTCCAATAATGGCGTGGCACAATATCCGACCAAACCGTGATCACTTCCGGAAACATCGCCCATAAACGTAGGAGATCAAACTTGATATCCCGTATCAACTCCCTAAATGGTCTGCCCCCAAGGTCATTCCCACCCACATGCAACACCAATATGTCGGGAGCCCTATCGAGCCGAACAAAGCGGTGAAACTCCTGTAACACTCCACTCCATACCATACCGCGCGTCCCCAGCCAGCGAACCACTGCCTCCTCTCTGTCCAAACCTAGCTGGCGGCCGTTCGGTCTGACATCAGCCCGCAAAGCTCCCCAAAAGACATAGGAATGTCCTAAAATCCAAATCAGGCACGGGGGATGCCCTAAAACAGAAAGAACACAGTCAACCTCAACAATCCCCTAAACGAACATAGGAACGAAAACGAGACGATTCCCACCGCCCAATCCGCTTAATTAACTCATCCCCAAATCCCATTCTAGCAGCCTCAGTTGCGGCCCCAATGCGGAAAGAGTGACCCGCGTATTCCTCCCCCTTGAGGCCCAACGTCCGCAGTACTGTTCTAAACACACTTGTGAACTGAAACCGCGATAAAAAGGATCCATTTGCATGCATCAGCAAAGGATCCCTTTCCCTGCCCACTCTGACTTCCTTAAACATCCTTAGCCGTGCCACCGGGCACATATCTGAGCCTGGTACAGAGAAGAGAACTACCTTCTTCCCCCTCCCTAACTGATCCGTCTTAGACCTCCTCACCACTAGCTCCACCCTATCCGAGTATAAATCCACATCCTCTCCTAACAAACCTCCCGGCCTGGACACGCTTGGACTCACGAGCTCACCAATCCGCAGTGCCCCGAAGAAGGCAAGCGAAAAGGCTACCCCGAACAACCTTTCCTCGAAATTGGAACTACAGACCTCCCCTAACTTCATGCCCATATTCTGCAACAACTGGAAAGACACCGGCCTTCTCTGATCCTGTACGACATGACCTCTCCTCCAACCTTTTAAAGCCTGCGCAATCAGGAAATTCTTCGTGACGTCAGGCCTGCCGCCTGCACGAAACCCAAAAGCCAAGCCCGCCATGCAGCGCGTGATTTTTGCCACTGACCAACCAATCTCCTTACAATGGCCTATATATAGCAAGACAGCCAACTCGTCATCATCCTCTTTCAAACCTACTACCTCACGCCATTCTAACCAGCTCCGCCATTCCTGATTGTATGCCGACCACGTATTCGGGGCCAAGGATTCCCGGATGAGCTGATCGACTACCCGTCCAGCAGAGCCCAGAGCCGACTCGGGAACCCGGTCCCCTCCCTGTCCGCCTCTGGTGCCAACTCCCGGAAACGTTCCCACTGTGAATGAGATAAAGAATCCGCAATGCCGTTAGAGACACCGGGAACGTGCCTAGCCACAACCCACAAATTCAAAGCCAGACATTCCAATACTAACTGCTGCAAAATAGTGACCACTGGCAGTGAAGATGCCGACAATTGGTTAATAGCCATGACAACCCCCAAATTATCGCAGTGAAAACAAATCTTCCTATCGCGGAATAGCTCCCCCCAAACAACTACTGCAACCAAAATAGGAAATAACTCCAACAATGCCAAGTTTTTGACCATGCCTCTCTGCACCCAAGACTCCGGCCACCGGCCTACACACCAATGTCCCTGGCAATATGCCCCGAAACCACCACTCCCGGCCGCGTCTGTGAAGAGGTCTAGCTCAGTAGCCACGCATGTGTCTGACATCCACAAAGCTCTGCCGTTAAAAGCTTCCAAAAAAGTTGCCCACACCCGCAAGTCCCCTTTCAACTCACTACCTAACCTGACAAAATGATGAGGAAGTACCACCCCTGCTGTTGCTGCTGCCAACCTCCTGCTAAAAATGCGGCCCATAGGCATAATGCGACACGCAAAATTCAATTTGCCCAGCAAGGATTGCAATTCCCGCAATCTAATCTTCTTCAACAGCAATGCCCTCCCTACCTCGGCCTTTAAACCCAGCAATTTTTCCTCGGGCAAGCGGCACTCCATATTCTCGGTATCAATGACAATACCCAAAAAACTGATCACAGTCGCAGGGCCCTCCGTCTTAACTGGGGCAAGCGGAACCCCAAAGTCTGCCGACACCCTTTCAACAGTCCCCAACAATAAGTCACATACTCCGGTCCCCCCAGGACCAATACATACTGTAAGAAGTCATCTAGGTAATGAATAACTGAACTGCACCCAGAGACATCCTTAACCACCCACTCCAAAAAGGAACTAAAGGCCTCAAAATAAGCACACGACAAAGAACAACCCATCGGTAAACAGCGGTCAACAAAAAACTCCCCGTCCCAACAACATCCCAACAAACGCAAACTGGTTGGGTGAACCGGCAGCAAACGGAATGCCGATTCAATATCAGTCTTTGCCAACCTGGCCCCTTTCCCAAACCGCTTCACCCACTGAACAGCCGCGTCAAACGATGTATAAACCACCGAGCAGATGTCGGGGTCGATGCCATCATTGACCGACGCCCCTTTTGGAAAAGATAAATGGTGGATAAGGCGAAACTTGTTCGCCTCCTTTTTAGGCACCACCCCCAATGGAGAGACTATCAAATCTGGCCATGGTGCCGACCCAAAAGGTCCGGCCATACGACCCAGCTGCACCTCCTTAAGCAGTTTTTCCTGCACCACCTCTGGATGCTCCCTTGCAGACTTCAAATTCCTCTTAAAAGTCCCTGAAACCTGCACGTCAGAAGGTATCTTAAAACCTTCCCTGAACCCCTCCTCCAACAACACGGCTGTCTGCTGGTCAGGATACCTACGCAGATAGCCCAGCATCCTTTCCAGCCGAACCGGTGTCTCCCCCTTTTGAATTACTGTCCCGTGACTTCCCTCTGAAGCATTTATTTGCACCATGTGTCCCTCCACACGAGGAACATTCATGTTTAAATTTGCATTTTGCCCCAAACCGACATGACCCGTCATTAAAGGCAAAGCAGAGTCCCTTCTGCATGGCCGTCCCATTTGTGGCCTCCCTCGGCCCCCCCCCCGTCCCCACGAAAGGGCTGCCCACTTTTTATGGGAGCCGTCACCTTTAACCATAAAGCAATATCCTTATGGTCCCAACGTATGTTAGGGCGAACCGCCTTCCTCTGCCTAAACTGCTCATCGTACCTGAGCCAAGCCAAGCCCCCATACACACGGTATGCCTCACCTATTGCATCCATGTAACAAAACAAGCCTGAACAATTGTCAGGTGCCTTCTCCCAAATCACACTAGCTAAAATAGCAAATGCTTGCAACCAGTTAGTGAAGGACCGCGGTATCAGCCGATACCGCCGCCGTTCCTCCTCCTCCTTCTTCTCCTCCTTACGGGGCCTATCCAGATTAAAACGCTCTAAAGGGAGCAATGAAAATATATCAACTTATTCCCCTTTCCAAATCTTCTCCCTCACCTCCTGCTTCAGGTGGACCCCCAATGGCCCCTCAAAGCATACATACACCTCCCCTTTGGCAATGTCACTGAGCCTCCCACTCTCCTCCTGCGTCCCAACACTGCCCCCTTCTGCCCCTGCACTACTGCTACTTTGTTCCCCGCCGGATACCAGCACCCCGCTGCTCACCGGCTCCCCACTGCTAACCGGCACCCCACTGCTAACCGGCACACTATTACTGACTGGCACACTAATGCTAGCTGGTGTGCCCGAATTCTGCGGCGCCCACGCTGCCGCCGGGGACGGCCCCGCCCCCTGCCGCAAACCCACCAACCAATCTGCAAAACCACTCAATAATTCAGCAAAACCCCTACTCATTTCCCCTTGGAGGGCTAACCCTCCCCCCCCCTGACTCTGCGCTAAAGCATTAACAGACATAGAGACAGACTCACCAGGCTGCCTGGGGGCTGTGAACCCAGCAGCCGCAGGTCCAGTGTCCTGACGAACCCCAGCCAATGACGAAGGACCAGGTATTTCTCCATCATCTGCTGACGCTGCCATCTCTCTTCTCCTGTCATCCCGACCCTCAGGTACAGCACCAGCCGGCGTGACCTCGTTGGAGGCGGAGCCAGCTGTGCGCCTCTCGCTCCGTGTACCAGGCCTGCGGTCCTCAGCCTGTACTTCTGCCCCCCTGGCACGACTCACCCCGCGCTGGGCAGCAGCATGCCCCGCCACACCAGGTCCAGTACCACGCACCACCGGATCTTCTTGCACGTGGGGGGGATCCCCCCCGCGCGGAGGGTTCCGCCTGCTGGTCGGATTCCTCCCAGACCTGGTCCTGCGGGCGGAAGGTGCCCGGCCCGCAGCCTGGCCTGGAGGGTCCCTAACGGGGCTCCGTGAACGGCGCTGAACCCTGGGGGACACAGATGGGCTAAAGCGCTCCGGAGGCCTAGACCTCCGAGGCCGTGCACCCGCTGGAGCAGCCTCCTGCGTTGCTGCTCCCAGTCCCCCCAGCAGACCTGACATCTGCTGCTGCAACCACTCAGCCCCTCTGGTGCCCGCTGCCTCCCTGAGGGCAGCAAGCGCAGCGGAGACCTCCGCATCAGCGTTGCCTGGGGAAGCCATGGGAGATGCCACGCTGCTTGGCTGTTAAGAAAATTCTCCCAGAGACCCCTAACTCCTGCCTGAACCCTGCTTATATACCCCTCCAACACCCCGTTAAGCCCCTCCCCCTATGACCCTCTCCTTAGACACCCCTACTAAGACTATCCTGCTATTCAGCTCCCTACAAAGCCCTGTCAGGGGAGCCTCTCCCAAGGCTTTGCCTCCAGTCCAGCTCCTACACTCTGTGAGTTTGTAGCTTAAATGTACTCGTCTAGTTACTGCTTATATTCCACAGTATATTGGTGGATTAATGCGGTGCCTGTGGTTGGGGTTTAATTAACACAGTGATATTCTCACTGTTTGTTGTCCAATCAATACGATGTGTTGCCCTCTGCGTGTATGATCCTAAAATAGGTTTTATTCTACCCACGACAGTAATGTCTGGATCAATACATATGGTACAGATGCTGCAGTAGTGCTATAGTGTATGGGAACAGATTTGTCCTTCACTTGTATTTGCGCTCACACTTGTCACTTGGCGTTTGTGTCTGGTAATCCACAGTGAAATTAGGACCGCTGCAAGAGGTGCTTTTTAATGATTTAACGTTTGTGTGTCAGATACACTGATGGTTTAATGCAGGGCAATCAAAGCTCTCTACACCTTGCAATCCTGGAGTTGGATCAGCGTTGGTGCTGAATTGTGCGCACTACAGCTTGATACATACACCAATGGGTCTAGCGTCCACACTAGGCAATCTTATGGTTGGATTGCTAATGTGTTTAATTATGCGTTGTGCATATTATATCTGACATCTCAATGAGGACTCCTGCAGAGACTGAGTGCCGTACACACCATGCAATCCTGGGATTAGGTATACACAGGTGCTGTGATACGGATCAGTGGTCACATCACAGTATTGGTTTTGTGTCCACACGGGGCAATCTTAGTGCTTTAGATCACTCGTGCGCTAAGTGGTGTCCTGTACACAGTTTAGTGATTCACATCTGCACACAAATACATCAATCTCTCAGGCAGAGTCACTGGTAACTGACAATATGTGCGCAATCGCTGGGTGCCGTACACACTTTGCAATCCTCAGATTGGATCTATACTGGCCCTTTGCTTCTGTGCTTGGGTAGCTGATGCGCTTTGTGGTGCGCTATACACAGTTCATATGGCCCGTATACATGAGTGGGGACAGTGCTGGTAGTGTGCTGTACAAAGTTTAATGAGTCATGTGTTCACATGAATACATCTCTCTATTGGACAGAATCACTGGTAACTGCCAATATGAATGTGTAATCGCTGGGTGCCATACACACTGTGCAATCCTCAGGTTGGATCTACACTGGCATTGTGCTTTTGTGCTTAAATAGCTAATGCGCTTTGTGGTGCGCTATTAAAAGTTCATATATCACATATACATGAGTGGGAACAATGCCAGTAGTGTGCTGCACAAGGTTTAATGAATCATATGTGCACATGAATACATTTCTCTATCGGACAAGGTCGCTGGTAACTGCCAGAATAAATGTGCAATCACTGATTGCCATACACACTGTGCAATCCTAAGATTGGATCTACACTGGCACTGTGCTTCTGTGCTTAAATAACCAATGCGCTTTATGGTGCGCTATTCAGAGTTAATATAACACATATATTTATGAATGGAAGCAGTGCCAGATTGTAGATACTAGGAGCTCCTGTGTTTAAATTGGGTTATATTAGTAACCCTGCTTTTATATAGAGCAGTCCATGTGTTTGACAAATTGTACGTTTTATCCGCCTAAGCTTAGATTGATCCTGTACCCGGATCTCCTTTAATGTTGTCAAGGCTCTCTGAGTGTACAAGCGCCAATTGCGCTACCAATACATTACATTATACGCTGATGTACATGAGTAGTTGCTGTGGCTATGCGCCAGTGTGGGCAGAGACGCTCACTCTCCTACTGACGCCTGTTGCCAGGGATGCAGTCCCCTTAGCCGGCGTGTGCTGCTGCGCCTGAGCGCTACTCGCACAGGAGTTGCTGAGCGATCGGAACAGAGGTATTTTTACACACGACAAACAGACATTACATTATTAACAGGCTAAATTGCTACAATTTCACAGAGGAGGGCTGCCAATGCGCATTTCGCTATGTAGCTTTTTCAAGGCTATCACCTTAAGCTACACAAGCTACAAATTCACAGAGTGATTTTTAATCTTTATATTTCTTTTTCTCTTTAAATCTATATCTTGTTTTAATACTTTCGCTACTTACCTTAAGGTCTCATATCATTGACAACTGTATTATATAGCACCATTACAGAATGATGACCTGCTAGTTTAAATTAAGTTTAATAAATAAAACTCTAAAATACTTAAATACGTTAACAAATAAAATATACACCATTTATAGGTAAAACTACTTTTTATTACTGTGGAACAGGAGTGCATCCCAGCCAAACTGATTCACCTTTTTCTCTCTTCCGATGTGAATGTGGTACAGGTACCATGTTCCCGAAGCACGTGCACAGTAGGCTATGGTACAATGCAAGAGGCTACTGCGCCACTGGAGAGGAGGCGACCCAATTGGAGCTTCTCAAAGTGCCTCTGTGTAGACCTCTTTAAGACTGCACCTGCGTGAAGTCCACCTGTTCTTCCAGCACATATAATCCAGCTCTCCCAATGCTTTTAGTGTGACTGGAATTAGATGACCTTGATGAGACATATGAAATCATACCATCACCTGGGTACTTCCTTGATTCAACACCTACTTTGGAAGCACTGAACTAAACATGGTTCCCCACAGATGTAGCCATATTCAGCTTTGCCACTTTTACAAAATATGTGCCCAGGAATGGGTGAATGCATGTGTAAATGTATGGTGTGTTTGCTGGGTGTGACTAGTCTTGGAAAGTCTCTCCTGTGACGTGTGTGCACGTAGATACTCATCATTGGATGGATCAGCAGTAGGGATGAGCACTGTAGGGATGTTCCGTGAAACACGTATTGAGTCTGTATCTTTGGCAATGTTCTGGATCTGGATATGTTCCAAAACACCACCATTTTCGTGTTTCGTGTCTGGGTTCGGATTTTTTTTTTTAAAGTATAAAAATGGCTAATATTGCAAAATTTGGGTTGTTTTTTTGCACCACTATTATTAACCTCAATATCATTCATTTACACTCATTTCCAGTCTATTCTGAACACCTCACACCTCACAATATTGTTTTTAGGGCAAAAGGTTGCACAGAGGTAGCTGAATAACTATGCTACAGTAAGTCACACAAGTGGGTGGCACAAACACGTGGCTCATCTAGGAGTGGCACTGCAGCAGCAGACAGGATGTCTGTTTGAAAAAATAGGCCCCAAAAAGCACATAATGGCAAAAAAAAGGTGCTAGATGGAATTGTCCTTGGGCCCTCCGACCCACCCTTATATTGCGTAAATAGAATATGCACACTTTAACAAACCAATCATTTCAGCGACAGGGTCTGCCACATGACTGTGGCTGAAATTATTGGTTTGTTTGGGCCCCACAAAAAAGAAGCAAGTCATCTCTCCCTGCACAAACTGGCTCTATAGAGTCAAGATGTCGTCCTCATCCTCATCCAATTCATTTTGATAAACATTATCTTCTTCACATTTTGCAGAAGCAACCTTCTACACTGCTCACTGACCAGGTTTTCCGGTGCACTAAAACTCTTTCAGAGTACACACTGGAGGGGGGACAACTCGGGTAAAATAGAGCTAGTTTGACTTTGTACAGGGGCTTCCAAACTGCGTCCAAACTGCCTCCAAAACGGCTTCCAAACTGCCAGGTAAGGACTGTCTGACATGTCTACTTAGATGCTGTCACCAAAGTAATCCTCCACCACAGTGTGGGGGTGTGCGCTGGAAGGAAGGGGCGGACCACGGCGCACGTAGCGTAGGGCGACACGCTCTCCCCTCCCCCCACCTCCGGCACGATTGTAGCGAGGTAACCAAGCCTGATGCCCGGCAGCTAACCCCGATGTGGCCACAGTCCCTTCCTGAGCCCGGACGCGCGCGCGTCATTGGTAGGCGCCTGCAGCCTCACGGTGTCTGCGTGTATGCAGTCGGCACCATTGAATATACGGCAGTCCATAGCCCTCGTGAAACGCGGTGGAAGCGGAGAGTGCCGGTGGGGTGCCAGCGCCAGGAAGGTGAGCTAGCCTGAAGCTATCAGCCTCCCTATTGTGTCAAGCGGAGAGGCCGCCTGTTCCCCCTCTATACGGGACTGTCGTCAGGAACCGTGAGTGCCCCGATTAAGTTACTTTGGAACGAGCCTGTCTCTCTTAAACTCTTTGCTGGGTCTGCAGTATATTGGGCTTGCGGGGCAGCTGTGAATTACTACGCAGACGGAAGACTAACAGTAAGGGCCTATTAAAGTGTATTGAGAGTGGGTGAGTGCACTCCGGTGGCCCTGTTTGTGGATAAGAGGGGGGCAGTAAGCCGGCTGGTTCAACTCAAGTCTGGACCTGGATACTCCCTAAATTACGTATAGGCTGCCGTATCTCTGGCTAAAGGAGTAATAGTCCTGGGACTGAGCTCCAGTGGAAATTACGTATAACACTGTGTAATTGCAGTATTTCTCCTGGCAATAATGGGAAAGACAGGCCAAAATACTGCGGCTGCCAGGCTTGAGAAGTATGCAAGAACCCAGGCCCAGTCCCAGACTGGGGGCAGCTCGCGCACGGCAACCCCTGCATCTTCCCCCAGTAAGAGCGAAGGGGCTCAGGCTACCCCAGACATAACCCTGCAACAGGTTATAGAGGCAATTAACAAGTGTGAAACTCGCCTTGCCGAGCAGTTGGGAAAAGTTCAGACGGACATTATGCTTATCCGGCAAGATGCTGAAAAAATGAGAGAACGGATGACAGAGGTTGAGACGCGTGTCTCATCGTTAGAGGATCTGGCCATTCCTTTAAACACTCAAATTAAATCCATCTCCTCACAAGTAGGCGAGTTGAGATTGAAACTCACAGATATGGAAGGCAGGCTTCGACGAAGCAATGTTCGTTTTCTAGGTTTCGAGGAAAGAGTAGAAGGTAGCGAGCCGGAGAAGTTTTTAGAGGACTGGCTGATCCAAGAGCTTGGAAGGAATGCTTTTTCTCCCCAGTTCGCTATTGATCGGGCCCACCGTATTCCGGGGAGACCTCCTGCACCGGGGGCACCTCCGCGGACTATTATTGCTAAGTTTTTGCATTTTAAGGATAGGGACACCCTCCTTCGAATGGCCAGGGACAAGGGGGATTTGGCTCATAATGGGAAGAAGATTTCCACCTTTCCTGATTTCCCCCTTGAAGTACAGAGGGACAGAATGAAATTCAAATTGGTCAAGACCCGGTTACGGGAGTTGAACATTCAGTTCAATATGTTGTATCCATCCAAATTGAGGGTGGTGGCAGATGGTGTGTCTAACATTTTCTTTTCCCCAGGTGATGTTGCAGAGTGGCTTGACCACTCCCACCCAGGGAAGCGCCAGGTTTTGGCTAGTTGAGCAGATTGGGGGGCCTTCTACCTGGTTGATGAGAGTCTCAGTCCTGTACAATGTTTGTCGGGTTTTCAGGGGTCCTCGCTGGGTTACAGTAGGGGTCAGTAAGTGATAAGGCCGGGGGACGGGGGGAGGGGGGAGGGGATTATGTTTCCTAGTGGTTAATCAATTTAAGCCTCAAAAGAGGGGGGGAAAGCGAGAATTTGGGGTAGGTATGCCCGGGGTAGGGCCTACAGGGAGGGGGGATGGGGGGTGGGGTTGTGTTTGTATTTGTCATTGTATTGTTTGGGAGCTTACATGGTCCGGTCACCCCCGAGAGTGTATAGAACCTATGTGGGGATTTTTATTAAAAGTGGTGGCTGTGATGGTGATCTACCTGATAAGGTTCAATATGTATGGGGGTGCGTTTTCTGTCATGGAATGTTAGGGGACTGAACGACAGGGTCAAGAGGGCGACAGTCTTGGGGCAATGTAGGAAGTATGAGGCAGATGTCATATGCCTTCAAGAGACTCATCTCAGTGGGGAAAGATCAAATTCCTTAAGGCGGCCCTGGATTGGCTCTGTCTTTCATGCCCCGTTCACCAACATGTCTAGGGGGGTTTCCGTACTGTTCAAAAAGTCTTTGGCATTTACTCTTGGTAGTCAAAAAATCGACCCGGGTGGTCGGTATATTTTTATCGAAGGCCGTATAAACCAAGTTCAGATTTGTATATTATCAGTTTACATCCCCCCTCCTTTCTCCTATGAGGTAATCAAGAAAGCAGTGGCTATCCTCAGGCTTCTGTTATTTGCCTTGGCGATTTTAATAAGGTTTTGGACTCCCGGTTGGATAGGTGGAGGCCTGGAGGTCAGCTTACGTATGAGGGTAGTAAGTTCAGGGAGTTTATCCAGGAAGTCGGTTGGTGGGATCCATGGCGGATGAGGTACCCTGAGCGAAAACAATTTTCATGCTACTCCGATTCGTATGGGGTCTTTTCGAGACTGGACCTAGTGCTGCTCTCGAAGGACCTACTAAATAAAGTCCAGAAGGTTGAATATAGGTCGCGGGGCATCTCGGATCACTCTCCGATAACTGTAGATTTAGATTTGGCAAGGCAGGTTGGTTATAGGTGTTGGAAACTGCAGCCATACTGGCTTACACAGATGGGAGAGGTGGAGGAGGTGGAACAGATGATAGGGGAGTATTTTCAATTGAATTGTGGCTCGGTTTGTGGGACTACCTTATGGGATTCCTTTAAAGCATATATTAGAGGTGTGTTTATCAAGAAGATCGCTTTTGCTAAGAAGAACTATCGAGTGGAGACTGAAAGGCTGGAGGCTAGGTCTGCGGAGTTAGAAAATAACTATGTATCTAGTGATCGGGAAGCGGACCGGGTAGCGTGGCAGGCTGCTCTTAATGACTGGCGTGATCACGTCCAGGACACTTTCTGTCAGAGAGTGAGAACTGGGGATCATAGGCGTTATGTAAACTCGGATCGGGGTGGGAAATGGCTAGCGTTGATGGCCAAGAACGAGCGGTCCTCTAATATTATCTCTGAAATAGCGGATAAAAAGGGCAATAGTGTAAATGATACCCCCTCAATTGTGTCCAGTTTCGTGTCATATTACAAAAAACTGTTTGCCTCTCAGTCGCTGAATAATAATGACAGTATTGCTGATTACTTGGGGGCGTTGGAACTCCCACAATTATCGGGGGAATCAAAAGTGCTGTTGGACTCCCCAATTACTCTGGAAGAGGTAAAGTCTGTAATTCAAGCCCTCCCCCGAAATAAGGCCCCGGGGTTGGACGGGTTACCTGGGGAATTCTACTTAAAATATTCGAATGTTCTGGCCACTCCACTATGGGATTTGTTGGGTGGTGTGAAGGCGGAGGGTAGGCTTCCCCAGTCTATGGAGGAAGCATATATAGTTATGATTCCCAAGGCAGGGAAGGACCCTTCCCAGGTTGAATCGTATCGACCTATTTCCATTATGTCCTCGGACGCCAAAATTTTCGCAAAAATATTGGCTAACCGTTTGGGAAGGGTGCTGGATGAAATTGTACACCAAGACCAGACAGGTTTTAGACCGGGAAGGTCGACGGCGGTCAACTTGAGGAGGGTCCTTTCCTTTATTCAAATTATTAATTCCGGTAATAAATGTGCGGCTGTGGCATCGTTTGACGCCAGTAGGGCATTTGATGTAATTGAGTGGGAGTTTTTATGGCCGGTATTAAGAGCCTTTGGCATCGGGGAGGGCTTTATCGGATGGATTAGGTTATTGTACCGACAGCCATTGGCCCGAATATCGGTTAACGGGTTTACCTCCGATTCCTTCCCATTGGCTAGAGGTACTAGGCAGGGGTGTCCACTGTCCCCGTTGTTGTTTGCGGTGGCAGTGGAGTCCCTGGCCCATTTACTTAGACAGAAGCTGGGCTGTCATAACTCCTGCGGGAGTAAATTGGTATCTTTGTATGCCGATGATCTCCTAATTGGTTCTGACAGTCCGGACATTGATCTCCCGATAATTGTGCACCTTCTAAATGAATTTGGGGGAATGTCAGGTATTAAAATGAACTGGGACAAGTCGCATGTAATGTTCCTGGGTCCCGTGTCTCCTGATATCCAGCTAGCCTGCCCGTTAAAAATTTCCAGTAAATTCAAGTACTTGGGCGTTGAAATCTCAGGTAACCCGCGGGAGTATATTACGGACAATCTGAGCCGCTTTTAACCGAAATTAAAACTAAGTGTCGGAGATGGGTGGGACTGCCACTTTCGCAAATTGGCAGGGTCAATCTGTTGAAAATGTGTATTCAACCGAAACTTTTATACATATTGCTTCATTCTCCGTGTTATGTAAGCGTAAAATTCTTTCATGAATTAAACAGTGTTCTATCCTCATTTGTGTGGAAAAATAGAAGCCCGAGGATTAGATTATCTATCTTGACCCGGGACAGAGTAGAAGGGGGTCTTGCCCTCCCGGATTTTAGACTTTATTACTATGCTTCCCAATTAGTTCATCTCTGCCCATGGATTCAGGGTTGCGAGGGGGTTGGGGAATTCAAGACCCTGGCGTTAAGTGGGCAATGTGGGGTGTCTCCTCTTCAATTGCTTCTGGTGGGGAAGATAAGGGGTAATGCACCCCCCCTGATAGCCCAAGCCTTACGCGTGTGGAGACAGGTGCAAAAGATGACAAATTTCACGGATATCGATCCACAAACCTCGTTTTTTTCCTTGTCAGAGGTCAAAAATTTGAAGGGCCTAGGAGGGGGAGTGTGGGAGGCATATGGATTGATGGAAGTTGGAGCGTGGCTACAGGATGGGGGTATTCGATCTTTTGAGGACTTGCAACAGGGGCACGACCTCCCTAGGAAAATGTACTTCAGTTATCTCCAGGTCAGGAGCGCGTTAGCATGTATGATAAGGAAGGGATCCCTGAAGATCAGGGAAGCTCCCTGTAAGGAATTTGTGAAAAAACTGGGTCCTAGGAAGCACCTTTCCAAAATATACAGATACATCCACTCCTTTAATCAAGAAAGTGGCTGGGACAAGCTGAGGTCTCAGTGGGCCAGGGCTATCGGCCACAAGTAAATCCTCAATGTCCCTTTCAGTACAGCAGGTTCAATTCAATATTTTTCACCAAATATACTTTACGCCGGAGCGAATGAGGCATATGGGGAACACCGCTAGTGCGGGGTGCCCTAGGTGTGGAGTGGAGCCTGGCACACACTGGCATTTAGTCTGGGAATGTGTGCAAGTGCAAGCGTTTTGGTCTGCTATTTGTAATATTATGCTGGTGCTGGGTATTCCGAGTTCAACTTTCAGTACTATATGTTTAGTCCTGGGAGTGGTGGACGTTCAACTAAGTGGGCAATGGACCCAATTGATCAGGATTTTAGTATCATGCGCTAAAGTAATCATAGCAAGGAAATGGATGGCAACGGTGGGGCCTTCAGTGGTGGAGTGGACCAATTTGGTCAATATTACTTGTTCTCATGAAAAATATGTGTATGCTACACGAGGGTGTTATTCTAAATTTCACAAGGTATGGGGTGGGTGGATGTCATCTAAATTCTACATAGCCTTGTAAATATACTTCGACTCACTTATTAAACGTTCTTATATTTATTTTAAGTGAATTATCTTTTGCACTATTATTAATGATAACAATTGTTGGAACTACTAGAAGTTCATGGTTAATATGTAGTGGGCACGATTAAGGACGATGTGGATATAGTATTGATCCTATTTTTTAGAATAATGATTTAGTAATATGTATTATGTATTAATGGGTATCTGGTTATATGAAATAACGTGTATGCCACACGAGGGTGTGTTTTTAGATACACAGGGGATCGGGTGGGGGGAGCATATTTAAATAATAAATAGTTTGGTTAAATTATTTGGACTCAACTAATAGTAAATGCCTTTATTTATACGTAGTGATTTATTTGGGTTCTGTTTAATATTGATAATTTGTGTTGAATTGGACAAAGATAGCAAATATATTAGTGGGGTGTGTTAAGTATAGGAGTATAAGGGGCATAAGTTTAAGTACGATGATTTCATGAGTAATGACTTTACATTGATTAAGATTGGTTCTCTTCCTTTACGTGTTTATGGGCTAGAACAGATGGGCTTGCTTGATCTAGTACCGTTCACAGCCATGGTATCTATAGCATAAAGGTGTAGAGAATTCCTGTATAGTTGGGGGAGTGACCGGCCATGGGGATGTAAGCGTTGTTTCATGTATATGTGATGTATTGTATTTAAGTGTTATGTTTGTATTTTGCATAAGGAAAATAAAAACTCAATTAAAAAAAAAAAAATCCTCCACCACAGTGATGGGAAGGTCCGGCATCGCAACCATCAACACCCTTTGACTCTCCTTGGAGATTTGTGATAAAATGTCTTTAGGAGGGTGCGGTTGTTTGCAGTTGCTGCCGGCGGTGTGTGCTGTGCTCGGTCCTGTGCCCATAATACACGTTTAGCATGAATGTAGTAACTGATACCAACTTCCTAAAGAAGGTCATTGGGAAGAATATCAAATTTACAACCACCAATGGAGGCTTTCAGGGCATGCCAATGAGTATTGATGTAAGTCGTACAATCACTTTAAGAAATGTTAAGGATTTAGCAACTGGGAAAGAAGTGCCTGGAACAAAAATCCTCTTTGGGCATACCATTCTGAAAGTAGAATTAAGAAGAATCGTCTGGTCCTTCAAGTCGAGAGCCAGAAAATACAGCTAATGAAAGAGATAAAACCTTATCACTAGAGAGTGTTGAAGATGCTGGGAAACCTGCCGGGGAAGTGATAGAGCCTGATCTACCTGCACTGCATGGGATGCATGACAGTATCCTGCAGGCCATTAAACAGGCAGTTGAGGATAAAGATGCAGACTATGTTGTGATAGACCAGTTTCAGCCTATGCTTGGTCCTGCAATTCGACATCTACAGACCCAGAAATTCCTGAAGAGCAAGGAGTGTATGTGTGCGGTGCGCAATCAATAGCAGCTGGCACGGGGTTGTCAGACCCCAAATGAAAATTTATTGAAGAAGAGAATGTGCCAGCGCTGGCTAGACCAATAATTGGATTAGACGGTTCTCAAAAAATATAACAATTTTAATAAAACACAAATTAAAACACAATATATACAATCTCAGGTGAGAAGTATCTCATAGACTAAAAGTCCAAGATGTTGATGTGTATCACCGGGATACTTATACTTGGTAATGAATCATGAATTGCTGATAAAGGTTTTTTATATAGATTGCTGATAAAAGGTTTTTATATTACCATCCTGATTGGTCTGGTCGATGTTTGTAAGTGTCCAGACTGGTGACATAATGGTCCTGGAGTGCCCTATGTTTTCAAGGGCTCACGGTTCCCACTTTGTATAGTCCTCCTCTTAGTTTGCTGGATGGAATTAGGGATCATGCAGTTATCCCAAAAATGATTGGTCCAGATGATATTGAGGGGCATCTGTGGGTGAGTTGGACTGGTCACTGTGTCATCAGAGAAGGTGTCAGCAAATTCGATTTAATGGTGCTCAACGCGTTTCCCGGAAAGTTGTGCATCCGGCTTCCTCCTGTTATATTTTTTGAGAACCGTCTAATCCAAATATTGGTCTAGCCAGCACTGGCACATTCTCTTCTTCCAGAAAGTCCTGAACTTAGGTGCAGTTGGACTGAACTTGTGTCGCCATGAAAAGTTGTGCTGGCTGCAGGTGGCTACGAAAAGATGTGTTTATCTTTTTGATGTCTTTCTCTTGGGGCCTGGAGTTTTCAGAAACTGGCTACAAATGGTGCTTGAAGACAAAAGCATTTGAAATGTGGTCTATGACTGTCGCTGGCTGGGGGATGTCTCGAACCCACCAATATGGGGTGGTTCTGCAATGTCTTTGATACACAGGTAGGAGATGTATACCTGTTCTTCAAGGAAACCGAGGGCTTCCTTCCTAATAGTAGGTGTTCACTTAAGGAATGTTTGACTCGACATCTCAACAGGCCGTCTTTACAAGTTTCATTCCTGACTTACAAGTAAACTTTAATAAACGATAACCCCACTATATAGCTTGATCCTCCAATGTCTACACATTTGCTCAAAGAATTGGCTCTGGAAGTCTTACACCACTTGGCTCTGCGCATAGCACTGCTGGATGCCATGTTAGCTGATTTTACATAAGTTTTTGGGGATAGGGGGAAAGGGGATGTGTCCGCACAGGCAGGTGCTATTAGCACCAAAGAAACCCCAAACGAGACATTTGTCAGAATGTGGAACTCAGAGGGGGTGCAGCCAAAGACAATAAATGTAGCAACAAAAAAGAGGGACAGAGAAGAATGTCTTTTTGGTTGGCGCACAGAGGTAAATTTAGAGAAAAATATACAATTTTAAAATTTTTCTTTTATTGAAATATATTTAAAACAGGAACTGTCCAGTCCGGGATATATGTCATATATGTGTATATATATGAAAAGTGTTTTTCAGTTTTTGTCTTTTTAAATAAAGTTCACTTCAATTATCTGTGTCCTTTTGTGTGTTTATTATTCAATTTAAGTCCTTTTCTGTTGGGGATGTTCTGTATAGGAGTTATTAAGTTTGTACTTTGGTAGGTTTATAGTGCTCTACCGTGACTTTCTCCCTACAGATTTACTCCCTTTTGTGATGCTGTTCTGTTTTACTATATTATTAACCCTGTAGGTAAGTATTAGTGCGTAAATTGTATAATATAGTCTGTCAGACTCAGATTACACTTCTATCCTTTAAACAGCTTCTAAGTACCTTGTGCGGGATAATGAGTGATATTGGGTATTTGATACAAGAAGTGAGTGTCACACCGATTCCATGCAGTATCTGTTAGTGTGTACTACCGTACGTACAATTTCCACACAATATCTGCTGGTGTGTGTTAACACATATAGTTTCAGCTTTATGCAGCTGGTTCTCCCGACTACGTTCGTATGTGTGGTTAATACACTTCAGTTCATACAATGTGCTGAGATTGTATCCAGAATCATATTTGTGGGATAAATCTTATTGTTGCTACTTGAGTCTCATCTGTTGATGGTTTGGACCCCGTGTGCAACAATGATTGTTACAGATTGTATAGTATGTCTACCATCTGTCCCCCTTTGGAATTATTTGTAGAGTAAGACAAAGGCTTTGTTTACACAGTTTTGAAATATATGGCTAATATTGCCGACTGTGTCGCCTGTCAGATTCTATCTTGCGGAGACTGGTAAACCAAATTGGACCTATTCGCCAGCATATATTGAAGGTTATTTGGCTGGTTATACAATCTATATGAATAACACAATTGTCATAATCAAATTATTAGCAACCGCTTTCATACACTTATTTGGATGCGGGTTCAGCTATTCTTTAGATTGCTGCCGTCTTTCCAATTTTTGTTACCTAAGTAACGTCTGTATGTTATGTGAGGAGTGAATCATATTCCCTGAGTTACTTAGGGAATTGGACTGTGTGTGCAACAGTGGCTTTTAACGATTGTTTAATATGTCCACCTTTTATCCCCTATTTTTGCAGAAAAAAGTAGCTTATTGGGTGCAGTTTTAGAATATACGGCTGGTATTGCCAACTGACATAACTTTTAAGATCTGTTTTATGGGGACTGGTGAGTTTTAATTTAACATATTTGCCAGCATTTGTTGGTAATTGTACTGGCTATACAATCAAGTAATAGCCTTGTTTGCACAGTTTTGAGATATACGGCTAATATTGCCGATTGTATCTCATAAGGATTTATTTAATTATCACAGCCGCACTGCGTGTGCAACAGTGGCTTTTAACGATTGTTTAATATGTCCACCTTTTATCCCCTATTTTGCAGAAAAAAGTAGCTTGTTTGGTGCAGTTTTAGAGTATACGGCTGGTGTTGCCCACTGCCATAGCTTTTAAAATCTGTCTCATGGGGACTGGTGAGTTTTAATTTAACATATTTGCCAGCGTTTGTTGGTAATTATACTGGCTATACAATCAGACAATAGCTTTGTTTGCACAGTTTTAAAATATGCGGTTGATATTGCCGACTGTGTCTCAAAGATTTATTTAATTATCACAGCCGCTACTCCGGCTCTATTCATGCAACTGATATAGCGGGTACAGTCTCGTATTGGCACTTCATCAAAAGTTCTCACAGGTACTTATTGAGCTGTCACAGCCGCTACTCCGGCTCTGTTATTACGGCCGGCAGAGCGGGTGCAGTCTCGTACTGTCACTCCGTTACAACTTTTACACGGATTTCTGGAGCTATCACAGCCGCTGCTCCGGCTCTGTTATTGAGGCCGGCAGAGCGGGTACAGTCTCAACTGTCACTCCGTCCGAGCTCTCACACGGATATCTTAAGCTATTGCAGCCGCTGCTCCGGCTCTATTCTTGCGGCCGGCAGAGCGGGTGCAATCTTGCACTATCACCCCGTTTAAGCAGGGATTATTCTAATACAGAAACAGTATCACAATTAATCACATTAAATTAGGACTCTGACACATAGGACATGTGAACGCCGACGCGCGTTTCACTACTGACAGCTTTTTCAAGGCAGAACCCGATCATCCCGCTGCGATGGGATTTAAATGCACGGCTACCAATTAAAAGGGGTATTCTGACCCACGTGCTTTCCTTAACCAATCTTTTCCTCGAGGTATTGGTTATTACTTATACTGGGTACGGGTAACCCTTCCTGGGGTATGATATCCCGAAATATGTGTTCTTAAAACATGGGGAACTTTGACCATAACTGTACTGAGAGTTACTTTATCAGGAAAAGGTTTTTATATATTCGCAAACAGAAGAATGGGCTATGTGTGTGTGTTACAGCAGACTCCCTTTTGTATGTTAACGTTTATTGGTGGAGTACTACATAGATATTAATACAGATAAAAATTATATGTGAATGAAGATAATAGGTTGTGAATATTAATGAAATTATTGAGGTGCGTGGATCTCATTGGTTACGAGTGACAGAGAAGGTGTGAGAGCTTTAATAAGAAATGTGAGAGCTATAGTAAAGAAGAGATACTATTAATATTAAGATTATGTGGATTATCATATTAGCTAATGTGAGAGCTTTAATAAATAAAAAATGTGAAAGCTGTAGTAGGGAAGGGATACTTTCAATATTAAGATTATCATATTAAATGATAAAAGGTGAGTTTTGATAAATGAGTGCTTTATTAACTTATCGGGATGATTAGTGTGAAGAAAAACTCAAGTGAAAAACGGTGTGGAAAAATTATTAAAAAGTTGAAAGTGAAAAAAACTTTGTGATTATATGGAGATTTCATCCTTCAGGGGTGTAGTTGTGTAATATTTGTCTCATGGTATTTTGATATATATTGTAACACCTTGGTATAAGTTGTAACACATAGTCTTTGTTGGTTTTAAATTGTACTGGTATTGTACCGTTATGTATCTTTCTTCAATATTTTCATGATTTTAATGTTATTAACATTTATTTAATATTTTGAATGTGATGAAGAGATCCTCGTTGTTTAATCATCTTGTGTTAAAATGTCTGGGTAATCTATCATAATTTCAGAGATCTGTATGTACTACCCCTGGCATAATATCAATCCTTTGAGTTGTATATAATAAATTATTTTGGATCAAATTCAGGTTTATTATACAGTAAATTGTTTTTTTATGGATCGAATTCAGGTTTCTTAATCCTCAACTATGAGGATTCTATAAAGTTGGATAAGGAAAAAGATTTTAGGAGAGATTCTTAAATGTTAAAGATTTTTAAAGAAAGGACATGGGGGGACAAAAAAAGGGGAAAGATGAACATATCAGGACATTTCGGAGGTATGTCACAGGAAATGTGTGTAACTGTTATTCTCATTGAGACCTTTCGGATATACACTGTCCATCATAAATATCATTTTCGTCTCATACTGTAACAGTTTTTTATCTACATCCAATGCTTGTAATCCCAGAGGGTTGCCTCCATGATGTAATAAGAAGTGGGAGGCTATGGGGGTGAGACTTTTATAGTTGTTTTTATCCTGTTTCGCTCTTTTGATACTGTTCACATGTTCCAAAATTCGTATTTTGAGTTTCCTTTTTGTTTTGCCAATGTAGATATGGTTACATGGGCATTTTAAATGATACACTACTCCCTCTGTGGTGCAATCGATGTATTAATTTATGTTCCATTTTTTGCCATATCTATCAGAATAATTTGTTGTAGGTACCATGAAGGAGCATGCTTTGCATTGGCGACAGCAGTAAGATCCCTTCTTTGAAAAGTGGTTTTTGTAGTTTAGAGAGATGGCTCTGGACCAGGACATCCTTCAGGTTATTTGAGCGTCTCCAGCTGATCTGGACTTTCCTGGGAAGGATATCCACTAGGTCAGTATCCGTGTGGAGAACTGGCCAGTGTTTTTGTAAGATCTCGTTAATTTCACGCCACTTGTTACTGAAAGTCCCAATGAACCTCACTGGTTCTTCTTTTTGGACTCTGATTTTTGGAGTCAGAAGTGATTCTCGAGGCCGTTCTCTTACCTCCTTCTTGGCTTTTTGTACCGATCTTTTGCTATAACCTCTTTGGTGGAGTCTTTCACATAATTGTTGTTCTCTTATAGCAAAATCGGTAGTCTGTGAACAATTTATTTTGGTTCTCAAAATTTCTCCTTTTGGGATTGCTTTAATAGTGGCAGGATGATGTGAACTGGTTGCGTGAAGGAGACTATTTGTAGCAGTTTCTTTACGGTAATTATCTGTGGAGATTTGGCCATTGTCCTCAATTCTTATGCGTAAATCCAGGAAGTTGACCTCTTTTTTGCTGCTGTTGCCAGATAACTTGAGACCTAGGGAGTTGTGGTTCAGGGTATCAATAAAGGTCTCTAAATCTCTTTGATCTCCATCCTATATTAGTAGGATGTCATCTATATATCTAAGATACAGCACGACATGATCCGTATAGATGTTATTCGTTTCGGCAAACATAACTTCCCTCTCCCACCACCCCAGGTAAAGGTTCGCATACGTTGGGGCACACGCTGTCCCCATCGCTGTCCCTTTTACCTGGAGGTAGTATCTCTCATTGCATGTGAAGTAATTTTTGGTAAGTACAAACTCCAACAGTTGAATCAAGAAGGAGTTGAAGTTATTTTGTCTGTTCATACTGAGGAAGAACTTGGTTGCTTTGATGCCGTTATCATGATGTATACTTGTATACAGACTCTCGACATCATATGTTGCCACCCATGTATCCGGTCCAACTGTAATATCTTGAAGTTTACGAAGGACGTCCATTGTGTCTCTTACGTACGAGGGTAGGGAAAGTACATGATGTCTTAAATACTGATCGATGTAAATACTGGCTTTTTAAGTTAAGCATCCTACCCCTGACATAATGGGCCTTCCTGGTGGTATTGTTTCATTTTTGTGAATTTTGGGTAATAAATATAGTGTTGGAGTTACCGGAGAGTCTACTTGTAGGAATTCGTAGTCCTTCTTAGTAATGATGTTGTTCTTCCATGCATTCTCAATTACGTTTTTGTACAGTACATATGGAGATAATTGGTGGTTGGGTTAAAGGGAAGGGTCTTATAGCACTTTTTGTCATTAAGTTGTTTATTCAGTTCCTGAATATACATGGACCTTGGCCATAGGACCACGTTCCCCCCCTTATCAGAGGGTTTGATGATTATGTCCTCCCATTTAGCAATCTCTTTGAGGGCCACTCTTTCTCCAGCTGTTAAATTGTCACGATGTCTTTCTGTAGGGTCTGATTGTCTGAGGAGATTGTCCAAGTCCTTTGAGATGAGGTCTAAAAAGACCTTTACTGGTGGACATATTTTAAAATCTGGGAAGAAAGTGGATTTCTTCTGAAGTAACTTGCTGTTGTATGGTTGTCCTTGAGTTATCTTCATCTCTTTCAGATTCAAGATCTTCTAGAATCCTCAGTATTTCTAGATCTTCTTTAGAGAAGGAGGAGACATTGGTGGGATTAGGGTTTCTTTCTTGTAACCTTTTTTGGATGCAGAAGAATTTTTTAAGAAGTATTTTGCGTGCAAAAAGTTGGATATCCTTTTCGCATTCGAATCGGTCAGGTTGGCTAGCGGGTGAGAAGGATAGTCCCTTAGAAAGTAAAGAGATTTCATCTGCACTAAGAATTCTTGTAGATAGATTGATAACTCTTAGGTTATCCTCTATTTCTTGTACTGGCGTCTCTCTCTGGGTTCTTCTCTCCAGTCTCTGTATTCTCGCTTTTTTCTTGTTCCCCTTCCCCCGCCTGGTCTTGTGTCTTCTAGGTTGAGGCGTGTGTTCCTTGGGGTCATATCTAAAAAAGGTCTGCGGTTGCTGTCAAACATGCTCAGAGGACCCTCTCCTTCAGAGGAATCAATCTCTGATGTGGAGTAATTGTTTCTAGTTTCATTCCTATTTCTAGGGTTGTATGTTCTCCATCTGTAGACAGTTCCTTGCGCGAAATCCATTTTATCCCTTTGTAGTTTCCTCCGTTTTCTCTCTATCACTGTGTTCTCAAAGTCTTCCACTTCCTTCTTATACTTGTTGTACATGGATTGGAATTTATCAAGTCCTTCAAATTTCCTCAGTTTCTCAGCCAGTGTTGTTATGTCTTTTGTGTACTGATTCAACAGAATTTCATTGTGTTTTATTAATATCTTAATTAAATCTTTGGAGCATTGTGTCAGGGTGTTCTCCCACTCTTTTTTCAGTTCTTCTGTGGCAAGTTCATATGTGGGGAAAACCCTTGGTCGCAATCCCCTAGGTGTGATATTGTTCTTTAGATAGTTGTCGAATGTGTTCTTGTTCCACCAAGTTTTACTTTGCTAAAAGGTGGACATATTAAACAATCGTTAAAAGCCACTGTTGCACACGCAGTGCGGCTGTGATAATTAAATAAATCCTTATGAGATACAATCGGCAATATTAGCCGTATATCTCAAAACTGTGCAAACAAGGCTATTACTTGATTGTATAGCCAGTACAATTACCAACAAATGCTAGCAAATATGTTAAATTAAAACTCACCAGTCCCCATAAAACAGATCTTAAAAGTTATGTCAGTTGGCAATACCAGCCGTATATTCTAAAACTGCACCCAATAAGCTACTTTTTTCTGCAAAAATAGGGGATAAAAGGTGGACATATTAAACAATCGTTAAAAGCCACTGTTGCACACACAGTCCAATTCCCTAAGTAACTCAGGGAATATCAGTCGCTCCTCACATAACATACAGACGTTACTTAGGTAACAAAAATTGGAAAGACGGCAGCAATCTAAAGAATAGCTGAACCCGCATCCAAATAAGTGTATGAAAGCGGTTGCTAATAATTTGATTATGACAATTGTGTTATTCATATAGATTGTATAACCAGCCAAATAACCTTCAATACATGCTGGCGAATAGGTCCAATTTGGTTTACCAGTCTCCACAAGATAGAATCTGACAGGCGACACAGTCGGCAATATTAGCCATATATTTCAAAACTGTGTAAACAAAGCCTTTGTCTTACTCTACAAATAGTTCCAAAGGGGGACAGATGGTAGACATACTATACAATCTGTAACAATCAATGTTGCACACGGGGTCCAAACCATCAACAGATGAGACTCAAGTAGCAACAATAAGATTTATCCCACAAATATGATTCTGGATACAATCTCAGCACATTGGGCCTTATTTTGGTTCACTCTTTCTGACAAAATCCTTCTTAGATGGACAAAACCATGTGCACTGCAGGGGGGCAGATGTAAAATGTGCAGAGAGAATTAGATTTGGGTGAGTTATTTTGTTTCTGTGAAGGGAAAATACTGGCTGCTTTATTTTTACACTGCAATATAGATCTCACTTTGAAGTAAGACCCCACCCAAATCTAATTATATCTGCACAAGTTATATCTGCCCCACCTGCAGTGCACATGGTTTTGCCCATCTAAGAAGGATTTTGTCAGAAAGAATGAAGTAGAATAACCCCCATTGTATGAACTGAAGTGTATTAACCACACATACGAACATAGTCGGGAGAACCAGCTGCATAAAGCTGAAACTATATGTGTTAACACACACCAGCAGATATCGTGTGGAAATTGTACGTACGGTAGTACATACTAACAGATACTGCATGGAATCGGTGTGACACTCACTTCTTGTATCAAATACCCAATATCACTCATTATCCCGCACAAGGTACTTAGAAGCTGTTTAAAGGATAGAAGTGTAATCTGAGTCTGACAGACTATATTATACAATTTACGCACTAAAACTTACCTACAGGGTTAATAATATAGTAAAACAGAACAGCATCACAAAAGGGAGTAAATCTGTAGGGAGAAAGTCACGGTAGAGCACTATAAACCTACCAAAGTACAAACTTAATAACTCCTATACAGAACATCCCCAACAGAAAAGGACTTAAATTGAATAATAAACACACAAAAGGACACAGATAATTGAAGTGAACTTTATTTAAAAAGACAAAAACTGAAAAACACTTTTCATATATATACACATATATGACATATTTCACGGACTGGACAGTTCCTGTTTTAAATATATTTCAATAAAAGAAAAATTTTAAAATTGTATATTTTTCTCTAAATTTACCTCTGTGCGCCAACCAAAAAGACATTCTTCTCTGTCCCTCTTTTTTGTAGCTGATTTTACATCATTGGGTGATGGGTATTTAAATACATATAGCCAAGGAGCAGTAGATGATTTGGGCCGCACTGAGATCTGCTCGGAGCTTCCAAAATAAATAGTTTTCCGGCAAGTTAGACGAGAGGAAGCAATACACAAATACATTGTCAATGGCCAAGGGTTTCTTACCCAGGTGAAAAACACAAGCCAATGAATGCACCGAGGAAGCTGGCTAACTATACTAGGCCACACAAGTGTGTGGCATAAACACGTGGTTCATCAAGGAGTGGCACTGCAGCGGCAGACAGCGGCAGACAGGATGGCAGTTTTAAAAACTAGGCCCCACAAGGCACATAATGGTCAAAAAAAGAGATGCAAGATGGAATTGTCCTTGGGCCCTCACACCCACCCTTATGTTGCATAAATAGGACATGCACACTTTAACAAACCAATCATTTCAGCGACAGGGTCTGCCACACGACTGTGACTAAAATGATTGGTTTGTTTGGGCCCTCACAAAAAAAGAAGCAAGTCACCTCTCTCTGCAAAAACTAGCTTTATAGAGGCAAGATGTCCTCCTCCTCCTCACCCCCTTCAGCCTGTACTTCTTCATCCTCACAGATTATCAATTCATCCCCGCTGGACTCCACAATCACAGGTCCCTCTGTTGTGTCTGGAGGCAATTGCTGGTCTTCATTAAAGAATTAATAATTCATTTTTATAAACATCATCTTCTCCACATTTTTTGGACGCAACCTCCTGCACCGATCACTGACCGGTTCCACGCTGCACTAAAAACTCTTTCGGAGTACACACTGAAGGGGGGACAACTCAGGTAAAATAGAGCCAGTTTGTACAGGGGCCTCCAAACTGCCTTTTTATCCTGCCAGTACAGGTATGGACTGTCTGACATGTCTACTTGGATGCTGTCACCAAAGTAATCCTCCACCATTTTTTCAATGGTGACAGCATCCAATGCAGCGACAGTAGAAACGTCAGCAATCGTTGTCAGGTCCTTTAGTCCGGACCAGATGTCCAACTCCAAACTCCATCCTGCCTGCCCTGCATCCCCGCCAGCGGGTTGTGTGGGAAATTGCAGCCTTTTCCTTGCAGCGGCGAGACCCACGTGTGTTACCCAGCATGTGGCGGACAGGGAGCCAGGTGATGAGAAGGCGCCCGTGAAGAGATGTGTATCTACACACCGGGTGCTCCGGCGGTGACTGACAGGAGGACGGCGGCAGATCAAAGGAGGATGCCGTAACGGGATAGAGTGACGGGCCGGAGCCTGCATCTTGGGCAGTTCAGAGGTACCATCCCCTGGTCATCCCATCCACCCATTCACCCCTTACCCACCAACGCTTACCGATCACTGACTTAGAGGTGCCTCACCTGAAACCCCAGCAGGGCTCATAGAGACACTGTGTATGGCACTATTGTGGGCATTGCTGGCACTGTGGAGGCATACCCGGCACTGTGGGGGTATACCTGTCACTGTGGGGCATACTTGTTCCTTGCACTGTGGAGGCATTGCAGGCACTGTGGGGGCATTGCGGGCACTGTGGGGGCATTGCAGGGCATTGCAGTCACTGTGGGGGCATTGCTTGCACTGTGGGGGCATACCCGGCACTGTTGGGGTATACCTGTCACTGGGGCATACTTGTTCCTTGCACTGTGGAGGCATTGCAGGCACTGTGGGGGCATTGCCGGCACTGTGGAGGCATACCCGGCACTGTGGGGGTATACTTGTCACTGTGGGGCATACTTGTTCCTTGCACTGTGGAGGCATTGCAGGCACTGTGGGGGCATTGCGGGCACTGTGGGGGCACTGCAGGGCATTGCAGTCACTGTGGGGGCATTGCTTGCACTGTGGGGGCATACCCGGCACTGTTGGGGTATACCTGTCACTGGGGCATACTTGTTCCTTGCACTGTGGAGGCATTGCAGGCACTGTAGGGGCATACCCAGCACTGTGGGGGCATACTTGTTTCTGGCACTGTGGTGGCATACCTGGAACCGTGGCAGTATTCCTGTTTCTGGCTCTGTGGGAGCATACCTGGCACCGTGGGAGCATATGTGTATCTGGCACTATTGGGGGCATATGTGTTTATGGCACAATTGGGGGCAGGGCCGGTGCAAGGCACCGGAGCGCCCCAGGCGAGTCGGGGTGGGGGCGCCCCGGTGCCGGGGAGAGGGAGGGGGGGTGGTACCTATGTAAAAAAATTGCTGCCCCGGCGTCCCTGCAGTGCTGGGGCGGTCAGGGGTGTCCGTGCCGTAGGGGTACCTGTGGCGCCGTCATGTGTATAAAGCTGGCTGCGGCCGGCGGGGTCCCTGTAGTGAATAACAAATAACTAGCGCTTCCCGCGCCGCCGCGCGCATAGCGCTAGTTATTTGCTATTCACTACAGGGACCCCGTCGGCCGTAGTCAGCTTTATACACATGACGGCGCCGCAGGTACCCCTATGGCACAGACACCCCTGACCGCCCCAGCACTGCAGGGATGCCGGGGCAGCAATTTTTTTACACAGTTCGCTGGGGGTGAGGGGCGAACTGCCGCCCTCCAGGTGCCGGCGCCCTAGGCAAATGCCTAGAGCTGCCTAGTGGTGGCGCCGGCCCTGATTGGGGGCATATGTTTATCACACCCCCATTTTCATTGGACGCACCCCATGTGGCTACACCCATTTTTTGGCACGCGCACACAGTACAATATGTGGCATAATGTGTCAGGGGCATTACAGTGTGTGTTATTAGGCAGATTTTTTTTCTTTTCAATTTTAGTAGCTCTTCGGGTGGTCTATTTTGCCGCGAGTAGCTTACACCCCAAAAAAGGTTGGAGACCACTGCTCTAGAGGAATCCCAGATGGAAGAGGAGTCAGTCATGACAGTGTAATGGCCTGGAGGACTACCTCCGATCTGGATAGAGGAGGAAATTAATGAGGAGTGACTTGCTGGAGTGGTTTGCAGGCACTTGGATACAACTGGATCAAGGGATTTAGGTGTCCCTGGACTGCTTATGATCCTAGCCACAGTTTCTGAACTAAACAGTGACTTATGAACTAACTTCAGGTGACGCATAAGCGAATATGTCCCTAGGTGACCAACATCCCTACCCCTACTTATTTCAGCTTTCCATAAGCTACATATGGCGAGACAGTTGTTGTCCGGATCTGGATAAAAATAATTCCAGACCAAAGAGGTGGATTTTTTGGTCTTCTGCCCAGGCATGGTGGTGGCCTTTTACAGCCCACGGACAACAACTGTCTTGCCCGGTGCCTCATTTAACAAAACCACATCACCATCAGCAGCATCCTCCTTCTCCTCATCAACTTCCTCCACAGCGCCAGCTACATCAATTTCCTCCTCCTGGTGAACAACATTGACAACTGCAAAATCAGGAACTGGTCTGTGGGTGATCCTTCCAGCATATGCAGAGGGCGTGCTGCAAATGGTGGAAGGAGCCACCTCTTCCCGTACAGTGATGGGAAGGTCAGGCTTCGCAATCACCAACACTTTTGGACTGTCCTTGGGGATTTGTGATACTGGCCCTTATTCTGATCGGTGCGGCCGGAGCCGATTATGTGGCCAGGACCGTGCGTGCGAAACCCCGCCTTCCATACGGATCGCCAACTCCGTCCGTATGCGGTAAGAAGCTGGCCGAACGGACCGCACGTGTATTTTTCACGGAATACGCCTCCTCCATCTAAGGGAACCTCCCCCATCATTCGATGGTCGCAGACCATCGAATGCAGGACCGAATGCTCCACCAGCTCCCGCAACCTCAGACCACACGGACATGTTTCCGTGCAAAAGCAGGGATCTGGGCGGGCAGCTGACATCCGGCGATGTCATATGTCCGCCCCCAACACGTGCGTCACGACCGCATTACCATACGTACGCCCAGCGTTTTCATGGGAACTCCCATGAAACGCGGGGCGTATGCATATGGTAATGAGCCCAAATAGCCCTTCACGCCCCTCTCCACCCCCTATTCGGAGTGTTCACATATCATGGGGGATTTGGCCGTACGCCCCGCTCGCACATGCGCAGAGACGCCTCTGCACATGCGCAGACACAAAACATCGGCGGCCCGAACGCACGCGGATATATCCGCACCGATCAGAATAAGGGCCACAGTGTCTTTAGAAGGCTGTGTTATTTGCTGTCTTTTTGTTGACAGCTTAACTCTCTTTACATTTCTGGGGGGGGGGGGGAGGATGAGGAGGAAGGCTGTGATCATGGTGTGAAGCTGGACCACTAGTCAAGAACTTAGGCCAGGCCCTTATCTATTCCTTGCCACTCTGTGTGGTAAATGGCATATTGGCAAGCTTATGTTTCTCCTCCAAGGATTTACATTCATTTTTTTTCTTAAACATACTCAACTCTGCCTTTTTGGATTTCACACGCCCTCGACGATGACATTGGTCATCGTCAGAAGACTTTGATGGCATTTCATCATCATGTTCTATGATGTTGTTTCTTGACTAGTGCAGCAGCTTCAGCACTTAGAGGAAGTGGTTCTTGTACTATTGGAGCCTCCATATTTTGGTTCTGCATTATCTTTCTGGAGTACAGCCACACAGCAGCAGAGCACCAAAAAATTTAAAAGGATTAAGGTAAGGTGAGACTTGTAGTACCCTCTCCCAGCTAACAGTCACACAGCAGCAGACAGTGAAAAATTGAAAAGGATTTAAAGGAATTTATTTAAGTCAGTAACCATTATTGTCCAAAAAAATTAGATTGATTATTTTGCAGCACCGATTATTTTGCAGCACCGGTGTGCACATAGGTGAGTTGAGACTTGTAGTACCCCCTGCCATCTAACAGTCACACAGGAGCAGACACAGAAAAACTGAAAAGGATTTTAAGGAATGTATTTAAGTCTTATTGTCCAAAAAAAGGATTTTAAGGAATGTATTTAAGTCTTATTGTCCAAAAAAATTTGATTGATTATTTTGCAGCACCGGTGTGCAAACAGGTGAGGTGAGACTTGTAGTACCCTCTCCCAGCAAACAGCCACACAGCTGCAGACACAGAAAAATTGAAAAGGATTTTAGGGATTTATTTAAGTCAGTGCCCCTTATTGTCCCCAAAAATTAGATTGACTATTTTGCAGCACCGATTATTTTGCAGCACCGGTGTGCACACAGGTGAGGTGAGACTTGTGAGGTGAGACTTCCAGCTTAGTCACACAAAAATAAAAATGTAAAAGGATTATTATTAAGGAATTTGGTGGTAGGGAGTGGGACTGGACACTGGAGGACAGGTAAATCAATCTATATGAGGCACAGGCACAGACTATAGGGATAAATATATAATATACAGCACAGCACAGACTCTGTCAGTGTACCAACACACTACACTACACTAGAATAACACAGTCAGACTCAGCAGGTTGTCACTATCAGCAGTGTAGAACTACTACACCATGCAGGTTGAACTTGTCACTATCAGCTGTGTAGTAAAACTACTACACCATGCAGGGAGTCACTATCAGAAGTGTAGCAGTTAAAACTACTACACCACACAGATTGCACAGCGGAGTGGGAGAGTGAGCACATGGGCGGATGCCAGTGAAGACAGCCAGACTCATATTCTTTTTAAGGACAGCCATCCTTATACACATAAAGGCCCTTATTCCGATCTAAGCGGTAACGGCCGCTTGCGGCCGTTCCGCCGATGTTTTCGCTCTGCGCATGTGCAGAGGGCACTCTGCGCATGTGCAGGCGAAATCGCCGCACAATTTTTTTTACCGCCGCAAAGGGGGTGGATAGGGGCGTGAGGGGCTACTTAGCCTCATTTCCCTATGCATACGCCCCGCGTTTCATGGGCGTTCCCATGCAAACGCGGGGCGTACGCATGGTAATGAGGCTGTGACGCATGTGTTGGGGGCGGGCATCTGACATCGCCGGATGTCAGCTGCCCGCCCCCATACATGCTTTCACACGGACAAGTGTCCGTGAGGTCTATGGTTGCGGGAGCTGGTGGAGCGTGCGGCCCTGCCTTCGATGGTCAGTGACCATCGAATGCAGGGGGCTGCTCCAAGATGGTGGAGGCGTATCCCCCGCCATTTTCATGCGGACCACCACATGTCCGCGTACGGACGGCCGTGGCGATCCGTATGGAAGGCGGGGATTCGCCTGCACGGTCGGAGCCGCATATGCGGCTCCGGCCGCACCAAGCAGAATAAGGGCCAAAGTGAGGTTGTAGTGACGTTGTCTGGATCTCGCGAGATGCAACAGCGGGAACTCGCAGGCGCCGGAAAGGTGCGCTCCGAGTCTGGGTGGGAAAACCCGAACAGGCTTGTGAATGCGTTCGGATAGAAGGTGTCCTGATTCACGGAATCCGGATGCGCTCATCTCTAATCAGCAGTACTACTGTATGCTTGCTTGCATAGCATTCATCATTATGAGTGTGCACGCTCACTTGATCTACTGTATCTCTGATGTCAAATATTAGTCTAAAAAAAGTGTATTTACACTATTCAGGTAAAGTCAATGAGTCAGACAAATTATTAATCAATTAACAGAGTGTGATAATAGCAGCGCACCTGAACAGTATGCCTCTATGGGAAAAGATAAATGACTGAGTTACGTGTCACTTATACACACAATGACAAGTAATATATTCTAATAATAAATATTGTTTACTCAATTACCACATTAATAGTTCTCAGTAGCAAGTCAATAGAAAAGCAGCTTGTCACAAGTAATAACATAGGGCCTGATTCAGACCTGTTTGCTGGGCTGCAAGTGTTCAGAGCCCAACGAATAGATACACACAGCCCTGCCGCCTTTAGCCCCAACCCCCCTCTGTGCATGCACACAGGGGGAAAAATCACTCACCATCAAATGATTTCCCCTCTGCTCGCAGCGCTGAGTAAATCTAGATGCCCATATTGTGAAAGAGGCTGCTGCGGACGTCAGTGACCCTCCCTTCCCACGATCGGGCAATGTCTGCATTTTCTGGGACACTCCCAGAAAACGCTGGCATTCCGCCCTCAAACGACCGGAGCCTGTCACTCACCTTGCGTACGGTCAGCGAAGAATGAAAAGAATGTGCACGCTCTCGGTCCGCAGTGCAAATGTGCGGTAGGTCCATTATTGGACAGGCTGCGAATTTGTAGCCTTCTGAATCAGGCCCATACTGTGAAACTGTAGGTATAAATTGCTCAATCATTAAACACACGCTTTGTCCATATATTCAGTGGTGTAACAATAGCCCTGCAGACCCCCCGGTGGTGGGGAGGCGCTAAGTATGGGCGCCGGGGGTCTGCGGGAGCTATCGCTACGTTGCACCACTGCTGCTTGCCGGGACCTGCCTTACCCGTCTTGCCGCCGCGTCTGTGGCCGTGACCCACAGATCTACTTGTCTGCGGTCCAGTCGCTTCTCCTGGCTCCTGCTAATGAAAAATGTCCCTCACAAAATGTCCACCCCCTTACAGCAGACGGTTTTTGGGGATGCTAGAGGAGGCTCCTAACTGTCTGCTGTTAGGGGCAGCCATTTTGTGAGGGTCATTTTTCTTTAGCAGGAGCAAGGAGAAGCGCCGTGTCCACAGACAAGTAGATCTGCAGGTCCCGGCCACAGGCACGGCAGCAGCGCCAAGCAGCAAGTGGAGAGGTAAAGCAAGGTTTTGGGGGGGGGGGTTCTCAACTTTACTGGGGGGCGCTGGCAAAAAGTTTGACCAATCTGTCCGGGTGGAACAAAAACTGGATATGTATGAGAGCAAATGACAATCAACATTTGCTCCCAAATGCTGGAAAAAGATGAAAAAATTGCTTATATCATATTTATTTAACCAATTTGTTTGACTGTTGTCATTACCAGGTTTTTGTTCCCACCAGACAGAATGGACAGATAAATCTGCAGGTGTGTATCCACTGAATACCGACTTTCCAGTTTTGCTACATCTCTTATATATTTAGCCAGATCTGTCACTCATTCCCTGTGTAGGTAACGTTCCCGCCCAGCAGGATACACAAACCCCCCCCCCCCCGGCAAAAGTGTTCTATGTGTATAACGTTCTACACATTCCACCCCCTTGGCCAGTGGCGTAACTACAGAGGGTGCAGGGGGTGCAGCTGCTATGGGGCCCGGGCCTTTGGGGGGCCCCATAGCATCTGTATCCCCTGCACCCTCTGTACAGCATGAGCAGAGGATGCGCCAGTGTACCTCTTCAGCGCCAGAGACCTGGCCGGCAGGAGGTCGCATAGGAGAGCGGCGGCTGAGCTCCCTCAGCCGCCTGCAGAGAGGAAGCCCAGCTGACAGAGAAGACCTGGTGCACAGCCAGGAAAGCAGGGGCTGTGTCTGAGCAGCTGGCGGACAGGAGACGCAGCCCACAGCTCTCTCCTGTGTTAGGCAGTGACAGCCGCCCAGCTCTATGCAGCACCCTCTCCCCCCCTCCCTCGTCATAGAAGTTATGGGCACTGGGCACCCGGTCCGCATCGGTCCTCGAAGCACCTGCTCTAACCAGAGGAGGCGGGCCTGCCCGGCTCTATGCAGCACCTCCTCCCCTCGTCGCAGAGTCTATGAGCACTGACTGGGCACCTCCCCCCTGTATGCAGTGGTGTAACTACCATGGGTGCAGGGAATGCAGCTGCTATGGGTCCCGGGCCTTTGGGGGGCCCGAAAGCCCAGCAGGCTATCCCCTGCACACTTTTGTTTTTTTCCCCACATACTTCAGTGCGGGCAAATGATGCTCCGCTGTCCAATCAGTATTGGGAACCGGCACACACGAAATCGGCGGACCGCATGCAGGAGCCCGTGTCCAGCCAATCGGCGGACTGCATGCAGAAGCCCGGCGGGGGGTGGGGGGGGGGCATAGCAATAGTTTTCTATGGGGCCCACACAGTTCTAGTTACGCCTCTGCCCTTGCCCCCCACCAGGGCTACAGTACGCGCCCACCATCCACCATTACTCCACAGCCACCATCCACCATTACTCCACAGCCACACGCCCACCATCCACCATCCACCATTACACACCACCCCCTCCCCTCTGCCAGCAACCCCCCCCCCCAGACACCCACGACCCCCCTCCCGCGATTTGCGGCACCCCCGCGACCCCCCCTCCCCCCATTCGCGGAACCCCCGCACCCCCCCTCCCGCAGTTCGCGGGACCCCCGCGCCCCCCCCCGGTGATTCGCGGCACCCCCTCGACCCCCCCTCCCCCCATTTGCGTGACCCCCCTCCCCCCATTCGCGGGCCCCCTGGGACCCCCCCTCCCGCGATTCGAGGCACCCCCGCGACCTCCCTCCAGCGATTCACGCCACCCCCCCGTGATTTGCGGACACAAGACCCCTCCCGCGATTTGCGGACCCCCCTCCCGCTATTCACGGCACCCCCCGCGGACCCCCTCCTGCGATTTGCGGCCCCACGCGACCCCCCCTTACCGCGATTCACGGCACCCCTCCTGCGATTTGCATACCCCCTCCCGTGATTCACGGAATCCCACAGCATCTCCGACGCCCCCTCCCGCGATTTGCGACCCCCCGTGACACCCCTCCCTGCGATTCACACCCGCCCTCCCACGATTCGCGGCCCCCACGACCTCCCCCTCCCACGATTCATGACCCCTGCAAACCAATCAAGTTTCAAATTTTTTTAAGGTGCCGGGCCCACGGAGCATAGCTCCGCCCCCCCCCTACCCGGAAGTCCTGCCACCGAGTTCTGATTGACCCACGGCCTATTCAGTCATAATATATATATATTGGATGACCATCGATATCTACAACAATCGATGGTTATCCAAGTAATATGTTACTACTATCGATGGCATGGTGCAAAATCGCCATCAATGCCAACCATCGATGGCGTCTGCACCAATGCCCATCCCTACTCTGCAACAGCCAAAAACCTTTACTACCCCTCATACCCACACACCTCTATCACTGCCCTGCCTCCTGTTCTCCTGCCCCGTAACTTCCGCAAGTGGGAAGCCGCTCACCCTGTGTTGCCCACATTCCCCTATCATGCTTTACCACCCAGCTTCCTGCTCTCATGTACCCTAACTCCCACCCAGTAGGAGGATACACTGACTCAGGGCCACCGTCCTGTACTCCTGTGCTGCCAAGCTGGACCCTCACCCACTGGCAGAAGCTGCACAGTGTCCCCCACCCTCCTCTTTAGTCCCCCTTATGCCCACACCCACCTATCACTACCCAGCCTCCTGTTTTCCTGTGTCGTGACCTCCGCCAGTGGGGAGCCGCTGATTTAAAAACACCCTACTATACTTTTGCACACACACACCTAAACAACACGCACACCCCCCCTACATTCACAAATGTCACTGTACCCTCCACACTATCAATGTACAGCTTACTCTGTAACCGCTTTTAAATTAAACAAAACAATACACACCCCCTTCCAAATCATATGATCTCTATTTAACACATTTCACCTATAACTCAAGTTGCAATACAGGGCATCTTTCATACAATTCTAACCATATTTCTCACAATACAAACGTTCACAAATTAAGGGGGCGCAGCCCCTAACGACGGTGTGAAGAGCAGGGACGTGCAGTCAGGGGAGGCAGGGGAGGCAGTGCCTCCCCTGTCATTATTGAGCAACATAATAAAATAATACAAAGCAAATACTTATATGTCATAAATATATGCTTTATATTATTATTATTATCATTTTTACCCCGTTTTTATTGGTTTAGGAGGCACCAAGTGTGGTGCTTCCCGCTGACCATGTTAAGAGCCAGAAAATGGGGGCGGGCAGTGATCGGGGCAAAGCATCAGGCTTTAAAAGCCCATTCAAGAAAGCTGTAGAAACGGCACCTGTAGAAGTGCCTCAGTGACAGGGATGTGCTTTCTGCCTATATGAAAGCACACCCCTGTCACTGAGGCAGATGTGATTGGGCAATCAGATCTGCCTCAGTGACAGGGTGTGCTTTCATATAGGCAGAAAGCACGTCACTGAGGCACTTCTACAGGTGCCGTTTCTACAGATGAAGGTCTGCTGATTCTGCTCCATGCTGCCGGGCGCTAGTTCAACTCCTGCCCGTCGGCTCCTCACTGCCTGCTCTCTCCTCGCTGTGATTACCTGCTGGAGCTCTCCTCACTGCCGGTGCCCTCCTTCTTGCTAGCCACAGGTGCCATCCTTCTTGCTAGCCGCAGCCTTCTTTTTGTGTGGACGGAGAGTAGCGCTGCTGGGACAGACCAGCGGGTAAGACTAGTGAGAATGGAGGGGAGCAGGCTGGACGGGGAGCGGATGCACACGTCAGTCGTGCGGGAGACGACGGGATGGGAGTGCAGGGCCGAGTCCCTCCCGCCATAAGAGTTACTGTTCATGCCTCCAGTCCAGTGCCACAGCGCAGCGGGTGCACCAACCAACACAGCGGAGGCAGAGGAGCTGCGCAGGGATGAGGGGACAGGCCGTGTGAACAAGACCCATGAGGAGAGAGGCAACAGTCTGGAGCTGGCAATTGAAGACAGGTACCCTGTTCTACTCTGTCCCCAGCCAGAACACGGCCATTAGATTATAGCACAGCAGGGACAGCCTTAATAGACTGCATCAATGTACCCCTTCAAGGCAGACAGTGACAGTCTTTTCCTCATTGTCACTAGCATGTTTTGAGCAGAGTACAGTCAGCTATCACCCAGATTGCTAACTAGAAGCCCTACTGATAGTCACCCCTGTCACCCTGCCAGGATTTCCATCCAGCCATGCCACCTCCTTGCTACCTGTCATAGTGGCCACCAGACTCTGCTATTCAATAATTCACACTTGTAGCGGCCGCTCTGTGCGCAGGTATCACTCATGTGCCACCTGTGGGCTGCAGTAGACTTGGCGGGGCTGGGTCATTGTATGTGCTGTGAGACCCTATAGTATATACTAGGATACCCTATAGGATAGCATATCTGTAAGATGATGGGGCCTAATTATTAACTATCACATATTAAGTGCAATCTGATGGTGGCTTGGTGGAGCCAGCGCTGACGGGTCTATGGGGAGCGCTGGGTCCAGGTTGCTTCTGCGCTGACAGGCAGGAGCTGCTCTGCTGGTCTCTGCTGCTTATGCAGGCAGCAGGTCAAACAGCTGCCTGTCAGCGCAGAAGTAGTGCAGACCTAGCGCTCCCCACAGACCCCGTTTGCACTAGCTCCACCAAGCCAGTGCCTCACCAACCACTTATCTCACCGCACGTCACTGGTGAAGAGCGCCCGTAGGGCGCGATGAATCACCTAGCCTTACAAAGATACTGCCTTACAAAGATACTGACCGCAATATTTGTGATCAGAGTGATGCACATACTGCTATATGACTCAAGATAGTATTACAAAGTAGATACTATCACAGTAACGGAAATGTTGGAAAAATTATCTCTCAGACATCATTATCTTTGAATGTGTTTATTTTAATCTTTTTAAATATTCCTGGATGATAAATATTGATGATTTAGCAAAAATCCTGATAAAATATAGATAGTGTTTAGAAGTTATTTTACTACAGTATCTAAACATACCAAAATATGTTAAAAATAGGATATCCAAACTACCTCTGGTCCCAAGCATTTTGGACATGTTCGATTTCTACAATCTTGTAGCAAGGTCCATGCTGCTCAATGTAGCAGGGCCCCCGCTCCCCACCTCCCGCACTGTCCCCCCCTCTCTTCCAGAAAATGCTGCCACCCTACTGGGTACCGGCGGCTGCCGATATAGTATCAATATCGGCGACCAGCGAATCTAAAGATGTGTACACACCAATAGACTGTCTGTGTTTATATACATACAAAAAAATGTATCAATGGACTGGAGTTATGCAGCAGCATCACTGGACTGGACTTATGCAGCAGTAGTAATGGACTGGTATTACACAGCAATATCACTGGACTGGATATATGCAGCAGTATCACTGGACTGGACTTATGCCGCAGTACCACTGGACTGGACTTATGTACTGTAGCAGAATCACAATACTGGATTAATGTAGCACTATCACTGGAATGGACTTATGCAGCAGAATCACTGGACTGGACTTATGCAGCAGTAGTAATGGACTGGTATTACACAGCAATATCACTGGACTGGATATATGCAGCAGTATCACTGGACTGGACTTATGCCACAGTACCACTGGACTGGACTTATGTACTGTAGCAGAATCACAATACTGGATTAATGTAGCACTATCACTGGAATGGACTTATGCAGCAGAATCACTGGACTGGACTTATGCAGCAGTAGTAATGGACTGGTATTACACAGCAATATCACTGGACTGGATATATGCAGCAGTATCACTGGACTGGACTTATGCCGCAGTACCACTGGACTGGACTTATGTACTGTAGCAGAATCACAATACTGGATTAATGTAGCACTATCACTGGAATGGATTTATGCAGGAGTAACAATGGACTTTAATGGCAGTACCAATGGACTGGACTTATACAGCAGTATCACTGGACTGGACTTATGTAGCAGTATCACTGGACTTTATACAGCAATATCACTGTAGTAGACTTATGCAGCAGTATCACTGGACTGGATTTAGACAGCAGTATCAGTGGACTGGGCTTATGTAGCAGCAGTGGCGTCACTATCTAGGTGCGGGGGGTGCGGGCCGCACTGGGTGTCACCAGTCTCTAGGGTGACACCCAGAGCTCTGAGACGGCCGGTGTTCTCTGTCCCGGCCCTGGCTTAGTCAGTCACTCTCAGTGACAGCCAGGCCAAGGCAGCAGGCTGTGAGCGGCTGCGGCGGCGCACAGACCGGGGGGGGACTACAAGTAACAGCAACAGCATGATGCTGCAGCCGCACTGCACGGCGCACACACAGCAGGGGGAGAGGGGGCGGGTCGGCATAGCATGATGCGCAGGGAGGCATGGGGATTGGCCACCCCAGAGGACGGAGGGAGGGACCTTGTTTGGGCACGCAGGCTGAGTGAGCCAGCCTGTCACTCAAGGGGGGGGGCCATTTTAGGTTGCGCAGTCAGTGACTAGTCTGAGAATGAACTTCAAGCAACGCAATGAAGTACCCTTACCTGTCCTAACTCCTAACCAGCTGGAATCGAATCACAATGTTTGGGTGCAGCAGGTGAGGCTTCTGGCCCTGTGGGGGCATACAGTATGATATCAGTGTCTGGCACTATGGGGGCATATGTCAGTGTAATGGCCCAATGGGCATCATGGTGTCGGGTATATGTCTGGCACTGTGGGGGCATATCTGGCACTGTGGGACCGGGGCATACAGTATCAGTGTCTGGCACTATGGGGGCATATGTGAGTGTAATGGGCATCATGGTGTCGGGTATATGTATTGCACTGTGTGTGCATATCTGGCACTGGGGGCATATCTGGTTCTGTGTGGGCATGTGTGGCACTGTGGGGCATATGTGTTTCTGGCACTGTGGGGGCATATCTGGAACTGTGGGGGCATATGTGTATTTGGCACTGTGGGGGAATAACTGGCACTGTGGGGGCTTATGTGTCTCTGGCACTGCGTGGGGCATATGTGTATCTGGCACTGTGGGGGCATATGTTTAATGGACATCACATTGTGCGGTGTAATGGGCATCATTGTATGGGGCATAATGGGCATTACGGTGTGGGGAGCATTGGGTAATTACCATCACAGTGTGGGGTGTAATGGGTATCGAGGTGTGCGGCATAATGTGTAGTTAGCATCACAGAGTGCGGTGTATCGTGTAATTAGCATTGCGGTGTGGGGCGTAATGTGTAACTGGCATCACGTGTGCGGCATTATGTGTAATTGGCATTACGTCATTTGTAATGGGTATAGTTCGCTAAAATGTGCAATCTGCAGGTACACAATACAATCATGGTACAGACCACGCCCCCTTCTGATAGGCCACACCCCAATTTTTCGGGGCGCCTCGGCCGCGCCCAAGCGTCCACTCTCAATCTTCAAGAAAGTTGGCGGGGGGGGGGGGGGGAGGGGGTGTGTGTGACACCATGAGTTCCTACACCGGGTGACACCAACCCTAGTGATGCCACTGTGTAGCAGTATCACTGGACTTTACAGCAATATCACTGGAGTAGACTTACACAGCAGTATCACTGGATTGGATTTATGCAGCAGTATCACTCGATTTATGTAGTAGTACCAATGGACTTTAATGGTAGTAACACTGGACTGGACTTAGACAGCAGTATAAGTGGACTGGATTTAAACAGCAGTATCAGTGGACTGGACTTGTACAGCATTATCACTGGACTGGACTTATGTAGCAGTATCACTGGACTTTACAGTAATATCACTGGAGTAGACTTACACAGCAGTATCGATGGACTGGACTTATGCAGCAGAACCACTGGACTGGATTTATGTAGCAGTATCACTACAATTTAACTGCAGTATCACTGGATTAGACTTACTCAGCAGTACCAGTGCACTGGATTTGTGCAGTAGTATCACTGGACTAGATTTATACAGAAGTACCAATGGACTTTAACTGCAGTAGCAATGGACTGGACTTATACAGCAATATCACTGGACTTGATTTATACAGCGTCACCAATGAACTTTAACAGCAGTATCACTAGACTGGACTTATACAGGAGTATCACTGGACTTTTTCAGCAGTATCACTGCACTAGACTTATGCAGCTGTATCACTGGACTAGACTTATGCAGCGGCACCAATGGACTGGACTTATGCAGCTTATGCAGCAGTATCAATGGCCTCGACTTATGCAGCAGTATCACTAGACAGGACTTTTGCATCAGTATCACTGGACTGAATTTATGCAGCAGTAAAAATGGACTTTAACAACAGTGCCAATGGACTTATACAGCAGTATCACTGGACTTGACTTAAACAGCAATATCACTAGACTAGACTTATGCAGCAGTATCACTGGACAGGATTTATGCAGCAGTACCAACTGACTTTACTGGCAGTACCAATGGACTGGACTTATACAGCAGTATAACTGGACTTACACAGCAGTATTACTTGACTTTATCGGCAGTATCACTGGACTACACATATACAGCAGTATCACTGGTCTAGACAAATGCAGCAGTATCACTGGACTGGACTTACAGTATGCACTGGATGACTGAGGCACACTATTACAATTAACACATTATGATGGTGTGCATTTCACATTTGCTTAATTCCTTTACATTATTTCATGATTAAATGTGCTTAAGTTTATTACATAGGGCGGTATTCAATGTGAATACCGGCGACGTGCAGCGAATCCTGTTTAGGATTCGCTGCACATTCGCCACTGGTCGCCGCGTTCCGGAGCCTCGCCGGCTCCGATATTCAACGAGTCAGGGGCTCGCTGCCCCTGACCGGCGAATATGAGCTCCTGCGGCGAACGCCGCAGGGAGCCTGAGGACGGTGGCAGGCAGGGAGATGGAAGTCTCCCTGCCTGCCCCACAACGTTTGTGGGGGGGGAGGTGGGCTCCCCGGGTGCCAGGCAGCACAGGCTGCCCCCCGGGGGTGCCAGCAGGGGACCGGGCATATTCACTACACCCGATCATGAATATGTAATGATCGGGTGAAGTGAATATATGAATATCTAATGAGCGGCTCGGCTCCGGCCCCCTGCTGGCTGGTCTGTGTAAAAAAATATATATATATATTTTTTTTTAAATTAAATATATATTCATGTGCTTACAGCACATGAATAAAAATAGCATGCCCCTCCTCAGAATAAAATTCCTGATTTTTTTACACCAATTGTCAAAAACAAAACACTTTATTTTAAAAGTTCACCTTCCACTTCACCATAAAAAGATAGCGATTGCTACTCGGTGAATCATGGCGAAAAAAACCTTGAAATGTATTCGCCATCTGGTCATTGAATAGGGTGATTCACCGTTTTAGTCAGAAATTCGCCTTACAGCACAAAATCGCCTAAAAACCTGGCGAATCAGCCTCATTGAATACTGCCCATTGTCTTTCCTGAATAAGCCACATCTGGTATAATAAATTAATAATAATAATAATAATAATAATAATAGTAGTAAAAAACATAATAATAACCATTTAAAAATAAATCTGCTTTAGGTATCTAAACCACAAACACACAAGAAAAATAACACATGATTTTGTAACACTCACTTGACAATGCTGTACATGTACACTCCAGCACAGAGAAGCACTGGGAAAGGGATGATGTTTTGCTGTTATACAGTCTGCAGTTGCAATCGTTTCCTAATCACAGGTGTCAGGAATGATAAGGGAGACTACTGTGCTACTTTTTATCCTCCACCTCCGAGGGTGTGGATTATGTATATAAAGCTGTAGTGGGAAACTTCTCTCTAGGGGGTAAGATTACTAAAGCTTTTCAAAATTAAAAAAGGTAATGTTAGTGAGAAAGGTGATGTTACCTATAGCAAACAATCCTATTCTGTCTATCATTTCTCTATTGCATCCTAGAAAATGACAGACAGAATCTGATTGGTTCCTAAAAGGCTGCTGATTAACTGGATCAGGAGCTCTTAAAGATGACATAATCTCCAAGTTCCCTGTGTGAGCTATGGTGATACTGGTCCCAGTGGCAGTTGGAATGGGTTACAATAAGTATATTTGAAGCCTCCGGCTCTAAGCTATGTTCAGAATCCTGGGTCATACATGGGTCGAAACCTGGGCTTCAGTGTGAAAAGGGCATAACTATGAATTTAAAGGCTGTGTATGAAATTGACAGGAGCTGATTGGCTAATACATTATCTCTACATTTCAGCTCTCTGCAAGATTTTATAAATCTGCCTAGATTATAAATTTAAATTTGCCACCCTGCATGACATAGGGCCTGATTCAGACCCAAACACTGGGCTGCGAATCCGCAGCTTAAGTGATTATTGACCCAGTGAGCATGCACATGGATCATAGTGAGCATACACGAGACTGTCCTGCGATGAAAGATGAAAACCAGCAACGGCTTTTCATCGCTGGCCGTAGGCAGGCTGTTTGACATGCAGTGTTTGAAGGGGGTACCCCGCCGCTTCCTGGGACCTAGGCATTTGAAGGGAGGACCTCTGATGTGAGCACCAGCCCCGATTTGCCAGGATCTTTGCACCGCTGAGTAACTACTTACCCACTGCACAAACAGTGGGGTGGGGGAATCAATAGATGGGGAGTGGATGCAAATAGGTTTGCAGGAATCTGCGCAGCTGCAATGCCCTTCACAGCTGTGTGCATCAGCAGTATTACACTTTGGCGGGCGGCACTTACCTTATCGCTGGGGTTCAAATATTATCACCCATAGGGTGACATTCTATGGGATGAGATGTGTGTTTTTTGGCGATTATTAGTAAAAAAAATGGCGACATCGCATTTTTCCATGAAATCGCATATTTAATAGGATGCGCTAAGGGCCGGATATCACATATTCTGTGCGATAACTCATGCGTACTGAAAGTGTGGTAAAAAAATCGCACTTTTATCGCATCCAGATGTTTTCGTACAGAAATTAATACAAATCGCTTATTTAATGGGATGCGTTTTCGTAAATCGCACTTTTAAGGTGTCTAATAATCGCACTTTTTTCAGACCAGGTTCTGTTGGGCGATTTGGCCAGAACTCACTTTGGTCAAGTGCACAAATGGTTAATTTCAACACAGGTGCCCTCAATTTCTCTCAGAAACACCCCTACATATACCCCAACATCATTAAGGACACCTGTATGGGTTTGAGACATGGAGATTTTGCAGAGTGGTTTGGAGTTGCTGATTTGTGATGTGGCCCATTTGGAGGAGCTGCGCAGGAGGGAGGAAGCTGCGCACAAGATCCAGGTAGCCCCCCGACTACTGCGTACCCCACGTATGTATCGCGCTAGGCTGTACCTGGACTCCCTCTCGGATCAACAGGTTGTGGGGATGTTTAGGCTGAACCGCAATAACCTGTTGGACTTATATGAGCAGGTGAGAGATGATTTGGACCCTTTCGGGGGAGGCAACTATGCAGTGTCTGGGCTGCAGAAATTAATGTGTGCCCTCTACTATTTGGCCACAGGCTCCACTCAGTCTGTGACCTCATGGTCCTTGGGGGTATCACAACCCACTTTCTCTAAGCATTTTTCTCAAGTGTTACTTGCTTTAAAGAAGTTGTGGCGGACATACATCAGATCCCCACATTCTGAGTTGGAGTGGCAGGACCACAAGGTGGCTTTCTATAGACTCTCAGCATTCCCTCACGTGCTGGGAGCTATAGAGTGCACACACATTGGGATTAGGGCACCGCACGTGCGGGGATACGTCTATGTCAATCGGCGTGGGAGGCAGTCTTTGAACGTACAGGTGGTATGTAATGCTCATCTCAAAATCCTAAGTGTAGTAGCAGGCTTCCCTGGGAACTGCCATGATGCCTATATTCTGAGGCACTCAGCCCTCTGCCACTCCTCACTCTGCCACCAACACCTCTTCCTCTGCTCACACTGCCACTGCTCCTCTCCATGCTCCTTACTTCCTATCAAAGAGTGAAATGGTGCCAGTGCCCCTTTATATAGGGGGTGTGATGCATAATGGAGGGGACAGAGGTAGGCCAATAGGTTAGGGGGTTCTTAGTCATGCAGAGACAGTCTTGTAAATCGCACTCCGGTTGGTCCAAAACTCGCACATGACCGGCGGAAGAAATTGCACTTTTATGTGTCATAAAATCGCACCACTTTGCCGCAAATCGCACTACATCGCACTTTTCAGCCTCCAAAGCGCATCCCATTAAATATGCGATTTATTATAAAAAAATGCGATTTCAGAAAGTGCGAAGAGCGGCGATGTGGAGCGAGATAAAAAAATGCGCTTTTATCTCATACCATAGAATGTCACCCCTTGTGTCTATGAACTATTAAAGCAGTGTTTACAGTTAAGCACCAAATGGTTCATTACCTTTATGGGTAGATTCAATTTATGGCAGGAAATGTAAAAAAAAAAAAAAACTAAGATCACACTTGCCTACCCTCCCGGAAATCTGTTGATGTAATACTGCTTGATTTTGTTAAAGCGTTTGACACGGTTCATCATAAAAGGTTATTAATGACACTAGGTGATTTAGGGTTAAGGGATAAAATTTGTAATTGGATTAAAAACTGGTTGCACAATCGGGGACAAAGAGTTGTGGTAAATGGCATACATTCCAGCTGGGGCAAGGTCCAATGTGGAGTCCCACAAGGTTCAATATTGGGACCCACCTTGTATAATATATTCATTAATAATATAGGAAGTGACATAGGGATTAAAACTGCAATATTTGCATAGAACACAAAATTCAGTATGGAAATTAACTCTGGAGAGGATGCACTAAAAAGTGACTTAATTAAACTAGAAAGGTGGACAGAATGGTGGAAAATGTGGTTTAACGTTGATAAATGTAAAGTAATACATTATGGGAACAAAAATGAACAAACTACTTATAGGCTCAATTGAGTTATTATAGGGAATTCTGCTGTAGAGAAGGACTTGGAGATGAAAAATTTGGTAATAGTGCACACTTCTCAAGTGCAGCAGCAAAAGCAAACCGGACACAGGCATGCATTAAAAGGGGAATGGATTCAAGGGATGCCAATGTTATAGTGCCTCTTTACTCAGCATTGGTAAGACCACACTTGGAATACGGTGTTCAGTTCTGGGCACTGCACCTTAAAAAGGACATAAATTAATTGTAACAGATACAGAGAAGGGCAGCTAATCTAGTAAAAGGTCTCAAATCACTAGAATACAAAGATACAGTAGGTTAGCCAGGCTGAATATGTTTTCACAGGAGAAACAGAGGTTGAGAGGTGATATGATTAGTATGTTCAAATACAGGATTGGGAATCATATGGAACTGGGAGATGATTTGTTCACTAACAGGCCTATAATTAGGACACTCTGGCATGTACTGAGGCACGAGGAAAATAAATTCTGTAATGAATTAAGAAGAGGATTCTTCACCATTAGAGTTAAATTCTGGAACTCATTGCTGGTGGGGGTGGTTACAGCAACTATTGAATTTAAATCAACTGGATACATTTTTGGCCACTAAGGGAATCCTATAGATATGACTTACTCAAGTCAGTAGTTACAAGTAAGAAAGGTAGAACTCCATGGACTAACGTATTTTTTCAGCCTTAATTACTATGTCACTATGTTACTTTGTAAAATGGAAAGCATTGATTTCTATAGAAACTGTGGGATCTTTTTCTCACACCTACAGAGCAAATCTGAATTTTATTTAAATTTTATATAAAATTAAATTATAATTTCCTTAAAATTTTATTTTACCAGACTAGCAAAAATGTATTCTATGCCTAGGAAATAGAAAATTCCATTATTCTCACTATCCACTTAACTACATATACGTGTCATGTAAGGAGGCCAATCCCGGGCCATTTTTTTCAATCCCATCAAATGAAAAACTGTCAATCCTGGGATTGGCCTCCTGATATGTGAGGGAATGTGTTGAAGGACTGGGGTACCCACTGCAGCAGCTCATTACCTGTAGACTGCGGGCAGCTAGGCCCTGTACACAGCAGCAGGTGAGGGAGGAGGTGCGGAGACTCTGGGCAGACGCATCAGCGGAGGAGAAGACGAGGTGACCTGTACACAGCCGTGGGCAGGGGAAGAGGCCAAGTGACTTCTGGCAGAAGTGGTGGGGCCAGGCCAGAGCATGGCTGCACAATGTGACCTCTAACATCACGCTGCGTAGCCCACAACCTTGTTGCCAGGCAGTGCCTGAGCCGTCCACTGCTGGTGCAGCACTGCCCAGGTGAAAGAGATAAAACAAAGAGGCTTAATAATTAGTTTCTCAATTCTGGTAAGAGTCTAGAAATAGCTGTTGATTGAGGCATAAGATATCAATTATTAGCAAGGCATTTTCTCATAGTTACCAGTCCTGCACAGAAAGAAAGTCTCTTTGGCTGTAATTTGTATTGAGAAACTAATTATTAAGTGTTATGTGTTGTTTGTCTTATTATTTTCTATTTAATAAATTTTGTATGATTGAAATTGTTTATTATTGAGCTGAGCAGGGGCGTAACTAACTATTTATCGCCCCCCCCCCGCCGCACGTTTATTCGGCGCCCCCCACCTAAACTGCTCCCCCTTCTTACCTGCGGTCTGCGTCCGGCTCTCGCCCGGCTCTCTGTCGGGACCTTCCTGACGTGATGGTCACGGTCCCCTGATGGGGCTGCGGGGCTATAGTTACCCGCGGTCTGCGTCTCGCTCGGCTCTCTGTCGGGACCTTCCTGACGTCACGGTCCCGGCCGGCTCCTGCTGCTACAATGAAAACGGACTCTTAGAAAATGGCTGCCCCCATACTGCAGACAGAAAACTGTCTGCAGTATGGGGGCAGCCATTTTCTAATTGTCAGTTTTCATTGCAGCAGGAGCCGGCCGGGACCGTGACGTCAGGAAGGTCCCGACAGAGAGCCAGGCGAGACGCAGACCGCGGGTAACTATAGCCCCGCAGCCCCCCCCCCGGCGGCGCCCCCAATTTCTCTGCGGGGGCTGCGGAGCTATAGTTACGCCACTGGAGCTGAGCACAACTGCGCCCCTTGAGAGCACATGTTAGCGTAAGCTACATGTTCTCTGTCTTTCTCTCTTTCTTCGCTCTGGTTTGAGGTACACAACCTCTTACAAGGGGCAGCAATAGTGCACAGTGATTGGGATCCTTTAAATACATAAGGACCAGCACTCCTAGTAACCCTATGGTTACATTCTTTGGTTCTGCGGTGTGTTGTTGTGATTAGGAGCAGCAGGTCTAATTAGATCTAATTGAAATTATGACAATCTTAAGTGAAGAGGAACGGAGTGCCTGCATAGGCATGTAGAGGGTTAAACATCCCTCAGCTGCATGTCATAGGGACATGTGACTCGGGGATCCTATGGGAAAGGGAGGTTTGGCCAGAGGGAAAAGGGATTATAGGAGCAGGAAGGGGAGGAGGCTTCCTCTTCTTCCTGCAGAATTTGAAGGGATAGGTTGTGTGTGTTAGGGCTCCTCGGCGTGTCAGGCTTACAGGTTCCAGGTACCTCACTTATTGCAGCGTTGGGTATGGCCTCTTCTGCCGCAGCTTCACGGCCACGGCGCTCTGCCCGCCGCCCTGCTCATTTTGCAGGGGACGATGGCGGGGACGCTGGCGACGATACCCCCCTTCCCCTGCAGCCTCCGGCGCCGCCCGCTGCTCGTCGCGGGTCGCGGGGAGTGACGCGCACCGGTAGAGGCATTGCGCCTGATCCGGGTGCGCGGGCTTCATCGCGGCCTGCTAGGGGGCGGGCTGGCTGAGCGCAGCGTGGGGGGACAGCGTCATCGCGACGCGCCGGCCGGGGCTCCAGGTCCGGCGCGTCACGCGGGGTCAGGGGATCCCAGGAGTATGGTGGCGGGGCCGGAGCCGGCGAGGACGCCGAGCGGGCAGCATCGCTGCTTCCAGCGCCGAGCGGGGCTTCCGGCGCACGCGCACACCGCGGCGGGTCACGGCGGGGGGGAGGCATGCCCCTGCAGAGGGGACCGACTATGGGGACATGGATGTAAGTCACGCTGCGGCCGGCCAGAGGCGGCAGAGTAGAAGGCAGCGTGACTCATCCAGCCACGATGGACAGCTTGGGGATGAGACGGATTCGGGCAGCGAGGCACCACAGGGAGGCAGGCCACTATTGAGCAGGAGGGAACTGGAGGTTGATGGGGGGGTCGCGGCCTGGTGGCGGGGGGATGCAGGCCGTGCTGGTCGCTCGGGCTCTGTAGAGGGTCCTGGCAGGGGCCGCACGCGGGCAAACCCTGCCGTTGCTTTTGACCCATCCCTATTGTCCTCTGCCCTCACGTCCATGGCCAGCGCCCTGGGTCCCCTGGCCGATAGCCTCTCCCCCGGGAATAGGGAACCCAGAAGGAGTAGGGGATCGAGGTCACGGGGAGAGCCCATACCGGGCTGCTCCCAGTTCATCCAGGCCGTTAGGGAGGTGGGGTCGGCCGTAGCGGCCATAGAGGGCCGGCCCTCCACATCTGGCCATACACAGCGTGCCGCGGGGCGCAGGATGTCCGGCAGGCCTAGGCATAGGTCCCCTGAGCCCTACCACAACGACTTACCCTTGGAAGAAGATGCTGACGCCGTCTACACCAGTGATGACGCGGATGACGACGATACGTGGGCCGCGCAGCCAAACTCCTCAGATGAGGCCTCGTTTGAGGATGACGTAGGGTCTGCACAGGGCAACTCCTCTAGCGGGTCTGGGAGCAATCATTCTTCCTCCTCCTCCTCCTCCTCCTCGGCGGGTGGGTCTGATGTAGGGAGCTCAGCTAGGGCGCGCAAGCGGGCAGCTAGGTACGCCAAGAAGGAGGCGGGGAAGAGGGCGCAGCAGTCCAAGCGTAGGAAGCTATCCGCCTTATCCCGTAGAGAGAGGAAGAGAAGGAATTTGCCCGCAGTGGTGCACTGCGATTATACGGCAGTGTGCAGGGGTTTGCGCGAGAGCTGCAGGAAGAAAATTGAGAGGGGGGATTACGTTGACGTGTTCAGTCTGACCGAGGACTCCAAGAAAGCGTTCAAAGCAGCCAAAGATAAGGGCGGCATTGGCTCTGAGGCCTACAGGTCTTATGACAACTGGCTGGCGGGGTTTTGTGTGTTCGCAGCCTGTTACTTGGAGGATCGGCCAGACGAACACATGAACGTAATAAGGTATATACACATGGTCCACGAGATGCAGCGCACATACGGGGGCACGGCCTGGCGAACGTATGATGAGCAGTTCCGGCGCAAGCAGGACTGTTTATTCGTTCTGGACCTCGGGTGCAAGGACGTAGAAATATGGATGGGGCTCACGCGCATGGGGTCGGGGGCGGTGGAGGCTGCCTCCGCACCTCCGGCTCCTCCCGCGGCTTCCCCAGCCTCGCAGCGAACGACGCAGGAGGCCCCTCCGGCACGTCGTTTCGCTGCGACAAATAGGCCCGCAGCAGTAGGCGCATCAAAAGGTAAATGCTTTGCATTTAATAACTCCTCCTGTCAGATGGGCCAGCGCTGTCGCTTTCGACACATCTGCATCAACTGTTCTGGGAACCACCCGGCCTCCAACTGCTTTCGGGGCCCCCGCCCCAATAGAGGGGCGGCGGCCGCTACACCCAGAGCAGCGGCAGGCGGGAATCCTAGATAAGGCGCACTCGCCTGTGAATGTGGATGCCATGGCCGATTGGTTTCAGCGCTACCCGGATAGGGAAGCGGCCTTGTTTCTGTTTGAAGGTTTTAGGATAGGTTTTGTTTTGCCTGTGAAAGGGGAAGTTAGGGGCGGGTCATATCGTAACCTCCAATCCGCTCGTTCACTCCCAGGAGTTTTGAGGGAAAAAGTGGATAAGGAGATTCAGTTGGGGCGCATGGTAGGCCCTTTTTCCCGTCCCCCCTTAGATAACCTGGTTATTTCCCCAGTTGGTGTGGTCCCTAAGAAGGCCCCGGGGAAGTATCGCCTTATACAGCATCTGTCTTACCCAGCGGGCTTTTCTGTCAACGACGCCATCCCAGAGGAATATTGTTCGGTGACTTACCAGTCATTTGACGATGCCCTGGCTATGGTTCGGTCGTTTGGACAGGGGGCTCTCATGGCTAAGATAGATGTTGAGTCTGCCTTTAGGCTTCTCCCCCTGCACCCCAGTTCATTTCGGTACATGGGCTTCCGCATAGGGGAGGAGTATTTCATCGACAAATGCTTGCCGATGGGGTGCTCCGTTTCTTGTGCATTTTTTGAGAAGTTCAGTACCTTTCTGCACTGGTGTGTTGAGAGTTCATCTGACGGGGGCGGGCTCGCCCATTACCTGGATGACTTTCTGTGCATCGGACCGGCCGGCTCCGACCACTGCGCCCGCATTTTGCTTAGGATTCAATCGCTGTTCAGGCATTTTGGGGTCCCCATCGCAGATGACAAGACTGAGGGCCCTTGTACTTGCCTGTCATTTCTTGGTATCTTGATAGATACCGAGAAGGGCTGCTGTAGCCTGCCGGCCGATAAGGTAGTCAGGCTCAGCCAGGCTATTTTGCAATGCGAGAGTAGATCTAAGATCCCTCTTAGGCAGACACAGTCAGTTTTGGGGCAGCTCAACTTCGCGTGCAAGGTCATCCCCATGGGCAGGCTCTTTTGCAGGAAGCTCGAGAGGGCCACGGCCGGGGTGAGCAAACCGCACCACTTAGTCCGCCTGTCCGCCGAGATTCGGCGGGACTTGAAGGTATGGGCCTCGTTCTTAGAAGATTTCAACGGGGTGCGGATTTGGCTCGCCCCGACCGTGGTAAACTCAGAGCTTCAGTTGTACACAGATGCAGCCGGAGCGGCTGGCTTTGGCTGCTTCTTGGATGGGCATTGGTGCGCGGAAATGTGGCCGCGGGGGTGGTCCTGTGAGGGCCTCACCCGGGACCTATTGCTGCTAGAACTTTTCCCCATAATGGTTGCCATGGAAATCTGGGGACCGCGCCTGGCGAACAGGAGCCTGCTCTTCTGGTGCGACAATTTCAGCGCGGTACACGCCATTAATCACCAGAAGGCCAAATCCCTGTTAGTGTTGAGAATCCTGGCGCAGCTTTCCCTCCAATGCCTGCGTCATAACATATTGTTTAGGGCCCAGCATGTTCCTGGCGTGGATAACGAGATAGCTGATGCCCTTTCGCGTTTTCAGTGGCAGCGTTTCCGCGATCTTGCGCCTCACGCTGACTTGTTGGGCACACCCTGCCCCTCTTACGTTTGGCAGGTGATCGAGCCCGACTGGAGGGGCTAGCGGAGTCATCATTGGCACCCAGTACTCTGCGAAGCTATCGGCAGGCATGGGCGGAATGGGAATCGTTTTCAGGAGGGGGCGCGCAGCCAGGTAGGCGGGGTCAGCAGCGTTTGCTGTCTTTCATTTGGTTTTTATATAGCTCAGGAAAATCTAGGGCAGTGGCAGCTCGGTACTTGGCGGGCATATCTTTCTTTGCTAGGGTAAAAGGGCGGCCGGATTTCACTAAAGGTTTTCTAGTCACTAAGGCCATGAAGGGCTGGGCACGGAGGGTGCCAGCCCCTCCAGACTGTCGCCGGCCAATTAATGCCCCTCTTCTTCGTGATCTGCTGGAAGGGGTGGGGCATTGCGCTAGCTCTGCGTTCGAAGCGCTGCTGTTTAGGCTAGCTTTTTCCATGGCTTATCACGGCGCTTTTAGGATATCCGAGCTAGTTGCCCCCTCAAAGACTAGGGACGCGGCCCTTCTTCTGTCTGACATACGCTTAGAGCGAGGGGCGTTGTGGTTTAGGATTAGAAGGTCCAAGACCGACCAGTCGGCCAGAGGTAGGTGGTCCTCCATGGGCCCTGTTGTCCCTGAGTCAGTGTGCCCTGTGTCATTGGGCACATTGTATATGCTAGTGAGACCTTCCTCAGGGCGATCCTGGTTACTACATTACGATGGTTCGCCCCTGACGTTGTACCAGTTCCGATGGATGCTGGGGCGTTGCCTGTCTCGGTTGGGCCTGTCGCCACGGGACTTCGGGACGCATTCCTTTAGAATAGGTGCCGCTACCGCGGCAGCTGAGGCCGGCTGGTCGGTTGAGGACATTAAATCCCTAGGGAGATGGCGCTCAGCGAGCTACAAGAAATATATTAGGCCGCATCTGCTGTCATAAGTGTTTGCTGAGTTGTCTGTTTGTGACTGTCGTGTTGATGGATGGTCATTTGTTTACCCCTCCCTATGTCCACCCTACTCGGGGCTTAACTACGCTCTGCTGTTGGGCCAGCGTCCGGAGTTTTTCCCGCTTTTTTGCCTGATCTGACGGACTGAATCTGGTGCTACCTAATTTGGCTATAGTCTAATTCAAAGTCCCTCAGCAGGTCTAGTCGTTTTTCTCCGGCCGAGTACACCTTTCAACCCTTTACCCTCCAATACCCTGCCCTTTCCCCCTGTTTGTCTCTTTCCTTTTGTGTCCTGGTATGGCTCCAATCGTGATTGGAGCATGTCTTTGGCACTGTTTGGACGTGCCTCAAATAGTCATACCAAATTTGTTTTTTCTTTTTGGCAGATCCTCATAAATATGTAAAGGTGCTCCCAATATAACAGTCCATTCTAACCCCCATTTCATTTCTCTTACATCTCTCCTTTAGGTCTGGGGATGGATAGACTCCAGGTGTGGGTAGTCGGTCACTCATTCGTGTATTGGGCGGCTAGGCTAGCTAGCACAGGTAAGGGTCCCCCCTCTGCCTGCATCGGATTGATTAGGTGGTTAGGGGTGCGGGGTATGTCCTGGGGGGCCCTTAAGGATTCCCTCTTGCTTTACGCACGTAAATACGGTTTACCATCGGTACTAGTGCTTCACTTGGGAGGCAATGATCTAGGGAAGATACCTCAGTTAGATCTGCGCAACTGGATTCTAGAGGATCTGGCTGCCATTAGATCGGCCTGGCCCACATGCACCATCGTGTGGTCATTGATTGTTCCCCGGCTATGTTGGAGGGGGGTTAATAATCCTAGGGCAATTGATGAATCCAGAAAGAAGCTTAATGCGGCTATAGCTCGATGGGTGTTAGCTTCCGGAGGGGCAGTGGTTGCTCATGATAGGATCAGGTTTGGGCATAAACACCTTTTCCGGCCTGATGGGGTTCATCTGGTTGATGAGGGGCTCTTTATGTTTTTGGAGGATCTGTTGATAGGTATTGAGTCAGTAGTCTAGATGGTGGCGGGGCGGGGTTCCCTTGGTACCCCGCTTTGGCGGGAAAGAACGGCAGTTTTTCAATAAATTAGTTAGATATCAGTTATTGAGTTTACGTACATGGCTTGTTTTCGGTGCACTCACCTCTCATTGATTTAGGCTTGTTGCTGTAACACCCGTGTCGGGGTCAGCGACCTCACCCGGAGGGGTGGGTAGTCAAGGGGGCAAGGTTGAGTTGGATACCGCTTGTTATGAGTTTAGGCCAGTTACGTTGGTTGTTGGGGTGGAGTTTAGTTAGTAGCCGTTCTTTCTTGGCCACCATTAATTAATCAATTAATAAAACAATAAAATCAACTAAAAATCTACAAAAATAAATCAGTTAACAAGTTCTGCCAAACCTAAGTCTCCGAGTCATTATTTCAGGTATTATTTTAAGGAAATGTGAAATGTTAAAGGGATACATGCTGAAAAAGGGCATGTAAGGTGATGGGATGTTTAGAGGAACGGAGTGCCTGCATAGGCATGTAGAGGGTTAAACATCCCTCAGCTGCATGTCATAGGGACATGTGACTCGGGGATCCTATGGGAAAGGGAGGTTTGGCCAGAGGGAAAAGGGATTATAGGAGCAGGAAGGGGAGGAGGCTTCCTCTTCTTCCTGCAGAATTTCCCGCCCGCCCTCCCTGTTGGGTTTTGGGTGGAGATAGTGGTTTGTTTTTAATCGCGTTAGCTGATAGGCGGGAAAGAACGGCAGTTTTTCAATAAATTAGTTAGATATCAGTTATTGAGTTTACGTACATGGCTTGTTTTCGGTGCACTCACCTCTCATTGATTTAGGCTTGTTGCTGTAACACCCGTGTCGGGGTCAGCGACCTCACCCGGAGGGGTGGGTAGTCAAGGGGGCAAGGTTGAGTTGGATACCGCTTGTTATGAATTTAGGCCAGTTACGTTGGTTGTTGGGGTGGAGTTTAGTTAGTAGCCATTCTTTCTTGGCCACCATTAATTAATCAATTAATAAAACAATAAAATCAACTAAAAATCTACAAAAATAAATCAGTTAACAAGTTCTGCCAAACCTAAGTCTCCGAGTCATTATTTCAGGTATTATTTTAAGGAAATGTGAAATGTTAAAGGGATACATGCTGAAAAAGGGCATGTAAGGTGATGGGATGTTTAAGAATGGAAAGAAGGAATATGTACTTAAAGGATCCCACAAAGATTCAAGCTATACCTAATGAGAATTTTGATGGTATGCATAGTCTGTTTAATGGATTAGAAAATCTATGTATCAATGAAACTAGACATAGTTAGACCAAAATCTAATCCCTAGGGGATTATGGATTGTAAAAACCTCCATGTTTAAGGATGACAAAAAAAATTCAGAAGTATGGGACTCTATCTTGGATAGTTGTTCCAAAAATCTAATGAGATTGCTCATTAGATATAGAGAAATTAAAGTGAAAGAAATCCAAAAAGAAATTGAAAAAAAATTCAAGATAAATTAAAAGCTCATTGCGGAGATCCTGATTTTTTTTGAAAAGGGATCAGCAGGTTAATAAAAACGTGGAAGAGTTTGAAAAATCCTTGATCCATAGGAAAAATAGTAAACTTGATAGAGATAGATCAGATTATGCCACAGGAACGGTTCATACATACAGTATAATAGGAATAGAACCTCAAAAAATGTTGAAAATAGGAATCATTTTAGAAGGAAGCTATTAAGTCATATGGGACCAATCAAGAACAAAGAAATAGATTAAATAATACAGATGGAGCTCCTCTCATTTTTGCTGGTGCTGCGTTAGGGGGGGGGGGGGGCGGTGCGGCCAGGCAGCGGGGACCCAGGGCGACCGTCGGCGATGCGGCGGGGATCCGGGGGGAGCCCCGTTATAAGGTGCGCGCGTCCCCTTACGGCGGCTGGCGGGGGATGGCGGATGGTGAATCTTCCGCCATCCCCTGCAAGAGCGAGACCCGCTCCATCTGTAGGTCACAACAGAATAACCAGAGAAGTTAACAAAATCCGATAGAAACAAGAAATAGATTTCAACCTCTTTTAAATTTAGACACGCCCCGAGTAGAAATTATGATCATAAATATACACCCAGAAGAAGGTACAAAGAAGGCAATAGAAATATAGGCGATAGGGGAAGAAGAGACCCCAACCCACCCCCACCCAGGAAAAAAGCTTTTTTAGGGGACCCCCCAGACAGAGATACCAACGGGACTGGGGAGAGGGACCAAACCGGTCTCTAAAAAGATCAAGGGAGCACGATTTTGGGGAAAACAAAGAGGGTGGAAACTTTCTAGGAAACAACTCAAAAAGAAGATAAAGGGGAAAGGAATATTCAATCTCTCTAAAAAAAGTACTAACTGAGGAAGAAATCAGCCTTTTAGAAAGGGGGTTAAATTTTGCACCGGCGAATAAACCAAATTTATTCGAGTTATTAATAGATTTAAATAAATTCTTCAGGAGCTTTAGTCAAAAAAGATACTTTGCTATTAAGAACCATCAAAAAAATATAGGAGAAAATAGGGAAGAGCAAATAGTCATCGATTCAGATGATAAGATAGCTTTAGAGATACTGGAATCCCTATCCACTGAAAGTGCCACAAATAAAGACGAAATCCCTATTTATGATATAAAGGAAAACGCAATAACAAAAAAGGGGCGGGTGTGCAGGACGCTGGGCGTTCTCATGGTAATGAGGCAGTGATGCGGGGGCGGGGGGTGGGTAGCTGACATCACCAGATGTCAGCTGCCCACCAATATCCACGCCAGCGTGCACGCATATGTAAGTGACTTAAAAGTCACTTATATATGCGTGCACGCACCACATCATTCGATGGTCGGCGACCATCGAAAGATGTGGGTGGTTACCCGAGGCATGCGAATGTATGTTTATGCAAAACATCCATTCGCATCCTGTGTGGGCGAAGCCGCACTTCTAGGGGTGGCAGGTGGGTGTTCATTCGCCGGGCGGGGTTTGGTGGACTCGCAAGGCTGCGAATATGCAGCCTTGCGAATCAACCAGAATAACCCCCTAAATCCATTGGGCCTTAATGATAGCATTGAACTTAATAATATGTGAAGGGCTTTATAGGAATGAATAACCCTTGTGTGGTACGGAACATTCAGTCATGAGTAATTATGCTGTTCGGAATTCATTGGATATTGATTCTAAATGGGGGGGTGGCATAATTGGGGTATCTAATGGGTTATTATTTATATATATAAATATATATATATATATATATATATATATATATATATATATATTCCATTCACTTTGCATCTTATAGTTCTGCCTATTTTAGCCATATTGATTTGGCCACTTAGCAAGTGTATTGGTTATGTCCCCTTGCTCAGATGCTTCCATTTGTCTGTGGGTATAAAGGTTTAATTATATTTTCACCCATGTTGGCATCTCTGTTATGCAACTGATTGTTGTTTCCATAGGCAGACTTAGTCATATGTACGCTGTTGCCCATGCTGTGTTGATTTTTTGCTATGCCTTGATTGCGCTATATGTAATTTTAAACGTGTGTTTCTCTCTCTTTGTTTTTGTTTACAGGGTTGCTTAGTGACGCTCCCCGCTGACGCTAGGCGAGGCGTCGGCGGAATGACGTCACTTCTCCTGCGCCGCCGCTCGGGTGCGTGGTCCCGTTCGCGGCAAAGCGGAGTCCTTTTCATGCATATAAGGTATGTCTGTGTACTTTTGCTGTTAGCCTTGAAGATAATGCCCTAGCTGGCATTGAAACGTTGCTGTTTTTGCTTGATTAAATTCATGTTTTGAAGTCTTTGGAGTGCCACTTCTCTTTCGTTGTATATATATATATATATATATATATATATATATATATATATATATATATATAAAAAAATTTATTTATTTAAATTTTTTTGTAATTTTTTTATTTTGTCTGTTTTTTGGGGGAATGACTAAAAGTTAAATGAAATAAGATTAAATGAAACTATATTTATATAATAATAATATAAAAAAACTAAAATAAAAATATTAGAATGTAAAAAAATGTATATGTATTGTAGGTCTGTTCCTTGGATAATTATAGCATAAGTATAATGATTACTATAAATCATCGCCGTCTAGTGGTATATATGAGATACGAGTTTATTATTATTTTTATATTATTATACCATTTATAATTATTGTGAGATGTATATATTATATATGATATATGTTATATGTTGTCTCTCCCTGAGGCTTAAACTGGGTACACATCTACAATCCCTGTTTTCTTGCGACCGTTCGACCGACCATAGACGTATCGGACCGTCCACAAACAACAGCCGATACGCGCGTACACACCTGTACAATTTTACTTGCGACGTCCGATGTACTCCCATCCAAACAGTCGCAAGAAAAAGATTGTACCACCGTACACACTGTCTCGATTTCGGCTATTGACACAATAAATATAAACAAAATTATCATAATGGGCTGGGTTAAGGGCATACCAAAACAAAGAGGCGTGAGCACAGAACCTAAACAAAAGGGATTTCCTTTTTTACATCAGTGCTGGCTGTGCAGAGAACACGTACATTTGTTCATTCGTTCCGTTTGTTTTCTACCACTTTCATCATGAGCTTGAGGAAAAGAAGAGAAAGAATCGCAGCTGCTGGACCAGAGACTGGCTTCTGATGTGAGACACCTTCTCCCATATGCCATTGGTACAGGATATACGGGAGAAAAACCCAGATGACTTCAGAAATAATCTTCGTATGGATGACCCTACCTTCATGGAGCTGCTGGCACTAGTCACCCCTTTAATCGAAAAAAGAGGACACCTATTTTAGGCAGCCTATTTCAGCTGAGCAGAGACTGGTGGCAATGCTACGTTTCCTGGCTACTGGGAGGACACTTGCGGATCTGAGGTACAGCACCGCTATATCCTCTCAAGCTCTGGGACTAACAATACCTGAGACCTGTGATGCTATCATCCAAGTTCTACAGGAGCAATACATAAAGGTAAATATATGACAAATAATATACATGCACCCCATCTTTATAGCAGTTTATCGTATGTCTGTCCCTAGGCACCCTGCCGGCTAATTAAAATTTAGACGCTTACCACCCGTCTCTGACCATAGTCACCCTGCCGGCTGGCTAAAATTTAGACGCTTACCACCCGTATCTGACCATAGTCACCCTGCCGGCTGACTAAAATTTAGATGCTTACCACCCATATCTGACCATAGTCACCCTGCCGCCCAACTAAAATTTAGACAAGAACACCAAATAATATTTTAAAAGAAAAAAAAATATTATAAACTTAACAAACTTGTAAACATTAAGAATATAAATATAAAAACTGTATAATAAATATTGAAATCAAAACTACACATTTTTTACATGTGATGGTACGTGATGGTATCCTGAGGATACTGCTCCTGATCCATCGCAGTTTGGGAGGGGGATGGGGTTTCCCCCAAACCCTGGAAGGGACCACTGGCTAAACCTCCTGCCGGTTGCTGCCGTGGTTGCGCAGAAGTTGGATGTGTGCGCATATCAAACCGGGGATAGTGGGGATAATGACCTTGGTGATACATTTGGTGCTGTGTTACTGGGGCAGGCCTGATGGGTTGGAATTCAACCCGTGGCATAGGGGGGGTCATCTGTAAGGTGAGTTTGTCGGGTAAGGGTCCCAACACTGGCCCTGTACAGGGTGTCACTGATAATCCGCTCAGCCTCTGCCCTTGTTGCAGGATCAAGTTTTCTCAGTTTTTTGGCAACTGCGTTCCCCACGTGGTCCTGCTCATCCTCATCCAATGCCATCAGTCGATTGGCAGACTCCAGAATGTATCTGGTGTCTGCCTTGGCCTTTTACGGCCTCTCCTTGATGGAGCTTCAGGCTGCTGCGTGGCTTGCTGAGTGCTGGGTGTGTGTGTAGGCATAGAGCAGAGGAGGGGTGAAGGCAGCTGTGATGCCAAATCCAGTGTCGGTGAACACTCCTCTTCCACAAATAGAGAAGGCTGTAAAACAATATAACAACAAAATCACTGGTTTGTTTTTTTAAAACCTCTTTACTTCTATATTTCAGTTCCCTACGACTACTGAAGAGTGGCAAGCTATTGCCCAAGATTTCAAGGATCTTTGATATTTCCCCAATTGTGGTGGTGCCATTGATGGAAAGCATATCCACATCATGCCCCCAGCTAATAGTGGATCTTTTTTCTACAAGTATAATGGCTTCTTTAGCATTGTTTTAATGGCTATTGCCAATGCCAAATATGAATTCATCTTTGTGGACATTGGCAAAAATAGCAAGGTGTCTGAAAAATGGTGGGGCTTTGGAAAAGACCATGTTCCGTGACAAACTTAAAAACAATGGACTTCATTTACCAGAGAGGACACAGAATGTGCATGGTTTAAACTTTGTTTTTGTGGCTAACGAGGCATTTACCTTGTACGCCAATCTTGTGAAACCCTACCCACAAAGGTAGCTTAATAGAGAAAGCAGAATTTTCAATTACCGCCTGTCACGAGCTAGGCAAGTGGTTGAAAATACATTTGGCATACTAAACAATAAGTTTAGGATTTTTTAGTGCCATAAATCTGCGGCTAGATAAATAGACAAGGTAGTTATGGCCTGTTGTGTGCTGCACAACTATCTACGCAGAAAAACACAGACTGCACACCCCAATGTTTCAAGCATGGATGACAGTGAATCAGTTGAGGAGCCAGTAGGATTAACATGCTTGGAGACCAACCTAAATACAAGAAATGCTACTGTGCGTGCAAAATTTACCAGAGAAGAGTACTTGCAGTACTTTAATGGTGTAGGCGCAGTGGATTGGCAGGATGACATGATCTGCTAAATTGCTATGACATGCTACCTTTGTATTGTACTTTATTTGTACTTTTTATCTTAATTTTCAATAAAAAATTCAAATGTGTGTAATCTGTGTACTTACTGTGCCAGAGAGGGTTTCCTCAGGAAGTTTAGGGGTCTGAGGTGCGGAGCATGGGGCAGCCTGGACCACAGGCAGATTGCCGAGGGACTCCCTCGACAGCTCTTGGTCCACTGTGAATGCCAGCAGATCATAGTACCAGATCCTGGGCACATAAACTTAGTCTGTACCAGCCCCTGATTTCTTGGATGCCTCTATTTTGTTCAGCTCCTTTTTGAAGACTGTCCTCATGTTGGCAATCCTTGCCCGCACCCATTCGATGTTCGTCGTGGGGTAGTAAGGGAGGCTGACCCTCACCAACTCCTCCAGCGCTACAGCTCTCTTCTGCCTATTAGAGTAATCTCTGGATTTGCTGTTCCAGAGACAATTCTGGTCTCTGTAGGCCTCAATGAATTCCTTCATGAATTCCACATTTTTCTCTGCCATTTTCGAAATGTCTGTTCAAAAATAAAACATAATGGACATTACTTTCATGATACACACAACAAATACATCAATAAAGCATTTGTCATAACAACAATACACTGTGGTTGAGTACTCACCAAAGGAAAGAGTGAAAGGAAAGAGTGTGTATTCTGCTGTTTACGTCCACGTATTTCACCAGAATGAAGATTATTTTGTGTCGCACGCATAGAAAACCTGTTGCACGCATGCAGAGAAAACTGTGTGATTGGTTAATAGCGCTCGAATGTCCTGCCAAAGCACGTGTTCAGTGGCACAAACAACTTGCCTACAAGGAGCCATGTACTGCTCTCATATCACAAAACTGGCTTTTGACCCTGTATTTGAAAACCACTATAAAGACGGGGTACGCGTCAGCCAGCAGGGTGACTATGGACAGATACGGCAAACTGACTGTAGTCGCGTACCCCGTCTTTATAGCATTTTGCTGTATCTGTCCATAGTTGTGACTAGGGACAGATACGGCTACCTGCTACAAAGATGGGGTGCATGTATATTATGATTATTTCTTTAAATATACATGGGGAGAGGTGAAGGCTTCTTGTGCTGTAGGAGAGATCATGCAGCTACGGACGCCCACATGGGCGTTCCAGCTTTGCCAGTATAGTCGCAAGAACAGCCAGCATATCGATCGAATGTGCGTACACACTGCACTTTTGTTCCGATATGTGTGACATCCTATACCACTGTTATTGTACATATGTAAAAATGATTTGTGGTCGAACTTATATACCCTGTAGTTAGTTATTTAAGGTAGATAAATGGCAGCCGAGATGAACTCTTATTAATTTCCTGAAAGATGAAATGCCTGTGTTTACTTGTGGGCCTACCTTCATAGAAGGTAAAAAGGACTTTATTAAAGATGCTAGTACACCCAATAACAAACTATGTCTGTTCAACATTGTTCTATGAACTTTGTGAAAGGACCAAGCGAAAGTCCCTGCTTGTCAGGGAGTCTGTAGGTGGACATAAGTTACACTGTAAATAAAGTTTTCTGGCGCATGGGCAAACAGGCACAGCGTAGCATGAGGGGAAGGGTATAAAAGGAAAGAGCCGTTGGAGCTTTTGTGCAGTTCCCTGGAGAGTTTGCTTAGGGAGAGATTACAGGCAGATCTGCGCAGCAGGGACGAAGCAGAAGCGCTGCTGGAGTCAGAGAGAGCCTTACCTGCGGCGAGTGTTGCCGAGGAGTGTACAGAGGCGATCCACAGCAGCAGCAGTCCGTCTGTGTGAGCTCCGGTGCTTCGGGCGAGGTGACGCTGCTGAAGTGGGAAGCGGCGTATGCCGGTGACGTGGGAAGGCCTGTGCTGGAGAGGCGGAGCTGTGTGAGGGGATCTGGAAGCCGGAGTAAAAGCAAGGAGATGGTGAGTGCACTAAACTCCGCATCCCACACGCTCAGACAGGGAGGAGCAATGACATAGAGTTTATGCAGTCTATCTGACACTGGATTCCACAGCCCAGTGCGCTCACCCAATAGTAATTTAAGTAATGGCCAAACCCGGCTTATCCAGCCTGGGGATGCCTTTCAAATTGGTAATAAAAACAAATATAACAGCACAGGAGAAGTGAGTTAAACCCGGTGGGACACCAGGGGACACTCTGAATTAGTACTAGCAGCATATCAGGAGACCTTCAGGGATAGAGAAAAACTGCATCAGATTAGCAGCAAGCAAGTTAATATTGTGTCTCTCAGAGTGATAAGCCAGTTAGAAAAACCGTTTCTATACAGCAGGGGTTATTCTATCGTCATTGGACATCAAAGAGAACACTATCAGCTCCTCCTGCATGGTTGAAATTGCTCGCAAGTAACGGACAGGACATTTTGTGTGTAGGATATTGTGAAATGAATATGCAAATAGGACAAGCTGTGATGGCCGACCAAGGATGCTTGATCACCAACGTGAATGACCCGTTAGTTTCTGCAATCATAGTGGGCATGAATGTCCTAAGAAATTGCCCTGAAGAACTAATCTCGACACTGACACAAAAACCGTACAGCCAACCTCAGACTCTGAACCAAATAATGCAGCACACTATCTATGGCCGGAGAAGCCAGGTAGAGAAGAGAGTGCTCGCTACTCAGGTTCAAGGAACTGTCACGTGGTTTAATGTCCGGAAGAGATATGGTTTCATCAACAGAAATGATACAAAAGATGATGTCTTTGTCCATCAGACGGCTATAAAGTTACAACCCCCAGAAGTTGCTGCGCAGTGTTGGAGACGGCGAGGCGGTGGAATTTGATGTGGTGGAAGGAGAGAAGGGTGCCGAGGCAGCCAATGTGACTGGCCCTGGTGGTGTACCGGTTAAAGGAAGCTGGTTTGCTCCCAACAGACATCGGTTCCGCAGGCGGTCCTACCAGCCAAAAGTAGAGGATGCTGCGGAAGCTAGTGGAGAAGGCATCAGGATGGACCAAGCGAGAGAAGGGGAAAGAGTGGAAGAAGCGTTTCTTCCATAGAGACCTGTCCAATGCGGAAGTCCACCCCCATTCTTCCATAGACGATATGTTGGTAGAAGAAGCAGAGTCGCGAAACAAGAACTTACCACTCTTCCTGAGAAAACAGAAGTTATACAGACCGATGGGATAAACAAGCATGAGTATCGGCTTGAACTGGCCGAGAATGTAGTGAAAGAAAGGGCGGAGACAGTCCACCACCGACCAGGGCTAAGTTATGGTCAAGCCACGAATGCTGCATCATTCCAAGTAGGAGACCGAGTTTGGAAGATGAACCGCCAATGGAGTCATGAGTTAGATCCTGTCTGGGAAACTGAACCTTATGTAATTGCCCACATCTCGGCTGCAGACACTGGGGTGTATGGGATACGAAGAGATGGAATTGACCACCAAGTTCTCCAGAATATAGTTAATACCCATGCTAAGTGTAATTGGTTATTGATGTTTGTAACTTACGAAAGTATAGATGGTTTTTAAATGCATGAGGACATGCAATTATGTAGAGGGGAAGAATGTGACATCCTATACCACTGTTATTGTACATATGTAAAAATTATTTGTTGTCGAACTTATATACCCTGTAGTTAGTTATTTAAGGTAGATAAATGGCAGCCGAGATGAACTCTTATTCATTTCCTGAAAGATGAAATGCCTGTGTTTACTTGTGGGCCTACCTTCATAGAAGGTAAAAAGGACTTTATTAAAGATGCTAGTACACCCAATAACAAACTATGTCTGTTCAACATTGTTCTATGAACTTTGTGAAAGGACCAAGCGAAAGTCCCTGCTTGTCAGGGAGTCTGTAGGTGGACATAAGTTACACTGTAAATAAAGTTTTCTGGAGCATGGGCAAACAGGCACAGCGTAGCATGAGGGGAAGGGTATAAAATGAAAGAGCCGTTGGAGCTGTTGGGCAGTTCCCTGGAGAGTCTGCTTAGGGAGAGATTACAGGCAGATCTGCGCAGCAGGGCTGAAGCAGAAGCGCTGCTGGAGTCAGAGAGAGCCTTACCTGTGGCGAGTGTTGCCAAGGAGTGTACAGAGGCGATCCACAGCAGCAGCAGTCCATCTGTGTGAGCTCCGGTGCTTCGGGCGAGGTGACTCTGCTGAAGTGGGAAGCGGCGTATGCCGGTGACGTGGGAAGGCCTGTGCTGAAGAGGCGGAGCTGTGTGAGGGGATCTGGCAGCCGGAGTAAAAGCAAGGAGCTGGTGAGTGCACAAAACTCCGCATCCCACACGCCCAGACAGGGAGGAGCAATGACATAGAGTTTATGCAGTCTATCTGACACTGGATTCCACAGCCCAGTGCGCTCACCCAATAGTAATTTAAGTAATGGCCAAACCCGGCTTATCCAGCCTGGGGATGCCTTTCAAATTGGTAATAAAAACAAATATAACAGCACAGGAGAAGTGAGTTAAATCTGGTGGGACACCAGGGGACACTCTGAATTAGTACTAGCAGCATATCAGGAGACCTTCAGGGATAGACAAAAACTGCATCAGATTAGCAGCAAGCAAGTTAATATTGTGTCTATCAGAGTGATAAGCCAGTTAGAAAAACCGTTGGAGCAGCCATTTTAGCAAGAGTAAGAGTTACACAGAGGAGAATAAAACTGCACTCTCTCACTCTTAGTGGCACAAGAAAACTGCATCATTATAGTCTACACGGTGTGCATCTAAAAGGGAGTAAAACTTGAGACTAGCGAGAACTCACCTGCAGTCGTATTCGAGACTTTTGGAAAGGAACTGCATCCTATTAGGACAGTGGCCACAGGGAGGGACTCTGTAATGTAAAGAAGTGCTTTAGTTGTTTAAGTTAAGTAGGAAATTATTGCCCAATAATATAGTGATTACAGTCTAAAGTAACAGTTCTAAGATAAGTAAATTGTAGTAAGTTTGGATTCATGAATACTGCCAATAGTAAATGATAGAAGTATATGCATGAATTTATCTGATAGTTGGTATAGAATTTACAGTAATTTGATGCGTTTCATATACCAAGGGAACTGAAGTTCGGAGGAGCAGCTGCACGTTCCGGTATAAGAAAATGGTTGTAATGGTGTGAAATTGTTCATTTATATTCTGTAACTGAGTGGTAATATATGAGCTATAATAAATTACGTTGAAGTCATTGTGTGCTTCTGTATTTAACCTGTAACCTAAACAAACAAAAGGAGTGATACTTACCCATGTGACGGTAGGTCACATATGGGCCCGTCCTGTCGGATGAATATTAAACTGCACTGAACCTTCGACCGACTGAGTATGGATGGACAAGACCGTTTTTGGCCGTTTATCGATCGTACAGAGGGAATCGGGACAGCGTACACACCTAGACAATTGAACGGCTGTTCGACCCAGAACGGAAGAACGGCCCGACGATTGTATATATGTGTATCCAGCTTTACTCTGGTATGAGGTATAGATTGGCATTAAGGAATCAGCAGGCATATGTGGATTAACCCCATCCTGACACAGCCAGTTTTTGACTTCCTGACAGAGCCCTTTTTTTCAAATCTAACGTGTATCACTTAAGTGGGGATAACTTTTTTTTGCTTTTACTTATCCCAGTGATTTTGAGATTGTTTTCTCGTGACACATTGTACTTCAAATTAGTGGTAAATTTGGGTCGATACAGTCTGTGTTTTTTTGTGAAAAATACCAAAATGTCGTAAAAAAATGGAAAATTTAGCAATTTGCAAAATGTTAAATTTTCTGCTTGTGAGACAAATAATCATACCACTCAAAATAGTTAATAACTAACATAGACCATATGTCTACTTTATGTTTCCATCATTATTTCAACTTCCTTTTAATTTTTTTGGACACTAGGAGGCTTACAATATGAATAGCAAATTCTCAAATTTTCAAGAAAATTTCAAACACTGATTTTTTTAGGGACCAGTTCAGTTCTGATGTGACTTTGAGGGACTTGTATGTGAGACACCCCCATAAATGATGCCATTTCAAAAACTGCACCCCTCACAGTATTCAAAACAGCATTTTGGAAGTTTGTTAACCCTTTAGGTGTTTCACAGGAATTAAAACAAAGTGTAGGTGAAATTTCAAAATTTCATTTTTTTTGCAGATTTGCAATTTTAATACATTTTTCTAAGGAACACAGTAGATTTTACTAGAGAAATGTGACTACAAATTGATTCCCCCAATTCTTTTGTTTTCATAAATATCCTATATGTGGCCCTAGTGTGCACGTTGACCAAACCACAGGCTTCATAATAGAAGGAGCACCTACTTGATTTTGGAGCCTCCTTTTTATGAGATTATTTTTTAGGCACCATGTAGGATTCTAGGCACCATAAGATGCTAAAAGTTAGGAACCCCCCCACAAGTGACCCCATTTTGCAAACTACACCCCTCAGGGAATTCATCTAGGGGTATGGTGTACATTTCAAACCCCCAGGGGTTTCACCAATTGTGGTACAACTGGGCAGTGAAAATGAAAAATTAAATTTTTTACACAAAAATGCAGTTCTGGCTCAAAATTTTTCATTTTCACAAGGAATGAAGGAGACAAAGCACCCCAAAATCTGTGCCCCAATTTCTCCCGAGTACGGCAATGCCTCACATGTGACCAAAAAATACCATTTGGGTGCATGGCAGGACTCAGAAGGGAAGGAGTGATTTTTGGATTTTGCAGCTCAGATTCTGGTGGAATGTTGGTGGGTGCTATGTCGCATTAGCAAGACCCCCCAAGCACCAATACAGTGGAACCCCCCCACAAGTGACCCCATTTTGCAAACTACACCCCTCAGGGAATTCATCTAGGGGTATAGTGTACATTTCAAACCCCCAGGGGTTTCACCAATTTTGATACAACTGGGCTGTGCAAATGAAAAATTACATTTTTTACACAAAAATGCAGTTCTGGCTCAAAATTTTTCATTTTCACAAGGAATGAAGGAGACAAAGCACCCCAAAATCTGTGCCCCAATTTCTCCTGAGTACGGCAATGCCTCACATGTGACCAAAAAATACCATTTGGGTGCATGGCAGGACTCAGAAGGGAAGGAGTGATTTTTGGATTTTGCAGCTCAGATTCTGGTGGAATGTTGGTGGGTGCTATGTCGCATTAGCAAGACCCCCCAAGCACCAATACAGTGGAACCCCCCCACAAGTGACCCCATTTTGCAAACTACACCCCTCATGGAATTCATCTAGGGGTATAGTGTACATTTCAAACCCCCAGGGGTTTCACCAATTTTGATACAACTGGGCAGTGAAAATGAAAAATTACATTTTTTTACACAGAATGCAGTTCTGGCTCAAAATTTTTCATTTTCACAAGGAATGAAGGAGACAAAGCACCCCAAAATCTGTGCCCCAATTTCTCCCGAGTACGGCAATGCCTCACATGTGACCAAAAAATACCATTTGGGTGCATGGCAGGACTCAGAAGGGAAGGAGTGATTTTTGTATTTTGCTGCTCAGATTCTGGTGGAATTTTGGTGGGTGCTATGTCGCATTAGCAAGACCCCCAAAGCACCAATACAGTGGAAGCCCCCCACAAGTGACCCCATTTTGCAAACTACACCCCTCTGGGAATTCATCTAGGGGTATAATGTACATTTCAAACCCCCAGGGGTTTCACCAATTGTGGTACAACTGGGCAGTGAAAATTAAAAATTAAATTTTTTACACAAAAATGCAGTTCTGGCTCAAAATTTTTCATTTTCACAAGGAATGAAGGAGACAAAGCACCCCAAAATCTGTGCCCCAATTTCTCCCGAGTACGGCAATGCTTCATGTGTGACCAAAAAATGGCAGGACTCAGAAGGGAAGGAGTGATATTTGGATTTTGCAGCACAGATTCTGGTGGAATGTTGGTGGGTACTATGTCGCATTAGCAAGACCCCCAAAGCACCAATACAGTGGAACCCCCCCACAAGTGACCCCATTTTGCAAACTACACCCCTCAGGGAATTCATCTAGGGGTATAGTGTACATTTCAAACCCCCAGGGGTTTCACCAATTTTGATACAACTGGGCTGTGCAAATGAAAAATTACATTTTTTTACACAAAAATGCAGTTCTGGCTCAAAATTTTTCATTTTCATAAGGTATGAAGGAGAAAAAGCACCCCAAAATCTGTGCCCCAATTTCTCCCGAGTACGGCAATGCCTCACCAAAAAATACCAGTTGGGTGCATGGCAGGACTCAGAAGGGAAGGAGTGATTTTTGGATTTTGCGGCTCAGATTCTGGTGGAATGAATGGTGGGTGCTATGTGGCATTAGCAAGACCCCCGAAGCACGGTGAAATGATGAACCTAATAATCCATAGATGTGTGGTATATTTTAAAACACTCCTTTATACATAGGCCGGGTTTGTCGGGGCAAGTGTCACACTGGAAAATAGTTTGCTTTCTTATTCCCTTTTTATAGCAAACTTTGCACCTTTTTTGTGTCCTGCCCTTTTTTCCAGTGGAGGGGATTTCATCAGGAAAATGCTGCCCTGGTACAATATGGGGGCCAGTACTAGAAGTACTGGGGCCCTCTGCCTGCTGGTTCCCAAATATTAGGCTCTTTATGACTTCCTCTTGAAAGTGCATAAATGTCCCCCTCTGGCTGGTAGAACGGAATAGCACGTAAGCGTTATACAGTGCCATCTGGATGATATACACGGCCAGCTTCTTGTACCAGATTTTTGTTTTCCGCAGGGCACTGTACAGCTTCAGTACCTGATCTGAAAGATCCACTCCGCCCATGTACTTATTGTAATCCAGGATACAATTAGGTTTTGAGGTGTGGGTACTGGTACCTCGTACAGGGACGGAGGTGGTACTGTCTCCGTGAATTGTTGTCAGTATAAGGACATCCCTCTTGTCCTTATATTTGACCAACAACATATTTTCGGTGGATTGTGCCCTGCTTTCACCCCTTCTCATTACTTGGGCAATGTGCGTTTTTGGTAGACCTCTTTGGTTCTTGCGCACAGTACCGCAAGCTGCTGTACCTCTTGAACCAAGGGCCTTAAACAGGGGGATGCTAGTGTAAAAGTTATCCACATAGAGGTGATAACCTTTATCCAGGAAGGGGTGCACTAAATCCCAGACAATTTTTCCACTAACACCTACGAGGGAGGGGGGGCATTCTGCCGGTTCAATTCTTGAATCCTTCCCTTCATATACCCTAAACCTGTGAGTGTACCCTGAGGTGCTTTCACACAGCTTATACATTTTTATGCCATACCTTGCCCTCTTACTGGGAAGGTACTGGCGGAATTTAACCCTTCCTTTAAAATGTATAAGGGACTCTATGCAAATGAATTTATCTGGGATGTACATCTCTGGAAATTTGGCACTGAAATGATCAATGACCGGCCTGACTTTGAATAGCCGGTCAAAGGTGGGATCATCTCTGGGTGGGCACTGTGCATTATCGTTGTAATGCAAAAATTTAAGGATTAACTCAAAACGAGTCTGGGTCATGGCCATACGGTAAAGTGGGGTGCTGTACAGAACATTGCCTAATTTCTGGCTTTTTTACTATGCCCATATGAAACACCAGACCCCAAAACGTCATCATCTCTACTGCATCTACAGGGGTCCACCTAGCAAATGATGACGTGGGGTTTTGAGCAATAAACTGCTGGGCATATAAATTAGTTTGGTCCACCATTAAATTTATAAAATCATCAGAGAAAAAATAATTTGAAAAAGTCAATTTCTCTGAGACCTGTGGAATCAAATTGGATTCCTGGGATGGCCAAAAACTCAGGAACCTGGGGCTCAAAATTGTCTGGTGGTGGGGTCCATACGAGATCAATTATGGGGGGGGTCTCAGCTGCTCTACGGGGGCGTCTTTGAGGGGGTCCCTCATCACTAGAGGAGGAAGAGGAGCTTAAGATGAATCCTTCAAATTCCCCGCTTGCCTCACTGGCTGTGTCAGAGTCAGAGGCAAGCATGGCATATGCCTCCTCCGCTGAATACATTCTTCTGGATGACTGGGATGACATTTGGGATGACATTTGGGATGCCATTTTTATTTTTGTGTTTCTGGTAGTGAAATGTTTCAACACGTGTATAGTGTAGGGGGGGTACAAACTTTATTTCAATGTAGTATGTAGTGTTTAGTGTGTATGTAGTGCAAAAAAAAAAAAAAAAAGGTCCTGCGCCAAAAATTGAGCACAGATGTTGGTCAGTAACGTCCGTCACTGAACAGCGCTCAAAGGCAACAGGAATTTGATTAAAAAAAAAAAAAAAATAGATCAACCCTGTGCCGAAAAAGCTGATCAGTGATGTACGTCACTGATCAGCGCACAGTGGCCACAGGACACCCACAAAATCACAGTGTGTGTAAAAAAAAAATTAAAAAAAGACCCCACAGCACCCTCAAAAAAAAAAAAGGTGATCACTGATGCCACACTGATTACCAGTGAGGGGCAGCAGGTGCACAACCTTTGGTGCAACTGACAGTGCAACTGGCAGCAACTGACAGGTATATATAAAAAAAAAACCTCTGCACCCCCAAAAAGTTGCTGATCACCTCAGATATAGTGATCAGCACAAAAGGGGGGAGCAGCAGACACAAAATATAGCACTCTCTATCACTCTCTGTCACTATCTCTATCTCTCTCTATCTCTCACTATCTATCACTCTATGACACTGCAGCAGCAGCACTGACAGTTATATATATAAAAAATAACCCCTGCACCCCCAAAAAGTTGCTGGGGGTGCACAAAAGGGGGGCAGCAGACACAAAATATAGCACTCTCTATCACTCTCTGTCACTATCTCTCTCTATCTCTCTATCTCTCACTATCTATCACTCTATGACACTGCAGCAGCAGCACTGACAGGTATATATATATAAAAAAAAACCCTGCGCCCCCAAAAAGTTGTTGATCAGTTAATTTAGCACAAAAGGGGGGGGCAGCAGTCAGTTGCACACGCAGTACAGCAGTATATATATAAAAAATATATAGCACAATCTGTCACTATCTCTCTATCTCTCTCTATCTCTCTCTATCTCTCTCTATCTCTCTATCTATAACTCTATCACACTGCAGCAGCACAAAATATAGCACTCTCTGTCACTAGCTCTCTCTATCTCTCTCTATCTCTCTATCTATAACTCGATCACACTGCAGCAGCACAACACAGGAAGTCACAAGAAGTAACAAGATCCAGCACGCTACAAGCAGTGATCAGGTAAGTATTTGCAAGGATCAGGTCAGTATATCACGGCAGATAGGCACGGTGACCGGAATGGCGTCTGCAGTGCAGTCACCGTTAGTTTAAATCACCCTCCATGGCTGTGATTGGTTCGTCGGTCCGACGAACCAATCACGGCCTTTGGGGGCGGGTGGGGTGAGGTGGGGTGACACCAGTGTCACCCTTACACCCCGTGGTGATTGGTGCTGTACTTTACAGCACCAATCACCACCGATCCCTGTGTCACCGGCGAACGTTATTCGCCGGTACACAGAAAACGCTGTAATTGGCTGTTCACATTTGAACAGCCAATCACAGCGATCGCCGACCGGGGGGCGGCATCGCAGCCCCCCCTGGGCATGCAGGGACATGTCTGCTGTCAGGGACAGCAGACATGTTTAAACTGTCACCGCGTCTATAGACGCGGTGACAGTTTAAAGCCATGACGTACATTTATGCCACGTGTCGGGAAGTACATCCCGGCCATGACGTAAATGTACTTCAAATGTCGGGAAGGGGTTAAAGAAAGGCAAAAAACGGCTTTTAAAATGAGATTTGGAATTTATTTAATGCTATGAGGCTTAGCTGCACAGATGGCCGTGGCACAATAACATTGAAAATGAAAGTGAGGCTTGAGATGAAGATTAAATATGGCCACGGGAGGCTATAAATACAAGCAGGCTTGAGACGCAAACCCAGAAGTGTGGCGCAATTAAACCCCGCGAACGGGACTGTGATAAATAGCCGGTTAGATAACGATATCAGCAAGACTGAGGAAGCCGCTGACTTGGACACACAGGCAGAGAAACGCGTATTGTTGCTGTATCCTGCTGTTTGACCCAGTGACCGCACAGCTATTACCGCTGAATATACATCAGTACAAGTGGTTCATCATTTGATAACAGTGGCTGGTAAAGCTCCTTTCCCCAGAATCTGGAATGTTCCTCCTATTATAGAAGGGTGAACTTTCCAGTCCACAAGGTGGATAACATCTGAGCTGTTTCTATTTCTAGCCTCTTACCAGAATTGAGAAACTAATTATTAAGCCTCTTTGTGTTATGTGTTGCTTGTCTTGTGTCAATTGTCTCTGAGCTGAGCACAACTGCATCCCTTGAGAGCACATGTTAGCGTAAGCTGCATGTTCTCTGTCTTTCTCTCTTTCTTCATTCTGCTTTGAGGTACACAACCTCTTACAAGGGGCAGAAATAGTGCACTGCACAGTGATTGGAATCCTTTAAATACATAAGGACCAGTGCTCCTAGTAACCCTAGGGTTACATGCTTTGGTTTAAAAGAGATAAAATGCGCATGCACATTTAAATCCTAAAATCCCAGACAAAAATGCCCTAAGTCCCGAGATCCCCCAGATCTCGATCCCGGGATTGGTATCCCTAGTGGCAAGTGACACTGGTCAAACTAAACTCTATATTAGCGCAAAATTCCATTGTGTGGTTGTATTGTCTTAAGCAGCAGTCATAGCCAAATTAGGGGGGCAGTCATAGCCAAATGGGCATTGGGCCCCCTTTGCCAGGGGTGCACTGACATCATCAGGCATCTGGAGTGCACTGGCATCATCAGGCAGTCGGAATGGATTACAGGCAGTGACACAAGGGCATCAGGTCTAAGCTGTAACTAAAATGGGTACATAACACTATCTAACACTCAATGCCAGAGGCAGGCTACTCTCTGTGTCATTGTCTTAACTAAGAGGTATATCAGTGCAGGCTCTTATTCCTTGCCACGCCTGGAGGGCGTGCCCGCAGACATGGCTCCCACTGCTGTGGCTCTGTGCAAGGGGTGCATCTGTTCTTGAGTCTCCTAGAGTTCCTGCAGTGCCAGTGCGTTTGTGCTGCCATTGCAGATGCAGCAGCCATTTTGGGGACCAGGGGTTGTTTGGGTGATGGTCTCCTTTCTATGTCCCCTGGCCCATATTATATTTTTGGGGGTGCCTGCTTCATTCCCCTTTACCGTAGGCACATCGGCAGAGTGTGCCTTAACACCTTCTCCCCCTGCTTCATTTTTCCAGCGTGCAGCTAACACCATGCGGGGGGGTCAGGGCAAGAAAGAAGGAGGGACCTGTTGCTGCTGCCACACCCACTGGAGAGATGGTTCTGTTATGCAAGGACTCCCTGGTAGCTGGCCGCTAGCAGGCTTTGCTGGCCTGGGAGGCTCTTGTGCTAACCACGTCCTGCATTGCTTGGTAGTACTATTAGACATTATTGTGCCAAGCTCCGCCCCCATCGCAGCTGGAATCGCACATGCACGGTCCGGTTTTTCCGATGGGCTTCAGTATTCCAGGGTGTTGGTTGGGCTTTGCGGAGAAACGGGGGATTGGTGGCGAAATCGGGAGTGCCGGCAAGCCTGGCTAGCGAGCATTCCTTATATGGGTGCATCCAGATATTATTGGTCTCCAAGTCTCTGATAGAGAAGACAGGGTAGCATTATGGGGAAAATTTACTAAAGGAAATTTGTAAAAATATAGGTGTATTTGTATACAGAAATACACTTATTTTTGACATTTACTATCTCGAAAATACGGCAATTCGTAGTCGCATTGATGTGCTATCAATACGAATATGAATTGCCGTATTTTCGGGATAGTAAATGTCAAAAATAAGTGTATTTCTGGATACAAATACACCTATTTTTTACAAATTTCCTTTAGTAAATTTCCCCCTATATTCCTACGATCTATTGTTACTTATAGCTGATTATGTTGTAGGTATGAAGCAGTGGTGCTTCAAATTATAAATTAATTTGGGGATTATACTGGTCTCTGGTTTCAAAAGTAATAAGAGTCCCTGGCTTCGATCCTGATATAGCCTTACATAGCACCTTTATATTACCTGAGCTAGTATCGATACAACCTTGTTTGGTGTTGAACATTCTAGGTACTGTATTTCTATTCTTGGACAGTTAAAAGGTTTGATTAATAGGTACAATAACTAAATAGGGGTTTGACATAATAACGGCATACTGGACAAAAAAACACATAACATAAATATAAAACTATAAAAGTATTCCTCTAGGTACAAAGTCCTCTTGGTGAATGAGTGTTATAACTTATAAAAAATAAACACTTATTTTGCTTTCACTTTCACATTTCACAATCATATGCAGGCCAGATGCACCAAGCTTCAAAAGTGATACAGTGGAGAGTGATAAACAGCCAGCCTATCAGCTCCTGCCAGACATTTCTCAAACACAGTCTGTGACATGGTAGATAGGAGCTGATTGGCTGGCTGTTTAGCACTCTCCAATTGAAAAAATTGTACCGATTGTACTGATTTTTATGGTTGAGGCAGCTCCTCCTCCTGCGCAACATGATAAGCAATAAGATACATTGGGCCCGGCGTGTGCAGTGAAGTAATTCTGGCCCTTACAGCGGTTCTGCACCCGTTCCCAGTGGTGCATTGCGCCGGGTCCCGGCCAGCCTGGGTCGCATCTTGACGTCACGTGAGACCGTGGACCCTCCCGCACTCAGGAGCGGAGTGCAGTGTATTTGCCAGAAGCTATGGAGCTGCAGCATCAATGCTGGGAGGTGAGGTGCTCAGAAGCCGGGCATCACTGTTGTCATCTGTCTGTTTCAGAAGTGGCAGCCAGTGAGTGAGACAGGCAAGGAGCACTATGTCTCATTGTGCAGGAGATGGTAGTGATAATAGAATAGTGACATAGAGTGAAACAGTATGTTGCCATTAGACTACTCTGTGTAGATGCATGTGGCTGCCACACCTGTAAGATTGGTATTTTGCATTGCAGGAGGAACACACTTTGTTGTGATGTTTATTAGTTTCTCCTGGTATGTTATTGTGGAGGTGGTATTGCAGAGCAGTGGGAGGGGTGATGTGTGTTAGGGACTAGTACTGGACTGTTGCAGTGGATGGGATATGTATGTCAGTTGTGTCTAACGACTGTACTCATTGGATTGTCACAATTTATTCTGCAAATAAAAAACTCTTGATTCTTCAATCCTGATTGAGAACGGGTGGGATTGGTCAATTGGGGATAATACATATATGGTGAAAAAATTCCCAGTAAACATTTGGAAAGGGGGCATGGCCACACCTCCCCTTTGCCATTGACCATGCCCATTTGCAAGTGACCACGCCCTTTCTGGATGTGTACCAATTTCGCATATTAAGATATTGGAGGGTATGCGTGCATCTGGCCCGCAGTGAGCAATGTGTCATGTGATATTTCACATTTCACATATTTCCTGCTCCTGTTTAGTCCTCAGTGAAGGGAGCATGTGCTTGTCACTGTGTAGTCCTTTGAGTTCTATCTCCAGTCTGAGTTTTTTGTTGTGTGTCTGCAGTCAGGCTCCTGTACCAGTGCAGCCTGTCCTAGTCCATTTGCCCTGTCAGCGTCCTGTGCAGTCTGAAATCCTTGTCCCTGCAGTTCACCACCTTATCCCTCTGCAGAAGGGTCCAGTTCCTGTCCTGTCTCCTGGCACATACTTCTGGGTAACCTGACCCATACCATTATTGAGATAAATGCCCTTTGTCCTCTAGGCATCTGTCCTTTCTGGTTATTGCAGTTTGCTGGATTACTCTGTGTGGAGTTATATGGTCTCTCTTTTGCACCTGCAAACAATTATTAGTACTGCTGAGGTAGCCGATTCAGAGCTGTATCATCTCACTGTTCTATTGCATACATGGGTCAAGGTTTCATGGTATTGTTTAACACCTTCATGCATTGTTGCATTTATGATAGTTTGGTAGGATGCTGTGTCACTACCCTCCTAAGTGATCCATTCAGGGGTCACTAGTCATTCACATGTACGTTGGACTGCTGGAGGATTCCCCCCATGGAGGCAGTTGTGACACATTTTGTTTTGTTTCCTATTTTAAGGGTTTTAGGTAGCTTTCCTCTTGTCTGCTCTAGAAGTGGTGGGCACCTTGTTTCCTTGCAAAGTCCTGGTGGCACTGGGGTTGGGGTGACCCTTATTTACCCCTTCCAACGTGGCTATTATGGGTGAAGTCTTAGTTCTGCAGGTGTCTATAACCTCTTGAGGGATTAACAGAGTCAGGGTTGGGATTGTGGCCCATCCTCACCTCTATGCTCCTGGTATGTCATTTATTTATCCTCCTCATCCAGCAACTGCTCCAGGTACCTTATCTGCTATAGTTCCCTGTTCAATCCCTATAGAACAAGGGTGAATTCTAACAAATTGTCCGCTTCTATGGTGGAGATAGGCAAAATGTAGGTAACTTCAAGAGTTCCTATTTAATGTAAATAATGCGATTGTTAAGCTGTACTGGTTCCCCAATGGTGGATCCGTGTCTGCCAGCAAACTTCTCCCATACAGCTATGCCGCCAAGCTGTGTTGTGCGGTAATCCAGGGGGATCAATGTTTTGCCTGAACATCAGGCTTCCTCAGGATAACAGACAGTCGATTAGTTCCCCATGATCTTCTTATATTTATTGGCAGAGTGTATATAAGTACGTGCAGTGTGGTTGTTAGACCTCACACTTAGAAGATATAACCAGTTTGAAGGGTTTATTCAAGTGGCAGGCTTGTAGGTTACAACAGTACTTTAGTAGTTAACTTCAAGCGGTAATACAACTTGTACATTTGGTAACGACAGTCTCTGGTTGTTACTTAGCTGTAGCGTTTTGGCGCGTGCAGGGTAAATGACAGTCTGCTGGTTTACGCTGCGGTATCTCTCCCAGTCTCGCTGCTGCCAATGATGACTGATCTCCCTGTGCAAAAGGTCACGCTGGTAACGGGTTTACAGCGGGGGCTTGCTCCTATGCGTTTCGGTGCACGTGGAGCTACAAACAGCATGGACGGAGTCACACACGATCTGAGGCACACTCTAACGCGGGGACTTCCTCACAGGAAAGAGTAACGCTGCCAGCAGGGTCAGGGGTCTCTGCCCTGCTATTCGCTTAAGCGACCTGTCACTCAGGGTGACGCTTAACTACGTTGGCTACAAGGGGGAAAAGGAAGACTGTAAGTCTTACACTAAGCAGTGTATGCGGAGACAGGCGCTGAGCGCTGCAATCTAACACTCCCCCTCGCTTAAGGCTGTCTTCGGCTACATAAAAGAACTCAATACAATGCTTTGTCCTTTTGTAATACCTGTAACCGAAAATATGGTTAGAGAGAAAAGACATTCAGAACATCAAAAACTTCAAATCAACATTTTTGAACTTAGACAAGTCCACAGTCCTTCACGAACTTAGTAAGCAAGTTTCCCGACAGTCCTTTAGTAAGCATGTCAGCGACATTCTGTTCACTTGCAATGTATTCAACATCGATGGACTTGTTCTCCACTAGTTCTCTGATGAAGTGATGTCTTATCGCGATGTGCTTTGACCTTCCATGGTGCTTGGTAGTACAGGAAAGATCTATTGCTCCCCTGTTATCACATGCGATACTGATAGTCTCTTCTTCATAAAGTAGACCTAACTCACACAAAGTCTCTTTGATCCAGAGTGCTTCTTTTGATGTCTCTGTAAGAGCCATGTATTCGGCCTCGGTTGTTGAGAGAGCAACGGTCGGTTGTTTTCTACTCGCCCAACTAACTGCTGCTCCGGCCAGTGTGAACAGGTAACCGGTGTGGGAACGACGATCATCTTCATCTGCTCCCCAGTCGGCATCGCAGAAGACTTTCAAATTTGAATTGCTTGTCTTGGCGAATTTTAATTTCAAGGAACTTGTACCTTTTAGGTATCTCAGAATCCTCTTCACTGCGATCCAATGTTGTCTTCCAGGATTTATTGCAAATTGGCTCACCCGACTGACTGCATGAGTGATGTCTGGACGAGTTCCAATACTTGCATACATAAGACTTCCAACCACGTTCTTGTAAGGAACATCTTGCATTTCCTCTATTTCTTCTTGTGTGGTTGGTGACATACCTTTTGTAATCTTGATGCTTTTGTCAATTGGTGTATTCACTGACTTGGAGTCTGCCATCCCATACTTCAAGATTGTTGCCTCGATGTACGTTTGTTGGTCAACTGTGACTGTTCCCTTTTGCAAGTTTTGAACAATCCTCATGCCCAACAGATGATTGGCTGGACCTAAGTCTTTCAACTTGAATCTCTGTTTCAGTTGATCTCTTACACTTGTGATGTGATCTTCGTGACCTGCTATAAGTATATCATCCACATAGACTGCTATGATGAACAACTTTTCTCCCAGAGTTTTATGATAAAGGCAGTGGTCAGTCTCTGATCTAATAAAATTCATTTCAAGTAGTACTGTGTCCAATTTTATGTACCAGCAACGACCACTCTGCTTTAGGCCATATATGGATTTCTTCAGAAGACACACCTTTTCTGTCTGAAGTTCATTTTCATCATAATGATCTGGTGATTCCATATAGATCTCTTCAAGTAGTTCTCCATTTAGGAACGCTGAATCGAAGTCTAGTTGGTATAGCAGTAAGTCTTGTAAGGTGGCGACTGCAATTACTAATCTGAGAGTGTTATACCTCGCAACAGGTGAGTATATCTCCCCATAGTCAATTCCGGATCTCTGTGTGTATCCCTTAGCAACAAGACGGGCTTTGTAACGGGCAACTTCTCCGTCTGAATTTAACTTCTTGCAGAAGACCCACTTGTTCTTGACTGTCTTGCGGTTGCTTGGCCTGTTTACTATGGTCCAAGTATCGTTCTCTCTCAGTGCTGATAGCTCTGTGTCTATTGCAGATTTCCATTTCGCCCAATCACTGCACGCTTTCGCTTCTTGAATACTCTGAGGTTCACTGAAAGCAATATTCGCATATTCTTCCTCATATCTTCTGGCTGGTATGCCCTTGTTTCTTCTTACAGAAGCTCTTTTAGTTGGTTCGCTTCCTTCTTCAGAATTTTCTGTTGCAGGTATGCTTTCTATTTCACATACCTCTACTAGTGCTTGCTTTTCTTGCTCTTTTGCTTTTGTGGGTGATGCTGTTTCTTGAAATATCACATCTCTTGATTTCAGAAGACGTCTGTTCTCTGCATCCCAGAGCCTGTACCCTTTGCTCTCCTCACAATAGCCTAGCAATATGCACTGTCTTGATTTTGGGTCAAGTTTCTTCCTTCTCTCTTTTGGTATATGTGCATAAGCTCTGCTCCCAAAGACACGAAGATGACTGATGTCTGGCTTCTTCCCAGACCAGGCCTCTAAGGGAGTTTTTCCCTTCACGGCCACTGTAGGTGTTCTGTTTTTCAGGTATACTGCAGTAGATACAGCTTCTGCCCAAAAACTCTTCTCCAGGCCAGCATCGTTCACCATCGCTCGTGCTCTTTCAACGATTGTTCTGTTCGCCCTTTCACTTACGCCATTCTGTTCAGGCGTGTAGGCCATCGTCAGCTGATGCTTTATGCCATGCCTTTTTAGGAAGTCGGTTAGTACTTCATTTTCGTACTCTCCCCCATTGTCGGATCTCAGGACCTTTAGCTTTAGGCCCGTCTGAGTTTCCACTAGGTTCTTGTACTCCACAATTTTCTTGACCACCTCACTTTTCTTCCTTATGAAGTATACGTGTGTCATTCTTGTGGCGTCATCGATGAGAGTCATGAAGTACTTGTAACCACTGGTTGACTCCTCTTCCATTGGTCCGCACACATCTGTGTGCACCAGAGCTAATTGCGTTTCTGCTCTGCCTGCTGACTTGGGAAATGGGTTGCGGGTCTGCTTGCCTTTTATGCAACTCTCGCACACAGGTCTTCCGGTGTCTTTCACTGTGATTCCTGTTGCCATCCCATCAGCTAATTTCTGGACATTATCATATCCTAAGTGTCCCAAACGTCTGTGCCAGAGCTCCATTGACTCATTTTCAGCAGAGGCTGCCAAAGCTACATATTCATCTGTGTCTAGGACGTATAGTTGGTTGCATCGGGTTGCTGAAGCAATTACAGTCCCTCTTTCATTATGCACCATACACTTGCCCTTTGCAAACTGGACTCTGTAGCCTTTTGCCTCGAGTACGCTGATAGCGATGAGGTTACTTCCCAATTCTGGTACATACAGGACGTCTTGGATATCTGTGACTACTGTCTGTCCCTCAATTCTTAGTCTCACTGTGATTGTCCCAACACTTGAAGCAGTAAGGATCTTTTCACCAATCCCGGTAACTGTTGTGGGTGTACACTGTGTTAAAGAATTGAACCACTCCTTGTTGCAGCTGAAGTGTCTAGAGGCTCCCGAGTCCATGTACCAGAGATCCCTCCTTGGCTTGTCTGTTACATTCAGTGCTGACTCGTTCTTTTTATCATGCCGCTTGTGCATGCCACTAGTGTTCTTCAGCCTGCATTCTGAAGCCTTGTGCCCTACTTTGTGGCACACATAACATTTGAATGTGCATTTCTTGGGTTTCGCACCCTTTGCTACTAAGGCAGAACCCTCAGCCATGGCATCCTTGTGGATTCTCTCTTGGAACTGTAGTAGTTTGGCTCTCACAACTTCAGTTGTAAGCTTGGTCTCATTTGACTCTAGTGCGACAACTAGGAAGTCAAATTCCTCTGTCAAATTCTGCAGCATTACCATTGCTACTTCTTCCTCATCCACTTTTGCTCCTACACACGCCAATTGCTGAGCTATCGATAGTATCTTATCAATATAATCGTTCATGTCCTTGCATGCATTCAATTTTGTTCCATACAGTGTGCGTCTCAGACTTATCCTTCTCATTAAGCCTTTATTTTCATAAGCACCTTGTAGAGTTGTCCACATGTCCTTAGCGGACTCCTTCCCACAGATAGTAGAATAAACATGCTGCTCCACAGCCAGGCCTATTGTGCCAATGGCCTTGTCTACCTCTTCTGGGTTTGGACTATCTCCTGGGGCTATTGTGACTTTCCATAGCTTCTCCCTCTTAAGCTGCATTTCCATAGCGAACTTCCATGTAGTATAATTCTCTGAGCCTTTGAGCTTTGGAAAGTTCATGCTATGCCCTGTACTGTGCATTCTCGTTAACTCTTCCACAAATGGCAATTTAGAAATAATTCCTTTGTGTTCTTTTATGTACTGCGCTAGCACTTTGTCTTCAGGGGGTTAATCTTCGCGCACGTGACGTGCTGGGCCCATAACCTATTGGCAGAGTGTATATAAGTACGTGCAGTGTGGTTGTTAGACCTCACACTTAGAAGATATAACCAGTTTGAAGGGTTTATTCAAGTGGCAGGCTTGTAGGTTACAACAGTACTTTAGTAGTTAACTTCAAGCGGTAATACAACTTGTACATTTGGTAACGACAGTCTCTGGTTGTTACTTAGCTGTAGCGTTTTGGCGCGTGCAGGGTAAATGACAGTCTGCTGGTTTACGCTGCGGTATCTCTCCCAGTCTCGCTGCTGCCAATGATGACTGATCTCCCTGTGCAAAAGGTCACGCTGGTAACGGGTTTACAGCGGGGGCTTGCTCCTATGCGCTCCGGTGCACGTGGAGCTACAAACAGCATGGACGGAGTCACACACGATCTGAGGCACACTCTAACGCGGGGACTTCCTCACAGGAAAGAGTAACGCTGCCAGCAGGGTCAGGGGTCTCTGCCCTGCTATTCGCTTAAGCGACCTGTCACTCAGGGTGACGCTTAACTACGTTGGCTACAAGGGGGAAAAGGAAGACTGTAAGTCTTACACTAAGCAGTGTATGCGGAGACAGGCGCTGAGCGCTGCAATCTAACAATATTCACCTTCACTGTGTTCCACTTTCGGTTTGTCATTTCCGCCCTCAGTGAGTGTTCATTTGCGTATACTTCCACCCTTCATGTGCGACATCATCTCCGCTCTTATCAGATACCTTCCGTTCTTTCTGAGTACATAAATCCATCAGAGCAACATATCAATTTTTATTACTGTATGTAATAAAGTTTTATTTTTCTGGTGTGTCAGTGTGTTTATTTAACTATTTGTATTGCTGTGGAATGACAATTTCCAGTGGGCCCTTAAATGCCCCACATGCTGGGACTTGTTGTTCTCCAAGTCCCTACACGTGGAGAAGGCTTGCTGGGACTCATAGTTCACCAGCAATATACAATAGTTTTATTCTATTTTTTACACCAAAATCAGCCCGGTGCCCACCACCCAGGGGCTTCAGCCTGGGCAGGTAAATTCTGGAGGGGAGGACCCCTTCATTGGGGGTCCCCACTCCCCCAGGACCCCTGCCCAGGCTGACCGGTCAGGAGGTAATGTTTTGCCCATGGGACCTTATATAATAAGTGTCCCCCGGCTGTGACATTACCCTGCTGGCTGGTTGGGCCTGATGCCGGTTCTTAAAATCCAGGGGCCCCCTAGTCATTTTGTCCCCCATATTTTGGGAACCAGGACCAGTCCTTGGGCCTGGTGCTGGTTTAAAAAAATTAGGGAAACCCTAGCTGTTTTTTTCCCTGATTTTTTACAACCAAGATCGGCTCTGTATGCCTCGAGCTGGTTATGGCTGTGGGGGGGGGGACCCCACGCCGTTTAAAATTGTTTTTTTTTATACTGAGGCCTTCACGGATCTGACTGATCCATGCAGGCTTCTGGTATATAAGCCTGGAAAATAAAGTATATTTTCCAGGTGTATTTTACAGACAAATAGTGGCTGTATCCCGCTAATTGCTGGTAATTAGCGGCCGTATTGAAAATAGAGGTGATTAGTAAATTAGGCATCACCATTCTATTGAATGGTGATTCCTAATTGTATTTTGTCGATGGCGTACACATTCATATTTGTAAATACAAATACGAATGTGCCATGAATACGAATACAAATTTACATATTTTCGGGATAGTAAATCCCGAAAATACGAATTTGTAAAAAATAGGTGTATTTCTGTATACGAATACACCTATATTTTACGATTTTCCCTACAGCGTGTTCAAATATTTACAACATTTTCCATGTAGAATCATTGATATTTTAAAGTGCAATATTTAAAAATTATTTTTCACAATACGTTCCATAATGGCACCAATTTCATCCTTAATTGGTTAATGCGTGAAGAATCGAATTGGCCCTACGTGTTTCTTCCTTTAGGACTTCATCAGGGGCATAAATGAGCAGTGACCAATAGATGGTAATTACAGTAGTTTAGGTCTAAAGATAGATTCCACCGAAGGATCCTAATACTGTATATCAGGATGTATATTTAGATGTACAGTAGTAAAGAAATGTCTTTATTTGATTGACTCACAGAGTAATATTTCTCATGACAGTTACCACAGTATAGGGACTCGTATTGTGGGATTCACCATATGTAATTGGTCGAAATATGTGCCCAGAATTAGTTGATAGAAGTCAATAATTTTTTAGTCCTGGGAGAGAGTCCTCACTAGTTCAGCTCCATACTGTGTGTATATATATATATATATATATATATATATATATATATATATATATATATATCCACATCAGACTTCACCAATACTCCTTTGAAAAAGTTGCATGTGTACAAAGAAACGCTTTGGTGTTGTGTTGGGATTTCTTGGAGGACTGTTGCACTTTGCATCCAGCTTGAACCAGCTCAGCTTGCTACCATTTTACCATGACTATCTACTCACTTACCCGTGTCTGGGTTCCAGACTCCATTTGCCTTTTTTTAGCTGCAATACTGGACTTTGACTATCTGCACTATCTCAAGGACACTGCCTGCTCAAATTGAGCTTAATATCACCTCCAGCGGCTAACATCTACTTGTCTGGATAAAATTGGTGATGCATATTCCTTAAAATTGAAAAGCTCCTATTTGGGGCCACTTATTTCTCCTTACAATATACTGTGAGATCTGAGCAACATAGGAACAAGCAATATTTAACAGCTTACGTATAACCTCCAAGTACTACAACAATGTTTATTATCTATAGATTTTATGTGCTATGCTTTTATGAATATATACTTTTATACAATAAATTAGATTGTTATCAATTAATCCAATCATACAGTATTTAGTTTTACTGTTTACTAATAGAAAATGCCATTATATTGTGTACAAACAACCAGCATGTTTTACACATAATGCCCACAGTACTGGTATTTATACACATCTCTGCCTCTGTCACTCCAGCAGCTCACTGCTCACGTTTCTCTATAGCAGCTCCATGCCCAGTGTCTCTCCAAAAACTTCCTTGCCTCTCTCTATGCCCTCTCACATTGTCTTTAGTATGCACTGAGCCTGCTCCTCTTAGTGACTCTTCTACAGGGCCGGCGCCACCACTAGGCAGCTCTAGGCATTTGCCTAGGGCGCCGGCCACTGGAGAGCGGCAGTTCGCCCCTCGCCCCCCGCATGGAGGTGATGGAGGTGCTGTAAGGAGTGGGCATGGGTGTCCATGCCGCGGGGATAACACTACCTGCGGCGCTGTGTCCGTGTTGCCGTCTGGCAGGAGTGGGCAGGGGGGTCCGTGCCGCGGGGGTACCTGCGGCACTGTGTATTAAGCTGGCGGCGGGGTCCCTGCAGTGATTAGCAAATAACTAGCGCTATCCAGCGGCCGGGCAGCGTTGCGGGATGCGCTGCTGTGTTTGAAAACACTTGCCGCATGCTGATTGGCTGAGATTCAGCCAATCAGCGTGCGGCAAGTGTTTTCAAAATCAGAAGCACTTCCCGCGCTGCCGCCCGGCCGCCGGATAGCACCAGCCCTGCTCTTCTAAAGTTCAGTAGGGGTGATGAAATTACATCCTGATGCTTGACATACACCTTAATTAACAATAACACTTAACTTATAATTTATCTAAAAATAACGACACAAACCACTGAAATTGCCATTCAAATCGGTCAACCATTATTTAATTAAAACATTAAAGAAGTATGGTAGCATAAGAAATACCTGCCAGATAACCAATGCATTTACGTATTAGTGCTGATCTCCATGTCCACAACACCACTACATCAAATAAACTAGTAAGGCACCAACTCTCTCCCCAAAACACCAGAATATGGCCAGCTAGACACCCAGAGCCCTTGACTCCCCGGTAAGGAAGGCCAAACTATATCAGTGTATTGGGAAAAGGGTGCACCTCCAAACAACAGCATAATAGTGACTGTACTGCCATTCTTTCCCACCACACGCTGGCATCTACTCAAAGCTGATGCTACCACCACAATATAAACCCACTGCTCCTAAACAACCCTAAACTAAGCTATCAAGTACACAAAAATGCTTTCCAAATACAACCAGCAGCCCGCCTCGTTGAGATGAATGCCATCTCTCCTAAATATGTGCACATCCCTAAAACAGATAAGAGGATGGGAAACCACAGAACCACTGAAAAATCCTCCTGCTAACAAATGCATTAACTTTATGACTGGCCTTGTCCAAAACTACCCCGGGCAACTCACTACACCAAACCTGACATGGAATAATGACGGACTAAACCACCCAACACCATGGCCACCAAGCCAATATCTTTTCCAGATCACGTACCATCTGGTGTGGAATCTCGATGGACGACATAGTCCCTATGTTGTTGCCTCCTAGATGAAGTACCAAAACATCCGGGGGACCATGGGAATTAAAATGCATAATTAGGGCAAGAGTCTCTCCCACCTCTTACCCCTACACCCTAACCATCTAACCCAGTGCTCTGCAGCGAAATTGGCCGTGTCCTTGAACACTGGAGACATAGTCATCCTAAAAATAAAATAGTGGCTCATGATCCATATAGGGCATGTGTCAAAAAACACTCCTGAAACAAATAGAATAGGTTAAAATGGTACCAATGCAACCTAGCAAACACTAACAGAGGACGGAGGGGGAGGGCAGACAATCAAGAGTCACTAGGCCGCCAGGCAGGCAAAAGCGCAATTCAGGGGTGGAGCTGCAGAAAGTAAACAAAGCTTTCTGCACTCTACTCAGTTCGTTAAGGGATCGTGACCTGTCATTGTTTATTTTGCCAAGTCAACAAGATGCCTACATGGAACGAAGAGAACATGATCTACGTCGGAGGACCCTGGGGTGGTACACCTGTCATACTATCATGCAGGTGTCCTAAGGCGAGCTCAGGGTGGACAGAAAGCTCCTGTGGAGCAGAAGGGCAAGTTTCCTTCCACAGGTACCCCATATGGATTTCAACAGGACCAGTGGATGGATGGATACCTACCTACGTGTCAAGGTAGGTAAGTATCTGTATTATGGGCTCTGTATGTAATGAAGTTTGACTTTCATTGTGTCTGTGTGTTTATTTCACTATTTGTACTCCACTATCTCTCCACTATCACTCCATTTTGCAATGTCATGCCATACCCTGTGGACAGCACTTGATTGGAGCCAATTTCCTCCTACAACATGACCTAAAGCACACCTCCCAATTATGCAAGAACTATTTAGAGAACGAGCAGGCAGCTGGTATTCTGTCTGTAATGAAGTGGCCTGTGCAGTCAACAGATCTCAACCCCATTGAGCTGTTATGGGAGCAGCTTGACTGTATGGTACACAAGAAGTGCCCATCAAGCTAATCCAACTTGTGGGAGGTGCTTCAGGAAATAGGTGAAATTAATTCAGATTACCTCAACAAATTAACAGCTATAATGCCAAAGGTACAAGGGAACATTCTTGGACAAAAGCAAAGTTTGAAGGACAAAATTCTTATTTTAAATAAAAATAATTTCTAATCTTGCCAATGTCTTGACTATATGTTCCTTTAATTTAGCAACTAATTTGATAAATAAAAGTACATTTTCATGGAAATCACAAAATTTTTTGACCCCAAACTTTTGAACTTTTAATCTGGTCACATCAGGTGCCAGGGGAAATCCCAGTGTCCACGGCAGTGACTGTGAAACCTATGAAAGGCTGACAGTGACTTCAGCAGCATCTCAGACCAGTGGCAGTGGCTGTAAAGTCGGGAAATCGGAGGCACAGATGAATCATGTTGTGTTTTCCGATATCAGATCCACTGGTGTGTGCGATTATGGGGAGAGTGTGGAGGCCCCTAATGTGTGAGAGGGCCCAGGACAAACGCTCCTGTCACCCCAAATTGGAACCTGCAAAGATTTCCATCTTAGTAAATTTACCCCTCAAAATGTTTAAATATGCAAATTAAATTTGTTAATTGTATTTAGATTACTGCAGCCTGCTGACCCATGCAGATGTGTGTAATGTGCGCCCATATGAAATCGCCACCTTTTCGCTGGAGCTGTCTTTCTTAGTGCAGCAGCTGAGGAAAAACCATTGCTGTTTTATATCACATGTAACAAACACTGTCCATTATGTGCTAATGGCCTTGCCTACACAAATAATATTTGTTGATTGTAGGGCACACATTGTGCACATTAGCAAATGTCCCTTAGTTTGCTAAGGTGTCTCAATCATATGATTGAAAAGATAACATTTACAAGATTTCCACAAACGTAACCTCTTCAGGGATTCTGCCATATACAGTATGTCCAGTGATGTAGCTACGTGCCAAGGTGCCCGGAGCAAGGGCACGTTTCGCGTTCCCCCCCCGATTTGTAATAATTATAATGTACATATGAATGGTGTGCTGTCACTTGAGGCTTTTGTATTTATGTTTGAATAAGCAGATGCTTCTCAGTGGGCTGTACAATAATGCCGCTGTGACCTCGGGTTGGTGACAGGCACCTGGGTATAGTGGGTATCTCTTCTTTCTACAGAGCTGATTGACATGAGGGCAGATCAGCTGACAAGTGGGTGAGGCTGCTGTGACTCCAAGTAGATGGGGCAAACGCAGGATTTGCAAAGGCAGGGTTTCTAGAGATAGATAGATAGATAGATAGATAGATGTGGATAGAGGTAAAAAAAAACACCTAATCATAGTATTAGAGATGTGTGGGCTCGGATTTCAGAGATCCGAGCCCCCACGGACGTCATCATTCCGAGCCCGATTCCGAGCAGCGCTCGGAGATTCCGGCCTGACTCGGGTCCGTCCTCGTGATTAGAACGTCATCTCCCGGCGCCGGATTTCACGAGGCTTTATAAGCGGCTGCCGCGCCCGCCATCTTCACTCCAGTCAAGTTGTGGGTTGGGAGAGGGTGTGTTGGTGCTGCTGCTGGGGCTTAAACTTGAGCTTGACCTTGAGCGCAATATTTTGCAATCGCTGGTGCTGTCTCTCAGTGCTGCTGTGTAGTCTGTGTACGTGTAGTACTACTGTCTCCTCTGTGCGGTCTACCTCTGGTGTGCTGTGCTGTAATGAATTATTTTATTCGCTGGGGCTGTCTCCCTCAGTGCTGCTGTGTAGTCTGTTCTCCTCTCTGCTTAGGAGAACAGTCTACTGTCTCCTCTGTGCTGGGGCCTACCTCTGGTGCTGTGCTGTGCCTGTAATATTATATTATATATTAATAATTAATTAATTATATTATATATATATAGTCCACTGGTGCTGCCTGCACTGAATCTGCCAGTATTATTTAGTTACTCAGTCCACTGTTGCCACTGACAGTGCTACTGCCTACCTAGTGTACCTACCTAGTACATACTAGGCTGCTACAGGTATATCTAATTTAATTAAAAAATAATACTTGTGCTGTGTGGGACTGTAAAAAATAATTACATGCTGCTGGTGCACTGACGTGTGCCACTGAGTGCCACTGCCAAGCAGTACCTAATAATTAATTATTATAAATTCTGCTGGTGCACAATAGTAGTATTGCTGACGTATCTACCTGTCTTGTGCCTAGTAGTACTGTCTTATCTACCTGTCTGGTGCCTAGTACTGCCATAACTACCGTCTGGTTTTGGGCTCACTGCCTGATACTGGCGTACCTGTGTGGTCTGGGGCTCACTGCCTAATAAATACTGCCGTATATCTACAGTACCTGTGTGGTCTGGGGCTCACTGCCTAATAAATACTGCCGTATATCTACCTTTGTGGTCTGGGGCTCTCTGCCTAATAGTGCCGTACCTGTGTGGTCTGTGGCTCACTGCCTTATACTGCCGTATCTACCGTCTGGTCTGGGGCTCACTGCCTAATAAATACTGCCGTATATCTACCTGTGTAGTCTGGGGCTCACTGCCTAATAAATACTGCCGTATATCTACCTGTGTGGTCTGGGGTTCACTGCCTAATACTGCTGTATCTACCGTCTGGTCTGGGGCTCACTGCCTAATAAATACTGCCGTATATCTACCTGTGTGGTCTGGGGTTCACTGCCTAATACTGCTGTATCTACCGTCTGGTCTGGGGCTCACTGCCTAATAAATACTGACGTATATCTTATCTACCTGTGTGGTCTGGGGCTCACTGCCTAATAAATACTGCCGTATATCTACCTTTGTGGTCTGGGGCTCTCTGCCTAATACTACCGTACCTGTCTGGTCTGGGGCTCACTGCCTTATACTGCCGTACCTGTGTGGTCTGGGGCTCACTGCCGAATAAATACTGCCGTATATCTACCTTTGTGGTCTGGGGCTCTCTGCCTAATACTGCCATACCTGTCTGGTCTGGGGCTCACTGTCTAATACTGCTGTACCTGTCTGGTCTGTGGCTTAATGCCTAATACTGCCGTATCTACCGTCTGGTCTGGGGCTCACTGCCTAATAAATACTGCCGTATATCTACCTGTGTGGTCTGGGGCTCACTGCCTAATAAATACTGACGTATATCTACCTGTGTGGTCTGGGGCTCACTGCCTAATACTGCTGTATCTACCGTCTGGTCTGGGGCTCACTGCCTAATAAATACTGCTGTATATCTACCTGTGTTGTCTGGGGCTCACTGCCTAATACTGCTGTATCTACCGTCTGGTCTGGGGCTCACTGCCTAATAAATAATAACGTATATCTTATCTACCTGTGTGGTCTGGGGCTCACTGCCTAATAAATACTGCCGTATATCTACCTTTGTGGTCTGGGGCTCTCTGCCTAATACTGCCATACCTGTCTGGTCTGGGGCTCACTGCCTAATACTGCCGTACCTGTGTGGTCTGGGGCTCACTGCCTAATAAGTACTGCCGTATATCTACCTTTGTGGTCTGGGGCTCTCTGCCTAGTACTGCCGTACCTGTGTGGTCTGGGGCTCACTGCCTAATACTGCCGTACCTGTGTGGTCTGGGGCTCACTGCCTAATAAATACTGCTGTATATCTACCTGTGTGGTCTGGTGCCCACTGCTGAGAGGCAATTAAACTTCTTTGGGGGCGGCTGCAATTACACTTCTTTGGGGGCGGCTGCAATTACACTTCTTTGTGGGCGGCTGCAATTACACTTCTTTGTGGGCGGCTGCAATTACACTTCTTTGTGGGCGGCTGCAATTAAACTTCTTTGGGGGCACAGGGGCACTCCAGGGGCACAGAGGGTATCTTGTAGTGGGCTGCCACACAAGACCATTCACATTTTTAGAAATATGGCTATCCACAGGTTGTTCAGTCTGCCATTTGAGATTGGGATCTTTGAGCACAGAGACAAACTGCACACCAGGGTCAGGATCAGGCAAGTTGTTAAACGGGGTTTCGACCATGAATCCATCACATCATAAAATTAATTAATAATCAATCAATCAGAATCAGAATCAAGCCAGATAGGGGTCTTGGTGCTTGTTTTGAGGTTATAGCAGGGGAGTGCAGCTACTCATAACACCTTGAGCGAAGACCAGTATTTCTCTACCGGCAAAGGACATCCTCCTCGACAGAGCGCACAGCTTCACGAGGGACGCATGTGAAGCAGTGAGCAAAGGGAACACCAGAGTAGCGAGCCAGATCACCTGAATCCACCCTAGCAATCAATAGAGTTACAGAAGTCGCAGCCAGATAGAACTCTTCCAGCTGCCACCTAGTCATTGATTAGCCCCCTCCCCTCCACCCATTAGGCAATGACATGCCAGGTGCAACGGTCTTTAGCACCCTGAATGCCAAGTGTGGGTTTTGGCAGATCCCTCTGGACAGAGCCTCTTCCATACTTACTGCCTTTATGACCCCTATTGGGTGCTACGTCTTCCTACGCATGCCCTATGGCATCACCACGGACAGCAAAGTTTTCCAGCACTGCATGGAGCAACAGTTCGCTGGCTCTCCCTGTGATATCATCGCTGTCAGCATCCTCCTTACCTGCACAGCTGGGTCCATCAGTTACTGCCACTGCTGCAACCAATGCTAGTGATGGTTACGCATGCCCTATGGCATCACCACGGGCAGCAAAGTTTTCCAGCGCTGCATGGAGCAACAGTTCGCTGGCTCTCCCTGTGATATCATCGCTGTCAGCATTCCTTATCTGCACAGCCGGGTCCATCAATTACTGCCACTGCTGCAACCAATGCTAGTAATGGTTACGCATGCCCTATGGCATCACCACGGGCAGCGAAGTTTTCCAGCGCTGCATGGAGCAACAGTTCGCTGGCTCTCCCTGTGACATCATGGCAGTCAGCATCCTTATCTGCACAGCCGGGTCCATCAGTTACTGCCACTGCTGCAACCAATGCTAGTGATGGTTTACACATTACATTACATCTTCCATCTGCCACCTTAAAATTGATTAGCCCCCTCCCCTACACCCATTAGGCAATGATTTAAGAGATGACTGGTAATAAATGAATAATAATCACAAAATTAAACAATCAGATTACATTAATTAATCATAATCACACAATCAAGCCAGATAGGGGTCTTGTTGGATGTTAAAGTGATCAAAACAGTTACACACTTGCAGACAAACTCTGTGCTGCACAAAATGCCCACCGCTCCTTGGCTGCACATGGTAAACAGTATATGATCAAGCCAGATAGGGATCTTTTTTGGGACTATTTTTTTAAACTGCCATCCTATCTGCCGCTGCAGTGCCACTCTTACATGAGCCACGTGTTTGTGCCTGCGTAGCATAGTTATCCAGCTACCTCGGTGCAAACTTTTGCCCTAAAAACAATATTGTGAGGTGTTCAGAATAGACTGGAAATGTACATGAATGTTATTGAGGTTAATACAGCGTAGGAGCAAAAAAAAACCCCTAAATTCTGCGATTTTAGCAGTTTTTATGCTTTTTTAACAAAAAACAAAATAACCCAAAAAATCCAAACACAAAACACTTAGGAGGTGTTTTGCCAAAACCCATTAGAACCCAAAACCTCGAGGTAATCAGAACCCAAAACCCAAAAAGTGGCTGGTGCACATCTCTACATAGTATATAAAAAATATATTTAAAAAACCCACCATTTGAACCAGTTTATACTTTAAAAATAACCTGCATATTCTTTAAATGTAATGCAGTAAGCAAGGACAATAAACAGTACACTTTAATAACACAGTATATACATTAATTCAGGGAACCTGATGCCAGCTGCAAGGGTTTCCTTTCCTGGTCCGTGGAGTAATAATTCAATGGGAGTGTCTGCCCCCTGAAGTCCCGTCTGGCAGGGAGAACATGGAGGAGGAGCTTGGAGTCCAGGGCAGTGGGCACTGCAGATTAATGAACAAGAGCTTGGCTCTCACTCTGTGCAGACTCAGAGAAGTTAGCCAGCTGCCAGCCCACAGGTGAGAGACTGCAGCGAGGTGCAGCCAAGTGCCTGACACTTCCTCTGCTAAGTGTGCGCAGTCCCCTCAGCCAGGCTCCGACTCCTGTGTGTATTTCTTAACACAGGGAGCTCTGCTAAGCATTGCTCTCTGTGCTGGCAGTTCTCTCTGACTGCAGCCTTGGTGAGGCTGTGACAGTAGAGACAGAGCTGTCTCGGTTTCAAAAAAACTCCACTGCTCTGTCAGGGGCCCCCGCTGCTTATGCCGTCAGGGGTCAAATAGGCACCTCTCCCCTTAGAAACACTGATAGCAGCAGCGGAAGTACAGCCACTGTTATCTCCCATCTGCCACTAGCCGGACACGGTGTAATACCCCTTCATGGTTGATATGTGTAAAATATAGTTGTACCTGTGTTATTTGTATTAAATATGAACCTTAATACTGCTATACTAACATCTGTATGCCGTTGTGTGGCACTAAAGTTAATATTACCCTGAAAAGACTTTAATACTGAGGACAAAGGATAAAGTGCTGCTACTGTATATTGGCATACCCCCTATATCAATAGCGTTGGATTCGCTCCTATATGCACGTGCATGCCCCTGTACACAGGATAGTTCCATTAGAAGTGAAATAGGGGAGTGACTTGGAATGGACGGTTCTATGCCATATAGATGGTTAAATAAAGTTGGCATGCGCGAGTACCCTGGCGAGGGGTTGCCCGCTCAAGCAGAGGACATAAATAGGAGAGAGGGAGAGCGTTAGGGACGGTTGTTCGTTGTTCTTCCTAACGGGGGAGTGTGGCGCAGAAACCATAACAGAGTGGGGGGAGGAGATCGAGAAGTGCTTACCTAGGAGGCAGAAGCAGCGTATGGTGATCGGGGGTTTCCGGAGGTGACTGCAGCACTAGCCGGGGTTGTTGTTAATCGCGGAGACAGAGTTTCAGGGAGGGACAGGCCGCGTCATAGCCGGAGGCGGCGCCATCTTAGGGACAGCTCCTGAGCCGCATCTTCCCCGCTGGTGCTCATGAATATGAGCAGGGAACTGTGACAGCCAAAGGGCTCAGTATCAGAGAGGCGGTTCTAGTCAAGTGAAAGCTCCGGAGACGGAGTCCAGCCTTACCCTCCATCACAGCAGTGACGCAGCTAAGGAGGACGGCTCCAGGCGGAGTCAGAGGCTGGCGCCATTGAGAGAGGGTGGTGAGTTCTGCTCAAAACCCTCCTACACTCACACCCCAGGGAGGTGCATCCCCGTGTTTCTACCAAAGAAAGACACATATTATATTTTGTGGCCAGACTATATACAAAGTGAGTGAGTGACTAATTCAAAGGAGCTGCAGTTTCACCCACTACGTTACCTCAGTCCCCTTTATAAGTAGTAGCTTAATAAAGGCAGCAAAGGGGAGTAAAGAGGGATCAGGGGATTGGGGAGTGCATAACCCGTCCCATTACAGTAGAGAGCAGCCTCTGGACCGTCGCAGACAGGGTGAAAGCTAGGCTGAAAGTATTTATACAGCTGATCTTACTAATGTCAACTGGTTACAGCATCATATACAGACTTTCAGCCTGGGAAATCAGAGTATTAATGGAGCCTATCCACTGAAATAGTGCCTTGGGACCACACTATTCCGACTTAGTCTGGATATTATAATCTCCTTCTAGATTGCGGAGTAACCCGCCCCCTCCATTGTAGCCTGCAGGATCCAGTCTCTACAGAGGTACCCAGCATAGTTCACTCCCGAGGTTATAAGGAATACAAAGTTGCTAAAGTAAATGTATCTTATAGGTTGACCTAATCAGCAGCTATACTTACATGTAACAGCTAGTCTACAGGAGAGACTTCAGTTTGACCAGACATCAATTGAATATTTGGAATTTCGTTGTTTGGGGGGTTAAAGCCTTTCCTCTAATGGATTACAATTAACTCATAGGAAAGTTACAACTAGCTACAGGAAGTACTCACCTTACAGGACTCAGGTGGGAACAGAGCTACTGGGAGTACTCACCTTACAGGACTCAGGTGGGAATAGAGCTACTAATAGTACTCACCTTACAGGACTCAGGTGGGGATAGTTCAGGAATCTATACCATAGCATTAAACAAAGTGCTTATCTTGTGTAGAAATAGTGTGCACTGGGGAACACAGCTATTATTGCGCAATAATAATTTAAAGTAAATTAATGTCTGTTATGTATACCGTTGTGAGACATCGTTCTGGTAATATTGTTTTGATATGAAAAGTATGTATTTGTGTTAGCCTAACCTGGTACCATTGTATAGTTGTTTTACTTTTAAAGAGGCATCTGTGACGTAGAATTGAGTTGAACTACACTTCAACATTTCCCGTCAAATAAAACCTTTGGTGTCGGTTGATGCCCTTAGAACACCGACCATTTTCACAACTTTTAAATGTTTCTTAAGGCCCATACACACTGGGCAACTTTGAGCTGAAAGCCGCTCAAAACAGCCTGAGCTGCTGCGCGCTCCTGCATCATCGCTGGAAAAGCCGCTCATCTGCTGGTATTACCAGCAGATGAGCGGCGTTGAGGACGGCTTTGCATAGCTCTGCGCTATGCAAAGCCGTCCTCCCCCCTCCGTCGGCGCCGGGCAGGGGGAAAGCCGCCCAGTGTGTATGGACCTTTAATATTCTTCATGTCCTGCCAGCATGAGCTCACCACATTCACAGCATCTGATACAGGCTTCTGCATTGCCTTCTCATCTGTAGTTATTTCGGCTCAGATACTGTATGTGGCACAGAACTCCCTTTAGCTATGCAGGCAGCACAAAGAGCACAAAGAGCACAAAGAGCTCTGGGCAGCAGCAGGAGACACCATAGTCTGGGACTGGAAGTGTGAGTGACACCATCTGGTTCTAGAGCAGGGTTGCCGACCCTCCCGGAATATCGGGTCCTCCTCCTGGCCCCCCGGAAGGGTGGGCAACCCTCCCGGAATCTGGGGGACCCCCCTGAGCCCCCCGAATTGCGGCATGTAAATGCCGCAATCCGCGGGTCTCTGAGGAGGGGGCGGGGCTAAAATGGCACAATCGCGTCATTTTAGCCCCGCCCCCTCCATAGAGATCAGTAATTTTTCCTGTTTCCCGTAATGGGGGCGGGGCTTAATGACATCACAGTCAAGCCCCGCCCCCCGATGGGGTAAGGAAAGTCTCCTCTCCGGGCTTCTCCCGGAGAGGAGCATTTATAAGTCGGCAACCCTGTTCTAGAGGCTAGTGGGTGGAATTGGCAGCAGCAAGTGGAAGCAGGTAGGCCACGTGTATGGCAGTAGTTGCCACAGTACAGTGCCCAGAAACAGAGCATGTGCATAGCCAGGTGGCCATATACCGCCATCATCAAGCAGGGAGGATAGTGCATCGATAGAGATTCCATGAGCCACATTCTGGAACCGAAACTACACCAGATCCCACTGCCTATGAAAAGGGCGAAGGGGGTGTCTGGATTAATCGGGGTGGGCACTGCTTTTATAGGGCCTACACACGGGGTGACACTGCTGAGTGATCTGAGAAAAGTAGATCACTCAGCACACAGCAAGCTACACACAGCGCTGATTGTTCAGCAGACAGCGCTGCCCAGCCATGTGTCAGCAATGTGTGCCGAGCGATTTGTCAGGGCCAGTGTGAGCCCTCAATGGCAGCAACCTTCCTAGCACTCAGCAGCAGCCCTCTCCCTCCACAGCCCTCAGTAGCAGCTCACCTCACCACCTGGTAATCAGACCCCCCCTGCATGCGCTGCTGAATCGCCAGGTGTCGCTATTGCCCCTACACACAGAATGATGTAGGGACATTACCATGAAATTGCCCCATGTGTAGAATAATAAATACTGGTTGCTTTATTCTTATACTGCTATTTAGATTTTAGTTTGAACAAACCCTACCCAAATGCAGGACCGAAACTAGGGTTTCTGGTGCCCGGGGCAAGACATACATTTAGTGCCCCCCCCCCCCCCAAAGAAAAAATTATATATATATATATATATATATATATATATAAATATTTTTTTAATTTTTTTTTCAGAAGCAGGCACACATTTGGCATTTGGTTTTGCACAGAAAGAAAAACATTAATCAGAAGCCGTTTATGTGTGCTTATAGACAGCAGAAGGGGGACAGTGCGCGCCGAAGGCGCGCGTTAAAAATTTAGGGCATTTTTGGGGGGGGGGGGTGGTCACATAGTAGTATCAATTCACATTATAGAACACACCGTAATGCCCAGTACATATTCCAGCACACACCCTAATGCCCAGAGCACATTACACCACAAACCGTAATGCCCAGAGCACATTACACCACAAACCGTGATGCCCAGTACACATTATACCAAACACTGTGATGCCCATTATACAAAATGACACACACCGTACTGCTCATTACATATGCCACACACGCTAATGCCCATTACGCATATTACACACTGCAATGCCCCTTACACATAATATTACATGCTGTAATGCCCATTACACATAATGCCACTGACCGTAATGCCCACTACACATAATATCACATGCCGTAATGCCCATTACAATTTATAGCACACACCGTAATGCCCATTACACATTTTAATTTGGGTAAAAGGTGTCACACACACACATATGGGGAAGAGGGGATCAGACACCAGGGAATTTGGGGCAGATAGGGTCACAGACACAGAGGAAGGGGGTAACAGGGGTCACACATGGGGGAAGGGAGTACAGGGGGGTCAGGGGGGTCAATCCCTGAGCACTCACCAATTTGTGGGGGGAGCTGCAGGGTGTCCAGGTAGCCAGTGGATCCAGGGACAGGGCGAAGGGGGTGCCTGCTGCAGGAGGAGGGAGATGTAGTTTCCCCCATGAAGAGACAGGCAGGGCTTGTCCAGACTCTAGCCCCAGCGCGTATCGCTGGGCGCGCACTGTGTTTATCACAGACACTAGAGGTCAAGCGCACCTCTAGTGTCTGTCTGTTGTTTCATGGCGGCGGCCATCTTTGATGTGGCAGCGGTGCCGCAGACATACATCTATGTCTGCGGCGCTAGCTCCCCGCTGCTGCCGCTGCTCACACCAGCGACACCCTGCCTCCAGCGCCCCCCTGCCTCCAGCGCCCGGTGCGCGTGCCCCCCCTGCCCCCCCCCTAGTTACGGCCTTGCCAAATGTAACTCTCTGCACATGTTTCATCAGCCCCACCTGCAGTGCACATGGTTTTGTCCATTAACCCCTTCAGTGGTAATCCCAAGAATTTTCCTGGCTATGCTCCAGTGCCCAGACCGGAAACCTGGAAAATTCTCGGGATTGCCACTGTTGCGCTGCTTAGTGCCGGACAGTGCCACTGAGCTCAGCTCAGCATCAGCCACTGACCGGCACCGGCTGCCTCCCCTCGGCTGTGGGCGGCGTGACCTTGATAACATCACACCACACACAGCCGGGTTGCCGGGGGCAGCAGCTGATGTAGTGCTCAGTGGTGCTGCCCAGCCCTGGGAGATACAGTGGTTTTTTTTTTAGGGAGTGCTATCCAAAAACAACCTGCCCTGTGGGGAGCGCTCCCTAAAAAAAACCACCACTGAAGGGGTTAAAGAAGGAGTTTGCTTTAACAAACCAACCAGAACCACCCAATTACTGTCGTTTTACTAAACTTGTAGGGACACTAAAGGGGATAATCCATTAGATTATCAGGAGAACACAGTTTGGGTGTTTCAAGATTTTTAGCCCATGGATAATTTGGGGTAATTTAATTAACCCCTGTTTTTTTCCTTCTAAAACTATGGGTGATATTTAATGGGATGCAAATTAGTTTTTTTGGCAATTTTTAGTAAAAAAACAGCCAAATTTGCACGTTTTCCCGAAATTGCCAATTTAATGATATGCAAATTTTGATAAAAATTCCTTTCCGCAAGTTTGCACATTCTGAACTGGAGATTTTTAGTAACACTTCAATTCGGATCCAAATGTTTTACCATTATAAAGTATACAACTCACAAATTTAAGGAGATGCAATTTCGGTAAATGTTACTAAAATTAGAAAAAAATAGACCAGGTTCTGACAGGCGAATTTGACAGAACCATGCACACATCATTGAGATCTGTGCATGGTTCTGTCTTATGTGCAAAAGTAAAAAATAAAAAAAAGCTTGCATGGAGTCCCCCCTTCTGAGCATAACCAGCCCCAGGCTCATTGAGTCAGACCTGGTTACAAAAAAACGGGGACAAAAAGCGTAGGGGTCCCCCGAACTCTTGGACCGGTCCTTGTACCAAAAATACACTATTTATGCAAGGTCCCCTGGCTGTACCATGCGCACCGTGGCTGCTCAGCCCTGGACAGGGTACTTTGGGGAGTGGGGACCCCCACCCAATAAAGGGGTCCCCCAGGCTTCACCCATCCCAGCATGCCTCCCCCGCATGCTGGGACTTGGTGAACCACAAGTCCCAGCATGCAGGGCATTAATGGGCCCCTTCGACTTGTAGTCCACCTGTAAAAAGAATGTTAAAAAAAAACAAACGCAGAGTAGAGAACAGTAAAAGATTATTATACATACACTAATGTTACACCTCTATACTAACAAATCCAGGCTCCAGTGTTGTCATCTCCTGGGATACGGTCATTTGGTCTACAACAACTAGGTCGATAAGCATTAGATCGACACCACTAGGTCGACATGCAGCAAGGCCACATGGGTCTAGGTTGACATGTGCCACGGTCAACATGGGTCTAGGTGGACATGGGTTTAGGTCAACAGGTCATTAGGTCGACCCAAGCATTAGGTCAACATGGGCAAGGTTGACAGTAAAAAGGTCGACATGGGGGTTTTCACTGTTTTTTGAGACGACATGTGACGACAGGCGGTATTTCATGCCCTACCATCCACTAGGGCACGGTGGGAGAATAAAATAGTGTGACGAGCGTAGCATCACGAGCGCAGTGAGCGATGGGAGGGGATGCGGTGCACTTCAAACTGTGTCCATGTCGACAATGTAGACATTCGGGTAAAAAAACAGTGAAAAACCCCATGTCGACCTTTTGACTGTCGACCTTGCCCATGTCCACCTAATGCTTGTATCGACCTAATGACCCTGTCGACCTAACCCATTTCGACCTAGACTCATGTCGACCTAGACCCATGTCCACTTTGCTTCATATCGATCTAGTGTGTCAACCCAATGCTTGTCGACCTAGTTGTTGTAGACCAAATGATCCACACCCCATCTCCTGCAGCAGCTCACCCCGCACTGCCTGCAAGGTGAGCTATCTTCCTCCGCGTCAGAATTACGCTGCCAGAGTGCAATAGAAGCCGATTGGCTGTAGGCGGGGAATCCCAATCAGGAAATTTACTAAACACAAAAATTGGCAGTTTGCACAAATATGAATGAAAATCATGGTAGAACACACAGGTATAAATCAATAGACCATCAGCCAAATTCAGCAGGATTTTCCAAAAGCACCAAGACATCACTGGAATTTACTATGATTCATAATAGCAAACTCTGCTGATAATTCAGCTGAAAATATGAATTTTGAATAGACCATCTTTTGGCAGCCAAGTCTGCAGAAGCATGCCCTTTCGCACTGACAAATATTTCCCGGGTTATTGCACATGAATGCGCAATAACCTAGGAAAAAAGGGTCCTGAAAGACTGTATCGGGTCCAACATTCCGGTATTTCCACCTGGGTCTTGACCAGAGTTGGATCCAGGACGGTCGCGGGTCCAGGGACAGAGTGAATAGGTAGCGTCGAAAGGAGTACAGTGAGATCCGTGCATTGCTTCTGTATGTAAAGAAAGAATTAAAATGAAGAAAAAAAAACACGTGGGATCCCCCCTCCCAGGCATAACCAGCCTCAGGCTCTTTGAGCCAGTGCAGCTGCTTCCAAAAATACAGGTAATAAAATGGTCTAGGGGCTTCACTGTATTTAAGGAGCCAGCACTGGGTTTTTGGACTGAACCTGGATCTTCAGAATCTGAACCGCACCGAACGCTCGGCAATGTTTGCCAGACTCGGATCCCAAAAGCGAGGCCGAACGGCTCCTTCCCGCCGTCGGATTCTCGCGGGACCTGGATTCCATATAATGCAGGGTTGCCGACTTTGAAAAAATCCTCTCCGGGAGAAGCCCGGAGAGGAATCTTGCGTTACTCGTTTTGGGGGCGGGGCTTAACTGTGACGTCATTAAGCCCCGCCCCATTACAAGAAATAGGCGAAATAACAGTTATGCATGGAGGGGGCGGGGCTAAAACGTCACGATTGTGCCGTTTTAGCTCCGCCCCCTCCCCTGAGACCCGCGGATTGCGGCATATAAATGCCGCGATCGGGGGGCTCAGTGGGGGTCCCCCTGATTCCGGGAGGGTTGCCCACCCTTCCGGGGGCCGGGAGGAAGGACCCGATTTTCGGGAGACTCCCGCAAATTCCGGGAGGGTCGGCAACCCTGATATAATGTGCCAAGCCCGTGGCTCATCGCCATTATATGGGATCCAAGAGGGGGAACAGCACACTCCGCTGGTGCACTCTGCAAACAAGTTGTTTAAGTTTAAAAGAAATAAAAAATACATTGAGCAGCTCTGAGCATTTATAGTGGGCAGCTTTGTTTTAAAGGAACTGGCAGTGGGCAGAGGCACCAGCATTGTTTCATAGGCAGTGGGAAGATGCACCAGCTTTGTTGTTTCATAGGCAGTGGGCACCACCTTTGTTTCATAGGCACTTTAGGCAGTGGCCACAAGTTTTTATTTTATTAAAGTTTAGTAGCACCACCAGCAGCATTGTTTTATAGTGTATAACTCCACATAACCCAGGGCCTTATTTTGGTTAATTCTTTCTGACAAAATCCTTCTTAGATGGGCAAAACCATGTGCACTGCGGGTGGGGCAGATGTAACATGTGCAGAGAGAATTAGATTTGGGTGGGGTTTTTCTTCAAAGTGAGATCTGTATTACAGTGTAAAAATAAAGCAGTCAGTATTTTCCCTGCACAGAAACAAAATTACTCGCCCAAATCTAATTCTCTCTGCACATGTTACATCTGTCCCCCTGCAGTGCACATGGGGTCTTATTCTAGTTCAGTCTTTCTGACATATTCCTTCTTAGATGGACAAAACCATGTGCACTGCAGGGGGGCAAATGTAAAATGTGCAGAGAGAATTAGATTTGGGTGAGTTATTTTGATTCTGTGCAGGGTAAATATTGACTGCTTTATTTTTACACTGCAATATAGATCTCACTTTGAAGTAAAACCCCACCCAAATCTAATTATATCTGCACAAGTTACATCTGCCCCCCTGCAGTGCACATGGTTTTGTCCATCTAAGAAGGATTTTGTCAGAAAGAATTAACCAAAATAAGGCCCCCAGTGTGTGCAGTGCACTGCATACTATACACCTACTGTGTGTAGCATATGCCGATACTGTGACTTCTTCAGGGCCTTATTCTGGTCGATGCGGTCCGTTCCGAATTCTTTCGGAGGGCGCTTTTTAGCCATCTGCACATGCGTAGGCAACGCTATGCACATGTGCCACGCATGGTCTCCGTACTCGTTCTCACTAATACCGTACAGAAATGTCCACCAAATTGACTCGGGAAATATGGGCGTAATATGGGTGTCATTCGGACTTACACAAGGGCGTGGTTTCAAAGTGGGAAAAACTGGGCGTAAATATGGGCGTACACGAGGGAGTGCACTAACTGTGGTAGGTGTGCATTCGGACAGCACACCGACTGCAAATGAACCAACACGTATGAAATATGCGGTCTTCATAAGCAAGTTTCACTTTTCGGAGACCTCATTTGTCATTAATTACACTCTTTTCATTGCTTCAATTGGAAGCATTGCTGCCTAAATGGACCATTAATAAATACACAAATATAAGCTAAAACACCACTGCATGTTTGCTATTTTACCAACATTTACACTGCAAGCAATGGTCAGAAATTGGTACCAATAATATAATTTTACATGTCACTTTTACATTCAGCAATAACAGCACACATTTGGGGGTAAAAATAACATTTATTAAATTGGTGGAAAACATATGATTTTTCTTGCATGTTATTTGGCACATGCCAAAAAAGAAAGGTAACATACAAATAATTTTCTAAAAAAAAAAAAAAAAGGATAACATTTTTGTCATTTCATACATAGCCACAGCAGAATCATTAGGAACACATCAGGTGGCTTCACAACAAAAGTATATGACCAACACTTCAGGAACAGCAGACAGTAATGGTAGCAGAAAGAGGGCAACAGGGGAACCAACCAAAACATTCCAACCGAAGGAACCACAAATTAGTGTACCCTTTGCACGGGATTGGGTTGCACACATGAGGTTGACACACACAGCAAAATGAAAGATTTGGGAAGACATAAGGGTGGAGATTAATGCAGAGGCCACTTCACTTTCGTGACCGTTTGGCCCTGGCAGGGGCCTTGCCACGTGCAGCAGCTCCTCGGCCACGGCCACGTTGTGATGGTGTGTCAGGTGGAGCAGATGATGTGGAAGGGGGATGGTCTTCCCCTTCTGCCAGCAGGGAGTGCTGGTGTTGGGAATGCACCAGAAACGACTGACAATAGGGCCCTATTGGTGTTAAGTAGCTCCGCCACAAGCTCATTATGGCGGAGGAGGAGGTCATTTTGGCGCAGGGCTTGATCTGCCAACACCTGCAGGCTGCCAGCTATGGCCTGCTGGGTGCCAGCCTTGGCCTGCTGGGTGTCAGCGATTGTCTGCTGGCTCCCAGCTATTGCCTGCTGGGTGCTGACAATACCCTGCATGACCTCCTCGGTCCTAATCAGCCGCTCTGATGCTAACTCTCCCTGCTGGTGAATGTGGCTAAGCATCTGCAACCACCTGTTCACATCCTGTGTGGCCGTTGGCTGCTGCTGCTGCACATGGCTGCTACTGGTGGCAGGTGGCACTGTCTCCTCCTCCTCAAGAGTATCACTCCCGCACGTTGGAGATGGTGCTGAAAGAGAAACGTACAATTACAACACATTCCTTGAAAATTATTACAAACTACTTATGCCATGTTAACAAATTACCTTCTAGTTGAGCCGCAAAAACTTCCACTGGGGCCTCACTGTCCATGTTTCTCACCCCCGGACCTTCTCAACAGCTATACAGTCCACAGCCAACTCCTCCAGGGGGGTGAGCTTCAGTCGCCCTGGCATGGGGCCAGCCCCAGTGGTGTGGCTGTGTTCCCAACCTGCGGTCAGTTTCTTCTTGAGGTTGGATTTGAAGTCATGCCACCTGCAACCAAAGTGTAAATATTATTACATGTCACCCCTGACGTTTGAATTCGCATGCATTGTTATCTGCTACAGATTTTTAAGTCTGTTTCATTCCACATAACTTACATTAGTTTAAAGTTTAAAATAATCACCTTGAACATACATTTACACTCACCGTTTAATATATATTGAATAAGTGACATGGCAATCATGTCTGTTGCTCCTAGCAATGTGACCTGCAATTTAACAATTGCATCTACCTTCTAATACACACATTACTGGTATTGGTGAACTGTCATTTCAAACACTTGAACTTGCCTTTTTTTCACGTGCTCTGACTCACGAACTTGTGGAGCCACCGCATTAATCTCCACAGTTATGTCCTCCCAAATCCTCCATCTCATTGTGGGTGTCAACCTAACCTCGGTCAACTCAATCAAATCCCGTGCACGGGGTACAAGAATTTGCAGTTCCTCCAGTTGCCTTGTTCTTTGTGGTTGGAACCTCTGTTGGCCTCTTCCGGCCACACCCACGGCCATGGCTACCTGTTGCTGTACTTGAAGTGCTGGCCAGGGTACTCTTGTGAAGCCACCTGCTATGTTCCCAATGATTCTGCTGAGGCAAAAGATGGCCCTGCTGTAGATGGCCCAGCTGTAGATGACCCAGCTGTAGATGGGCCTGCAGCCTGTTCACCTCCCAATGGCTGGTTTGTGCTCAGGGGCACATTGGAGGTGATGGAGTCCAGCTGAGCTAGGAGAAGCTGATGCTCCTGTTCTCCCTCAGATTGTGACCCAGACATGTTTGCAGCACAATCTAGTCTTCTTGCACACCTATATATACACATTGATGTAATTGGCATACATCAGCCCCCAGCCTGCGTTCTGTGCTTACGCCACGCCCATACCAGCGGGAAATCAACTTTACAAAACCAGGCGTTCATTCCAAGTCTGATTTTGTACTCATTGGCAGATTTTAACACAAGTTAAATTATTATATAATATGCATACATAAAACATAGGTAAAGGGGCAACAATGAATGAATAGCACTTCACATGATGTAAGGGTTAATGTAAAGTGGTAGTAATGTGTTTAAGTATCAATTAGAATTTAATTGATTACAATTATAAACAAACCCTTTTTTATGAGGTTGCCTAATTGCATAAGTGTGTCATGTGACGAATGTATGAGTTCAGATAACAATCGTGAGTTTTGCAGAAATACCCCGCATCGGTGCGTATGGGCAGCTTCCCGCCCGTTCTGACGCTGTAAGACCGTGCAGAATCTTTGTGTGGCCACCGCACATGCACGGTTTGGATGTAGTCAGAAGACACACCCTCTTCTTAGAGAGTGAGTCCGTCCGATTGCGGAGGACCTGTGGGCGTTTGTTCTTACAATGTCCGCACAGCGTGGCGTTCGGTCAGAGCCGAAAGAATTCGGAACGGACTGCATCAACCAGAATAACCTCCTCAGTTTCGACTGCTAAAAAAAAGTTTTGTTTCCTAAAGGAGCAACTGACGGTGATGCAGATCTTTCTGGCAATGTGTATGACATCTGGTCAGGTCTAAAAGAACTGCCTACACTAATGGACATGTCTACAGTGACTCCATTGAAAGAATGGTGGATGATTATTTTAGTGATACCACCCAAGTAGGCATGTCAGACAGTTCTTTTGCCTACTGGCAGGAAAAAAAGAAAATTTGGAGGCCCTGGCACAAACTGGCTTTACTTTACTTAAGTTGTCCACCCTCCAGTGTGTACTCTGAAAGAATTTTCAGCACAGCCGGGAACCTTGTCAGTTATCGCCGTAGGAGGTTATTACCTCAAAATGTGGAGAAGATGATGTTCATCAAAATGAACTACAAGTTCCACCAGGAAGATCTTTGTCGGCAATTACGTCCACAAAATACAGAGGCTTCTGTAATGATGGATTCCTGCTGGGACGAATTAATATTGTGTGAAGAAGAGGATGTACACTCTGATGGGGGAGAGGAATCGGAGGATGAGGAGGACATCTTTCCATTGTAGAGCCAGTTTGTGCAGGGAGAGATCATTGCCAGAGCCAGTTTGTGCAGAGAGATCATCGTCAGCTTGTTTTGTGGGGGCCCAAACAAAGCAATCATTTCAGCCACATTCGTGTGGCAGTCCCTGTGGCTGAAATGATTGGTTTGTTAAAGTGTGCATGTCCTGTTTATATATAATGTAGGGGTGGGTGGGAGGGCCCAAGGACTATTCCAACTAGAACCTCTTTTATTTGAATTGTATGCTCTTTGGAGCACTGCCAGCTTGTCTTTTGGGGGTCCTCTTTTCTTTCCATGACATCCTCGTTAGAGCATCATCTTTTGTTTGAATTGTATGCTCTTTGGAGCATTGCCAGCTTGTTTTGTGGGGGTCCAAATGAATCAGTCATTTCAGCCACAGTTGTGTGGCAGTCCCTGTGGCTGAAATTATTGATTTGTTAAAGTGTGCATGTCCTATTTATACAACATAAGGTTGTGTGGGAGGGCCCAAGGACAATACTATTGTGCACCTCTTTTCTTTATGCGCCGTTTGGAGCATTGCTTCATATTTGATGAAAGTGTCACCCTGTCTCTCTGGCTCTTATTATTGTGAGCTGTGACTGCTGTCCGTGTCCCATCTGTTAATATGGTACTATGACTGCTGTCCGTACCCCAACTTTTAATACGGTACTGTGACTGCTGTCTGTTCCCCATCTGTTTATGAGGTACTGTGACTGCTGTCCATACCCTAGCTGTGTTATTACGATACTGTGAGACTGTGGTGACCATTACGCGCTGTTTGGAGCATTGCTTCTTTTTTTGTGGGGGCCCAAACACAACCACAGTCGTGTGGAAGACCATGTGGCTGAAATGATTGGTTTGTTAAAGTGTGCATGTCCTGTTTATACAATGTAAGGGTGGGAGGGCCCAAGGACAGTTCCATCTTGCTCCTCTTTTCTTTAAGCACTGTTGGGAGCATTTCTTCATATAGTTTATTAGTGTCACACTACTATTTTTTAAAGTGTTCAAAATAGACAGGAAATGAGTGGAAATTAAGGTAATTGCGGTTAATAACACCATAGGAACAAAAACAGGCCAAAATTATGTGATTTTAGCTGTTTTTATGAGTTTTTAAAAAAAAATACAGATCCAAAACCAAAACCGGAGGCAGATACAGACCCAAAACCAAAACCCCCAAAAAAGTGGCCGGCGCACATCTCTATAAATATTGTGTTTTACCTGTGGAACTACAAGTCCAAGCAAGTTTACCCGCATGCTGCTAATTTGGAGAACCACAAGTACCAGCATGTGGGGCATTAAAAGGCCTGTTGGTACTTGTAGTTCTACCTGTAAACAAATATTAGCATAAGACACAAACACACCATGAAAAATAAAACATTAGTGTACACTCCACTTACACTCACAATCACATTTACTCACCTAACTTCCCACATGGCTCTTCGGTCCTCTTGTGCAGTAGAGCCAAAGTATACCTGTAAACAAAAAATGAATACTCACCTATATATAGTGTTGGAGAGATGGAACTCAGCTGGAACATAGCAGCTTAGTCAATTTTGACCATAGAATCAAGACTAAACAGGTTATTTTTTGCATATATTTTTCTCAGGTCTGCCCGAACAGATATATATGATACCATTACCTACTGATGTCATGCTGCAATCAGTGCCAGATTAAGGATCTCATGAGCCTGGACCTGAAATTTATGAAGGGCCTATTGCATCCTGATGCAAGGGGTGTGACCAGCATTGAAAGGGTGTGGCTACTGATATGGGGGTGTGGCCTGTTTTATATATATTGTATATATATATATATATATATATATATATTTAAGTATGTGTGTGTGTATATACTGTATGTGTGTTTGAAACATAGAAAAATCTCAGTATTTAAATGCCAAATTATATCTCCAAAAACTCAATTATGGAAACAAAGACATACATAGAAAATAGAAAAATGCCAAAAATATAACTCATATACTGTATAACAAAAGAGGACTATGGGCCTTATTTTGGTTCACTCTTAGAGGCAAAATCCTTCTTAGATGGGTAAAACCATGTGCACTGCAGGTGAAGCAGATATAACATGTGCAGATAGAATTAGATTTGGGTGGGGTTTTTCTTCAAAGTGAGATATATATTGCAGTGTAGAAATAAAGCAGCCAGTATTTTCCCTGCACAGAAACAAAATACTCACCCAAATCTAAATCTCTCTGCACATGTTACATTTGCCCCCCTGCAGCGCACATGGTTTAACCCATCTAAGAAGGAATTTGCCTCTAAGAGTGAACCAAAATAAGGCCCTATGTGACATATATAGTATGTAACTGAAAATGTAAGTAAATGCTCAGATACTAGTCCAGTTTTATTTATATAAATGTATTTCCACAGTACAATAAATAGAACAGGAGAACATTTGTTTTTTGGCATTCATGCATATATGACTTTATGCAATGCTGCTACAATATACCAATATTAATCCTTTTTAAATTATCTATAGTTTATATACATTTAGGAGTTACAGAATCAGGAAATCTCAGTGAGAAAATGGCAAAATGGGTGACTCACACATTGGAAAAATACAGCAGAAAATCAGTGAGTTTCTGCGAAGTAAACCCCGATTTCAAGACCAGGGGAAAAGCAATTTAATCCGATAGCTTTTATCCACCCCCTGAACATAATGTCCTAACAATTTGCCTTGGGGTAAACCTTTCGGCTAACTGAACCTATCCATAAGGGACAGGGCATAAAGTGGTCATGCAGAGGTGGGGGAACTCATTTCTCTATGCCACATAATTACACCCCCTCCCCCAATTAGGCAGAGATAGGGCCAGTGGTAGGGTTTTGGGCATCCCACTGCAAACTAAAATGCTTTTATGTGAGTATTACTGTGCAGGGCCAATGTGGAGGTTAAAATGTTCCACCTCACCATTAGAGGTGGTGGAACTCGGTTCCACCCCATTCTCCCTCACTTTAACCCCTGATCACGGACTGATTCAGAGGTGAAAGTAGCCGCAAGGTGGAAGAAGTGGCAATATGCACGCAAATGGACAATGTTTTTTTTTACAGCACTTTCATTGCATATGTGTCCTTATTGTCTATGCACATAGCCCAGGGTTGCCTACCCTCCCGAAATGGCCACCGGACACCCCCCACCATCTCCCCGGCAGCAGCATTAAATGTTAAATTACCGTGATTTGCGGCTTTTTCTGGGCCTTTTTCATGCCCCTTTAGGCATTACTGGGGGCAGGGCTTGGTGGGGGTGGGGCTTGATGATGTCTACATAGGGCCCCACCCCCAGAAGTGCTGCTGACAGTCTCCTCTCTGGGGCTCTCCCGGGGAGGAGACTTTAAAAGTAGGCAAGTATGACATAGCCACAGTAAAGATTCAGACGCAGGTTCTGGATATTTTCATGAAAGTTCCTTGGAGGAAGCAAACTAACGCATGCTAATGTTGTGTATTAAGGGAGTGTTGCGGTATGTTGCTTAAAACGCCTGTGTATACAGACCCATAGTCACTTACAAAAGAGCATGTGGACACATACGCTACCCTGGCATTTAGGATGCCTGCAGGCATAATACTGACGGCTGCATCCTGATAGTGAAAATGCAGACAGTGGCTCGGAAGTCACTATAACCCTCTCCCCTTCTGCCCTAACCCTTTCTTCTAGCAGCCTACTCCTAACCCTCCCTGCTAGTGCACAATTTTAACCTTTGCACCCTGCATCTAAACCGCCACAGCCTTCTAGGTGCCTAACACTAACCTTTCCCCTGCCTAATTCTAACCTCCCCTTGTAGGTGCCTAACCTTTCCAAGTCCCTCCTGCGGTAGTGCCTAAACATGACTCCCCTATCCCAAGTGGCCCCTGCAATTGAGAACACGGCATCATGACCACCAGCATCCTGAGCAAGTTTCAATGGTGCAACCAATAATACAATGTTGCATCTACAGATGCAGCATCTTAAATGTGACCAGGTGTCTCATTTATTGCACTTTCTCATGCAAACCTAAACACAGAGAGAAGGACTTTGTAATATTGTTAGCAAAAAAATTGCAGATGCGATTGTCCCTGAACACCATGTAAAAGCACTGGTTGCTGAAACCTATTATGACATTATGTTTGGGATGTAAATAAATATAAATTGTCCTCTAGTACAAACCTCATTAACTAACTGTTCTTTATTCAGTGATGGGCTGATGTATGTTCAGGGCCGTAACTAGGGGGGCTGGGGGGTCACACGCACCGGGCGCTGGAGGGGCGCTGTCAGGTCCGTTGATAGCCAGTGGAGGTCTGGTGACAGGCAGCGGGGTTGCTTGACTCCATCCTTCTCTACTCTCTCCTACTAGCGCGGCGACGGGAAGTGCTGGTGATGACTTTGAAAAGACTTGCCAGACGCTGATTGGCTGAATTCAGCCAATCAGCGTCCGGCAAGTCTTTTCAAAGTCATCACCAGCGCTTCCCGCCGCCAAGCTAGTGGAATAGACTGAGCAGTCTAATGTCGGGCGGCATCTGAGCACTTGCTCAGACGCTGCACAGCTGTTCCCACGCAGCGTGATGGTGTAGTATGTATGATTGGGAGCAGCAGTGTGTGTAGTATGTATGATTGAGAGCAGCAGTTTGTGTAGTATGTATGATTGGGAGCAGCAGTGTGTGTAGTATGTATGATTGAGAGCAGCAGTTTGTGTAGTATGTATGATTGGGAGCAGCAGTGTGTGTTGTATGTATGACTGAGAGCAGCAGTGTGTGTGGTATGTATGATTGGGAGCAGCAGTGTGTGTGGTATGTATGATTGGGAGCAGCAGTGTGTGTAGTATGTATGATTGGGAGCAGCAGTGTGTGTAGTATGTATGATTGAGAGCAGCAGTTTGTGTAGTATGTATGATTGGGAGCAGCAGTGTGTGTTGTATGTATGACTGAGAGCAGCAGTGTGTGTGTAGTATGTATGATTGGGAGCAGCAGTGTGTGTAGTATGTATGAATGAGAGCAGCAGTGTGTGTAGTATGTATGAATGAGAGCAGCAGTGTGTGTAGTATGTATGACTGAGAGCAGCAGTGTGTGTAGTATGTATCATTGAGATCAGCAGTGTGTGGAGTATGTATGATTGAGAGCAGCAGTGTGTGTAGTATGTATGATTGGGAGCAGCAGTGTGTAGAATGTATGATTGGGAGCAGCAGTGTGTATAGTATGTGTGGCACCCCACTGCATTGGTGTCCCCCCCTTCAATTCACCCCAGCGCTGGTTAACCCAACCCTTTTACCCATGGACAGGGCATGAAGGGTTAACCACAGCAGGGAACTAGGACCCAGCTAGTGTCCCAGCTCTCCATCACGCAGGGAGAGCCTGACAACCCCCCTGATTGGCTGCCCGGATGGCGTGAGGAAGACTGAGGTCAGAGGTGACAGGGAGAAAGAAGGACACGTGCCAGAAAGTAAGAAGTGAGCAGCAGGGTGTGCAGCCCAGGAAGGAGAGGAACGCAGCGCAACCTGAAGCCAGGAAAGAGAGAGCAGTGTGCGGCTTAAAGAGGGAGCCAGCCATCTGGGAGTGAGCTCTGGGGGTGATTGACAGCGGTGCACAGAGAGAGCCGCTGGGAGCCACCCTACACCACCGCATCGCCGCAGCAGCCCAGGCAGAATTAGACAGCCTGCGCGGGCAGACAGTGTCGGCAATAGCCACAGAGGAGAGGTGAGAGGAGGCGTGCAGCGTGGATGGAGATGCTGGGCACCGGGAGCAGCCAGGAAGAGTCCGCCAGCGACGTGGAGGGAGCTGGATGGAGGCCTGGAGAGGAGATCGTCAGCAAGGAGGAAGAGACCAGTCAGGAGCCACACAGCGGGGTTAATACCGGCTGAAGCCGGCACCTGCAGCTGTTTATCAAGTACTGGGGTGCCTTAAACCCCAACAGCAGGCCCGCACCCTGGCAGAGACTGCATTCACTGACTCCCCACTGCCTTGGAAAGGTTTGCCCACTTTGACTTACAGCGCCTCAGGCCCCAGTAAGGGCATGCCAACCACCACTGCCCCTCCTGTAACCCCTGCCTGCCTTACAGCCACCATTGGAGTTGCCCACGTTACGCAGACACCCTAGCCCCAAGAGGAAAGTGAAGGAGGACGGTCCAGTTAAGCTCACACTGTCAAGGCCAGCCTAAATCCCGGCAACCCAGCAGCCCTGTGTCCCCTTCTAAAGGGAACTCTGCAGTGCTCTGAGTTACAGAGATACCCCCCCTAACCCATCGCTCTTACCCACCACCTGCAGGGCCCCTGACCCAATCGCAGAGGCCCGTGTTATAAGAAGGCTTTCCCTACAGCCTGTTTGCTGCATCCAACACAGGAAGTTACCCTAAGGCAGGGGGCTTGCCTGTCCCTCTTCCTGAGGACCATTTTATTATTATCCCTTTCCGTGGGACATAAAGTAATGTGCGCACTAAGATAGGGCCTTAATTCTTCTTGTGAGGATCTTCCTTCACGGGACCTTTCTTCAAGTTCAGTAACTTTTTGCATACACCAGGGACTACAGTTCAGTGTACATAGGGTGCGTAGCGCCCCCTGGCGGACATTGGGTGTTATAGTGTCACACGTGCAGTAAAATGTTTAAGTGACATAATATCATTCTCTTCAATGTCTTTCTCTTTCACATTGTTATTGTTATAATGTTATTTTATGCGCAATCGTTTTCTCTTTAATGTCCCTTGGTAAAGGCCGTTATGACCGCTGTAGCTTGGCTGTTGATCCACACTGAGTGGTCATTACGTATTTGATTCTGCGAAGTGGATGTTCACACATTGCACTCTTTAGTGATATTAGCATATGTATGTGAAGGTATTGCAGTGACCAGTCCAAGTATATTATTTAAATAAATATTTGTTGCTGCTAAACAAGGTTACTCCATTGTGGGCCTCTCCCAGGGTGTGTCATTCCCTGCCATAGGATCTCCACAGCTGGAAGGGCCGTGAAGATCTCAGAAGCTGTTGCCGTCATCAGGTCCAGACTCAGGTGCCATCTTTTACCGGTTCGTTACAGGGGCATTGTCACATATGTATGATTGAGAGCAGCAGTGTGTGTAGTATGTATGATTGAGAGCAGCAGTGTGTGTAGTATGCAGTGACGGCTCCTACCTCTTTTGGGCAGGGGGGCTGCCTCTGGTCACAGGCACCCCCCTCTAATGTGTACTGCACATGCGACCAGCGTCTATGGGCTGCTTCGGCAATAGCCCATAGAAGAAGTCTTGGATCCCGGCGCCTGTACAAGATAATTTACAGGCACCAGGACTAGTGCGTGCGCAGTACCGATATAGGTACTGCGCATGCGCAATCAGTGTTTTTGCCCATCAGCCTGCAGCAAGGCGTCCCAGAGGGAAGGAACACCTCCCAATGGGACTGCCTTGGTGACTGGCAGGTCAGACTTCCAATAGTAAGTCACTGCCAGTCTCAGTGAAGCCAGAGCAATCTCACAGACTGCATCTGGCTTCACTACTGTGGCGGATTTTACCTGGGGGCTGCACTGGTAGTTTGTATGCAATGTGTGTAGTATGTATGATTGGGAGCAGCAGTGTGTGTAGTATGTATGATTGAGAGCAGCAGTGTGTGTAGTATTTATGATTGAGAGCAGCAGTGTGTGTAGTATGTATGATTGAGAGCAGCAGTGTGTGTAGTATGCATGATTGAGAGTAGCAGTGTGTGTAGTATGTATGATTGGGAGCAGCAGTGTGTGTAGTATGTATGATTGGGAGCAGCAGTGTGTGTAGTATGTATGATTGAGAGCAGCAGTGTGTGTAGTATGTATGATTGGGAGCAGCAGTGTGTGTAGTATGTATGATTTGTAGCAGCAGTGTGTGTAGTATGTATGATTGAGAGCAGCAGTGTGTGTAGTATGCATGAATGAGAGCAGCAGTGTGTGTAGTATGTATGATTGGGAGCAGCAGTGTTTGTAGTATGTATGATTGGGAGCAGCAGTGTGTGTAGTATGTATGATTGAGAGCAGCAGTGTGTGTAGTATGTATGATTGGGAGCAGCAGTGTGTGTAGTATGTATGATTAGGAGCAGCAGTGTGTGTAGTATGTATGATTAAGAGCAGCAGTGTGTAGTATGTATGATTGAGAGCAGTAGTGTGTGTAGTATGTATGATTGAGAGCAGCAGTGTGTGTAGTATGTATGATTGAGAGCAGCAGTGTGTGTAGTATGTATGATTGAGAGCAGCCGTGTGTGTAGTATGTATGATTGGGAGCAGCAGTGTGTATAGTATGTATGATTGAGAGCAGCAGTGTGTGTAGTATGCATGATTGGGAGCAGTAGTGTGTGTAGTATGCATGATTGAGAGCAGCAGTGTGTGTAGTATGTATGAGTGAGAGCAGCAGTGTGTGTAGTATGTATGATTGGGAGCAGCAGTGTGTGTAGTATGTATGATTGAGAGCAGGAGTGTGTATAGTATGTATGATTGAGAGCAGCAGTGTGTGTAGTATGCATGATTGGGAGCAGTAGTATGTGTAGTATGCATGATTGGGAGCAGCAGTGTGTGTAGTATGTATGATTGAGAGCAGGAGTGTGTGTAGTATGCATGATTGAGAGCAGCAGTGTGTGTAGTATGTATGATTGAGAACAGCTGTGTGTGTAGTATGGGAGCAGCAGTGTGTGCAGTAGTATGTATGATTGAGAGCAGCAATGTGTGTAGTATGTATGATTGAGAGCAGCAGTGTGTGTAGTATGTATGATTGAGAGCAGCAGTGTGTGTAGTATGCATGATTGAGAGCAGCAGTGTGTGTGTAGTATGTATGATTGAGAGCAGCAGTGTGTGTAGGAGGGTGACCAACTCATCCCTTTAATCCGGGACACATATTAATTACTCAGGTTCTGTGGCTGGCTTTCACCTGGTTTTAAACTGCCACACCTCAAGACTCCATTTCACCTGGTTTTAAACTGCCACAGAACTGGTGTATTTAATATGTGTCCCGGATTAAAGGGATGAGTTGGTAACCCTAGTGTGTAGTATGTATGAATGAGGGCGGCAGTGTGTGTATATGTATGAATGAGATTGACAGTGTGTGTAGTATGAATGAGAGCAGTAGTGTACAGGTGTGTCTTTATACAGTGCTGCTGTAGCCATGTGCGCATGCGCTGATTACTATTAAGATGAAATATTTTAGTATGGGGCCCACAAAGTTCTAATTATGCAACTGGCCCCATTGTCAATCTGGCCCTGACTGGCTGCAATTCATGCTTCTTGGATAGCCCCTTGGGTTTAATAAGTGTGTGCTTAATTAATCCTCTGTTCGTGATGAAATACAGCAGCAATTACCAGACCTTCTGCTAGCACAGAAGAATTATCTTGCTGGGTTTAAACCATCTCATATTTGGTTAATTTTTGCATCCACTCACATAAATCTGGTCCAGAAGGACCCATTATACCTTGTTGGTGGAGAAGACTGATGTACATCTATCCAGAGAGAATCTATTTTTACATTCAGGTGTGTCAGAAAGTGTTCTGAAGGAGTATATAGTCAGAGTTAATATGATTCAACATCAGATAGTGCTGTAGTTATAAGATAAAGCTGCCAATGACAGATAGACTAGGGTGTGCTGGATAAAGCTGACCAGTTCAGTTCAGGTTATCTCTACACAAGGGAGGTTATTCTGGTTGATATGCTTGCATGTGAATTCGTACGCAAGGCGGAATTTAGCTCTTTACGCATGCACAACTGCCCCAGTGCGCATGTGCAAGTTTCATAGTCTGTCCACACTCGTACCCTTGCGCACAGAATTATGCTTGCGAACGAGTCCTAAAATGAAGGTGTCATGTTGGTGTTTCTCTGGGTGCGGAGGACAACAATTGGTGGAAACCTGGGCGTATACAAGGGGAGTTGACCACAAGTGCTGGGGGATGGCTTTGCAACCTTGCGTGTGCACTTGAAGTGTTTGGGCTGAAAAACATTTGCAAGAAAAAAGTGACTCTCCGGTATCACAGGGCTGCAGCTTAGCGGGCAAACATTCACAACACCAATCAACACGCACAATAGCTCAAATACATGCTTCTGTACACAATTCTCACCCATGCACCATACCACTATATCTACTCAATGCAGGCCTATAGTAAGCACACTATTGCACTTTAAACATTTCTCCCTTTCATGCTTCATATCTAATATATATGTGTGTGTGTATACATTATGTAACACCTTAATATCATTCGCTTTACAAACTGTTGCTGTATGCCTGTGGACACTTTCATTTGGAAACATGACTATTAAATCACTCTAATGACTGACAATCACTGTGCCAAACATCTTACCTATACACTCTCACAACCCACATCTGTTTCATTTGTTTAAACCACACTTGCATCAGTCTTTCTAATGGCTCTTATATATGTTAATATTAGTAAATTAGTTCCAGTAAACACAATGAAATTAGTCAAATCATGTCATTAACTAATGGGTTGAGAATGGGTGGATGGACTGCGTGCATATTGTTAGAGTTGCAGATGAAATCACCCACAGAGGCTGTTCACAAGCACGCACAGTGCATGATCTTGCGGGCACAGCAATGTGTGTAGGAGCATGCAAGTGTGCAGATACTTTGAGTCCACTCCCCTTTGGGCACCATTGCAAATGCTCACAATAACATGTATTATGGGTGTAAATTTGCATGTCTGTGTGCTTGTGATTAACGTACATCCAGAATAAGGTCCAGGGTTATTTTCTATGCCATACTATGGGGCCAATTCAGTCCTGTTCACACAGGTCCAAATTCGTCCACTGTCCGATGGTTTGGGGACTGCCCATGCGCATTTTCTGCAATATGCATGTTCAGGGCCCATTTTCCATTGTACACACACACACACACACACACATATACACACACATACATTCATAAACAACGCTCCAATGCGCAATGTCCCCTTGTATTTATGATCTTTTTTGTCAGGGTATGCAGCCTTTAAGTGTAATGCAGCCTCTTCTCCAATAAGAAGGCTATCCTATAGCCAGACTGATAGATTCCTCTGGTCACAACTGCCCTGCAAAGGATTAAGGAGCTGTCCAGCATCAGAGAGAGTGCTTTGTAGTAAAGTAACAGAACCTGGTTCACAGCAAAGCCAGGAATGTATGTTTGGGGGATAGATGAGTAGGCTCCCAAACATACGGCTCCAGTCCAGGTGTTCAGACCTGAACAGCCACAGGTGGGAATTGGGCTGATTGCAGGAGAAGGGAAAAAGATTTAAACCTTGTTTAGTTTGGTGCACATGGAGCTGATGCTCGATAGGATCAGGGACAAGTGTTATAGCACCAGGGAGTTGGAATGCCAGTCCCCGGAGGCACTGAGGCACCTTGCGCAAGGAGCACTGCTTGGACTAATACTGTTAATGCCATTAGATACATTAAATACATGCCCAAATACCAGAAATTGCCTGCTGTGTCCTGTCTGAACGGCGAACCTGGTAATATATATATATATATATATATATATATATATATATATATATATACCAGCATGGTGGAGCAGCACATCCTCAACAGTACATGAAGTATAGGTGCCTTCCAAATCCCCTCGGGGATATATAGAGTACTCCTGCTTCTCCGTGTATTGTTTGAAGAGTGCCGCCACCTGGACTGCTCTCTCTCTCTCTCTCTCTCTCTCTCTCTCTCTCTCTCTCTCTCTCTATCTATATATATATATATATATATATATATATATATATATATATATATATATATATATATATATATATATATATATATGGTACTTGTTTCCTAGCACGGCGTCCACGATTTTCAATCGTATGGCATCTTATGCATGCAATATAGCCACATGCGATGCAATGCGAGTTTAAATGGTATAAGCACCCTAATGGGTGTTTTCAATGTTTAATGGCTCCCCTATTCAATTTTTTATTGTATAAGCACCCTAATGGTTGCTTACAATGTTAAATGCACCCCCACGCCACCCACTCTATCAACGCCAACCCGAAGCATGACGAGCGCAGCGAGCCCGCGAGGGGCGGTGGTACGCGTCCTCTGAACTTTTCATACCCCCAGTATCCACGTCGGCGCGGAGTTGATTTAATATAGTGTGGCGAGCGCAGCGAGCCCGAAGCGTGGCGAGCGCAGTGAGCCCAGCGAGGGGCCGCGTATTACTTTACATGTATTCCGTGTCCCCTTGCGGTGCTCGCTGCACTTGCCACGCTTTGGGCTCGCTGCGCTCGCCACACTATCTGAAAACAACTCCACGTCGACATGGATGGTGGGGATATGAAAAGGTCGGAGGACGCGTACCGCCGCCCCTCGCGGGCTCGCTGCGTTCGCCACACTTCGGGTTGACGTTGATAGTGAGGGTGGCGTGGGGGTGCTTTTAACATTGTAAGCACCCATTACGGTGCTTATACAATCAATTAATAATCTTATAGGGGGCCATTTAACATTGAAAGCACCCATTAGGTGCTGATAGAAATCTTCAAATATATCAAGGGTTTTAACATAGTACAGGAGGGAAATTTTCTTCAAAGGAAAAGAAGTAATAGAACACGAGGACATGCACTGAAACTGGAGGGAGGTAGGTTCAGGGAAAATGTTAGAAAGAATTACTTCATAGAAAGGGTAGTGGATAAGTGGAATAGCCTCCCATCAGAGGTGGTAGAGGCTAAGAGTAGAACAATTTAAACATGCTTGGGATAGGCATATGAATATCCTTACAAAGAAATAAGCATTAAAAAGGGTTGAGACTACCTGAAGAGTAAAAAAGGGGCAGACTAGATGGGCCAAATGGTTCTTATCTGCCGTCAAATTCTATGTTTCTAAGATCGGGTGCTATCGCGTCGCATCGCATACCATTGTAAGGCTTATGGTGTACGATGCGATGGGCGCCGTGCTAGGAAACAAGTACCAGATATATATATATATCTATATATATATAGATATATATATATATCTATATATATCTATATCTATATATATATATAGATATATATATATATCTATATATATATATCTATATAGATATTGGCCCTTATTCTCGTTGGTGCGGATATATCCGCGTGCGTTCGGCCCGCCGATGTTTTGTGTCTGCGCATGTGCAGAAGCGTCTCTGCGCATGTGCGAGCAGGGCGTACGGCCAAATCCCGCATGATATGTGAACACTCCGAACAGGGGGTGGAGAGGGGCGTGAAGGGCTATTTGGCCTCATTACCATATGCATACGCCCCGCGTTTCATGGGCGTTCCCATGAAAACGCTGGGCGTACGTATGGTAATGCGGCCGTGACGCACGTGTAGGGGGCGGACATATGACATCGCTGGATGTCAGCTGCCCGCCCAGATCCCTGCTTTTGCACGGAGAAATGTCTGTGTGGTCTGAGGTTGCGTGAGCTTGTGGAGCACTCGGTCCTGCATTCGATGGTCTGCGACCATCGAATGATGGGGGAGGTTCCCTTAGATGGAGGAGGCGTATTCCGTGTAAAATACATGTGCGGTCCGTTCGGCCAGCTTCTTACCGCATACGGACGGAGTTGGCGATACGTATGGAAGGCGGGGTTTCGCACGCACGGTCCTGGCCGCATATTCGGATCCGGCCGCACCGATCAGAATAAGGGCCATTGTTTGGGTGTCCAGCACAGCCACTTAAATACTTTTACGGGTGCCCCTGTCAAAAACATACAGCAGGCGACTCTACGGCACTCCACGTCCAATGAATGAAATGGTTTCTTTATTTGCAAGTTTCAATACTTAACGTATCGTCATCAGGCAACCTTTGCACTTTATTCGATCTGATGTATGACCTGATGAAAAGACCGAAGAGGTCTTGAAACGTTGTCCTGTGGATTATAGCTATGGTTTGAAAAAACGAAAGCACCTTTAAAATCCAAGTGAGTGCCGCCTCCTATCTTATGCGTCGCCGTATATGAGAAACTGAATCTATACAACAAATTTGTGGAAGGCACCTTGGTTATTTCTCTTGTGTCCAGAGTGCCAAACAAAGCCAGCACATTATATATATATATATATATATATATATATATATATATATATATATATATATATACAGTCCCAAATTGACCGGCACTCTATTGTATAAGCAGCTGGATCTGGTGCTCATCCAAACAATGAAGTTTTCAGTATCCCAAACGGATGTCACTCAGCAAATAAAGCAGACAAAGAAGATAGTATCTATATATATATATATAAATATATTAGAAGATTAACGTTGGAAAGGCACTTCTTAAAAAATCCATATAGTGAGTCTACTTCATCTATTGTTGCTCTGCTGTCCAAGTATTTCCCCATTGAGTCTAAGGGACACAACATGGAGATGTTTTACGAACTGGTTAAGGAGGACTTAAAAAAGCTAAACATTAAAGATCAAAAGTATAGTAATCTTACACCTCAAGAACAGAAAGCTGTTAAAGACCTAAAAAATGATGATGAATTAGTAATAATGATCGCAGATAAAGGGGGAGCTGTTGTGATCCAAAACCGTATTGATTATATATCCGAGGCTAACAGGTTAATTGATGATCCAACCACTTACGAGAAGCTTGATTCCAATCCCATTGAAATATATAAGGAGAAGTTATACACCTTATTATATAAAGCACATAAGGAAAATCTAATCTGTAAAAAATAATTTGAGTACCTTTCTGTAAAAAACCCAAGAACTCCAATTCTGTATCATATACCTAAAATACATAAAGATAACACACACCCCAAGCCGCCCTATCATAGCAGGGGTTGAATCTTTAACAGCTAACTTATCACACTACTTAGATTTAAGACTTCAGCCCTATGTAAAGACCCAAAAATCTTATCTAAAAGAGTTTTGAGAGAATTAGAAAATATGAATTGGGATTCCACTTTTAGATGGGCCACGATTGACGTACAGGCCCTTTATACCTGTATACCCCATACAAAAGGATTGGAAGCGGTAAACAATGTATTGTCTGAAGATAAAAATATAACAGATACAGAAAAATTATTTCTATTTTAAAGCATCGCATTGTACTTGATCATAATCACTTCAAATTTAATAACACCCATTATGTCCAAAGGCAGGGGACGGCAATGGGCACTAAATTTTCCCCTTCATACGCCAATATTTTTTGATTGGGACAATTGGGAACGTGAAATCCTATATGATGAAGGTAATTACAAAGTCAAAAATGTTACATTTTATAGAAGGTATATTGACGACCTTATAGTCATATGGGAAGGTGACAAAATTAGCTTGGACCTATTTATTCAAGATTTACAAACTAACAATCATAAACTTAAATTTACATATAAAGATGATAACGTGGAAATAGATTTTTTGGATATAGTACTAACGGTCGATTCAGAGAACAAAATTAATACAAAAACTCATTTAAAAAAAACTGACGCCAGCAGTTATATACCAGCTAATAGTTGCCACCTCGATAGGTGGAAAAGTAATGTCCTCTACGCACAATTTGTAAGAATCCGTAAAAACTGTAGTTCATTACAAATTTATTGGGAACAGTCAGAGATTTTGTTAAACAACTTCATTGAAAAAGGTTATAAAAGTATTGATCTAATTAAAGACCAGAAAAAAAGCAGCCCTATTGAATAGACAAGATCTCCTGGCAATAAAGAATAAAAAAACTCCTAAAAAAATAAGACCCTTCATAACACAATACAGCCAGGAAAACAGATGTATAAAAAAATGTCTAGAAAAACACTGGCACATATTGAAAATGGACCCCATTCTAGGCCCCCACCTTCCTAATAAACCTGTCGAAGAGCAAAAAATCTCAATAGTATTCTAGCTCCAAGCCAATCAAATATCGATCAGCCAAATAGTCTGTTCAATAGAAGAGGGCTTTACCCTTGCAATAAATGTATCTGTTGCAGACATGTAGAAAAGCATGGTCTTATCATACCGGATATTTTAAAAAGGGAATACAGATTGGACAGGGTGGTAACTTGCAACTCCACATATGTGGTTTACATTGTGATGTGTGGTTGCAATATGTCATATGTGGGAAAAACAAAAAGAAATTAAAAAATCCAAATACAAGAACATCTACGAAATATCAAAAGAAAGGTACTGTACAGACACATAGCCTACCAGGGCACTCTGAACAAAAACATTCAGACTTTAGTACCTTCAAATTTTCTGTTTTGGAACATATCAAAGAGGACCCAAGGGGTGGCGATAGAGAGAAACGATTAATGATGAGAGAATCATTTTGGATATTCTCCCTAGATACCTTAGCCCTAGGGTTCTAAATGAAGCCATAGAGATTACCCCCTTCTTGTGAAAGGGCCGCCATATGACATACTGCAACCACGCTAGAAATGTATTGATTGTTCAATGTTTACAAGTATCTATTGTTTAATATATGCATGTGTTTGTTGTATCTCCATCAACATGAAATGTACTCAATTTGTGTGTACCAATTAAGACATTTATTGGATGAAATTTAGATCTGTAGTCCCAATAAAATTGGATGTAATAGACACTCTGTTAGTATTGGACCAATTAATGGGTCTACGATATGCATATATTGTTTTTACCACTTTGGAGTATAATAGTACTATGTAGAATTCCATTTATTGGATCCATCAACGGATTCATAATATGTATGGAAAATTACCATGTTAAAATTAATTAACTTGACAAGCTTAAATCTGTAGATGCTGATTTTATCATGTACTGGTGGTATCATATATATGTATTTATTCCTTGTGGATTAACCGTTTAGAGCAGGCATGTCCAACATTGGCCCCCCAGATGTTTTGAAACTACACATCCCAGCATGCTTTGCCACAGTTTTGCTATTAGAGAATGCTAAAACTATTGCAAAGAATGCTGGGATGTGTAATTTAACAACATCTGGAGGGCCAACATTGGACAGGCCTGGTTTAGAGCATGATTAACCCCCGCGCCGGCCGCTCGCACTATGGAACGTTCCGGGGGAATCTTCACAGTCACAGAACTGTGAGGATTCCCCTAAACTGCGAGAGCCGAGGCTAGTGCAGCAAACTCGCTGTAATTAGCCTCGGCTCTCGCAGCTTTTGGAGGCACATTCGCAAATTCCCCCTCGCTCAAAAAACGGAGCGAGGGGGAATTTGCGAATGAGGGGGGGTCAGTTGAATACTGACAGGGTGAGCGGTGACTGCGAGCAAAAAGTCCTGCTCACAGTCACCGCTCGCCACGGCATTGAATATATGCCAATGTATGTACCATATTAAGTAGACCAATTATTTACTAATTGGACCTACTATTCTATGCTGAATTTACAAATATTGATTGTGTCATGTATTGGATATATGATTGTTATATGTACATTGTAAATTATTATCCAAGAAATGTAATATATAATTTTTACTGTATAATATGTATTATGTATTTTCTGTGCTGGTATATGATGGATTAAATGATTAAGAGACTGTCAAATGATAAAAATTTAATAACAGTACCACAGTAATGAGGTCCCTATTATCCATTTATAACTCTATATTTTTTAAATTTCTGTCTTCACGATGTAAGTGCAGCACCTACCACTTATGTAACATTGTTTATAGCCAGAACTTATCAGGTAGCTAATTATTATGGGGGATATAACCCAACTTGGGACAAAATATGGTCTAAATACATGCATGACTTTTAGGCTGACATAGTGTTGGAACCATGTGATTAGCGCATTAATTATATCTCTGTAAGATTGATTGCTGTTATGCATTCCACTCTTTATCAGATGGAACGCACATCGTTTGTATACACCAACCAAGATGGCGGTGCATTCCATAGGAAGACGGGGGAGACATAGACCTGAACCTCAGACGCGTTAGATCGCGCACAATAATTATTCAAGATGGCTGTGCGTTCCACCAGCGGCCAGGTGGAACGCAAGCCTGGCAAAACGTAAATCAAATACATGTAGTCACTCCACTATATCCGGAAAAATGGCTGTGCATTCCACCAACGGACAGGTGGAACGCAAGCCATACAATTAGCAGAAATTTCACTATTTAAAAGTTTGTTTATTTTTATTCTTCCTGCCTTGGGTCCCATAGTATTAAATCTAGCCACAGAATAATTTATAGGTTATTAGACCTTATCAAATAGTATTTTTCACGAATAAGCACTTCCTCACATTATATATATATATATATATATATATATACAGGTCGAGTATCCCGTATCCGAGTATCCGTTATCCGAATTTTTCCGAAATACGGACATTCCAGAAAGTGAAAAAAAAAATTTTTTTGCTAAAAACTCACTGGGGACATTTGTAACAGCATCACTGGGGACATGATATGTAACTGGCACTGTATATGTGCAAGACAATGATTGCTTGGCATTCAAATTCAGTGCTGAGATAGTACACACATTTTGTTTCACGTTTCGAAACCTTGTTTTTTGAACAATTAAAATATATTTGTGTGTATTTTATGTGGTAATAAAATATATTTGTGTGTATATTATGTGTTTATACAGCATACATGCAAGATACTTCAAAATACATCATTGAAATATTAAAATATTCCGAAATACGGAATAATCCGTTATCCAAAATTCTCCTGGTCCCGAGCATTTTGGATACGGGATACTCAACCTGTATATATATATATATATATATATATATATATATATATATATATATATATATATATATATATATATATATATATACTAGGTGATTCATCGCGCCCTACGGGCGCTCTTCACACCGTCGTAAGGGGCTGCGCCCCCTTAATTTGTAAACGTTTGTATATGAGAAATATGGTTAGAATTGTATGAAAGATGCCCTGTATTGCAACTTAGGTGTCCGCGAATCGCGGGAGGGGGGGTCGCGGAGGGTGCCGCGAATTGCAGGAGGGGGGGTCGCGGGGGGTGCCGCGAATTGCAGGAGGGGGGGTTGTGGGGGGGTGGATGCTGCGAATCGCGGGAGGGGAGGGATTGCAGAGAATCGCGGGAGGGGGGTCGCGGGGTGGGTTGCCGCAAATCGCGGGAGGGGGGTTACGGGGGCGGGGGTTGCGGCGAATCATGGTAGGGGGGGTCGCGGGGGGTGTGCCGTGAATCACGGAAGGGGGGGTCACGGGGTGGGGTGCCGAGAATCGCGGGGGGGGGTGTGTGTGTGCCGTGAATCGCGGGAGTGGGGGTTGCGGGGGGTGGGGGGGTGTGACGCGAATCGCCACAAGAAAAAATCAACACAGAAAGGTCAACACATGTAAATGTTGACATAAGTGTGGCACTTCATTGGTGTCCATGTCGACACATGAGAATGAATATGAAAACATTAAAAAAATGAAAAAAAAACTTCAAAAACTCATGTCAACCTTTTTCATTGTCGACCATAGCCATGTCAGTGTTTTCCATGTGCAATTTAATTCTGGAGCTGCCGCGAATCGCGGGGGGGTGCCGCGAATTGTGGAAAGGGGGGGTCGCGGAGGTGGGTGCCGCGAATCGCGGGAGGGGGGGTTACGGGGCGGGGGTTGCGGCGAATCATGGGAGGGGGGGTCGCGGGGGTGTGCCGTGAATCACGGGAGGGGGGGTCATGGGGTGGGCTGCCGAGAATCGCGGGGGAGGTGTGTGTGTGTGCCGTGAATCGCGGTAGTGGGGGGGGGTGGGGGGGTGTGACGCAAATCGCCACAAGAAAAAATCAACACAGAAAGGTCAACACATGTAAATGTTGACATAAGTGTGCCACTTCATTGGTGTCCATGTCGACACATGACAATGAATATGAAAAAATTAAAAAAATTAAAAATAAATCTTCAAAAACTCATGTCAACCTTTTTCATTGTCGACCATAGCCATGTCAGTGTTTTGCATGTGCCATTTAATCCTGGGGCTGCTGCGAATTTAGGGGGGGGGGGGTGCCGCGAATCGCGGGAGGGGGGTCGCAGGGGGGGTGCCGCCAATCGTGCAAGGGGGGGTCGCGGGGGGGTTCTTTTTGCCGCGAATCGCGGGAGGGAGGTCGCGGTGGGGGTGTTTTTTCCGCGAATCGGGGGGGGGGGGGGGTGTCACGGGGGAGGGTTTGCCGCGATTCGCGGGAGGGGGGGTCGCGGGGTGGTGGTTATGCCGCGAATTGCGGGAGGGGTCGTGGGGGGGTTCTTTTTGCAGCGAATCGCGGGAGGGGGGGTCGCGGGGGTGTTTTTGCTGCGAATCGCGGTAGGGGGGGTCGCGGGGGAGCGGGTGTTTTTGCCGCGAATCGCGGGAGGGGGGGGAGGTTTTGCCGCAAATCGCGGGAGGGGGGCGCTCACCTGGTGGCTGTGGAGTAGCAGTGCTGGGCAACATGGGAAGGCAGTTTGTGTCTGGCACTGTCTGTGGGCTCACTGGGCTGGTTCTCTGTCACATACCTCCCAACATGACCCTCTCCAGGAGGGACACAATGCTCTGTTTCTAGACTTCCCCTTAATGTATGATTGCCATCACCTGTTTTAAACAGGTTAATTTCTCAGAAAGGTGTTCAGCACAGATGAAGGCAATCACACATTAAGAGGAAAGTCCAGGAACAGAGCATTATAGACACAGACACCCACTTTGAGTGACAGATGTAGCCAAATATATAGGAGATATATATAGCTGCGATTTCCAAGTAAATGAAAACAGGAGGCTGTACTCAAAAAAACGGTGAATAACTGTATTAAATCATAACAGTGCAAAAAACTTCAGTATTCATTGTCTACAGTTTCGGAGCTGACGCCCCTTCCTCAGGACAACTGACAACTCAACATACCCAAACAAAGGTAAAGTGCAGAAAAGAAACAGTTTGTTGTAACAGTTCACATTTAAATAGTAAAGCACACTTACGTGATATCAAGCCCCCTATATATATATAAAAATTAAAAAATTCCAAAAAAATTGTAAAAAATCCTAAAAAATTCTAATCCACTAATAAATGTATTAATTATATTTTTTTGTACATTAAAATCAGCAATATAAGCCCAAAATAAATTAAGAAGGTTTATTAAATTCTCTCCCTTTACGGTGGGTTACTTTGTTTAAGTATTTGGGTGTGTGGGTATCTAATGATATGCAGGAATATGCCTCATTGAATGTTATGCCCCTTTTCTCTTATTTGAAGGATAAAATTAAGGTGTGGCGTAAACTTCCACTAACACTTACTGGGAGAGTAAATTTAATAAAAATGATAGTCCAACCTAAATTACTGTATATATTTCATCAGGCCCCAATTTATCTACCAAATTCTATTTTCCAGAAACTTAATAGCATGATTTCTTCTCTGATCTGGATGGACAAAAGGCCTCGTATACAGTTAGATGTGCTTACTAGATCTAAAGCGTCTGGTGGCCTGGCACTGCCCAATTTTAGGTTGTACTATTATGCGGTACAGATGACTCATTTGCGACTGTGGCTCCAGGAATGCACTACAGACTCCCTTCCAAGTCTTTTGGTTTCTAAAATGTCGAATGGACATACACCACTCCAGGCTCTGTTAGGTAACACCTTTTCTCGTAAGTCTCCGCCACTTATAATTCAGGCTCTGAAAATTTGGAGAACAATACATGTATTTTTGAAATTTCGGGACATTGATCCTGACACACCCTTATGGAATTCTCTTAAGTTATTTAAACTTTCCTCACTTAAGCCTAGAGTGGTGTGGGGTGGTAGAGGAGTGATATCTATGGGTCAGTTATATCATAACGGAGTTTTAAAATCTTTCACGCAGTTGGTTAGTGATTTTGGAATTCCATCTACATATTTCTTTAGGTACCTACAGCTTCGCCAAGCCTTGTCCTTACAATTCCCTCAGGGTCCACCAGTTATTCGACACTCTCCACTCAAAACATTCCTTTTAAAATTAGGCTCTAAACATTCTCTCTCAAGCATATACTCCTTCCTTCTAACATATCATCACACCACTGACTTACCAAGTCTACAGCAGAAATGGGAAATGGAAGTGGGTAGGTTGTCTGGGGACGAATGGAGTGAGGCACTTGCTTGTCCTCGGGAATCTACTGCTTCGGTTAGATTTCAGCAAATTCAATTGTTCATTTTACATAGAACTTATCTGACTCCATCTAGAATGGTAAAATTTGGTGGGAGGACTTCAGATGTATGCCGTAAATGTCAGGGTAGCTCAGGAACCTTTTGGCATTTATTGTGGGACTGCCCGATGGTGAAACCATTCTGGGATCAGGTGACCCAAGCTATGACTGTTACAGGAATACCCCAGAGTAGTCTAACACCTAAGTTTTGTTGCCTTGGGGTGTCTGGAGATGATGTCCTGGATAAACATACTAGGCAGTATGCAATTAATCTATGTACGTTGGCTAAAGTCTGCCTAGCTAGACTCTGGATGGCTTCCTCGGGACCTGACTTTAAGGCCTGGACTTCTTTGGTTAATGCTACAGTGCAGCATGAGAGATATTTATATATAACTCGTAAGACTGAATCCAAATTTAATCGTATTTGGGGTCGATGGCTTTCTTCAAAATATGCATCCCCACAACAATCCATTAATTAAGGCTGTTTTTTGATTGTGTTGTTTTTTTTTGTTTTTTTTCAACAATTTTTTTTGGGGGGTTATACAGATCATTCTTTATATCTATATATTCAATATAACTAACTGTGGCCTTTTATGGTTTCTCAAGATAATTAATGTTTGCGGTGTTCTAAAAGTTAATATATGAATATGATTCTTTTAGGTTAAAATAATTACAAGAGAAAATTTATATTATTCCCATAAATAAGATATTGTTAATGTAATATATAATTGATTATCTTGTGATAGCCATATAAATGTTTGTAATTTTTATTTTTTTATTTTATTTTATATTTAATTTCTATTTTTTTTTCCGCTAGTTTAAGTTGTAGTTATGTTTGATTTGTGGAAAAAATAATAAAAATTTACTCAATTTATAAAAAAAAGAAGGTTTATTAAATGAAAAACACATCACAGGAAGTGATGTCACAGGCCAGCACTATAAATATCCTCACTGAGGCCCTCACTAAATCACTTGCCTTTTGGACATTGGAGAGTGCACATGCTCAGGCCATATTGAGGTAAGAGTAAGGAAAATTTGCTCACTTATTTATACTAGGAAACAATTGATTAAGTAATTTAAAGTAATTTAAACATTTATTTTCTCATTAGGGAATTTTAACTCCGATCCCCCCAAAAATACTAAAGTGTGATCACATCACTTGTTTTGAGGTATGTACCTATTAGAATATCCATGGAAAATACATTTGCTAATGATTAGGTGTAAATAGATAATAGAACATTTATATTTATCTATAGGCAGGAATTAAGGTTTCATATACCAGTTTTTACTCATGGTTTAAGCCTTAAAGTCAATAAGTGACCACTTTCATTTCTGGAGGTATGTACAAATGACAATACTATTAGATATAATTAATTAACTATTTTAAATTGAATAATTGATAAATCAGTGTATAATTAAATAATATACCCACCCATAGGCTGGATCGTGGGGAATCTGGCCAGAATTGTGGCTACCCTTACCCATATTAATACGGTTCACCCGTCTCAAGTATCATTCGCCTATGAAAAATTCACTAAAGAATGAGATTATGATACACTCAAAAACGGTATGTATACATATAAGTTCCTATTAGGTTTCAATTAGTATAACCCCAAAAATTGATTTAATTGTTTGATTCTTTTATCTTAGGTACAGCGTTACCATTTTAAAAGAAGAAAATTGGCACAGTATTACCATTATAATAGAGAAAAATTGAAGATTACTAAAAAACCTGATTTAAAGAATTAATACAGGTACAATAAAATACATTTTAAATTAATTAATTAGTATTTGATGCAAATGAATGCACATGAGACTTTATAATCTACATATTTTATTTGCAGTAAATACTATCGTCCCACTGAGAAAAATCACTGTGAAAAATGAATTCAATTTTTTAGGAATTATAACATCCCTAAAGGTATGCCATTACACATATATTTTTCCAACTTTGAAGAATCCATTAATTTTTTGGATTCGATATTCTTTATTCAATTTTCAATATAAAAAAAGAAAGTTACAACATTTAACATACATTCCACATACAATTAAGATTACATATATGCAACATAGATACAGTTTGCTATCTTGGTTTTGTTGGTTATTTCCAGTTATCGATTTTACACAGGCTTAAATTGGCTTGCTATTCCTTGCCTCCCCTTTCCCGCCCCCCTTTTGTCAAGTTATTTTCTTTTGTTTTACGTGTTTGTGAGCATGCAAACAGTTACAAAGGACTTCAGCTGTTATTTCCCATTTTCCTCCTGTCGTTCTCCCTCTTTCCCTCCCCCTCCCCACTTTCTTCCATTATATAGTATGTGCATATATATCTTAGTGCATCACGTTCATCTTTACAATAGTTTACCAAATTTAAACTTATAATAGTGTCTAGTGTCTACTGAAGTTATCTTAGAATATTTATTACAGTGAGCAGGTGATTACTTAGAGGGTGAACTTTTTCTGTGGACCTATAGAGTCATTATTCTCGCAGAGCATTGCCCTTATTACTGTAAACGTGATATCTTTGAAGTGAGAGAAGAGAAAAAAAAACCCACCTATAATGTTTCTTGTTTTTATTACTATAATCACGTGAGTATTTAGTGTTAGTCATATATATTACCATCTTTGATGGGGGAAAAAAGATCTTTAATAATTACCACTTTTGAGAGGGAGAGTAGAATATTATTTATGAATATGCTTAATCTGGCATGTATTGCGGCATCATCCACTGGCAAGCTTAGTTCCTTTGTTTCTAGATTACTTAAATGCTCTACTGTGCATAGCTTAGTATTTATTATATAACTGCCACATAACACCATCTACTTCCTAGGGTTTATACATTTTTGATCGGCACCAGCCGTCCCATTTAGCATGATATACAGAGATTGCATTTCGTTCATGAAACATGTATTTCTCATGTCTGTGTACTTCGTTTGCTAGTACGACCCATTTTGCTATCTCTGGTTGTTTTGGTGAGAACCATTCTCGGGCAATTATGACCTTAGCCAGTATGAACATGCACATGACATATTGATACATCTCTTTGGAACAAAGTTCTCTCACTTCCAAACTAAATATACAGGCTCTGGGACCATATTGTATATTTATCAAAACTGTGGACATAACGTCATTCCAAACTTTCTTCCAAAATACAGACACCGCGGGGCATTCCCATAATAGGTGCCAAAATCCTGCCTCATCCTCCCAACACTTTGGGCAATATGCATTCCTTCTCAGTCCACATCTAAAGAGTATTTCCGGGGTTCAATATACCCTATGCAGGATATAATAGTGTATTTGTTGATATCTGGTACACAGCGTGGCATACTTTATTGAGCCCAGTATTCTTTTCCATTGTTCCCCCATAATTGGGCGTATATCTTTTTCCCATTTTCCTTTAAGGTGATCTGACACATCTGGATATTTATTATTAATAATAGTATAAAGTCGGGATATTTGCCCTTTGCCATTTGTTCTCTTTAACAGAGTTTTAATAGGGGATGAGTATATTTCTAGTGTAAGACCCTTGAACTGTTTGTTAATAGCATGGCGTAATTGTAGATATCTAGAAAAGCATTTATGTGGGATGTTGAATTCACTCTGGATCTGTGCAAATGATTTAAAATATCCGCTAATATAAAGCTGTCCAATGTTGTTTATTCCATTATGATGCCATATATTATCTGATGATATTTTGACCAGTTCTGGATAATTATTGTTATTCCAGAGGGGAGATTCGTTTTCTATACCACTGCTTTTATATATTATGTGTACACTTCTCCATACTAATATAGCTTGACGCACCAAGGGGAGTAATCTTTTTGTTTTTGTCTCTGATAATAATATATGCAGGGGGCAGTCTATCTGTCCAAATTATTCTTTTAGAAGGACTTGTAGTGGCTTATCGATATTATTAGAGACCCAGCCGGTAAGGTTTGCCAATTGAGAAGCCATATAGTAATTTCTAAGATTCGGGAGAGACAAGCCCCTCATTTCTTTTGATTTACATAGGGTTTTTAGTGCTACTCGAGCGGGTTTATCTTTCCATATAAATGAGGATACCAACCGATCTATGTCTGTGAACAATTTCTTATGTATATATATATATATAGGGGAGTTTTGCCATACATACATCATTTTAAACATATTTATTCGGCCCATAACAGTTATTGGTAGCTTTTTCCAGGTGCGCATTCTTATTTTAAAGGCCTCCGTTATTGGGTTGACGTTCAATGCTATATACTCTTTTGTCTGAGGAGTCACCCATATCCCTAGGTATTTAAATTTTAATGTCCAGTTTAGCGGACTTTTTTCATAGAATGTATCTGGTATAATACCAGAAACTGGAAGTATATTTGATTTGTCCCAATTTATTTTTAGGCCTGAATAAGTACCAAAGTTAGTCACTGTATCTAATAGGGCTCGCAGTGATTTATCTGCGTCCGCTAAAAATAACAACATGTCATCTGCATATAATGCAATTACGTCTTCTGAGTCCCCGATTTTAATCCCGCTTATCTCTGGATTCGAACAAATTATAGAGGCCAATGGCTCAATTGCAATAGCAAATAATGCTGGGGATAAAGGGCACCCCTGCCTAGTTCCCCTGCTCAGTTTAAACATATCTGACACAAATCCGTTGACCGTAACTCTTGCTTCCGGAGCAGAATATAAGAACTTTATCCCGCTAATAAATTTTGGTCTGAAAGCATATTTATTCAGTTCGGCCCATAAGTAGTTCCATTCCACTGTATCGAAAGCCTTTGCCGCATCCAGGGATACGACAAAGGCCCCCGATTCCCTCCCCCCTCTCTTTGGAGATGACAAAACAGTCTACGTATATTTTGTGTGGTAGTTCTGCCAGGCATAAATCCGGTTTGATCCGAATGTATAATTGATGGTATGACTGTATTTAGCCTGGTTGCCAATATCTTAGCAATTATTTTGACATCCGTATTCAGCAATGAGATTGGCCTATAAGACTCAGGGGAGAGGGGGTCCTTATCCTTCTTAAGTATTATTGTCTCGGACATAGTAGAAGGGAGGTTGCCCCATTCCAGTATTGTATTAAACAACTCTGTATATGGTATAAAAAAGTCTCCATTTGTTTTATATACTTCTATAGGGATCCCATCTCTCCCTGGTGTCTTTGACAAGGGGAGAGAGAGGATCGCTTCCTTCACTTCCTGCATTGTAAATATTGCTTCTAATTTTTGGGCTTCTACCTCGGGCAATGTGTTTAACTCGATTTGGTCTAAATAGGCCTGTGTACAATCGCTAGGCTGGGTCTCTCGGGACTTATATAAGTTAAAATAATAGTTAGTAAACACCTCTGTTATGTCCTTGCCAGTGTGTCATGCTTCCCCTGTGGAATTTAATATACATGTAATTATGTTGTTGTTATTAGCTTCCCTGGCCATGAATGAAAGTTGTTTTCCCCCTTTTTCCGAGTGAAAGTAATGCTGGTGCCTGGAGAACTATAGTTTTCTTCTAAATTTACTGTACAAATAGTCTGCCCATTCCTCCTGTGCATCCAACAGCCTACCCCTATCCCTTATGGACTGGGAGTGAACGTATATAGCCTCAAGTTGTTGACATTTATTATCTAGATCAGTCTCTTTTTTTTGCTATTTCGTTTAATTTCAGTGATTTTGTTTTTATGAATGTTCCTCTTATGACTGCTTTAAAGGCATCGTGATAAATGCCCACATCATGGTGGGCTTTATTGTCAGTTATATATCCCTCCCAGGTATTAATCATCTCCTGATTTGCTCCTATTACTTTTAACCAATATGGATTAAGTTTCCATGTCCCTGGTCACCGTTCTTGATTCAGATCAAGCTCCAGTAGCACTGGAGAGTGATCTGATATACCTCTTGGTAAATACTAATTTCATTTACTGCTGGGGCCAGTATGGGGGAGATCAATACCAGGTCTATTCTCGATAGAGTATTAAAGGAGGTTGATTGGCAGGAGAATTGTAGAGTATTAGGATTACGCTCCCTCCATATATCTATCCAGCCCAGCTCCATTATCAACCTTGAAAATGCCGTAGTGTCTGCTGGGTTTACCCTGGCAGCATTTGTCTCTCTCCACCTGTCTAGGCTTATACTCATTACGTTGTTGAAGTCTCCCATACAGACTACTGGGGTCTCCGGTGCTGTAGATATGAACAGAGCTGCCTTTAAAAGAATATCGTTATTGTATGGTGGAGGGATATACACCGCAATAATATATATAGGTTGGTGACATATAGTAGCCTTTAAAAAGATAAATCTACCATATGGGTCTATCAGGCTTGTCTCAAGCTTAAATTGCACATTCTTTCTGATTAGGACTGCTACTCCTCGAGCGCTCTGTGTGAACGTAGCATGAAACATTGTACCTATCCAGGTTTTTTTTAAAGCATATATCTTTTCTCCATATAAATGTGTTTCTGTTAGACAGGCAATATCTACACAGTATTTTTTTATCTGGGTCATTACTAAGGATCTCTTGATTTTATTATTTAATCCACGGACGTTCCAGCTTATGCAGCATAGTCCGTTGACCCTTTTTGAACCCATTTTTAGATTCTTGAGGGGAGAAAGTCAGGTCGTTGAGGCAAAATAACCAGAATAACCATACATTATGGCGTAGCACCCTATTGGTTGCATATGGACAAACTGTACCTAATACATTATTGACATACATACTTATACAATTACATACACATACTACACTACATGACATTACTTTCCGCCCCTCCCCCCTCCCCCACCCTGTATAACCTCTAAGACAAGGGGCATACCTAAATCCCATCTTACCCTCAGCTATCACTCAAAAACGCATAGACAAACCAAAAAAAAAACTTTCACATAAATCACTAGATTACTCTTGCAGTTCTGGGGGTTTATAAGGAACACAAACCCAGTTCCCCTAGCTATATTCAACATTGTTGGAAACTCCTGCATTCTATTTTTAGTTTTCCCAATGGAATTATGGGGTTAAGGATGGAGAGAAGAGAGAGAAAGAGAGCGAGAGAAAGAGAGAAAGAATGAGGAAAAGAAAGAGAGAGAAGAAAAAAAAAAAAGGAAAACGAGAGGAAAACATAATACTCAAAAGCGTTCCCCTCCCTCCTATCCTCAGAAACCAGTCAAGCGTTATTTTGATGCTTTCAAATATTGTTCCAACTATCCTTCTGCGTCCTTAGGACAGGAAAAGAAGTGTGTGGAGTTTTCAAATATAACACGCAGCCGGGCTGGAAAAAGCATGGCGTACTGTATATTGTGCTCTCTCAAGCGCCGTTTAATCTGCATGAAGTGAGCTCGATTCTTTTGCACTTCTATTGCAAAATCAGGGTATATAGATATCATTTGATTATCATGGTATATTGGACCCTTAACCCGTGCTAGGCACATAGCAGTATCTCTATCTTTGAAGTGCAATCATCGAGTGATCATTGTACGGGAAGGTGCTCCAGATTGCGGAGGTTTTGATGGTATTCAATGCGCCCTTTCTATCGCAAATTGCTGCGAGAAGGCCTCCCGAGTGAATGTTTTAACCAGCCATTCCTCCACAAATTTTTCGGGGTTTGCTCCTTCCACCCGTTCCGGAAGGCCCACTATGCGGATATTATTTCGGCGAAGTCTACCTTCCATATCTGAAAGTTTGATTTGTATATTTGCCACTTGAGAGGACAGGTCTTCCATCTTCTTAATTAGTGGCATGGTGTTATCCTCCATTAATGATATTCGCTGTTCTGTCTCTTCCACTCGCTCACAAATTTTTTGCATGTCCGCTCTTAACAGGGAGACATTTATTTATACTTGACCGATTTTTTCGCAGACTCTGTGCTCAGATGCAGCTATTGCTTGGAGTATTTGTTGAGTTGGCTGCGTTGGCTCGTTAATAGATGTTTCTAGTTCTTGATGTGAGGATGGAGAGCTTGGAACACTCTGTGCTGCTGATTTAGAAGTATGGGTAGTGCATGAATATTTCTCTAATTTAGCGGCTGCTGCTGCAGCGGCGGCGTTTGGAGTTTTACCCATTTCAGTGTAAAAAGGAGCAGAAAGGGAAAAGGAAGAAATTCTACACGTTCCACAGAGTCTTTGCTAGCCCCTGTTTTTTAACAGATGAGAGGTGAGAGTACTTTATATCTCTAGTCAGAGTGCTTGTGCAGTGTACCAATAGTTCATATTGTGAAAAAGTTATTTGCTGCTACACAAAGTAAGGCTCCCCTGTGTCAGCCACTGGGTCTGTACGTTATGCATTTGATAGCCCAGCATAAATTTCAAGATGGCAGTATCAGGATACACGGCAGAAAAGTCCCAGACTGGCCCAAAAAGTTATTCGCTTGCACATTAGTTACCACCACGCTGTCCTGGTGCAACAATCCATTAATATTTTACACAGCCAAAGTATATCTTCTGTCTGGATAGCATGAAGGACGCTTCTAAGGGTGCTTTTTCTTTTACCTCAGTAAGTTGGCACTTTGCCAGTAACCAGCAGTGTATACCAGAGTATATAAAACAGAGGGCACAAATATTGCTCACTTAGGAGACCCAGAAGGAGAGAGACCACGTTTTTCTTTCCCTCTGGTATTCAGCGAGGAAGGCAGGGGGAATCACGCAGCACTCATCATTTCAGTTTGTCACAGCAACCCCAGTAGAGACAGCTTAGGTCCTAAAACAGTACTCCAAACACGAGCCCTGGGTTATCAGTCAGAGCAGTCTCCAATTATCAGCGTTCCATGCTCTCAGCAGCGGCTCCAGCAGGCACACACTCGGCAGGCGCGCACCCCTCAGCCCGGCCACAGAACGCCAAGCGGTGGGGCAGTCACCCGCACACACAGGCAGACGCCGGCACCCAGTGACGTCAGCGCCGCGTCCACAACTCCGGTAGCACTCGTCGGGTTCCCCGCCGGGAGGCCAGCACTTGCCGCAGCTCTCACCACACAGAGCACGCCAGGGCACGCAGGTCAGGATTGAATTTATTCTCTCATCCTCTCTCTTTCTATTTTAGTTTTACTGGCATTCCATCAAGAACGCACAGGATTTCAAGCAGGATCTATAGCGGGAGCTGCAGCGTGCTGCTGCTACTCCATGTTAGTCCAAGCTCCACCTCCCTAGAATCCATAAATTTAATGGTTTATTTGGTATGACAGCCTCTTAGTAATTTTTTCCTTCATCCTTCTGTTCTGGATTCCTTCTGTTCGCCATCTCTATCTTATCCATTGTTATTCTTGTTAAGCTGTAAAAAGATGCTCATACATGATGCTCATACATTGTCATCAATGTCTTTCCTGTTTGTTTATATTTACACTTATGTTCTACTTTATAGATTCCTACTATAAGTATCAAAACAAACAGAAAATGTGTGTAGAGCGCCAAACACTAAATAATTTTTAAATGAATAAATTTGATCAATTGGGTATCACAAAATAAAAATACATTTAATTATCACAACAATTAAAAACACATTCAATATAATGCACATTAATTTTGTACCTAATGCGATGCCATGACATTACTGTAGGTATACAATAATATGATTGTATGTCCCAAAAATAGATTTGACGCACCCCCCCACTATCCACGCCACCCTGAAGCATGGCGAGCAGCGGCGGAACGCGTCCTCCGACTTTTTCATTACCCCACTATCCACATCGGCGTGGAGTTGAGTCTATATAGTGTGGCGAGCGCAGCGAGCCACTGAACCCGAAGCGTGCAGAGCGAGGGGACGCGGATTACTTTACATGTATTACGCGTCCCCTCGTGGGGCTTGATGCGCTTCGGGCTCGGTGACTCGCTGCGCTCGCCACACTATATAAAATCAACTCCACGGCGACGTGGATAGTGGGGTAATGAAAAAGTCAGAGGACGCGTTCCACCACGCTTCGGGATGGCGTGGATAGTGGGGGGGAGGGGTGCGTTAAACCTATTTTTGGGACAATCATATTATTGTATACCTAATGTCATGGCACCCTATGACACCCTATAAAATCACATGCGATCGCATGCGATTTTGCGGCTGATGCGATGCGATGGCCCGGGGCTGAGAGAGCAGTGAATAAATTACATAGGAAAATCACATCGCATCGCACATCGCATGGCCCTAAAATGGCCCATGCTATGCGACGCGATTTCACTACGCAGAATAGCGTCGTGCTAGGAAACAAGTACCAAAAATACTTTCTTAGAAAAGCAATATTGTAATGAACAACATAAAATATTGAAAGTGCCGCTCCGTGACGTCCGATTTCGGTTTTAGATTGCCAGATGTACTAAGCTTGAAAAGTGATAAAATGGAGAGTGATAAACCACCAGCCAATCAGTTTCTAACTGCCATGTCACAGGCTGTATTTAAAATAATGACAGGTAGGAGCTCCATTCATATATATGAATTCCTATAGCCTATTACATTTTTCATGGATCGGGTGTACGAGGCCCTCTTGTGGTACTTTTATAATGTCGTGAACACCCATAGAGGGAGAAATTGTTGGGATTTCGGCGGTCGGGATTCTGGGTCGGTATTTCGACCGCCGGGATTCCGACTGCCGGGATTTTGACACCATCCGATAAAAGGGTGCATACACCAAACTATAGGGAAATAACAGGCAATATGGGACATTCCTTCTAAACACATAAAAATTATGAAGATCATATGCAAAAGAGGGATTAAGTGGAATATAGTGGAATTCACACCATTTTTTCTCCTCCATACATTGGCCGGTATTTACAGGGGCGGATCCAGGATAAAATGACAGGGGGGGCACCATGATAAAAGAGGGTTTGAGTGGGGGAGGGGCGGTGATAGTGGTGCCAGTGTACATGCTAAGAAAGTGGCAGAGAGAGGGTGGAAATGGGATTAAAAATAGGCCCTGGCATTTAAAGTACGCAGGCCCTCCATGGCGACAAAAGTGAAGGATGTAGTTGTGCGCGCGCCGGAGGAAAAGGGGGTGTGGCCACTCAACAGGGGGGGGGGCTTGAGTGTAGTGTACCACACCATATACAACTTCTACACATTATGCAACAAAATACTAGACCCCATTATACTTGCCCATTACACATGATGCCAAATGGAATGAGCCAAAATTCACATAATGCCACATTGATTGTGTCAAAATTCACATAATGCCACATGGATCGAGCCAAAATTCATAAAATGCCATACGGATTGAGCCAAAATTCACATAATGCCACATGGATTGAGCCAAAATTCACAAAACGCTTCATGAAATGGGACATTGTCCGCCAAAGGCGCGCATTAAACATTTACACCATAATGTCCATTACATGTTAAGTTACACACCATTATGTCCATTATGTATTATGCCAAACACCATAATGCCTATTAAAAATTATGCTACACAAGTGCTGCTTATCTACATGCTCATTGCCAAGGGTTCCATGCTCATTGCCAGAGGTTCCATGCTCGTTGCCATGTGGGATTACATGCTCATTGCCAAGGGGGAACACATGCTCACGGTAAATGGGGGACAGCTGCCGCCAGGCAGAAGTGACAGCCACTGACAGTGGCAGAGCCTAGCTGTATTCAGAGCACTGCAGGTACCGGCTATTTGAAATAATACCCCTCTCACACCAGAAAATGCATTCCCAGGTTGCCCCATTTTACACCAGCCTAGTCCTTGCATGGTATCATATTGAAGGCCCATCGATTTGTAATTGAACTGGCATCCGTCGGAACCGGGTGGGGGTCGGACTTAACGGGTCCCATGTATCCTAACCTGTAAAAACTGTTACAGCTATGCAAGGTGATATCTCTGGTTCCCGGGGGGGGGGGGGGGGGGGGGGCTAGTGACACGGGGCTGTGCTCGTTGGAAAGCCCTGGTCCTCACCTACAAAACAAATGACAGGGGGGGGCACGTTCCCGGGTGCCCCCCCCCCCCCCCCCTGAATCCGCCAATGGGTATTTAATGCGGCTGGCGAAGGGGTTTTTACGGCGAGGATGGCTTTTTCAAACCCCTTCTCCGCCCCCGTAAGGGGCAAATCCTCACCATGGGCCTTATTCGAGTTCACTCTTTCTGACAAAATCCTTCTTAGATGGACAAAACTATGTGCACTGCAGGGGGGCAGATGTAACATGTGCATATAGAAATAGATTTGGTGATTTTTTTTGGTGATTCTTTGCAGGGAAAATACTGGCTGCTTTATTTTAACACTGCAATATAGATCTCACTTTGAAGTAAAACCCCACCCAAATCTAATTAGATCTGCACAAGTTACATCTGCCCCCCTGCAGTGCACATGGTTTTGTCCATCTAAGAAGGATTTTGTCTGAAAGAGTGAACTCGAATAAGGCCCCATGAGAGGATGGCCGGGATCCCCTTAAATGGTGAGGTTCACAGCAAATGCAGCGAGTCCGCTGCATTTTGTGGTGAGCCCTGCTGTTTTAATGGCCACAATCTCCATTTCCACCTTGCCTCAGTGAACAGGCGAGGTGGAAACAGCGAGTAAAGCGGAGGGAGATCAAAACACTGACAGTGTGCTATCAGCACTTCTCGCCGTCAGGGCATTGAATATACCTCATTAAGTCCAACAATGGCAAATAATGAAAATATATATAGTTGGAGGTTTACCAGATTGCCGTTAATAAAAAGCCGCTCAGATGTTAATTTTTAGATATTGGTTTTCCCGGGACTCCTTCATGTACATCAAGTCTGGAATCTCCATCAGTTTAAAATTCCCATTCCTGTGTCTGCTACAACGTGTTTATGAAACTGGCTTTCCCTTCTTCAGGGCAGTATCACAGGAGTGTTCAGTATAGGATATTTATAGTAAGCAGTGGAAGATTTAGAGGGGGGGCACCAAGGCACGTACCCCATACTTGCCTACTTTTGAAAACTAGTTTCAGGGAGATTATAGTTGGTAATAGAATTTAGCTCGGCGTCCCATTGAGGAGGCGTGTCATGCTCCTCCAAAAGGGTGTGTCTAGTTCCATATATGGAGAGATTGTGAAAAGAGATTGTGAACGTGGCACCTAGAAGCGTGGGTGTGTACTGCTACATCTGAGAGAAATCTTTTAAAATGACTTAGATCCAAATGTAGATGAGCCCCAAAGCAGTAAGTAAGAGCTACTATAATTGGTAAAGTGCTGGGAAATGGTGCTGATGATTCAATGTAAATGCAACTTTCTCTCATTCCTTTTTAATCCAAAAATGTAACAGCTACATAATGTGGGCTAGTTGAAATGAGGGAGATTGCAAGACTAATGAGGCAGAGAGGGAGATTGTTGCTATTTCAGGGAGTATGTACTGCCTTAATGTCAACACCGCCGTGTGTCGACCGGTTTTATAAAGTACTTAGGATTCTATGTACTTCTCTCCTTACAGATGTTTCTATGCTGCTGCCAATGACTAGACATATCCTGTTATGCTTTATTTTATTTATTTTCTTTATATGCCTTATTTTCTGTATATGCCATGTTACCCCCGTACCAGCCCATATTTGTATGTATACGTCTGTGCTGTAGATGGGGCCAACCAAGTACATCATTGCCGATCCGCCCCGCTAGTGCACACACCCGCTCCACACACATCAGCCTCCGTTCTGCCACTCAGTGCCTTAGGCGCACTGTTTCCCCGCACCCCTTGCAATCACCTTCCGGCGGCTCAGCTGTGCTTTCCGTGACAGCTGCCGCCACACAGTACAAGTACACACGGGACCCCGGAGCCAGTCTCCTTCTGAGACTGTAGACACACTGGGGATTCCCATAGCATCATAGAGCCACGCCCCCCACCTTCCCTGCTGTCACTCAGCTACAGTGATGCAGGGAGGCTTGGTTGACCTCATTTGCATGATTTTTGGCGCAATTTGAAGCTATTTGAACCTGCTCTGTACTACTGTGCCTCACCTCTGATGAAAACTGCACCCCGCAGTTGAAACGGCTGTCAGGTCAGCAGCTGTCACTTAGTGCAATGTTGCACTCTTAATAAACCTCTTTTTCTTCACCTATACTACCGTGTGCCGGATCCATCCTTTCTCTGAGGGGGTAAGTGTCTCTTATTGCTCTATTATGTTCCTGGCACCGGATTTTTATTGAAGCCACGAGTGCCAACCCGATACACCTACTTACCTATATATATATATATATATATATATATATATATATATATATATATATATATATATCTTATATATTTGGCTACATCTGTCACTCAAAGTGTGTCTGAAGCTGTAACGCTGGGTGGAGCCTCTGACTCACATGACTGACTCACACGACAGAGAACCAGCCCTCTCCATGTTACACAGCAAAGACACAGCTACTCACCAGACACACCAGGTGAGCGCCCCGCCCCTCCATACCTCCCAACATGACCCTCTCCAGGAGGGACAGAATGCTCTGTTTGTGGACTTCCATCTTAATTTATGATTGTCATCACCTGTCATTTTAAACAGGGTAATTGATAAGAAAGGTGTTTAAGAACAGGTGATGGTAATCCATAAATTAAGAAGAAAGTCCAGAAACAGAGCAATGTGTCCCTCCCCCCCCCCCCCCCCCCCCATTCACGGCAACCCCACGATTAAATGGCACATGCAAAACACTGACATGGCTATGGTCGACAATGAAAAAAGTTTACATGAGTTTTTGAAGATTTATTTTTCACTTTTTCAATGTTTTCTTAATCATTCTCATGCGTCGACATGGACACCAATGTAGTGCCACCCTTATGTCAACATTTACATGTGTTGACCTTTCTGTGTTGATTTTTTCTTGTGGCGATTCATGGCACCCCGGGACCCCCCCTCCCACGATTTGTGCCAACCCCCCAGGCCCCCCCTTCCTCGCGGTACCCCCCACCCCGCGACCCCCCCTACCGCGATCCCCCCCTGTCATTGCGGCAACCCCCCACCCCTGCGACCCACCCTCCCACGATTCACTGCAACCCCCCGCGTCCCCCCTCCCACGATTCGCGGCACCCACACCCCCCCGCGACCCCCCCTCCCGCAATTCACGGCATCCACCCACGACCCCTCCTCCCGTGATTCGCGGACACACCTCACCTCCTCCCTCCCCCCCCACCCCCGCTCGCGATTCACGGCAACCCCAGGATTAAATGGCACATGCAAAACACTGACACGGCTATGGTCGACAATGAAAAAGGTTGACATGAGTTTTTGAAGATTTATTTTTCTTTTTTTAATGTTTTCATATTCATTCTCATGTGTCGACATGGACACCAATGAAGTGCCACACTTATGTCAACATTTACATGTGTGACCTTTCTGTGTTGATTTTTTCTTGTAGCAATTTTTTTTACAGTGACAACTATGTGCGCGTCAACCTACACATCATCAACCAATTCTTTGTATAATATATAACACCTGTTCTGTTTTACTGTAGGTGTTTTAAGTCAGATCTTTTACTGCTACTATTACTGTTTATGTAAATGCATTCTGAATGACAGCAACATCCTACCATCCTTCTACAAGAATATATAACCAACTAGGTGATTTATCGTGCCCCGTGCCCCCCCTCCCGCAATTCACGGACCCCCCGCGCACCCCCCCCCCCCCCACGATTCACGCCCCCTCCCACGATTCACGTCACCCCCCGCACAGCCCCCCTCCCTCAATTCGCAACCCCCCCTTCCGCAATTCACGCCCCCTCCCACGCTTTGCGGACCCCCGCCCTCTCCCGCGATTCGCAGACACCTGCGCCCCCTCCCTCCCTTGATTCACGGCACCCCCCACGCCCCTCCCACAATTCACGGCACCCCTAAGCCCCTCTTTAGTCCCCCGTATACTCACACACCCCTATCACTACCCAGCTTCCTGCTCTCCTGAACCGTAACTTCCACCACTGGGGAGTTGCTGACGCTGTTTTGGCCACATGCCCCTATCATGCCTCATAGCCCAGCCTCCTGCTCTCATGTACCCTAACTCCCACCCAGTAGGAGGAGACACTGACTCAGGGCCACCATCCTGTACTCCTGTACTGCCACACTGGACCCTCACCCACTGGCAGAAGCTGCACAGTATCTCCCACCCTCCTCTTTAGTCCCCCTTATGTCCACACACCCCTATCACTACCCAGCCTCCTGTTTTCCTGTGTCGTGACCTCCGCCAGTGGGGAGCCGCTGACTCAAAAACACCCTACTATACTATTGCACGCACACACACCTAAACAACATGCACACACAGCCCCCCCCCCCCACCCACAAATGTCACTGTACCATCCACACTATCAATGTACATCGTACTCTGTAACCACTTTTTAATTAAACAAAACAATACACACCCCTTCCAAATCATATGCTCTCTATTTAACACATTTCACCTATAACTCAAGTTGCAATACAGGCATCTTACATACAATTCTAACCATATTTCTCACATACAAATGTTCACAAATTAAGGGGGCGCAGCCCCTTACGACGGTGTGAAGAGCGCCCGTAGGGCGCGATGAATCACCTAGTATATATATATGAAAGTAGAGAGGTTCAGAGTGCACTATGAATAATTATACACAATTAAAAGAAAGGTATATTTAATAAAAAGATGCCCCATGGGCAACATAAAAAGTACAGTAACACATTTAGTACAACGAGGAATAAATATCCTTCAAAGCTCTTGTCTTTCCAACAATAGATAGGCCCAACGTGTTTCGTAAGAAAGTTGACTTCATCAGGGGCTTAGAAAGCATTGAATTTAGCAAACCGACCGGCACTGTAAATTGCAATAGATAATGTAATTCAATAGAATGTATATACAAAAGAGTTCATTTATAAGCATCGTGCAGATAGAGGATAGGATAAGGAGAGGAGGACAAAGGGAGGAAGGAACAAATAATCATTTCAGTAGTGGATTCAATTTAAGGATAACTGAGAGATTAGTAATCAAATTCAGTAAGTTTAAGGACCTGTTTACAGTCAATAAATATACATATACACAGTAGTGAACATTTACAAATAATTCTAGTACAAAAATAACTATATGAATAAGGTCCCAAAAAAGGGACTTTCAAGTGATGGATATGCTACATTTACTAGACATACAGAAAAATCTGAAACCGGTACCTTCATACAAGGAAAAAAAACATATATACTGCAATGGTTAGATCTGTGTTCACAAAAGTTGATAGTATAAGAACGAATCTGAAGGAAGAGGTATATAGTTCTATGAATATACTTCCCCCTGTTTGGTATGGGGACAGGACATTAAAAGGAAATGCTACTTACATGCCGCCAAAAAGTTTGAGCTAAGAAATGGACACTGCCCGGAAACACTCTGTCTCAGGGACCAGATGAATGGGGGTATTATCAGCCCCAAAACCAATATAGTATCAATCAGAGCCAGATTAAGGTCTAAATGGGCCTGGAGCTGAAAATTATGAAGGGCCTATTATGCGCAATAATAGGGGCCAGCACCTAATAATGTGGGGGGCGTGACCAGTGTTCTGGTTGGGTGGTCTGCTCATGGGTGTGTCTCTATTTGTGTAACTACTTTCAACTAATTATATATGCCTGGAAAAGGCAGGGGGCTGGCATAGGAAAAAATGCAGGGAGATATATTGGCGGGTGCCCTCCAAAGGTGCACCCACAGGATGCTGATGTCCTAAGATTGTAAGATACTTGCGGGGTGAGGCGGCACTCCAGTCATAAAAAAAATACTGAAAGCCAAAACTAAGTAGATAACATTTCAGCACCTTTTATGTGGTCACCTACGTTTACCACACCATATACCGGGAAGCGGTCAATATGTCGGCGGTCGGAATCCCGACGGTCGAAATACTGATGCCGAAATCCGGACCGCCGCAATGCCAGCACTTTGTCTCTCTTTGGGTGTCCACGACACCCATAGAGGGAGAATAAAATAGTGTGCCGAGCGTAGCGAGGCACTGGGCTCGCTGCGTGGCCAGCGCAGTGTGCCTGCAAGGGGGAGCGATCCACAGCCCCCCCTTGTCGGCATTGCGGCGGTCGGGATTCCTGCGTCGTTATTTCGACCGCCGGGATTCCGACCACTGGCATATCATACCGGACCTCATATACTCCTTATACAAATCATGCAACAAAATAGTAACCCCTTTATACTGTACTTGCCTCTTACCATATTATGCCACATGGAATGAGCAAAAATCCACACCGACTGAGCCGAAATTCACACTATGGCACACGGATTGAGTCATAATCCACATTATGCCACACAGATTAAGCCAAAATTTCCATTTTCCTACATGGATTGAGCCAAAATACACACTATAACAAACAGATTGAGCAATAATGCACAATATGCTTCATAAACAGGGGCATTGTGTGCATTCAAATTTACACCATAATGCCCATTGCATATTAAGCCACACAGCATAATGTTCATTGAGTATTAAGACAAACACCATAATGCCTACTGAAAATGATGCTACATAAGTGCTGCTTACCTACATGCTCATTGCCAGGGGTTCCATGCTCATTGCCAGGGGTTCCATGCTCATTGCCATGTGGGATTGCATGCTCATTGCCAAGGGGGAATTCTTGCTTGCGGTAATTGGGGACAGCCACCGCCGGGCAGAAATGACAGCCATTGACAGCCGGACAGAGAGCAGGGGGCTGCTGGGCTGTTTTTAGAGCAATGCAGGTCCCGGCTATTTGAAATAATACCCCTTTCACACTAGAAAATGCAGGGATTCACCCAGACTGGCCCCTATTACACCAGCCTAGTTCCTGTATGTTCTGGGGTGATGAGAGAAAACTACCCCCCCCCCCTCTTTAAACAACCAGCTATATCTTTGGAGCCAACTGACCCATTTACATGTGGGCTTCAAATGATTTTCAAATGATTTTGGTCCTGTGAAACTGGGCCATTTGGTTCCAGAGAACAGCCATATAATTACATTTCAGAAACGAAAAAAAAAAATCGGTTTACCCGCAATATCTCTGGAACCAATGAACCCATATGGACCAACCTGGTATCAGATTGAAGGTCCAGCAGTTTGGGTTAGACTGAGATCAACCTCGAGCTTCTGTGATGCCGTTGGAACCAGGTGAGGGTCGGAATTAGCGGCTATCATGTTATCCTATGGGGAAAATGTTCCAGCTTTGCCTGGCGATATCTTCAGTTCCCGGGAGGCTAGCAACACGGGGCCAGTCTTGTTGGAAAGCCCTGACCATCAGCTACAAAATGGGCCTATTTGGAGAGTGGGCCTGTAGCTCCATCAGGCCCATTGTTAATCCGGCCCTGGTATCAATATTAGAATGGTAGCCCATCTACAAAATAAACCGAAGGGGTTTGCATTCAATATATACACATTATACAACCTTATCTGATATCTGACAATGATTAAAAAACAGAATGAAGAGAAATAAGCACTTACACATAACAGGACCACCGGATGTGTGCTCACAGGAATCCAGAAACTGAATGAGAGCCAGGAGGCTCTGAAGACTATATATAGGGATCAGGAATGATGTCACTTCCTGTCACATTAATTAACTAAGAACTCTATAGAGTTCAAAAAAGTACTTTTTAAAATAAGAGGCTATAGCTAAATATGTGGATACACTGTGTAAGGTTTATAAAGCATAAGGAAACGTGCTCCATATAGATATGAATTTAATCCTAAATTCCTTAATTAAGTCTTGGAACGCAGGGCGATACCGCCGTGCGTTCCAAATGGGGGCCATGTTTTCACTGCAGTGGAGCGCATCTGCGTTCCACCTCATTAACAAACTAATTGGAAGCCCTTAACTACAAATGGAGCAGCCCACGGGATGGATCCCCAACATACCAAACTGATACATAGCGGGGCGATGTCCGCCTGCCGCCGATCGCATAAGTAGCCGGGTCCGGAGCTTGGTGCCGGGGATTAGGGTGGCGGAAGTGACGTTCCGTCCTCCTTAGAAACTTCTACTTCCAGATGCTGGAACTTATTATGCGTTCCAAAAGTAGAATGTGATGGAACGCAATATGCGTTACACTATAGTATAGGTCAATATGCCCGCTTATAACTGGATAAACTATGGGAAAAAACTTCATTAATGGGCAGATGTCAATTTGCCCGCATATATCTCTTATATATTTGGCTACATGTGAGAGTGTGTGTATAACGCTGGACATGGTCACACATGAAACTCCTCCCCCCACCCAGCCTTATACACACACACCACACATAATACACACAAACATGTAGCCTAATATATAAGAGATAATACACACATATTGGCCCCTGCCTGCCTGCACTACACCCCCCGCAATACCACACACCTATAATACTCACAGACACATGTAGCTCAGCCAGCGTTGATGGGGGCGGAAGGGAGTGCAGTGAATAAATTAAGTCTGTGCAGCTGCAGATCTGTGGTGCTGACATAGCAGCCTCTGGCAGCCAGGGGGAGTAGCTCTGCCTCTGCCTCCTCTCAGGCTGACCTCGAGTCGCAGACAGAGTCACATGGGGCCTTATTTTTGGTTCATTCTTTCTGACAAAATCCTTCTTAGATGGACAAAACCATGTGCACTGCAGGGGGGCAGATGCAACATGTGCAGAGAGAATTAGATTTGGGTAAGTAATTTTGTTTCTGTGCAGGGTAAATACTGACTGCTTTATTTTTACACTGCAATATAGATCTCACTTTGAAGTAAAACCCCACCCAAATCTAATTCTCTCTGCACAAGTAACACCTGCCCTACCTGCAGTGCACATGGTTTTGCCCATCTAAGAAGGATTTTGTCAGAAAGAATGAACCAAAATAAGGCCCAAGGTCACAGCCTGAGAGGAGAGAAGCATGATGCAGCTGTGACTCGGCAGAGCTGCCTCCTCCTTTATAGTAAAGCTCTGGGCTGGCTGTAGCTCATGCATTTCCAATCTGCAGCTGGCCGGGTGAAGCAAGATTGTCCTGTGAGTGTCAGGCGCCACAGGTATGTCACATGTGGGAAGTCGATGCCAGCAAGTCTGGGGAAGGAGGGGGAGAGGAGGCGGTTGTCTATAATAACTTAGGGGCGGGGGGTGCACAAGGCAGCAGCAACCCGCCCCCCCCCCCACCCTGGCCTGCACACCCCACCGTCCTGCACACCCACCCCTGGCACACACACACCACCCCCCCCCCCCCTGCCTGCACGCAGCAGCAACCCGCTCCCCCCCCCCCTGGCCTGCACACCCCACCAACCTGCACGCCCACCCCTGGCACACACACACACACCCCTGCCTGCACACAGCAGCAAGGTCACCGGGCAGACACACACAGGTGTACTCATTACTCACTGACACACTTCCCAGGTCACTGCGCAGACACACAGGTGTACTCATTACTCACTAATATACTACCCAGGTCACAGCGCAGACACACAGGTGTACTCATTACTCACTGACACACTTCCCAAGTCACAACGCAGACACACAGGTGTACTCATTACTCCCTAACATACATCCCAGGTCACCGCGCAGACACACAGGTGTACTCATTACTCACTTACATACTTCCCAGGTCACCGCGCAGACACACAGGTGTACTCATTACTCACTGACACACTTCCCAGATCACAGCGCAGACACACAGGTGTACTCTTTACTCACTGACACACTTCCCAGGTCACAGCGCAGACACACAGGTGTACTCATTACTCACTCACTGACTCACTTCCCAGGTCACAGCGCAGACACACAGGTGTAATTACTCACGGACACTTCCCAGGTAACAGCACAGACACAGGTGTACTCATTACTTACTAACATACTTTCCAGGTCACAGCGCAGACACACAGGTGTACTCATTACTCACTGACACACTTCCCAGATCACCTCGCAGACACACAGGTGTACTCATTACTCACTGACACACTTCCCTCAACACTGCGCAGACACAGGTGTACTCATTACTCACTGACACACTTCCCTCATCACTGCGCAGACACACAGGTGTACTCATTACTCACTGACACTTCCCAGGTCACCACGCAGACACACAGGTGTACTCATTACTCACTGACACACTTCCCAGATCACCTCGCAGACACACAGGTGTACTCATTACTCACTGACACACTTCCCTCATCACTGCGCAGACACAGGTGTACTCATTAACAATTTCAGCACTTTGGGCTGATAATCGTGCAAAATCGGCCCAAAATCGCAGGTGTGTGACATCTGATCCGTAAATCCCCCACCCTGATAATAATGCACATAGGTCCCACAGATAATATAGCAAATAGCCCCCCCCCCCCCAGATAATACAGCACATGGGTCCTCCCCACCCATATAATAGTACAGCACATAGCCCCCCCCCCCCCCACATATAATACAGCACATGGTCCTCCCCACCCATATAATAGTACAGCACATAGGCCCCCCACTCAGATAATAGTACAGCACATAGGCCCCACCACATATAATACAGCACATGGGTCCTCCCCACACAGATAAAGTACAGCACGTAGCCCCGCACATATAATACAGCACATGGGTCCTCCCCACACAGATAAAGTACAGCACGTAGCCCTGCACATTTAATACAGCACATGGATCGTCCCCACACAGATAAAGTACAGCACATAGCCCCGCACATATAATACAGCACATGGGTTTTACCCACACAGATAAAGTACAGCACATAGCCCCGCACATATAATACAGCACACTGGTCCACCCCACCCATATAATAGTACAGCACATAGGCCCCCCACTCAGATAATAGTACAGCACATAGGCCCCACCACATATAAAACAGCACATAGGTCCTGCCCCCCCCCAAATAATATGGCACATATGTACCCCCACATAGGCCCCCCATACATAGGCCACGCACAGCACTTGGCGAATCTAGGGGGTGGTCCGGGGGTGCACAGGACCACCCATTAGCCCATTTTGTAGCTGAGGGATGGAGCTTTCCAACGAGCCCAGCCCCGTGTCTCTAGCCCCCTGGGAACCGGAGATACGACCAGGCAAAGTTGGAACATTTTCCCTATAGGATAACATGGGACCCGCTAATTCCAACCCCCACCCAGTTCAACGGCTGCCAGTTCCCCCTTCGGCATCACTGAAGCTCGAGGTTGATCTCAGTCAAACCCAAATTGCTGGGCCTTCAATCTGATACCAGGCTGGATCCATATGGGTTAATTGGTTCCAGGGGTATTGAGGTTAAACCGTTTGTTTTCTTTCATTTCTTAAATGTAATTTCATGACTGTTTATGTTCTTTGAGGGCAGATTTCTCTGTAACCAAACAGCCCAGTTCAGGGGTTCCCAATCTTTTTTGATTCAGGGCACCCTAGAGAATCAGAATTTTTTTCACGGCACCCCTAGGTCCAAAAAAAATATTTGGTTTGGGTTTATATGCGATTCTTAGCGGCAGTTATGTGGTAAAGGGCAGGATTTGTTTCTGTTTGTACACATTCTATCATTGGCAGCCACCAGCACTGGTTTTGCTCATAAATAATTAACCATTAATAATTTGAGTTGGTCCTGCACCACCAAGCTGCGGCACCCCTGCATGTGTCCTGAGGCACCCCAGGGAGCCACGGCACACAGTTTGGGAACCACTGGCCCAGTTTCATGGGACCAAAATCATTCAAAGCCAACTCAAAAGTTCTTCAATATGATACTGGTCTCATGTAAATGGGTTAGTTGGTTCTGAAGATATAGCTGGTTGGTTAAAGGGGGGTAAAGAGAGGGAAGTGGTTGTCTCTCCCCCTCACACCAGAAAATGCAGGGACTAGGCTGGAGTATAAGGTGTCAGCCTGGGAATGTCCCTGCATGATCCTGGGACCATATTCCCGGGTAAATCCCTGAATTTTCTGTTGTGAAAGGGGTATTATTTCAAACAGCCGTGACCTGCAGTGCTCTGAATACAGCCGGGCAGCCCCCTGCTCTCTGCCCAGCTGTCAATGACTGTCACCCCTGCAGCTTCCACTCCAATTCTTCTTCCCGCTTTCACCTCGGCCCCCCCCCCCTTTAATCATGTGGTGCCGGCGCCCGGCGTGCTCCCTCGACATCACGCACAACAACAGCGCGCACAATATTTCAAATGTCCACTCGGATAGAGGGGACACCAGGAGGGGAGTGTGAGTGTGCTCTGCGATGCGCTCTGCTCCTCTCCCCATAGAAGCAGCTGCACCGCTCTCCATCTCTCCCTGCAGCAGCAGCGAAGGCTCATATAAAAATTTACAGTAAGTGGCACTTTTGGGGGCATTGCTTAAGGGACGCTACAAGTAGCGGTATGTGGGGGCATTATGCATAATGTGTGGCTTAATGTGTAAGGGGCATTATGTTGTGCAGCATCATGTGTAAGCGGCATTATGTGTGCTGCATCATGTGTAAGGGACATTATGTGTGCAGCATCATGTGTAATGGGTACTATGGTGCGCGGCATCATGTGTAATGGGTACTATGGTGTGCGGCATCATGTGTAATGGGTACTATGGTGTGCGGCATCATGTGTAATGGGTACTATGGTGCCATCAAGCAAGAACCCCCTAGCAATGAGCACGTAGGTAAGTAGCACTTATGTGGCAAATATGTAATGGGCATAACGGTTTGTTATATAGTTTGTTATTGGTATCATGATGTGTGGCACAATGTGTAATGGGCATTATGGTGTGTGGCCTTATGTGTAAGTGGCATTACGGCGTGTGGCTTTATGTGTAATGGGTAATAGTTTGCTAAAATGTGTTATGGGCATTACTGTGTATGGTCTAAAGTGTAACACCACACCCCTTTTTGTGATGCCACGCCTCCTTCCCATGAGGCCACGCCCCTTTTTGCAGCGCGGCTGCGCCGCGCTAAGGTCCCCCTACTGTTATGTCTAGATTTGGGACCACCCATTACCATAATTCTAGATTCGCCTATGTCCTCCGCATATAATACATTACATAGGTCCCCCCGGCGGGGTACTGGATGCGGCTGGAATAGCTGACATGCTGCTCTGAGTTAAGCAGTGTGTCAGCTCTTCCAGCTACATCCAGTCCCCTGCCGAACAGACAGCCCGCTCACCCCTTCTGCTAAGAGTGTCAGAGTGGTCAGTAGCATCCCGTCCTGTCCCATCCCCCAGCTCTCAGCAGCACTGGGGCAGAGATGGGAATGCCCCAGTGCAGCTACTCACCCTTTGAAGTATGCCTTGACTCGGACCTTGTGGGAGTGATCTACCAGCTGGGACATGGTGCTGTCCCTTTGTGTCAGCATGTCCTCCACTGGAGACGCTCACTGTGCCCGGTGCGGTGGCGGCAGCAGATCGTGGTGCCCGCGCGCTTCCTCCCAGTCCTCCTCCCTCCTTCCTGCTAGTCCCGACTCCCGAATCCCTGCGGCAACAGCAGCCCAGGCCGCACACACATCCGGGGAAGGCACTTCCTTGGCCACACTCTGCCTCACTGCCGGGGCCGCTTGGTGTATGGCTGTAACCCACGCACTCACCGGGGACCAATTGGAGTGAGCACAGCGTGTCCCCGGGGACCAATTGGAGTGAGCACAGCGCGTCCCCGGGGACCAATTGGAGTGAAATACGCACTATAGTAGCGCGTTTTTTTGCAATCCCTTCAGCGATGCCGAGCAGCCACGCCCACCTGCAAAAGAGGGCGTGGCTATGAATCGGTAGGGCCCACCGGAGATTTCCCCGGCTCACCGCCGGGCCAGTCCGAGCCTGCTCATTACTCACTGACACACTTCCCACGTCACCGCACAGACACACAGGTGTACTCATTACTCACTGTCACTTCCCAGGTCACTGCGCAGACACACAGGTGTACTCATTACTCACTGACACACTTCCCAGGTCAACACGCAGACACACCACCAAAATCCCTAACCCAACACACCCCTTCCCGCCAACAACCCCCCCCACCCAAAATTAAACACATTCATCCACAAATAACAAACATAATTCACATTAAAATATATTTATAATTTTCATGGGGCGTAGCCCCTTACGACGTTGTGAAGAGCGCCCGTAGAAAATATTATGGGAATTTTTTTTTTTATAATAATGGGCAGGTGTCAGCTACTTCAAACCCTAGTGACTAATGGGATAAGTGTTAATAACTATATAATATGTGATGTATAAATGGGAGATTATATTAGGTATCTAGCACCTTAAAGATTATACGTGAATAGGACTCTGTTTGTGTGAAAAAACTAGATGATAGATGGGGTGAACGTGGGAGTTAATTAATGGCCAATATTTGATCTAAATATAAGTCTAAAATAGATGTTTAATAGGTCCTCGCTCTGAAAGCTTAATAATTATCACATTTACACCGAGATCTTACAAATTTATATCATCAGATTATATAGATACAGTAGGAGCACATCTCATCTATCTTGCTTAGGCCATGGCTCAGGATGGCTATCCTTTTGTTTCCACATGCAATACAATACATAGAACAATAGCAGAGTAATCCAATTACTCATTTAATCCTATTATAGAGATAGATGGCAGTGGCTCCCACTGTACATCAGAAATTAATATTCCTAAAGCAAAATGTGATGGAAGAATAGTTTCTTAAAGAATACACATGAAGCAAGTCTAATTAGGAAGAAACCCAGCGTGTGGAAGAATGGGAATCCCTGTGGGGAAGCTGAGGAACAAGAGGGACAGCTTAGGGAGAATAGTCCAATGGATCTAAAGGAAGGCCACTACATCTACCCCTTCATGTGTATTCTGTATGTAGCTTATTTAACGATGCAATAAGCAGGGGTAAGGCCATTGGCCACCTAGGGACATCCTTGCTTATGCATCACGTGAAGTTCATTCATAAGTCACTGTTTACTTCAGAAATTGTGCCTAGTACCGTAAACTGTACAGGTACACCTAAATCCCTTGGTCCTGTTGTATCCAAGCTCCTAAAAACCACACTAGCAAGTCACTCCTCGTCTATTTCCTCCTCGATCCGGATTGGAGGTAGTCCTGCAGGCCACGTCACCTGCAGGACTGACTTTTCTTTCCAGAATTCCTCCAGAGGATCCTGCAGCGTTACGCAGTTTTTCTGTCGGATTTAATTGACCACAGCAAGTGTAAAGCACTGCAAAACAACAGAGAATGTGGGTCAGAGACTGTAGGCACAGGCTTTCATGACAACCCTGAAAGCCTTTCAGAATGAGTAGTGGCTGGCACATTCCTGGATGTCGCACGGTACTTTTCAGTGTATACTGGACCCTTTTGCTCCAGCACTGCCCATGCAGATGACCAATTTTCAAGAGCCCAAGAAGGAGACTAGCAATTACTCTCTGGTGGTAGGCTACCCCTGGGAAGGACCACACAATCTCCTGCTTATTTGAAGTTGGCACTATCACTGTTTGCAAGACTGTGTGCCACGTCATGCAGGTAATACTGGATAACCTGTACCACCACTTAATTTTCTTACCTGAAGGAGAACGCCTAGGTGACACAATACATGGCTTCCAGAGGCCAAAATATCCCCAGTGCCATCGATGGAACTCACATCCCTATAATCTTCCCTTAATAAGGAAATTAATTAATTAATTAATTAAGAGAGCGCACTGTGTCGATCACCGAATAGTTTTAATAAAAATCAATTAATAATTACAATTAATACAACGATTCACACACAATTAATAATTACACTTATAACGGTCAAATTGTAGCTCATATAATTGGTTTTAAGTAAACCTCTGAACAGCTAATATTAAGAGTCCATGATTGTACTTGGTATCAGAGAATTAATAGGATGATGGATGTAAAATCCTTAGGCTCTTACCCACTCGGCTGGTAGATGTTCAAACCAATTACCTTGTGGGGAGCTGCTGGTTAAACGGAGATGGACTAGATCAGTGGTCGCCAACCCGTCGCTCGCGAGCTACCAGTAGCTCGCATGAGCAAAACGGGTGGCTCGACCACTATTGCCCGCCTGCATCTTCCAGAAATAGCCCTGCAGAGATCCAGCAGCCCATGCCCTCCCTCCGCTGCCGCCAATGCTGATCCATCATTCAGTCCGTCATACCGCATCATGATCTGTCCTATGTCGGGTAGCGCTGGCGGGCAGGGAGTCCCTGCGGCGTATGTTAAGTCAGTGGCGGGGTCCCTGCAGCGGATGGGAAGTAGTAACTTCCCATCCGCTGCAGGGACCCCGCTGCTGACTTAACATACGACGCAGGGACCCCCGGCCCGCCGCCAGCGCTACCCGACATAGGACAGATCATGATGCGGTATGACGGACTGAACGGTGGAGCAGAATTGGCGGCAGCGGAGGGAGGGCATGGGCTGCTGGATCTCTGCAGGGCTATTTCTGGAAGATGCAGGCGGGCAATAGTGGTCGAGAAGCAATGCCCTGGAAGCTCCCTCCGAGGAGAAATACAGTACGCATTGATTGAGAGCAGGGCGCGGGTTTGGTTGGTGGTAAGTGATGTCCTCTGTGAAATCTAATCACAGATCTCATTCTGTGTCAGCATCGCACAGAACCCTGCAGCGTCCATTGTTCTATTAATATGTAATATGAGAGTGGTGCCAGCTTCCCAGGGGCAGGGGAAATGATGCCCCTGTCTGAGGGGGGTGGGGTCCCTGGTGCCCACAGACCTTAATCCGGCCCTACAGAGGTGTGTGGGGGAAGATGCAGGCAGTGACCCCTTGGCAATGAGCAAGAACCCCTGGCAATGGACATTAACCCCCCTTGGCAACGAGCAATAACACCAGTGTGTCGGGCTTTGCGGTGTGGCATAATGCCCTCCTCTCAACACACACAATTTTTGTGTGACATCCCATCTTTTGGGGGACTGTCCTGCAGGGATTAGACACTGTGCAATGGTCTAATCAGGCTGGCAGTGGAGCTGGGGGCAATTCACACAGCACTGGCCTTGCCCTCACAGCAACAAAACAGTGCCCAGAAAATTTCGGCCTGCGGCTCACGCATATATCTTCCTATATCCACTGCCAAAGTTGGAAGGTATGCATTAGGTGTGAGGGGCACTGCAATGTGTGGCATAATGTGTCGGGCTTTACAGTGTGCAGCATATTGCACAGGGGCAGTACGGTGTGCGACATAGTATCAGGGGAATTGGTAAAATTTTAGTAGCTCTCCGGGAGGTTTTTTTTGTCTTTTTCTGTCGCGAGTAGCTCTCGCTCAAATAAGGTTGGAGACCACTGGACTAGATGAATAGATGATAATGCAGTATGATGAATAATAGTTGAGATGTATAAGGAATGGAAATTGTAGGTGTTTCCTTGTCAGACAGAAGGCTGCTAGAGAATAACCAACCTACAATTTCCAGTCCCTATATGTCTTTTCTATATACCTATACGCCTTTTAAATCTATACGCCTTATGCCTTATAATCTATACGCTATATGCCTTATATATCTATACACCTTTTCTATAAAGGTATAAATATAATAAATATTAAAGATTATGGGCCAGATTCTCTAAGCTTCAAAAGTGATAAAATGGAGAGTGATAAACAGCCAGCCAATCAGCTCATTTTTCAAACACAGTCTGTGACATGCCAGGTAGGAGATGATTGGCTGGCTGTTTATTACTCTCCATTTTATCAATTTTGAAGCTTAGAGAATCTGGCCCAATAAGTGAAGATACATGTTGGGATTCATGTAATTGGATGTTGCACACATTGGCAACTCATTTTTTAATTTTTCCTTCCTCCTCTTTTTCTATTGTAGGTATATTTGATTTATAACATATATAATGTGTTTCATAACTGGTGCATAAGAAGTGTTTTTTTTTCTATTATTGATAATAATGTATTTGATTTTCCTTTGTTTTCTTGTTGAGGGAAACACGTTGAGCTATAATATCCTGAAAAGAACCACAATACCCTACATATACTACCACTGAGGGCTATCATATGGTCTATGGACAATACATGATCATCATCTTCATATAAAAAGTTTCCTTAAAATCATATCCGGAAGGCAATCCGAGGCAGCCCAAGACTTCCATAAGTCGTCCAGGTTTACCAACGCCCCTCCAGAGGAACCTAATTTCCATCTTGGCCACCTGGTGTCCATCTGCTGCTAAAGTGGAGACAACACAGTCCAAACCTTCATGCCTGTATGATAGTATGCTTCATACAACTACTCTTTTGATCATTGTTTGCTTACAAATTTATTGCAACATTGCATCATATATCTATTGATATTTATTTTTAATACTTTTTTATATGGAATTCCTTAACTTATTTTAGTATAATATTACCAATAAATTATTTGTAAAAGATACCGTTCCTATTTAGTGTTTTCTCTATAGCCAGTGCTGGTACAATCTTGTTTTGTTTGGTTCCACTAGGTGTCACACTAGCACCACATTTCATACACATTATCTATACAGTAGAGTTACATTTTTTGTGCTTGTATTTTTGTAATTGATAGATTGTATAAAAACAATGGCATCCTCGTAAATGTGTTATACTGTATATATTGGATTTTTGTTTTTATCACATTACTGTGTATTACGTTTTGCCAGCACTTCATTCATTTTGTATTCCGATGCAGGGACCACGTGACCGCCAGTGTGGGCGTTTGGCGACGCGCACTTGTGTCTTTAGGCATTTAGCTCAATTGATATAAAGGTTGACATGGGTTTTTTACTGTTTTTTTTAACCCGAATGTCGATATAGTCGGCATGGACACAGGATTAAGTGCACCGCGTCCCCTCGCATGGCTCGCTGTGCTCACCATGCTTCGGGCACGGTGGCTCGCTGCACTCGGCACACTATTTTATTCTCCCACCACGCCCTAGTGGATGGTAGTGCATGAAATACCGCCTGTCAGCACATGTCGTGTCAACATGGACACCGAAACGTACCACCGCGTCCCCTTGCATGGCTAGCTGCGCTCGGCACACTATTTTATTCTTCCACCATCCCTTAGTGGATGGTAGGGCATGAAATACCGCCTGTCATCACATGTCGGCTCAAAAAACAGTGGAAAACCCCATGTCGACCTAATGCTTGTGACGAGCTAATGACCTGTTGACCTTGTCCCCATGTGCCCCCACTGTGTAGCCTGCTCCCCATGTGCCCCCACTGTGCAGCCTGCTCCCCATGTGCCCCCACTGTGCAGCCTGCTCCCCATGTGCTCCCCCCTGCAGCCTGTTCCCCATGTCCCCCCACTGTGCAGCCTGCTCCCCATGTGCTTCCCCCTGGGCAGCCTGCTCATGTAATTAAAAGCGCTGCCATTGGAAGAAGCCAGCAGTAGAACGGCAGATCAGCTAGTAAACTGACTTCCTGGCTCAAACTGATGGGCACATGGTGTGGTCACATGGTATGTGTATGTGACATCACATTGGTACGAGTAAAGAGAAGGAACTAGACACTACCGTGGCCTTATACAAGTGGTTGGCGGGTAAATGGCTCCTATATATTGCTAACTTGTATATGTGTATATATTTCTTTGTGCATTGTATCCTGAAGATGGGGCCACCGAGCCCTGAAAATGTTGACGTAGCACATGGATTAAATAGTCCTATTTGTCTTCACCAGGGCCGGACTGGGACCAGAAATCGGCCCTGGCATTTTGAGCACACAGGCTAACCTGCGGTAGGCGGGACCCTTGCGCGGCAAAAAGGGGGCATGACCTCATGGAAAGGAGGCGTGGCATCACAAAAAGGAGGCATTACACTGGCCATTACACATTATGGAACACACCATACTGCCCATTACATATTATGACACACACCGTAATGCCCATTACACAGTATGGCACACACAGTGATGCACATTACAGACACAATCGATTAAGCCCATTACACATTATGGTACACACCGTAATGCCAGAAAAAGAGCAGGACACTTACTTGCAGAGGTGTAACTAGAGCTTTGTGGGCCCCAAAGCAAAATCTTGAAAGGGCCCCCTCCATTAAAAAAACACTTCGGCCTCCACAGTACAAGTTTACATCTGCTTGAGGGGACAGAAAAATGCAGGGCAATTGGGAGATCGATCGATTTGATTATAGGTGGCAGAGATGGGGTAGATAAATGCTATGTGGTAGCGAGGTAACACTGAGATGCTGGGCGCTAGGAAGGGGATAGAGAGAAGCAGGGTGTTAGGTAGGGTATAGAGAGATGTAGGGCATTAGGGAGGGGATAGAGAGACGCATGGCGGTGGGGACGGGAGAGAGACACAGGGTGGTAGAGTAGAGAGGTGACAGTGAGGCGGTAGGGAGGGCAAAGAGAGATGCAGGGTGGGAAGGAGGGGAAAGAGAGACGCTAGGTAATATGGAGGGTATAGAAAGACGCTAGAAGGTTGAGAGAGAGACGCCAATAGCAATAATCACCAAATACATTAATAATAAATTATTTAAAATTATACATACAAGCAAGCTAAATAGCCATAAACCAAAAAAAAACTTCCTCACCTCAGAGTGCCTGCAGCTGCTCCTTCTAGGCCTGGCTGCTCCTTCTGGGACTCTCGTCCTGCTGGCTGATCAGGTTGGCGTTGGGCGGGAGCCTGGAATCCCCCACAATGCTCTCCCACTCGAATGGTGCAGGTGGTAGCTTGCTGGGCCCACGGGTCCCCCCAGCCACTGCTGTGTCATGACGTCATATGCAAATGATGTGACGCACAGCGGCACTGAGCACAGGAGGCAGTGGGCTCGCCTCAGCTCAGTGCTGCACTGCTGCTGCTGAAACTTATTTCAAACTGCCTGCACAAAATCGGCCCACAAGGCCATCGGCCCTTCTGGCATTTGCCAGAAGGGCCAGGTGGCCAGTCCGGCCCTGGTCTTCACCTGGATTCAAGTCTCCGAGTGCCGTTTTATTCCTATTGCTGTATCAAGGAGGAGTTATTTTCTACATTTAAGTCCTGAATCACGGGTCTCCTCTGCAAATAAATAATATATATATATGGCATGGCTTCTATGGTCCGACGTTGGAGACGTCCTTCTTCCACCTGTGATCCAGCCGGCGTTCCCCTCTGGTCCTGTGCGAGTAGTGCGGTGTCTTGGTCTGAGGTCTCTGCGGCTGAAGCTGAGCAGCGGTGATCCCCCACAGGAGTATCCGGGCTGTGATGGTGCGATGATCTGGTTGGCAAGCATTATACTTTTAACCCCTGTGTACGTGAGCTTTATTTGATCAGTAAAATTCTGTTACTTTGTGCTCATTGGTGCGTCTTTTCTACTCTTTTTGCAATATATATATATATATATATATATATATATATATATATATATATAAGAAAACTTAAGGAATCCGCACACTTAAAGGGTTATTTTGAGGGTGCCCGTCAGCAAGAAATCATAGAAAACGGTATATCAGAAGATATAAAGAAGCAGCACTCCTTCTTTGGTTTTAAAGTCCAAACAAACAATTTATTCCATGGGCAACTGAGCATCAGATTTTTGCAGCTTATCAGTCGGCATTAGCATGCCTTTACCAGTAGTGGGGGTCACAAACATAATCACCCATCCTAGTAGTGTAGGGAGAACACAGTCACAGTCGACGGATCCGTTTCGGCTCAATAGAGCCTTTCTCACAGACTGACCCAATAATACTGATACTCGTGCAGTGTTAAATAGCCATCACCATAAACTTCAATCAAATCACAACAGCTGCTGTGCATCACAGTCCAGCCAATCATGGCATGTAGCCCAATCACGCCCATGCCCGGAACTCCATATATGGAGTTTAAACAATCATGCACCTATCCCACTCACGTGGGTCTCACCTGCCACTACAGGACCCCGGGCTCACTCATCCAGCTGCGGCGGTATTAGCTCAGGTGCTGGAGACGGAGGTGGAACGCAGCGCTTCGCGCCGCGCTACCCGCGTCATCGCTATGCACCAGGTCCAATCAGGGAAGCCGGCGTGTCGCATCATCACCTGACGCGATCCCGGCCACTCCCCTGGACCAGCTCTGGAGCGCATCGCCATGTTGGAGAGGGCAGAGTACTCTGCGTGCAAGGTGTCCAGGGATGCGGACGCCATCTTGTGGAGGTCACTGAAAGACCTTAAGTAATCACATCTGAGGCAATATCAACACCAATTTAAGGCATTTAGCGGCGGGGGCAAATAACCAGATAGGCTTGCTGTTATAGCACATCAGTTGAGTGAATATAGCATGACAGATGACAACATATAATATATACAATATTTACAATGGGGAAGGTTTCATAAGGATATCTCTTAGTCCTAACTCAGGTTTCATAAAGGTATCACTTGATCCTTAACAGGTGACACATGGCCCGATAAGATCGGACAATATCTGAGCGGGGGATAACATGCATGTCATGGAGTCACAGATAAGCGGAAATAGGGTATTCTTCATTGAGTCCAGATGGTGATAAGGTATCCAGTTTCCGAATCCACTGGCATTCCCTCTGTAGCAACATTTTATGTCTATCACCTCCTCTTCTGAGAGGAGGTATATGGTCAACCAGCATGTACTTGAAGTCCCTTATCGAATGTCCGGCCTCTATAAAGTGCCTTGCTACCGGCGGTGTATTAATATCAACCCCATTTAGGGCCTTCTTGATCGACGATCTGTGCATCGCTATTCTCTCCTTCGCCATTCTGATGGTTTTACCCACGTACAATTTGCTACACGAACAAAGGGTGACGTAGATGACGAATTTGGATTCACAATTCAGGCGATGATAGATCGGGAATGTCCGTCCGGAGATTGGATGGGTGAAATGTGTGCCCGTGACTAGGAAGCTGCAGTTGGCACATTTTGTGCATTTGTAGGTACCATTCCTAGAAGTCAGCCAACCACTAGATGTCTTAACGGGGCTGATGTCAGAGTAGGAGACCCTCTGTTTCAGATTGCTACTCCTTTTGTAACTGAACAGTGGAACACTGGCACAATCCGGGCCCAGCACTGGGTCAGTGCTCATGATGTGCCAGTGTCTCTGTACAGACGATTTAAGGAGTCCCGAATTAGTGGAGTAGGTGGTAGGAAATACTATTCTATCAAGACTAGAGTCTTTATTCGATGGTTTCAGTAGGTCTTCGCGTTTTATAGCTTTACATTTCTGTACTGCTTCATGGACCTCTCTTCTATCGTATCCTCGATCAAGAAATTTCAGTGCCATAATCTGCAGTTCGTCATTAAGATCATCCGGATTAGATGTAATTCTCGCAACCCTGATGAGCTGCGAGAAGGGCAACCCTCTCTTAAGTGGCTGTGGATGGAAACTGTCATATGCCAAGAGTGTATTCTTGTCAGTTTGTTTCTTGTATACTTTGGTATCGTATCCATTATTGTTGACAGTTATTGTTACATCCAGAAAGTTAAGGGAGGTTGGATCGCTTGTACAAGTGAACCTGATCAGGCCAGGTAGGCCATTGAGGTAGAGGACAAAGTCATCAAGTTGCTTCTGTGTGCCAGTCCAGACCATAAAGAGGTCGTCAATGTACCTCATGTAGATTGCCACATATTTAGAATATTGTACATTGGACATAATATGAACTTTTTCGTACTGGTACATGAACAGGTTGGCATAGGATGGGGCCATGTTGGACCCCATCGCTGTGCCAACCCGCTGCAGGAAGAACGCATTGTTAAATAAAAAGTAGTTCTTATGCAAAATTATGTCGATAAGAAGAAGCAAATAATCAACAGGTGGGCCTGTATAGTTTGTGTTCCCCACCAGAGTCTTACGGACTGCCTCTATACCTTCCCTGTTGGAGATGTTGGTATAGAGGCTACTGACGTCCAGAGTAGCCAGTATGCTGCCAGGTGGGGGTCCCCCGAATCCCTGGAGTTTGACTAAGAAGTCAGTAGTATCCCGTATGTAGTAAGGGGTGCATTTAACTACCGGTTGTAGGTGGTAGTCGACGTATTGGGACAGGGGTTGACTCAATGAACCCCTGGCAGAGATGATAGGTCTGCCAGGGGGAGCCACCATGCTCTTGTGTATTTTCGGTAGGATGTAGATTAGGGGCACCCTGGGGAACTCCTGTTTAAGAAAGAGTGAGGTTTGGGTATCAACCCAGCCATTGGTGTGTCCCAGATCTATTACTGAGTCTATTTCCCTCTTGTAATTGGAGGTAGGGTCAAACGTCAGTTTCTTGTAACAGTTTGAGTCATTGAGCTGTCTCATAATCTCAGTCACGTAGTCTGTATGATTCAAGATTACAATACCCCCGCCCTTATCAGCGGGGCGGATTATTATTTTCTTGTTGTCATGCAAGGAGCGTATTGCTGTTGATTCCGCTCTAGTTAGATTGGACCTAATTTTGACTTTTTCAGAGGCATTATGTAGGTCATTTTTGACCAGCCTAAAGAAAGTGGCAATTGACGGGTTGACTGTGGGTGGGTCAAATGTACTCCTCGGTTTAAAGGGGCTTACCGTCCTATCAGTCGTGGGACCCCGTCTTTTATGAAAGTCCATTAGGTTCAATTTACGCTGGAATTTGTACAGTTCTACTTCTAGATCAATGGGCTTTTGTTTGTACGTTTGTATAAAAGTGAGTCCTTTCGACAGGACCGTCATTTCCTCTCTGGTGGGTGTATAATCAGAGAGGTTGTACACTACTTGTTCCTTGGGCCTGACTTGGAGGTCGCCCCTCTTCCCCTTGTGTCGCTGTCCCCCTCTTCTTGTCCTTTTGGGGTATTCCGATTTCGGCTGCGCGTATGTACGCGCTCCCGAAAAAACGGCGGTCTCCTAGGTCGGGAGGATTGGTCAGAGTCACTCTGGGAAGTGTGGGAATCTACGTCTGTATATTTTCTGTCGTAACGTCTTCTAGGGCCCTCGTTTGTTTTCCAGGGGCGTCGGGTATTTTGCTTGTTAAGCCAGGGATAGACACGTAGGTCTTTATAATCCTCCTTGACTTTTTTATATTTTGATTTTTTAAACGTTAGTAATTCTGAACGGTATGCGTCAAGTCCTTCTGTCAATTTAGTTATCCAAGATCCCCCCTCATCTGCAGTCATAACATCCAGGCCACCTCGCTCACACTCAGCAATGTCAATTTTTAGGGTGTCTATCTCACTATTGACTTGTTGTATTACTAGTATCATGAGATCCAGACTACACTGATTAAGAATCATACACCATTGCTTGCAGAATTCCGTGTTTCCACGGCCAATGGTGGGTTGATTTTTAATTCGAAATCCCCTTGGTAGGAGTTTGTCTTTATAGTACTGAGTCAGTGTTAGACCATGGAGCTCAAGTTCAATACGTCTTTTATTAAGTTTCAATAGGTCAGAGTAGATTTCACTTGGGCTGTCCACGTCAAAGGCCAATTTGTCAGAGTCAGGGAAAAGGATTTTGGATATGTCCTTTTCTAAAAACCTTTTAGTACCCGTTAAATCCCCAATATCAGATTCCATAATCAACAGGTCACAAAATAGATTGAGGAGATAGTTGATCAGGAGTAAATGAGATGGTTTACACTGATATATACAAAACAGTAAACAAGACAAATATATACAATATATATACAAGAAATCCGTGTGAAGTCACACACACGGTGTGAACGCAGGTGCAGATTCAAATCCACAGGGGTTGAATGCAAGAAAACTTAAGGAATCCGCACACTTAAAGGGTTATTTTGAGGGTGCCCGTCAGCAAGAAATCATAGAAAACGGTATATCAGAAGATATAAAGAAGCAGCACTCCTTCTTTGGTTTTAAAGTCCAAACAAACAATTTATTCCATGGGCAACTGAGCATCAGATTTTTGCAGCTTATCAGTCGGCATTAGCATGCCTTTACCAGTAGTGGGGGTCACAAACATAATCACCCATCCTAGTAGTGTAGGGAGAACACAGTCACAGTCGACGGATCCGTTTCGGCTCAATAGAGCCTTTCTCACAGACTGACCCAATAATACTGATACTCGTGCAGTGTTAAATAGCCATCACCATAAACTTCAATCAAATCACAACAGCTGCTGTGCATCACAGTCCAGCCAATCATGGCATGTAGCCCAATCACGCCCATGCCCGGAACTCCATATATGGAGTTTAAACAATCATGCACCTATCCCACTCACGTGGGTCTCACCTGCCACTACAGGACCCCGGGCTCACTCATCCAGCTGCGGCGGTATTAGCTCAGGTGCTGGAGACGGAGGTGGAACGCAGCGCTTCGCGCCGCGCTACCCGCGTCATCGCTATGCACCAGGTCCAATCAGGGAAGCCGGCGTGTCGCATCATCACCTGACGCGATCCCGGCCACTCCCCTGGACCAGCTCTGGAGCGCATCGCCATGTTGGAGAGGGCAGAGTACTCTGCGTGCAAGGTGTCCAGGGATGCGGACGCCATCTTGTGGAGGTCACTGAAAGACCTTAAGTAATCACATCTGAGGCAATATCAACACCAATTTAAGGCATTTAGCGGCGGGGGCAAATAACCAGATAGGCTTGCTGTTATAGCACATCAGTTGAGTGAATATAGCATGACAGATGACAACATATAATATATACAATATTTACAATGGGGAAGGTTTCATAAGGATATCTCTTAGTCCTAACTCAGGTTTCATAAAGGTATCACTTGATCCTTAACAGGTGACACATGGCCCGATAAGATCGGACAATATCTGAGCGGGGGATAACATGCATGTCATGGAGTCACAGATAAGCGGAAATAGGGTATTCTTCATTGAGTCCAGATGGTGATAAGGTATCCAGTTTCCGAATCCACTGGCATTCCCTCTGTAGCAACATTTTATGTCTATCACCTCCTCTTCTGAGAGGAGGTATATGGTCAACCAGCATGTACTTGAAGTCCCTTATCGAATGTCCGGCCTCTATAAAGTGCCTTGCTACCGGCGGTGTATTAATATCAACCCCATTTAGGGCCTTCTTGATCGACGATCTGTGCATCGCTATTCTCTCCTTCGCCATTCTGATGGTTTTACCCACGTACAATTTGCTACACGAACAAAGGGTGACGTAGATGACGAATTTGGATTCACAATTCAGGCGATGATAGATCGGGAATGTCCGTCCGGAGATTGGATGGGTGAAATGTGTGCCCGTGACTAGGAAGCTGCAGTTGGCACATTTTGTGCATTTGTAGGTACCATTCCTAGAAGTCAGCCAACCACTAGATGTCTTAACGGGGCTGATGTCAGAGTAGGAGACCCTCTGTTTCAGATTGCTACTCCTTTTGTAACTGAACAGTGGAACACTGGCACAATCCGGGCCCAGCACTGGGTCAGTGCTCATGATGTGCCAGTGTCTCTGTACAGACGATTTAAGGAGTCCCGAATTAGTGGAGTAGGTGGTAGGAAATACTATTCTATCAAGACTAGAGTCTTTATTCGATGGTTTCAGTAGGTCTTCGCGTTTTATAGCTTTACATTTCTGTACTGCTTCATGGACCTCTCTTCTATCGTATCCTCGATCAAGAAATTTCAGTGCCATAATCTGCAGTTCGTCATTAAGATCATCCGGATTAGATGTAATTCTCGCAACCCTGATGAGCTGCGAGAAGGGCAACCCTCTCTTAAGTGGCTGTGGATGGAAACTGTCATATGCCAAGAGTGTATTCTTGTCAGTTTGTTTCTTGTATACTTTGGTATCGTATCCATTATTGTTGACAGTTATTGTTACATCCAGAAAGTTAAGGGAGGTTGGATCGCTTGTACAAGTGAACCTGATCAGGCCAGGTAGGCCATTGAGGTAGAGGACAAAGTCATCAAGTTGCTTCTGTGTGCCAGTCCAGACCATAAAGAGGTCGTCAATGTACCTCATGTAGATTGCCACATATTTAGAATATTGTACATTGGACATAATATGAACTTTTTCGTACTGGTACATGAACAGGTTGGCATAGGATGGGACCATGTTGGACCCCATCGCTGTGCCAACCCGCTGCAGGAAGAACGCATTGTTAAATAAAAAGTAGTTCTTATGCAAAATTATGTCGATTATTATGTCAACATTATTATGTCAACAATAATGGATACGATACCAAAGTATACAAGAAACAAACTGACAAGAATACACTCTTGGCATATGACAGTTTCCATCCACAGCCACTTAAGAGAGGGTTGCCCTTCTCGCAGCTCATCAGGGTTGCGAGAATTACATCTAATCCGGATGATCTTAATGACGAACTGCAGATTATGGCACTGAAATTTCTTGATCGAGGATACGATAGAAGAGAGGTCCATGAAGCAGTACAGAAATGTAAAGCTATAAAACGCGAAGACCTACTGAAACCATCGAATAAAGACTCTAGTCTTGATAGAATAGTATTTCCTACCACCTACTCCACTAATTCGGGACTCCTTAAATCGTCTGTACAGAGACACTGGCACATCATGAGCACTGACCCAGTGCTGGGCCCGGATTGTGCCAGTGTTCCACTGTTCAGTTACAAAAGGAGTAGCAATCTGAAACAGAGGGTCTCCTACTCTGACATCAGCCCCGTTAAGACATCTAGTGGTTGGCTGACTTCTAGGAATGGTACCTACAAATGCACAAAATGTGCCAACTGCAGCTTCCTAGTCACGGGCACACATTTCACCCATCCAATCTCCGGACGGACATTCCCGATCTATCATCGCCTGAATTGTGAATCCAAATTCGTCATCTACGTCACCCTTTGTTCGTGTAGCAAATTGTACGTGGGTAAAACCATCAGAATGGCGAAGGAGAGAATAGCGATGCACAGATCGTCGATCAAGAAGGCCCTAAATGGGGTTGATATTAATACACCGCCGGTAGCAAGGCACTTTATAGAGGCCGGACATTCGATAAGGGACTTCAAGTACATGCTGGTTGACCATATACCTCCTCTCAGAAGAGGAGGTGATAGACATAAAATGTTGCTACAGAGGGAATGCCAGTGGATTCGGAAACTGGATACCTTATCACCATCTGGACTCAATGAAGAATACCCTATTTCCGCTTATCTGTGACTCCATGACATGCATGTTATCCCCCGCTCAGATATTGTCCGATCTTATCGGGCCATGTGTCACCTGTTAAGGATCAAGTGATACCTTTATGAAACCTGAGTTAGGACTAAGAGATATCCTTATGAAACCTTCCCCATTGTAAATATTGTATATATTATATGTTGTCATCTGTCATGCTATATTCACTCAACTGATGTGCTATAACAGCAAGCCTATCTGGTTATTTGCCCCCGCCGCTAAATGCCTTAAATTGGTGTTGATATTGCCTCAGATGTGATTACTTAAGGTCTTTCAGTGACCTCCACAAGATGGCGTCCGCATCCCTGGACACCTTGCACGCAGAGTACTCTGCCCTCTCCAACATGGCGATGCGCTCCAGAGCTGGTCCAGGGGAGTGGCCGGGATCGCGTCAGGTGATGATGCGACACGCCGGCTTCCCTGATTGGACCTGGTGCATAGCGATGACGCGGGTAGCGCGGCGCGAAGCGCTGCGTTCCACCTCCGTCTCCAGCACCTGAGCTAATACCGCCGCAGCTGGATGAGTGAGCCCGGGGTCCTGTAGTGGCAGGTGAGACCCACGTGAGTGGGATAGGTGCATGATTGTTTAAACTCCATATATGGAGTTCCGGGCATGGGCGTGATTGGGCTACATGCCATGATTGGCTGGACTGTGATGCACAGCAGCTGTTGTGATTTGATTGAAGTTTATGGTGATGGCTATTTAACACTGCACGAGTATCAGTATTATTGGGTCAGTCTGTGAGAAAGGCTCTATTGAGCCGAAACGGATCCGTCGACTGTGACTGTGTTCTCCCTACACTACTAGGATGGGTGATTATGTTTGTGACCCCCACTACTGGTAAAGGCATGCTAATGCCGACTGATAAGCTGCAAAAATCTGATGCTCAGTTGCCCATGGAATAAATTGTTTGTTTGGACTTTAAAACCAAAGAAGGAGTGCTGCTTCTTTATATCTTCTGATATACCGTTTTCTATGATTTCTTGCTGACGGGCACCCTCAAAATAACCCTTTAAGTGTGCGGATTCCTTAAGTTTTCTTGCATTCAACCCCTGTGGATTTGAATCTGCACCTGCGTTCACACCGTGTGTGTGACTTCACACGGATTTCTTGTATATATATTGTATATATTTGTCTTGTTTACTGTTTTGTATATATCAGTGTAAACCATCTCATTTACTCCTGATCAACTATCTCCTCAATCTATTTTGTGACCTGTTGATTATGGAATCTGATATTGGGGATTTAACGGGTACTAAAAGGTTTTTAGAAAAGGACATATCCAAAATCCTTTTCCCTGACTCTGACAAATTGGCCTTTGACGTGGACAGCCCAAGTGAAATCTACTCTGACCTATTGAAACTTAATAAAAGACGTATTGAACTTGAGCTCCATGGTCTAACACTGACTCAGTACTATAAAGACAAACTCCTACCAAGGGGATTTCGAATTAAAAATCAACCCACCATTGGCCGTGGAAACACGGAATTCTGCAAGCAATGGTGTATGATTCTTAATCAGTGTAGTCTGGATCTCATGATACTAGTAATACAACAAGTCAATAGTGAGATAGACACCCTAAAAATTGACATTGCTGAGTGTGAGCGAGGTGGCCTGGATGTTATGACTGCAGATGAGGGGGGATCTTGGATAACTAAATTGACAGAAGGACTTGACGCATACCGTTCAGAATTACTAACGTTTAAAAAATCAAAATATAAAAAAGTCAAGGAGGATTATAAAGACCTACGTGTCTATCCCTGGCTTAACAAGCAAAATACCCGACGCCCCTGGAAAACAAACGAGGGCCCTAGAAGACGTTACGACAGAAAATATACAGACGTAGATTCCCACACTTCCCAGAGTGACTCTGACCAATCCTCCCGACCTAGGAGACCGCCGTTTTTTCGGGAGCGCGTACATACGCGCAGCCGAAATCGGAATACCCCAAAAGGACAAGAAGAGGGGGACAGCGACACAAGGGGAAGAGGGGCGACCTCCAAGTCAGGCCCAAGGAACAAGTAGTGTACAACCTCTCTGATTATACACCCACCAGAGAGGAAATGACGGTCCTGTCGAAAGGACTCACTTTTATACAAACGTACAAACAAAAGCCCATTGATCTAGAAGTAGAACTGTACAAATTCCAGCGTAAATTGAACCTAATGGACTTTCATAAAAGACGGGGTCCCACGACTGATAGGACGGTAAGCCCCTTTAAACCGAGGAGTACATTTGACCCACCCACAGTCAACCCGTCAATTGCCACTTTCTTTAGGCTGGTCAAAAATGACCTACATAATGCCTCTGAAAAAGTCAAAATTAGGTCCAATCTAACTAGAGCGGAATCAACAGCAATACGCTCCTTGCATGACAACAAGAAAATAATAATCCGCCCCGCTGATAAGGGCGGGGGTATTGTAATCTTGAATCATACAGACTACGTGACTGAGATTATGAGACAGCTCAATGACTCAAACTGTTACAAGAAACTGACGTTTGACCCTACCTCCAATTACAAGAGGGAAATAGACTCAGTAATAGATCTGGGACACACCAATGGCTGGGTTGATACCCAAACCTCACTCTTTCTTAAACAGGAGTTCCCCAGGGTGCCCCTAATCTACATCCTACCGAAAATACACAAGAGCATGGTGGCTCCCCCTGGCAGACCTATCATCTCTGCCAGGGGTTCATTGAGTCAACCCCTGTCCCAATACGTCGACTACCACCTACAACCGGTAGTTAAATGCACCCCTTACTACATACGGGATACTACTGACTTCTTAGTCAAACTCCAGGGATTCGGGGGACCCCCACCTGGCAGCATACTGGCTACTCTGGACGTCAGTAGCCTCTATACCAACATCTCCAACAGGGAAGGTATAGAGGCAGTCCGTAAGACTCTGGTGGGGAACACAAACTATACAGGCCCACCTGTTGATTATTTGCTTCTTCTTATCGACATAATTTTGCATAAGAACTACTTTTTATTTAACAATGCGTTCTTCCTGCAGCGGGTTGGCACAGCGATGGGGTCCAACATGGCCCCATCCTATGCCAACCTGTTCATGTACCAGTACGAAAAAGTTCATATTATGTCCAATGTACAATATTCTAAATATGTGGCAATCTACATGAGGTACATTGACGACCTCTTTATGGTCTGGACTGGCACACAGAAGCAACTTGATGACTTTGTCCTCTACCTCAATGGCCTACCTGGCCTGATCAGGTTCACTTGTACAAGCGATCCAACCTCCCTTAACTTTCTGGATGTAACAATAACTGTCAACAATAATGGATACGATACCAAAGTATACAAGAAACAAACTGACAAGAATACACTCTTGGCATATGACAGTTTCCATCCACAGCCACTTAAGAGAGGGTTGCCCTTCTCGCAGCTCATCAGGGTTGCGAGAATTACATCTAATCCGGATGATCTTAATGACGAACTGCAGATTATGGCACTGAAATTTCTTGATCGAGGATACGATAGAAGAGAGGTCCATGAAGCAGTACAGAAATGTAAAGCTATAAAACGCGAAGACCTACTGAAACCATCGAATAAAGACTCTAGTCTTGATAGAATAGTATTTCCTACCACCTACTCCACTAATTCGGGACTCCTTAAATCGTCTGTACAGAGACACTGGCACATCATGAGCACTGACCCAGTGCTGGGCCCGGATTGTGCCAGTGTTCCACTGTTCAGTTACAAAAGGAGTAGCAATCTGAAACAGAGGGTCTCCTACTCTGACATCAGCCCCGTTAAGACATCTAGTGGTTGGCAGACTTCTAGGAATGGTACCTACAAATGCACAAAATGTGCCAACTGCAGCTTCCTAGTCACGGGCACACATTTCACCCATCCAATCTCCGGACGGACATTCCCGATCTATCATCGCCTGAATTGTGAATCCAAATTCGTCATCTACGTCACCCTTTGTTCGTGTAGCAAATTGTACGTGGGTAAAACCATCAGAATGGCGAAGGAGAGAATAGCGATGCACAGATCGTCGATCAAGAAGGCCCTAAATGGGGTTGATATTAATACACCGCCGGTAGCAAGGCACTTTATAGAGGCCGGACATTCGATAAGGGACTTCAAGTACATGCTGGTTGACCATATACCTCCTCTCAGAAGAGGAGGTGATAGACATAAAATGTTGCTACAGAGGGAATGCCAGTGGATTCGGAAACTGGATACCTTATCACCATCTGGACTCAATGAAGAATACCCTATTTCCGCTTATCTGTGACTCCATGACATGCATGTTATCCCCCGCTCAGATATTGTCCGATCTTATCGGGCCATGTGTCACCTGTTAAGGATCAAGTGATACCTTTATGAAACCTGAGTTAGGACTAAGAGATATCCTTATGAAACCTTCCCCATTGTAAATATTGTATATATTATATGTTGTCATCTGTCATGCTATATTCACTCAACTGATGTGCTATAACAGCAAGCCTATCTGGTTATTTGCCCCCGCCGCTAAATGCCTTAAATTGGTGTTGATATTGCCTCAGATGTGATTACTTAAGGTCTTTCAGTGACCTCCACAAGATGGCGTCCGCATCCCTGGACACCTTGCACGCAGAGTACTCTGCCCTCTCCAACATGGCGATGCGCTCCAGAGCTGGTCCAGGGGAGTGGCCGGGATCGCGTCAGGTGATGATGCGACACGCCGGCTTCCCTGATTGGACCTGGTGCATAGCGATGACGCGGGTAGCGCGGCGCGAAGCGCTGCGTTCCACCTCCGTCTCCAGCACCTGAGCTAATACCGCCGCAGCTGGATGAGTGAGCCCGGGGTCCTGTAGTGGCAGGTGAGACCCACGTGAGTGGGATAGGTGCATGATTGTTTAAACTCCATATATGGAGTTCCGGGCATGGGCGTGATTGGGCTACATGCCATGATTGGCTGGACTGTGATGCACAGCAGCTGTTGTGATTTGATTGAAGTTTATGGTGATGGCTATTTAACACTGCACGAGTATCAGTATTATTGGGTCAGTCTGTGAGAAAGGCTCTATTGAGCCGAAACGGATCCGTCGACTGTGACTGTGTTCTCCCTACACTACTAGGATGGGTGATTATGTTTGTGACCCCCACTACTGGTAAAGGCATGCTAATGCCGACTGATAAGCTGCAAAAATCTGATGCTCAGTTGCCCATGGAATAAATTGTTTGTTTGGACTTTAAAACCAAAGAAGGAGTGCTGCTTCTTTATATCTTCTGATATACCGTTTTCTATATATATATATATATATATATATATATCTCTCGATATATACACACACACACATACGTTTAAAAAGCTTGGGGTCACCTAGACAATTAAGTGTATGACACCGCTTGCAGCTGGTACAAAATGCAGCTGCCAGACTATTAACTAACCAGCCCCGCTCCAGCCACATAACTCCCCTTCTCTAAGCCCTTCACTGGCTACCTGTAAAATGACGAATCGTTTTCAAGATTGGCTTACTCACTTTCAAGGCCCTACATGACCAGGGCCCAAGGTACCTGCGGCAGCTGCTGATTCCTGACTGTCCTACTCGATTACTACGATCCACTGAAGAAAGACTACTAACAGTACCCAGAATCTCCCTGAATTCATCTGGGGGTCGAGCTTTCAACTTTGCTGCTCCAACTCTGTGGAACTCTCTTTCTTGCACAGTGCGAGAAGCGCCCACTGTAGAATCCTTTAAAAATAGACTAAAGACATACTTATTTACTCAAGCATTTCACTGACATCTACTGTTAATCTTGTTTTGTATTTCGAGCTGTAAAGACAATGGTGAAGCACTTTGAGTCCTATTGGAAGAAAAGTGCTATATAAATATCATTATTATTATTATTACCTGAAAGCAGACTTTTATTTATCAAATGAGCTGCAAAATGAATAAAGCATAAAGACATTGGCAAGGTTAGAGATAACGATTTTTTATTTAAAATAATAATTTTGTCATTCAAACTTTGCTTTTGTCAAAGAATGCTCCTTTTGCATCCATTACAGCAGTGGTTTCCAACCCTGGACCTCAAGTACCCCCAACAGTGCACGTTTTCCAGGTCACCCAGCAGGTGCACTCATTATTCAGGCACATTTGAAAAGATCCACAGGTGGAGCTAATTATAGCACTTGTGATTCTGTGTGGAGACCTGCATAACATGCACTGTTGGGGGTACTTAAAGGCCAGGGTTGGGAACCACTGCATTACAGCATTGCAGACCTTTGGCATTCCAGTTGTTAATTTGCTGAGGTAATCTTAAGAAATTTCACCCCACACTTCCTACGGTCATGCTGCTCCCACAGCAGCTCCATGGTGTTGAGATCCGGTGACTGCGCTGGCCACTCCATTACAGACAGAATACCAGATGCCTGCTTCTTCCCTAAATAGTTCTTGTATAATTTGGAGGTGTGTTATGCGTTTATGTCCCTAGCCGAGGAGGATATATTTTTGAATAATCCTGCATTTGCTGAACACCCGCTTTGTGTTGTTCGTTACATAAATGACGTGTTCGTCATCTGGGATGACACAGAGGAATATTTCACTTCTAGAATAAAGGTGGCCATACATCTACAGATGGATTGTCAGATTGGGCTGGTTCGAACAAAAACCTGGTAATATCTGAAAGACAGTTTTTGGCAGTTTTCCAGCATTTCAAAGCAAATGGTCAACTGTCATTTGCTCTAATCCATTACCAGGATTTTGTTCCAACCACCCCAGTCTGACAATCGATCTGCAGATGTATGGCCAGCTTTATGTAATGGATTGGAGCATCCTATTATATTAAATGTATGTATACTGTAGATAAACATTGCATGAGCTTTTTGGATATACAGGTTAGTTTAGTACAGGGGGAAATTTATACTGAAGTACTTAATAAACTGAAAGAAACACTTTGCTCCATGCTTCTAGTTTCCATCCCAGGTCATCAAAGTTTGGGTTATCATACTGACAGTTTTTAAGAGTGGTACGCATATGCAGTGATTAAACATATTGAGGATATGATGCAGAAATTTCTAGCAAGAGGCTATAAATTGGAATTACTCTCAGCTGCTAGGAACAAGGCAAACCCAGGTTTTAGAGAGCAGATTATATGCGCTGGTAAGAAAAACAACACCAAGAATTTGGATTAATCATTTTTAATACCAAAAAACAGTGTCTCCCAAGAATTGTGGCCCATACTATCATCTGATTCATCATTAGGGCTTCATAATACTGCTTTGATGCCTTGCTTCACCCGCGGACAAATTAGAGACAGGGTTATGCACAATTACATTACTGGACACGGGAGTCAACAAAGTGAGCAAACACACTTTAGCAGGTAGACATGGTTCCTTCAAGTGTCTTAAAAGGTCTGACGTGCAGAGCTATGGTTACGGGTTCTACATGCTTTCACCCACATAGTGGTAAGTGCGAAAAGATCCGCCACAGGGTCACTTGTGCTACAAAATGTATCATGTGTATCTTATTACCTTCCCTTTTGGCCTCAGCTATGTGGTTAAACCAGAAAGAACCCTTAGAGAGCGGATGGCTTAACATCGCTCTGTGATAAAGCTGCCTTAACTCATGGCAACAGTGATAAGCTGTTTGCCCGGTTTTATGCCATGGCCATACATTACTTCTCTTCCTTTTATAATGATAGTTCATGAACCTATGAACATTCAAGGTGGCAATCGGGGGTTAAACGCCTGAGACAGGAAGCCAGGTGGACACTCCGCCTGGAGACTATAGCCCCTAAAGGGTTAAGTGAACATGCAGGCTTGTACTGTTTTGCTTGAATTGTTTATATTTATAATACAGATGACCTTTTTTTCTCTATAGATGATAATTCAGGTGGATACTTATGTGGTTATTAAATAGTGAGTCTTTATGGGCTGCATATTTGTATGCTAATTTTATGCATAGGTTTGATACAGAAATGCAGAATGACAACATATACTGTAGTTGCATGCACAATGGCCACACAAAACTCCCTTAAGGATACCAGTTTGTGAAACCTCAGAGACCAGTGCGATTGTATTTGAGATTAAACACGCAATACAAGTGGTTGGAGAACCACTTGTAAACAGTACTCTTACAGTATATCTACTATGGTGATCACTATTTGGTGACGGGTCAGACCAACTCAGGTTAATACACTAGGAGGCGCCTCTTTCATTATTACATACACATAAATAAATATGAATAGAAGGGAGCGCTTCATAGCTCAATATTGTATAAAAAAACAGCATAAAAAGGTTTTGCTCATAAAATATTGGACTTGTACCCCACTATTCCTCAGTGTGGGCTTGAGTACCACATGATATTAACATCAAGTAAGTTACCCAGCAGGTGCTTGAATTAGAGATGTGCAGGTCCGGATTTACTCGGATTTACCCGGAAGTCAATACGGGATATTATTGGCTATCCAGCTGTCACATGTTTTGGAGCAAAAACATGTGACAATATATAGCCAATAAGATCCCGTTTTGACTTCCGGGTAGATCCAAGTAAATCCGGACCTGCACAACTCTAGCTTGAATATGGTCTCCCTAGAGGTCTCTAGCCATGTCCAGTGGCGTAACTAGATACATGTGGGCCCCATAGCAAAATTTTGTAAGGGCCCCTAATTATCATCTCATACTGAAAAATGTATACAACACATAATACTTTGACAGGCTAAGTGGGCCCCTCTCAGCTCTGGGTCCCATAGCAGCTGCAAACCCCTGCACCTATGGTAGTTACGCCCTTGCGTGTTGCCGATCAGTGTAGTCATTCAGCGTTGAAGCTCTCTCACCATTTGACAGGGATCACAAGTCATGGAACCACTAGTGCGTCTGCATTTAGTCATCAGACTCAGTAAAGTGAGCTCAAACAAAGATTTTAAAAAGGATTCTAGATTTGGATTTTCAGATCCACGATTCAAACTTGGCAGGATGACCCAGAAATCTGTTCGACTTGGCACCGCAAATATAGAATGCTTTTGGTTTTCAGCAAAACCAAAATACTAAATCTCTTTTTTATAATGTTCCTCGTTGCCTGCCACCTTACTAACCTTAAGTATTATCTTTAGGACTAATATATCTAATTTAAAGCCATGCTTTTATTGTTGTATGTTTTATTTATTCGTTAAATAGTCTATACTGTATATACTTTTAATATTAAAAAGGAAATAAATGCACTGACTGCGGATGCTGCTATGGGTTAACGCAGTGGTTGATGGTACAATAAAATATGTTTGATATGGTTCAGTTAGTGTACTACGCTAACAAAACTTAAAACCTGCAACTAGGAATGTGGACCCAATTTCTATCTTTACTCAACATAATCTGACCTATTACATGGTACAGTTGCTACTGTGTAAGAATCCTGTTCTGTTATCTTAAACCAGTACATGAAATATTGACACATTCCTCATTCTGTCATCGCTTTTCAAACAGAACAATAGGTTCCATAAACAGCAGGGATAAGTAATACCTCGTGTGAAGCTGCTTGTGAGTGCAGGAAGGATCATTACTCTTGGCTACGGTCTTACAGGGAAGGAATCTACAAGCTAGTCTATGGTGTTTAAAATTATTTAATATAAAAAAGGTCAGAGATAACGAATAACGAGGGACAAAAAAACATGTATCAACAGGTGTCACATGCCTCTGACAACTAGCTATAGATTGTATGACATTTAAGATTATCTTAATTTAATACAAAAACTAAAAAAAAAACACACAGACAGAGTCTAGTATTGTGGAGAGGTAGCCATGTATCCTGCGTTCTCTTATTCATTCCCAGGAATCGGTCACTGTAGGCATTTCACCTGCGTCCTGCACAGTGAATCTACTCTGGATCCAGAGACATCCGAGACTTTGGCAATTTTAAAATCAAATAAAAATGTTTTACAGTAGCTAATTACTTCCTTCTAAAGTCACAATTAGTCCATTGGCAGGGGAAAGGGGCAATCCTTCCAGTGTGCAAACAAAATCATTAAGAGTTGCCAATGCCAACCAGTAGGGCTATCAGAAAAGCCAGATTTCCAGCAATGTAGGCCAAAAGAGCCAGTGTCTCCAATTGCACCTGAAATATATGATTATGCAAATGAGTTCCAATATTTAATTTAAACAGTTTGACATTTGAAAATAAGAAAAAAGTTGTTCACTTTCAAGCCCATAAGTAAAGTACTTTATTGTATAGTTGCATTACTATTATTGAGCCGATTCAGATCTGATCGTTGATGTGCAAAGTAGCACAGTTAACGATCATCAATACACTGCGTATGTGTACGGCCCTTGAGGCCTGGTAGAGAAGGAATCCGGCCATTTCATTAAAGAGTTCAGAAAAGCGCTAGGCTTGCCTAACAAAAAAAAAAAAACGCTGGAAATGTCAGGGAAAAAGCAGGCGTGCCAAAGCCGGTTAGCGGAGGGTGTGTGATATCAGCTCTAGGCCAGAGATGCCTGAGTCTTTGGCTACTCTTACTGCGATGACTGGTGACAAGTGGTAAAATGTCAGAATTTCACTATAGCGGGTGGCGTCTCCCTGAGCGCTCTGCAGCAATCAAGTCTGAATCATGCCCATTTGTACTTATATACCAGTATAGTGGTGTGCAGTTTGGTTCTCCAGAAATCTGAATCAAACCAAATTTTGTGGATCGAATTGAACCAGTCTATATCTACAAAAGGGTATCGGATACAAACTGAAAGCCAGTTTAGATCTTCCTGCAATTGAGAATTTGGATTTTTAATCTAAATTGCAGGTTTTGAATTGTAAGAATATGATTTTAGATATTTTTGTAAATGAATATTGATTTCATCATTTTTTAACTGGACCAAAAATCAAATCAAAAACACTTGAGGTTGGTTTTGCCTAAACACTATGATGAATAAGAACCAAAACAAGGTGGACTGTGCACAAGGTGGAATAGCACCAGTGTATTCTGTTGTACTTTGTAGTTACTAGGTTATCTGTATGTACACTAAGTAATATTACATACCTATTAGGTATCCCTCATTGATGCTCTAGGTTATTGATTTTAGGCAGGATAGATAAATAACAAAAAATCAAAAAACTTTTTTAAATGACGAGTTGGTTTTCATAGCAGCATATCAGGTGTTCTCATATGATCATTTCAATCATTTATGACTTTGCTCATTTATCTTTCAGTATGAAAAAACAATGTACAGTCATTGGTAAATTGCTCAAGAGTGTACCTACTGTAGCTTAATGGTACATTAGTCTTACGATCACTAACAGCACACAAAGAATTAATAAATGACGTTGTGTAATAGGAAGTAATGCAATAAATAGCAAAAAAAAACCATTACCTTTTCATTAGTATTTTCATATACATCTGAAAAGAAGAACACATAAAAATTATGGTTTATATGATTATGCACTAGGCTGCTCATACTTAGCCCTTAACAAATATATATATATATATATATATATATATATATTACACACACACACACACACTTTTTTTTTGGGGGGGGGGGGGGATATCAATCAGCCACAGTACAGTACTTTATCATGGGCTAATTGGTCCAATGAGCCCCAAAGACAGCCCGTAGTCTGCACCCGAAAAAAAAAATCCTTTAATGGATATATCAGGGACCTTTTCCCAGACTCTAAGGGTTAACACATGAAAACCATTTACTTAATATGTAATTAAGGATCCATTACCATGTGGCTCCTTGCTGGTTAATCGTAGACCTAATTTAGGGTAATTAGGTGTGGGGGTTCGGTGCCCTCTGTATTGCTTGGGCTGGATGAACGAGTGAGAAGTTAGGAACAAGTTCATTATTATATATTTTTTCTCTCTCACTTTCTATATATAGCTTTGGCTTCCTATAACTAATATTTATTAACATTATAGTGTTTTCTAGCTTATGCTGTTTTTTGGGGTGCCGCAACTTGCACCTAGATATAGCGCTAGGAACGCCCAATATACAGAGAAGCCTTGATGATGGCTTGGGGCTTACAATTTATTTTAGGCCATGTATCGCTTCTACTTAGGTTGAGGTTTAACTTGCAATATGTAAGTCTTAACTCAGGGCATTTCGACGAGTCTAATAGGCTAATATTGCAGATTCATGCACGATTTTGCAACTAGGGTATCCCTTTCCAATGCAGGGTCTGAAGAAATAGTCACCAGACAGACAAAATATGGTCTAGGCCAGTGGTGGAGGCTACATGGCTAGCATTGTGTTCAGAGCCTGTTTTACAGGCTCCTGATTTCAAAAAGCCTTTTATACTGTATTGCAGACAGATGCCTATATAGGGTAAGGGTCAGTCCTTTCCTAAGACATATATGGGGTAGAGAAACCCATCTTCTATCTTAAGCCAGAAATTGCTGCCCAGAGAATGCAAATACTCTGAGGAACAGGAGTGTTTAGTGATTTAGTGGGCAGTAGAATTGCTAAATTAGCTGGGGCAAGAATTTTAGCTTATTACAGACCATGCACCCTTAAAATGGATGCACACGAACAAGGAAGTAAATACTTGTGACTTGTTTGTTTTTGGCATTGCAGCATCACCCTGGGAAGCAACACTTTCAGGACCCATAAGCAAGGGGAGGAAGAGGCCGAGGCCAAAGAAAGGGAACTCTGGGATGTTGTGCTCCCAGGCAGATGGCACAAATAGAGATAGGCGAGGCAGATAGCTCACCTGCATAGCTTCACTGAAGTGGTTTAAGCTAAGGGTGACAGTCGCACATGAACCCCGCCCAGATTTTTGTTTGAATCAAATGCAGCCAAGTTGATTAGTAGCAGCGGCCTTTAAGAATGGTTTCTGTGGACAGGTCAGATACTCGGATTGCTAGGCTAGCTGGACAGCTGAGAGGTCGGGGGTTTAGGATTACCAAATCATTTGACTCTTAACCTGGATTGTTACAAGGATTGTGGAATGCGATACTGTAACCTACAACTGCTGATATCTATGTGAATGTGCTGACAGCTGTTGGAGAAATAAAGGTGCTGATTGAACTATTACCTAGTCTATGTGAATCTTGTCACACATTGTTACAAAAAACCTCAGAAAGAATTATTGGTATATCGTAACAAGACATTTTAGCTGCCAGGAGGAGTGTTTTTTTTGTAAATGTGGGTAAAGTCTCTCCACACGGGTACAGTTAAACTTATGGTTTCTTCATATTCTGGTTTATAATAATAATTACATTATGTAGGAGGTAATGCCTTCCTGTACAAAATAAGAAAAGGATAATACATTCTCTGTTGTTGCTCCCCTAAAGATTACATACAATAGCACAAGAGAAAAACAACTAAATAGTAAAAATATGCACATTACAAATTTTTGCATGATTTTTACTATCCTTGCAGATTTAAAACAAAACAAACAAACATGGAACTGCTCTATAAATCCATGCAATCGTATTGGCTGCAGATTGTGGAATCCGGTACTTATGTATTATCACGGCGCCCGGTTGGATTGATTGTATGCCATTAACTTAAGGCATAAAATCATATTTTGCGGTTAAATCGCGTTGATCGCATCGCATGCGACCAAATCACTCATGCGATGCGATCAACGATATTTTCCCATAGGAATCAATGTTAAATGGTTCCAAATGGTCCCTGACACCCGATTTCATTTTAGGGGCAATGTTAGGTGTATTAGCCCAAATGCCCCCGCATTGTTAACGCCACCCCACCATCAACGCCAACCCGGAGCGTGGCAGTACGCGTCCTCAGACCTTTTCATATAGGTTTTATATAGTGTGGCGAGCGGACGAGGAAAACGAGCCCGAAGCGTGGCGAGCGCAGCAAGCCCCGCGTGGGGACGCGAAATACATGTTAAGTAATCTGCGTCCCCTCGCGGGGCTTGCTGCGCTCGCCACGCTTCGGGCTCGTATTATGCGTCCCCTCGCCACGCCTCGGGCTCGGTGGCTCGCTGCGCTCGCCACACTATATAATATCAACTACACGCCAACGTGGATAGTGGGGGTATGAAAAGGTCGGAGGATGCGTACCGCTGACGCTCGCCACGCTTCGGGTTGGCGTTGATGGTGGGGTGCCGTTAATAATGAGGGGGCATACACCTAATGGGGGGGCCTGGGGGGCATTTAACATTACCCCTACTGTGAAATGGGGTGTCAGGGAACATTTGGAACCATTTAACATTGATTCCTATGGAAAAATCACGTCGATCACATCGCATGCGCGATTTGGTCGCATGCGATGGACGCGATTTTTCCGACCCGATGGAAAAATCGGGTGCCGTGATAATACATAAGTACCTGGAATCCAAATATCAGAAAAAACTTATGTCACAGCACGTTACAGAAAAGCTCCACTTTGACATGCAGAACCAATGTTTGTCACTAGACATGCCAGATACATCTGAACAAGAGACTACCAGCATGGAAGTTCAACTACAGATAAGATTATCAGCTAGATCGAACATTGACAAGCCTCCTAGAAGACACTGAGTAGTTTGCAAACATTTAATTATGTGTAGCTCTAGAGATTCAAAAGTCAAATACCGATTTGTGCAAGGGCAATGTGTGACCACGATGGCAACCCATGAATTATAAATCAAAAGATGGGTGCCAAGTCCTGTATTGTCAGTGTGCAGATGTTACAGCCAAGAAAGCCAAACCACAGTTGTCTGATTATGTGCAACACATTCTACAATTACTTCTACAGGCATGGTGCTTCATTACCCACTTGGCAGACGGCAGGAATACGGAGGTTACCGCTCACCTTCCCATTCATTACCATCACTGGGACCCCTGCTGTGAGTATCGATAGCCAGGTACCACAGCGGCTATTTGCGGCACATATACACCATCATTTTATTAGAACCGGGACAAGGGATCTAAAGCAAAACACCATTAGGTCGACACCATTAGTTCGACATGCAAAAAAGGTCGACATGGGGTTTTCACTATTTTTTTACCCCGATTGTCGACACAGTTGACATGGACACAGTTTGAGGTGCACCGCATCGCTCGCTACGCTCGGCACACTATTTTATTCTCCCTCCACGCCCTAGTGGATAGTAGGGCATGAAATACCACCTGTCGGCACATGTCGGCTTAAAAAAACAGTGAAAACCCCCATGTCCACCTTTCTGCATGTCGAACTAATGGTGTTCTATCTTTTTGCATTAGATCCCTTGTCCGGATACTGATTTTATTTACTAAAAATACTATAAAGTGACTTACTCTATCGGGCACAAGTCTGAGGACTATTTGGTGCTAAACCTGAACTGGATTTATATTACAGTGTGGATTGCCATTGAAAATTATTTATATTTTTTACTACTGTATATATATGTTCTATTACCTTTTTGTCTGAAAGTACTAATTGTATGCGCATTTTTTAACTTGTGATGGCCATCATAATAAATTATTATCTTAATTTATAAATAAATATTTTCGTATTAAACCAGTTGGTCACGTGAATTGATACTTGGTGTAAGGACAACTAAATTCAGCGCAGTGCTTCCATCCCCATTTCCACTTACCAGTCGTCGTCTTGTGGTCTATCTGAACCCAACGCAACTACAAACTTCTCTAGCAGGGTATCAATTAGTATTGCTGTAAGATTACTTGTACAACAAACTCATTGGATGGCATTGCTGCACTGAATTTATTCTTAGGTCATATCAAAATTCACTGGGGTGTACTGTACATACAGTACAACTTTGATAAACCACCACCTGTGAAAATGTTCCCAACAGTAGCGTTAAAGTAGTTCTCACCTTTTGATTTAAGTCGTAATATAGTCTCAATGATAATGTAGAACAGAACTTCCCATGCAAAAAATCCACCCATCATCTTAGACATCCATTGAGTTGTGGTCTTGTCCAGAAGAATCAGTCCGAGGAAAATAGCAGCCACTGATGGTGGTCAGAAAGTGATAAGTTTAGTATTGGTGGCAAATAAAAATCATACATTATATAGATTTACACATATTTTCTAGTATTACCTGCTAGTATCTTTATCACTAGTGCGTTGATTCTATGCCCCCAGTTAAAGATGAACCGCCTGTGATTAAAACACATGTTCAGATGGTCACATACAACTTTAACAGTCCACTCTAAGCTACTATTACAGTCACACGATAGAAAGGTTTATGATTATATAATTCTGGTCTTCAGATTTCTCACAGCTGTCTAACCAGGATACAAAAACAGTCATACTGCAGTGCTACAGCTAAATAAAGGTGTTCCAATAGTTACAGTTGATAGATTTACAGTACCTGCTGCTTTTTGGGTCTGGCCGAAACAGAGCTATGATGGGTTGGAAGAATGATAGTATCATGACTATGCATCCAATGACTGGATGAGCACCTGTGTCCTATTGAAAAACAAAATGCAATGGGGTTATTAGCACTGAACCAGTTCTGCAGTCTCAGCTTTCGTTAATGGGTAAGTTGCTTTTCAAGATGAGAATTTGGATATAATGGTCAGTCCTCTCTCATTGCTATACAGAATGTCTTCATGCTGTAATGTCTGAAAAACATCCCCTAAAGAATTCTTAAAAATTACCAGAGGGATGAGTTTTTTGGGGTTTCTCTGTATAGCACTGTGCAATACATAATAGCTGGTGAGTGGCCTATTTTTGGAATGACAGGAATTTAAAAAAATATAAAAGAAACATGTGCTTGTGCAACCAGTAGATCAGAAACATCCTGAGGCAACACAGATCAGAAAGCAACACTATCCTTGTATAGCATTATGTGTTACATGACAAACAAAAATGTTAAAGTTCTCATTTCTTGCAATGTTGCAATCACTGCCTATTGTGGCATTTTTTTTAAGCAATACATTTTTATTTATATATATATGGAATGACAAGTATAGTATACTGAACAAGATGGCAGAATCAATAATTATACGAGTTTATATTTGTAGTTGTAACATGTTTTATAGACAGTTCTTGTTGGAAAAAAAATCAGAAAATGAGTAGTTGAATATGTGAGGAATTCCTGAAAAACTAGGGGTATGTTCCTTGACATAATCGTCCAGTATCTGTTTTTTTTTTTTCCAATCAATTTTTATTGAAGAAGATTACAGAACATCTTCAAAATGTTACAATGCAATATACTTTCAGAGGAACAGCAATAAAGGATAATTACACAAATTGATTGTAATATTTCAGAAACAAAATTATAATGAGGTTATAATTATCAGACAAGCATTGATATATCAAGGTAATCTCCTCTTACCAAATAAGGAAAGATGTATAATTTTTGAGAAGAAAGAAGAAAGTATAATAGTGAAAGCGGGTATAAAAAGATAAGTTAGAAATAAGAAGAAAAAGAAAGGAGGGGGGGGGGAGGGAGGAGGGTAGTCTGGGGAGGGGAGGAGGGGGGGGGGGGGTTATCCAGAGACTTCTACACTATGGGGACCCAGTCATGGGAAACATGGCGGGAGTGTTCTGGGGATTCTTTGTAAGTAAGCCAGCTTAACCACGTAGTGGTAAAGCTCTGGGTGGAGTCCTTTAAGTATCTGTTTTTATTATCTTCTATTATATTATAAACAAAAAATACAGTATCGTGTATGACTTAACAAGCTACAGTATTGTAAAATCAACCATGAGTACTGTGTGTGTTTGTAATTATTGTAACTACCATGGAGACCATTCTAATAAAATGTATTATAAAGACAAAAAAATCTAAATCGAATGAGCATCGAATGGTTTTTCCACATTCGATCCCGATGTGCGTTCAAGTTTAGCGGACATCGAAAAAAAAACAAATAATCTTGCCTGGCCAGAGCCGGCCTTATCCAGTTTGACGCCCTAGGCAAGATTTTTTTTGCCAGATGATACCAGATGATACTACCACAAAACTTTAAATCATCGCGCCCCTGTGCAAACGCGCAGAGGAGATTGTCAATCAGGCCCATAATAGAATCAGGCCCATAATATTTAGCCACCAGGGTGCCCTTCAGTAAAAGACCATGCAAATGTATTGTAGTTAAAATATACATATATAGAAATCTGTGCCCATTCAGCAGGCTCTCCTGTTCTGCGGTAGCTGTGCTTTCCTCGGAGGATGCACTGTGCCCCAGTAGACTCTTTTCATAGGCCGTCACTGACGCTGAGCCCGGTAGGCTTTCCTTGTAGGCTGCGCTGGTCAGGTGGGAGGCATGGGGGAGGAGTCCGATGGGGAAGCAGATGGGGGGGGGGCTTTTTCTTTGGGGCAGCCGCGGCCATATCTAACATACAGTGACACGACTGCAGACCCTAAGGCAGCCGCAGCACTGAACACCCGCGGGTGGATCGGGCAATGTTCATTTCAGCAGCGGCGACAATCCCCTGCCCGGCCGGCGGCCCCACTGATCACCAATGGCATAGGAGGCTGCCGCCCCTAGGCATAGGCTGATGCCCTAGGCAATTGCCTAGTATGCCTATGCCTACAGTTGAATCAAATTGAACGGCAACAAAAACACATTATATTTGGACTATATAGCCCATTTAGCATATAAATTGTCTATTCTACGGCTCAATTAACACTAGACTGGAGCTTGCATCGAAATTGAATGAGGCTGATAAACATTTGATTTTGCGATACATCCCACCACAATTCACATTGATACTAATTGCATATGTACCAATATATGCGATTAGTATTGCACAGGGCATCTCTTGCGAAGCAGCCGGCAAGGGGTGAGCAGCTCCCTACAGCTCTCCCCCTCCTGCTGTACCCAGCAGCCTCCAGCTGAGATGGCTGCAGGAGCTGCCAGGCTCTGTCCTCCTCTTCCCTGAACAAAGAAGGTGCTAGGGAGGAGGAGTTCACAGGTCCAGGCAGCACAGCAGGACACAGGGGAGGAGGGGCAAGAAGCCAAAAAGCCCAGAGGCTGCAGGTAGAGCTGGCATAACCCCCTGCGGCAGGGCTTTAGTGCATATGAAAATGCCGTAAAACCCCGATAACGGGGTTATTACTGCATTTTCTGTTTAGTACATTCCGCTGAAAATCTCATTGTGTGTACACAGCATTACATCACATTAATGAAGAAGGGAAATACTTACACCGCTCCAGCCAGCAACTTCTACGAACACCATGATAAAGGCAATTATGGTCAGAATTACAGTCAGTATCATGAGAATAAAGTGAGTCTGTATAAACCGAAACAGATAGGAATCAATTGAGCTTTTTCAGTACAAAAAAAAATAATAATAATAATGTAGCTTTTTTAGGGCCCGAGTCTGAGGTACACACAATGCTAACGTTCATAGAGTTCAGGAATATTTAACTCATGCAGAAAATCAAAGATTTGAATGATTAATGTGCTCCATTATATGTACAAGAATGCAGTGGGGTTGTCAGTGCAATGGTTGCGGAGAGAGATGCTTAAGAGATCACACGAGAGCTTCTATTCCGTTGGAGATTATACTGTATGTAGTCAGTGGCTATACAATATCAACAGTCACTAGGTAAACCCCAAAAAAGGTGGTTGTTTTGCATTCTTCACCCGAGTGGGAATAGAGTGGGTATATAATTGTGTGCAGAAAGGCACCATGCCTGAAGCATGGTGAGCGAAGAAAGCCATGCATACATACAGTGTCCATGTCAACATATGATTACAGAAACCAAAAATAAATCATGAATAATTCATGTCGACCTGTTGACTGTCAACCTTGTCTATGTTGACCTTTTGGCAGTGTTGACCATTAGTGATCGACCTAGTGATGGCTAACCTAGACATGGTCTATCATCTATACCGTCACAGATTATACACCTAGCATAGGGCTTCCATGGCGATACTGATAGTTGCATTTAGAAGCATCAAGCAGGATTTTAGCAGCTCAAGATGCCCATATACTAGGAAGATGCAGTCCTTTTCAGACAATATCGACCCATCGTGCTGATAAATTATGTTGAGTGCCATATCCTATGATTTACCTCTGATTCCAATCCGCAGCCCCATGCGCATCTGATCCAGAGATAGTCATGGCTGCCACAAGGATTTTTTGTATTGGGATACGGTCATTGGGCAAACACCACTAGGTATAGGTCGACATGTGTCTAGGTTGACAGTCAAAATGTTGACATGGGGTTTTTCAATGTTTTTTGAGCCGACAGGCGGTATTTCATGCCCTACCATCCACTAGGGCGGGGTGGGAGAATGAAATAGTGTGCGGAGCGTAGCGAGACGCCGTGCCCAAAGCATCGCAAGCGATGTGAGGGGATGCGGTGCACTTGAAACTGTGTCGACAGTGTCGCCATTCTGGTAAAAAATCCCCATGTCGACCCAATGATCCCAACCCTTTGTATTACGCAGCCATGACTGGGATAACATACGATGCACCGCATGTGATCCTAGCCCAGTTGCTCGCCGGTGGGTAGTTGCCAAGGTAGCACATGCGAGGCAGCGTGCAATACCTTGCACAACTGTATGGGGGCCTTTAGTCTTTGCACAGCTGTACTCCAGTCAATGGCTGAAACTAGCATTAGCATAAACCATGGGTTTTTTGTCTCGATACTAACACTTGACATGTGCAGTTTCTCTGCCTAAACATGGCCACTTGTGCGAGCAACATGCCCATAATGGCTTTGCTACCCATTACCCCCAGGAATGCCTAATGTATGCCACAGAAGGTGTCTAAATCTGTTCTGTGTCTCCAAGTACAGGTTGAGTATCCCGTATCCAAAATGCTCAGGACCAGGAAAATTTTGGATAACGTATTATTCCGTATTTCGGAATATTTTAATATTTCAATGATGTATTTTGAAGTATCTTGCATTTATGCTGTATAAACACATCAAACACATGAAATGCACACAGATATTTTATTTGTTCAAAAAACAAGGTTTCAAAACATGAAACAAAATTTGTGTACTATCTCAGATATTGAATTTGAATGCCAAGCAATAAATTTTGGTTCTCGTGTAGTTTCACGGCGCCAGCATGGCGCCGTGCTACTTCCGGGTTCTACGCTCGCCAAACTATCTGGCGCCGTGAAACTACACAAGTACCTAATTTTCTTGTACATATATAGTGCCAGTTACATATCATGTCCTCAGTAGCGCTGTTACAAATGTCCCCAGTGAGTTTTTAGCAATGTATGGTTTTCGGAATAATTCGGATAACGGTTATTCGGATACGGGATTCTCAACCTGTACTACCAATTGGGATTCATGTGATGTGCGAGTGGGATACATGCACAAACTTCAGATATTGACCAACTGCGTATGGCATTTAAAAAAGTCGACAGATATCAAAAAAGCAGTGTTCAATTGACCGACAAAGGTATTGATATCTGAGCTGGGATGGTTCAATTAGACCCGGATATCTAGTATAGCTTAAAAGCAGCAAGAAATATTGTTTGTCCTGTAAGTAGAGCTGAATATAGTATAGGGGACAAGGAAAAAGATAGATTCACCATCTCACCTGGTACCATAGAGCCTTCCCAAAGACTGGCTTCTTAGCTGTGCTCTTCATGTAACGAGCCATAATCATCCCAATACTACCAGTAGTCATCCAGGCAATCAGCATCAGGGCACCTGAGGAACAGATGGTGAATTAGAATATGCTGTCTCCTCTATGTCTTTGCATGTTCTTTTTATTATGTATTACTTTGTGTACAATTTTCAGTAGACAAAAGCTAGAGGTTATATAAACCAACCAGATTTTTGTTTATGGAATATGACCGTCATTGTTACTAGGCAGATTACAAGGTTTCTTGTTGAGGCATAAATCATTGTTTTGAGAGAATTATTTGGGATGTGTTTTAGGTTAGGGGTATTTAAGTGGGTGCTCTTCATGTGGATCATCTCTTGGTTCTTTTAAGAGTGGACCGGTCTGGCTGAGTGTCTCTGCCCTGTTAGTGTTTTTCTCCTTTTCATTCTCTTATTGTTTTTGTCCCATGTGTTTCCTTCCCCCTTTTGCTTTCTGTCCCATGTGTTTCCTTCCCCCTTTTGCTTTCTTTTTCTCAACCCATGCTTTCCTTTTATTATGCCCGATCCGACGCTCTGCTTCTCCTCTCCACCCACTGGCTGACGTTTCCCAGCTGCTGTGGTTATAACTTTGTGGCACAAGAAAGCATTGTGTGGCACTAACCCTCTATTTTGCTGACAATTTTGTCCTTTGTGTGGGGGCCCTGGATGCTTCTAGTGCAGATGGTTTTGTCTTTATCCATGAAGGGAGGGGAGTTTTCTTGGCGTTAGTGCAATAGTATGGGGGACATTGTAGCGGTCTCCTAAAATGTATTTTACATCAAGTAGTATGGAGATTGCAACACCTGCTTGCCACCTTTTCTCTGGTCAATTAATGATGGAATAACTTTACCTTTTAGCCAATGTGGTTTTGAATACATCTTATTTTATTTACTTAGGTTATGGTCAAGTTGGTTAAGTTACTATTGGGTTTAAAAAGAGATAATTAGCAATAAAATCAATGGAGCTCTTAAGCAATAGTCAGGCAATAAGAACTTCAGTCATTACTAGTTAAAAGGACATGAAATGAAAATTAAGCTCTTTGGGTGTAATAAAGGATAAAGGAAATCATTCCACATACGTACCATGACCCAATACTAAAGGACTTGTTTTGCTGTCTGCACTGCCCAGCTGAAAACTTGAAAGGTCAACAACACTGTTGGAGATGGCAACGTTTGTGTGACGTAAGATTTGTCCTGTGTACAATAGATTGGTTTTACTCATCTTTTTAAGCATTTAAAAAAAAAATCGTTGGCATTCATAAAAAACACTCAGCTACAGTATACAAGCAAATATAAGTGGCTGCATCTGGTGGTAGCATCCTTTATGCAAATTATAGAGTATTTAGAATACAAAACAAAAAGAGATAAGGGTGCAAGTGTAGGCATGTATTAGGTTGCTAATAATACAGTAACATTTTCATGTTGACTTGCCTTTACTTACTATGCATATTCTAATAAATTACAGTTTATTGAACTTCTATTTCATTGTACAGTATATTAGTTAAAAGGGAATAGGTGAATGTAGGTTTTGTGTATTTCCCCAAATTCCAGACTGCTTTATTTCTTCATTCCGGACCAGTTTAACATCTAAATAAGAGGATCACAAAAATGTCAGCCTTTTCACACAGCCGCTAAGTAAGGTATACATCAGAGCCGGATTAAAAGCAGAGCACTTGGGGTACATATCCCCGGGCCACCCCTCTCTGAAAGGGCCCCCCTGCGTCCTTGCCGGAAGATCAATTGAGACAGCTGACAGTTCCTTTTAACTCTATGGAAAAGCAGGGAGGAAGTGGTGTCTGTAATGCTGAGCTGCCTGTAGGTGGTGCTGCAGCGCACAGCTCCTCATCCTGGGCCTTATTTTGGTTCATTCTTTCTGACAAAATCTTTCTTAGATGGGCAAAACCATGTGCACTGCAGGTGGGGCAGATGTAACATGTGCAGAGAGAATTAGATTTGGGTGGGGTTTTACTTCAAAGTGAGATCTATATTGCAGTGTAAAAATAAAGCAGTCAGTATTTTCCCTGCACAGAAACAAAATTACTCACCCAAATCTAATTCTCTCTGCACATGTTACATCTGCCCCCCCTGCAGTGCACATGGTTTTGTCCATCTAAGAAGGATTTTGTCAGAAAGAATGAACCAAAATAAGGCCCCCTGTGTGTCTGTATGGTGAGTATGTACTGAGTGTCTGTATAATATGTGCGCATGTATAGTATTGCATGTGCGCATGTATAGTATTGCTAGTAACATCTGCTACTATTCTGAGTAGGATTGCATACCACCCATTATACAGCAATAGAGATATTAGAATAGCGCCTGTTGTGTATACTCTAACTACAAATTAGTCTCTATTGTGTATATTTAAAATCACAGAATAAGACATCAAGGCCCTTATTCTGATCGGTGCGGATATTCCCGAATTATTACGGTGCGGGCCGCACGCATCGCTGTGCGGCAGCGTGCGGGCATCGTCCGTAGAAACGCCCACGTGTCCTCCGCATTCGGACGGACTCACTCTGTAAGAACAGGGCGTGTGTACGGACGACATACAAACCGTGCGCGTGCGGGGGAAACGTACAGATTCTTGCACGGTCTTCCCGCACAAGCACGGTCTTACCGCGTCAGAACGTACGGAAAGCTGTCCGTACGCCCCGATGCGGAGTATTTACGCACAATCCAACACTTTTGTACTGAGTACACACAGCGATCACATGACCCACTTAGGCTATTAGGCAACCTCCTGAAAAAGGGATTGTTAGCAATTTCAATCAATTAAATGCTCATCTATACTGACCCACATTCCTACTACATTCATGACACACATTAACCCTTCCAGCATGTGACCCTAACATACTTTATTATGTAATTTTTGTCCTGGTATGGTACCATTTGTTTGTTATGTATTTTAAATTAGTGCCAAAGTTTGTTTAATAAATGTTATTTTGGCCCCACAAATGTCTGTATTAATTTATACATGCAGAAGTGGCATGTGTATTAGTATTAATATTATTAATTTGTGTGCATTATTTGCAGTGTAAAAGTGTGTGACAAGTGCAGCATGTAATGTTCCCTTTAAGCTGCAATGCTTCCAATTGTAGCAGTGAGAAGCGTGTAATTAACAAGTAATGGGTAAAGTATGTGATTGTATTGGGTTCAGGTGACATTGGTTGAGGTGCGTCCGCCCTGATTAGGCGTTCCGATTGCCTAGCGCATGACCGAGTGGTGTCCGCAAAGCAAGAGTAACCTTTTGGACACCGCACATTTCTTCCCTTTTTGTTCGCGTGCATTCGGCGTGCTGTCCGAATGCACGCCTACCAAAATATGTGTACTCCCCCGTGTCCGCCCATGTTTCCGCCCAGTTTAGCCCACTTTGAAACTACGCCCCTGTGTCATTCCGCATGACGCCCATAACACACCCCTATTGCCCGAATGTATGCGGTGCACATTTCTGTACGGGATAAGTGAGGACAAGTACGGAGACCATGCGTGGCACATGCGCCTAGCGATCGCCACGCATGCGCAGACGGCTAAAAAACGCCATCCGAAAGAATGCGGAAAAGTCCGCACCGATCAGAATAAGGGCCCAAGTGACTTAGAACTTTAATAAATACAGGTTGAGTATCCCTTATCCAAATTATTCTGAAAGCCATACATTGTAGAAAGTGGGGGGTATTCTTGCAAAAGGCATTACTGGGGACATGATATGCAACTGGCACTACTGGGGACATGATATGCACTACTGGGGACTTGATGTGCAACTGGCACTAAATCATACCTCCCAACTTCTCAGTAGAAGAAATAGGGACACTCACGCGGCGTATGCAAATGAGGGCGCGGCTTATGCTAATTAGCCGCAACCTCATTTTCATACGAGAATAGACGCTGTGCGCATGCGCACAGCGTCTATTCTACTAGATTGGGGGGTCTCCCAACTGCCACCCCCCGCAGCGGGACAATGCCTGCCGCGGGTGGGACAGCGGGACAGGACCCGAAAATCGGGACTGTCCCTCGAAAATCGTGACAGTTGGGAGGTATGCTAAATACTGTATGTGCAAGAAAATTATTGCTTGGCATTTAAATTCAGTGTCTGAGACTGTACACAAACTTTGATTCATGTTTTGGTATCTTGTTCGATGCACAAATAAAATGTGTGTATTTCATGTGTTTGATGTGTTTATGCAGCATAAATGCAAGAGACTTCAAGATAAATTGGAATATGGACGATCGTTTCACACTAGGGGGCTTCCTCAGCATGTGTGTGTGCTCCAATGTACACTTCTGTTTATTCGAACAAAAAGGTAACAGCCCATACCGGAGGGGGGGGGGGGGGTTTCAAACAAAGGCAGGTGTAGTGGGAGGTTTTGTTTATGGTAATGTAATACTGATTCTTAGGTTTAGCAAGATCCCCTTAATACTAACCCTGGGATCAGGGACTTCACTTGGTGTGGGGAGTGCTAAAGTATAGTTAAGCGAAGAAAAAGTGCTTCAATGATAGGTCAGGTTTTTTATAAATAAGTATCGATATATAAAAAACATTGATTTTTGCAAAAAAATAACCCTTAATACGGCCCCCGGAATCAGGGACTGCATAGCATACGGAGAGAGTATAATATAATTTTGAACGGAGAAAAATGCTCCTGTGGTAAAAACAGAAGCTATCCATTTTAAGTTGAAACACTATTACAGGTTAGATTGTATTAATTTGAAACGATGCTGAGATGGTTCTTAATGTTAATTTGTAATTGGAGACACCGAGAGCTGCATGGTGCAGCTTTAAGATCAAACTGCGGCCCTCCAGATGTTGTGAAACTACAAATCCCAGCATGCCTTGCCACAGTTTTGCTACAAGGGAGTGTTATAACTGTGGCAAGGCATGCTGGGATTTGTAGTTTCACAACATCTGGAGGGCCGCAGTTTGAAGACCCATGTTTTAGATAATATGAGATTAAGTTGATAAAGTACTATAGCCGGTGTGGATGAGAGGTTTTGATGACTCTATAATTCATGATGGTATTCATTTATCCATGGCAATCTTCCTAGTATGCGGCACCTGGGACCAGGGACTTCATAATACGGGGAAGGTTGTTGGATCAATAGTTGAACAATAAATTAGAGTTGAATTTAGTAATTGCTTAATTTTTTTACATTTTTTTAAATTCTTTAAGAGAGACTGCTATATGATAAGTAGGCTAATAGGGTGGTAGTATTAACAGGTACTAGAGGAGTGCTACGGTGTACCTAATGTAGTAAAAAATGCTTGAGTAGAAACAAAGAATGCTATCATTCTTAAGTGGAGGACATATGTGAGGTTTAGGTTTATTATAATAATCAGACATTTGAGAGCCCTCAACGTTACCAAGATAATTTAGACACCTCTGACTACATTAAGCAGCATTAAATCATATGAGTGTACATGGATAGCAATACTTATACAAATTTGAATCCGAATTTATACTCATCCCAATCTGGTAAACATGATTATTGGTCTCATTCAAAGTCCCGGTATTCGGAACAGATATCAAGGACCACATAACTCAGGAAAAGGTTGCAGATTAGTGAGTTCAAGTTAATGTGGCAGGGAGAACACAGTAGGTTGAGGTGGTTGATAAGAGAGAAAAGAAAATCCTAATAATTGGTAAATTATTGGAACAGTAAGTAAATAAAATATTGTTTATATGTGCAAATATATAAAGTAAGGAAATGAAATTAGGGAAAATGTACTGCCGTGAAAAATGCTTAATTATGGAATCATTTTTAGAAAAATGGGAAGAAATAAATAGATGAATAAGGAAAAATAGGTGGTGAATAATAATTGCAAATAAAGGTGTATACAAGTGGAATTATTAAAATGAGGGCCGGAGTGAGTAAAAAGGTGAATACATGAGGTAAATGAGGTATGTAGGGATAAGTGAAAGAATCGTAATGAAAGAATTATGATGCAGAATTAATAAATAGAGGAGTAACGTATAGAAAGCTACGGATTATACTTACGATAATTAATTTTCTTTGGAGTACTTAATGGCAGCCATTACATTGGGTTCATCCCTTTCTTCCTTCTAATTAGACAGGCAGTTTTCTACCCCAGGATCATGCTCCTCCTCTTCCTCCTCCCTATATAGCTGAGCACCTCCCCGTAGCCATTAGTCTTTGACCCAAGATCCTAGATCCAGAGATCCTAGGGAAAAAAACATACACAGGGAGAACTAAAATATGGGCTGCCATGAAGGACTCCGAAGAAAAGGAATTATCGTAAGTATATTCCGTAGTTTTCTTCTTCCTACTTCATGGCAGCCATTACATTGGGATGTACCAAAGCAGCAGGGAGGGTAATACAATACCTCAAGCCAAGGCTTGACGCAGCACTTCACTTCCAAACCGCTTTTTCACCACATCCAGAGCATAACGTTTGGAAAAAGGTATGTAGAGATGACTACGTTGCAGCCTGGCATATTTCTTCAGCTGCCTCTCTTGCCCTGGTTGAGTGTGCTTTTTTTCCTTCCAGAATCATGCATCCTACCTTCTTATACAGTATGTGAAAGAAGCACGAGAGGCGCGCGCGTCCCCTTCCGACGGCGCTTCCAGCCGCTCCCCCGGGTCACCGCCTGCTTGTCGGCAGTAACCCGGGGTCCCCGCCGCCTGCCCACACCCCCCCCCCTAACCCTGTCCGTCTCCCTGAGGCGGAGATGGACAGGATTCCTGTCGCCCCGCCGATGGAGATTGAGACGCGCGTGCGCGTGAGACGCACGCGTGTCTCAGTTAGATGTTGAGTCAGGCCGCTGGCGGATCGCCAGCGCTGGCGTTCTGTTGATTCGCCAGCAAGGAATAGGCCTGCCCCATCTGTAGTCTGTTTCGATGGGGCAAATCTCTTCTTTGCCCCTTGGGGAATTACAAACAATGAATCCACTTGCCTAAATTGCAGGTTCTATCTAAAATACATGTTGATGGCTCTGACCACATCCAAGGTAAGCAATTTTTCCTCTTTACTACTGGAAGGGTTAGGACAAAAACAAATAAGTATAATTTCTTGATTCATTTGAAAAGACGCAACAACTTTGGGCAGGAACAATGTTTTTTTTCAAAACACTACTTTATCCGGAAAAATTCTTAGATAAGGGTCCTTCATGCATAAAGCCTGCAATTCACCCACTCTTCTGTCTGATGTAATTGCCACCAAAAATATTATATTCCAGGTCAAGAATTTCAGACTGACCCTATCTATTGGCTCGAAAAGGAGCAACCATTAATCCGTTTAAAACTAAATTCAAGTCCCACTGAGGAACCACAGACCTAATCCTTTGTCTTATTCTTTTAATGGCTTGACAAAACCTTTTAAAAATCAACCCATTTTCTGCCAATTTAAAGTCCAGCAACACACTCAACGCTAAAATATGCACTTTCAACGTAGATACAGACAATCCTTTGTTAAAGCCATCACAAAAGGAACTGTAGCGCATGTGATAGTTGCTTAGGGAAATTCAAATGTGTTCCTTGACCATTCCGCAAAGATTCTCCATATCCTGTAATATATTACCGATGATATCTTTTTTCAAGCTTTTATCTTTATCTTTTAACAGCTGGTGCTCAATCTCCAAGCCGTCAAACATAGCTTTTGAGGGTCTTGACACATTATCAGTCCTTGACTACGAAGGTTTAGTGATACTGGCAGAAATAATGAATCTGCTACTGCCATACTCTCTACCATTGGGAACCAAGCCCTTCTGGGCCAATATGGAAGGACAATAATCACTTGGCTCTGTTCCATTGTCACTTTCCATAGTACTCTGTGAATCAAAGAGAAAGGTGGGGAAACATAAGCGAGGGTAAACCACCAACTCTGGGAGAGAGCATCCACCCAGCACGACTCCGGAGTCTGGTATCCGGAAAAAAACCAGGGAAGTTTTTGTTGGTCGCGGACGCCACCAGGTCTATTTCTGGTAGACCGAAATGATTTACAATCTGGCTGAACACCGATTCTTCCAGCTCCCATTCTCCTGGCATCACATTGTTGCGGCTTAGAAAATCTGCCACCTGATTGTCCTCCCCTGGCACATGTAGGGCTGATAACGATTGAAGATTTCTTTCTGCCCTAGTCATGATGCCTCTTAATTCTTCTAACAATACCTTAGCGGACTGGCGAAAAAACGCCCTGGTTGTGCCAGATACATATCTCTCCTGAAATGGTCTGCCAGGCCTATAAGCTCTGGTTTGCCAAAAATATTGTCTGGATGAATTACCAGGGTATCTTCCTCTTTTGTCTTGCGGTAATCTGACCGATTTACCCCCAGACATTCTCTGGGTCATTTCATCCAGTTTGCTCCCAAAAAGAAAGGATCCTTCATAGGGAAGAGAAGCCAATTTATTTTTAGAGTGTGAATCGGCTGCCCATGACCTCAGCCATAAGGCTCTTCTGGCCACCACCCCTGACGTTATTGACTTGGCTGAAAAATCTAGCACGTCAAGTGATGCTTTACATACATAGTCCACCGCCAACTGAACCTGAGCCAAATTTTTGCTTATTTGTTCACGCGGTATCTTATGTAAATCTTCTTGCAATGCGACACACCATATTTTAAGAGTTCTGGCCAAAGAGGCTATGGCTACTCCAGATTTCATGCATACTGAACTGGATATGTGTAACCTCTTAAGGGCACTCTCCATTTTCTTTTCCATGGCATCTCTAAGTATTGCCCCGTCTTCTTGGGGAATAGTCATTCATGTAGTAACCCCTGCAACAGCTACATCAACCTAAGGGATACCACACCATTTTATAAAACTCCTCATCATCAATAGGATACATTCGATCAACTCTTTTAAATGATCCTACCCATTTTGACAATATATCCTTGACTAGCTTATGAACGGGGGAAACACCTGCCTTTCCTGGCTCTGTCCTCGAATAAGGCATCATACTCAGTTTTTACAGGCTGTTTGTAATTAAGAGTCTTGTATAGATCTTTCAATACCATCTCTACCAATTCTAGGTTAAATAACCTTTCATCTTCCACTAATTCTCCAGACTCTGCAGTAGTAGCAAATGAACCTTCCTTATCAGAATCAAAATCTTCAGCCACCAGATCCCCTTCATGATCCAAACTGGTCTGTGACCTAGACCTCTTATTACTTAAGAACTCATCCTTAGTCACAAAATTTTTATTCTTCCTACTCATCAGTTCATTAATCTGAGCAGACACATTGGGAACACGCCTTTTCTTGACACAATCCCGACAGAGAACCTCTTCTCCTATAAATGACTTGTCACATGAAGGGCAACTTTTAGCAACATTCTTTTTCTTACACAGTTATTTCTTAGGTGCAGAAGGCACACTAAAAAGAAGAAAAGAAATGGGGTCACTAACTAACTACTAACTAAGACCTAATCACAATCTTTCAAAAAGATATATAACCAGTTAGTTCTCATAGAGGACTTACCTGGGCAGCGATACATTGTTTGGGAGAGGCATCCTCCATTCTCAATATGCATGGCCTGTGATAGCAGAGAACACCCAGCACCTCTTACACCGGCCAGGTGCATTATATATCGGTACTTCCGGTCCTTGGAACGCACGCGGCCCGCAGTGGAATGCAGGCCGTGTGCATAGGACACACCGTCACTTCTGGGCGCCCATGACCACATCCGCCCAGAAGAATAGATGCTCCGGCAAGCTCCGCTTCCCACACCCGCACTCTGTAACCTGATGGCAGCAGAGGGAGCATTGGGGAACATCCAGTACCATGCGCCCTATGTAGTTAGCATTTGGAGGATGCCCGCAGCAGCTAACCCACTGGGTACTGGCTGATTTTTTTGTTACAGGTAATTGGTAGCACTTCTCCCATACACATGCCCCCCCCCAGCTCTGACAGGACTCGCTGATGCTTTGGCGCTCCGATGACATCACTGGGCTCCGGGACGATGCACACACGGGGAGCTCTCTTGCACTCACGAGGTGGGAGTCATTGATATGTCTATATGTAAGCACTTGTCTTTTTAGTTTTATGTCTTGATAAAGGGTTTCAACACCCGAAACGTTGGCATATACCCCTGTGTGGGTCTCTTCATTTCTACTTATCTTTGAATGCTGAATAATACGAGTGCCTTAATCTTGTTGATATATATATATATATATATATATATATATATATATATATATGAAACAAAATCTCCTATATCGCGCTAATTATAACAGTTTAAACAATGGTCGCCAGTAGCACTAGGCCCCCTACTAGTGGGGCTCCCCAATCCAGATATACCCACAATAGTGTTACTTGGCACCCTTACAATAAATGGTGATTCCTGTCTCTCTTTCACTTTATAATATACACACAAATAACAGTTTTTAAAACATATAGCATTTATTAAAAAAGCTTTTAAAACACTTTTTACGAGTAAAGTTCTTTTCACAAAGGTATTTTTCAGAAGTTTGTGGATGAAATGTAACCCAACGCGTTTCGTCTCCTTTAGTGAGACTTCATCAGGGGTATTAGTATTTAAACAAATCTTTTATATATTCGGTTAAGGTTCTTCTAATAAGACTAATTATTGGCTGACCATCTAGTAAAGTGAATGAACCCTTCTGTACTGGGTCGATTTCCTGTGATGGATTTAAGACCACGATAATGTTTGCCTTGGTAGGGTCTTTATAACAATGGATGTGGAGAACCCTTTAAATGGGGAATAAGATGTTCCCCTGTTCGACTGGGTTATTCCCCCGTACAAGGTTCAAAGGGCAATCCAAATTCTGATTGAATCAGGTAATGGCCTCTGTATATCCTCTAACTCGTAGTAGGAAACTTGTCTCCTAACACTAACAGGTATTTTTTCGGATATTTTTTTCAGAATAAATGATTTAAAAGATTCCTGTGGTATGGTATAGGTACATGTGTTCTCATCAGAGTCCTATATATATATATATATATATATATATATATATATATATATATATATATATATATATATATATATATATATATATATATATATATATATATATATATATATATATATATATATCAATCCACGGTACTCTTTACTTAGAAGGGCGCCCGCGATTGGAATCGCGGGCGTCGGGGGTAAAAAATCGTGGCCATCGCGGGCATCGCGGGTACATTAAAAACGGGTGCCCGCGATGACCGCGATTTTCCCATAGGGATCAATGTTAAAAACGGTGATTGACCGCGATTTTAATGTTAAATGCCTCAATGCCCGCGATTTGGCCATAGGAATCAATGTTAAATGGGCCACAGAGCCCTAATAGTCACCGTGAACTCTGAAATGGCCCCCACAATTGTTAACGCCACCCCACGATCAACGTGAACCCGAAGCGTGGCGAGCGCAGCGAGCCCGCGAGGGGCGGCGGTACGCGTCCTCCGACCTTTTCATGCCCTACTATCCACGTCGGCGTGGAGTTGAGAATAGAATAGTGTGGCGAGCGCAGCGAGCCACCGAGGCCCGAAGCGTGGCGAGCGCAGCGAGCCCCGCGGATACCTTCACAGGTAAACGCGTCCCCTCGCGGGCTTCACAGGTGTCCGCTTTTCGCCACGGACACCTGTTAAGCCCGTGAGGGGACGCGTATAACTGTGAAGGTATCCGCTTCCCCTCGCGGGGCTCGCTGCGCTCGCCACGCTTCGGGCCTCGGTGGCTCGCTGCGCTCGCCACACTATTCTATTCTCAACTCCACGCCGACGTGGATAGTAGGGCATGAAAAGGTCGGAGGACGCGTACCGCCGCCCCTCGCGGGCTCGCTGCGCTCGCCACGCTTCGGGTTCACGTTGATCGTGGGGTGGCGTTAACAATTGTGGGGGCCATTTCAGAGTTCACGGTGACTATTAGGGCTCTGTGGCCCATTTAACATTGTTTCCTATGTAAAAATCGCGGGCATTGAGGCATTGAACACTAAAATCTAGTCCAATCTCATTTTTAACATTGGTCCCTATGGGAAATCGCGGCCATCGCGGGCATCGCGTCGCACGCGATTTTTAGTGCATTCGATGGTCGCGATGGTCGCGATGGGCGCCCTTCTAGGTAAAGAGTACCCAATCCACTTATGCCGGCACTCTACCAGCTGCTCCCGGTGCCACAGATACTGCACATGTATATTCCAAACGAAAAGAGCACTCAGGAGACTTAGCATAGATGAAACATCACTGTATTAACGGTATGAACAGCCGTTTTCGGGACCGCAGCCCCTTCGTCAGATACCTACAGCTGTAGGTATCTGACGAAGGGACTGCGGTCCCGAAAACGGCTGTTCATACCGTTAATACAGTGATGTTGCATCCATGCTGTCTCCTGAGTGCTCTTTTCGTTTGGAATATATATATATATATATATATATATATATATATATATATATATATATATATATATATATATATATATATATATATATATATATATATATATATATATATATACATACATATTTAGGTACTTGTGTATTTTGGCGGCGCCCATCGCATCGCATACCATAACACATACGATGGTATGCGATGCGACGCGATATCGTACGATTTTGCACGATGGCATACAATTTTGAAATTGTATGCCATTGTACATGGCATACGATGCGATGCGATGCGATGCGATTAAACATTGTATAAGCACCCTAATGGGTGCTTATACTATGTTAAGCACCCAAATGGGTGCTTACAATGTTAAATGCACCCCCACGCCACCCCCCACTATAAACGTGAACCCGAAGCGTGGCGAGCGCAGCGAGCCCGCGAGGGGCGGCGGTACGCGTCCTACGACCTTTTCATACCCCCACTATCCACGTCGGCGTGGAGTTGAGAATAGAATAGTGTGGCGAGCGCAGCGAGCCACCGAGCCCGAAGCGTGGCGAGCGCAGCGAGCCCCGCGAGGGGACGCGGATACCTTCACAGGTAAACGCGTCCCCTCGCGGGCTTCACAGGTGTCCGCGTCGCCACGGACACCTGTGAAGCCCGCGAGGGGACGCGTATAACTGTGAAGGTATCCGCGTCCCCTCGCGGGGCTCGCTGCGCTCGCCACGCTTCGGGCTCGGTGGCTCGCTGCGCTCGCCACACTATTCTATTCTCAACTCCACGCCGACGTGGATAGTGGGGGTATGAAAAGGTCGTAGGACGCGTACCGCCGCCACTCGCGGGCTCGCTGCGCTCGCCACGCTTCGGGTTCACGTTTATAGTGGGGGGTGGCGTGGGGGTGCATTTAACATTGTAAGCATCCATTTGGGTGCTCAAAAGCACCCTTTAGGGTGCTTATACGATTTTTGGTCGTATAGGGGGTCAAAATCGCGTCGCATCGCATCGCATGCCATCGGGTGCATGGCATGCGATGCGATGCGATATGTTCGTCGTACGACGGACATCGGGGGCGCCGCCAAAATACACAAGTACCCATATTTATATATTTTTAACAGAGAATTGTGATCGTGGCGTGGCATGGCATAGTACTCAACTAATCTAAACTACCAAAATCTCAAATTGTGCAAACAGAATACATTTTTGATCTCTATGTAATCACTCACCATTTGGCATAGATGGGCCACGGACAAGCAATACATAGTAACTGGAAGGGGCACTGGATCGTTGCTGGAAAGGTAGGACGATATCGCTTTGTGTGATGAATGAACATTTTAACACCCCATTTATGTAAGATGTTACTCTATAGCCTGCAGTGCTCTGCAATAAAAGAACAAAAATGATAAGTTTGTTGTTACAGAACTATTGCACAGACAAAAGCGATAGCAGCTCAGACCTCGAAAGTCTACAGTATGTCAGGATACCCAGCTGCTTCTGCAAATCACCATGAAGGGGAAAGCGGAATTGGATGTAAAACAAAAAAAAATGATAGATAAACAGGGGTTACATAATTAAGGGTTCAGCCAGCAGCAGAGAAAAAAAAAAGTAGAGATTTCCCCCCATCGACCTCGAGAATGTGCAATACAGTTATAGGGCCAGATTCTCTAAGCTTCAAAAGTGATAAAATGGAGAGTGATAAACAGCCAGCCAATCAGCTCCTACCTGCCATGTCACAGACTCTGTTTGAAAAATGTCAGCCAGGAGCTGATTGGCTGGCTGTTTATCACTCTCCATTTTATCACTTTTGAAGCTTAGAGAATCTGGCCTATAATGCTTTGATGAGTATTCCCAAATTACTCCAATACTCTGATTACAGTGGGACGATCTTGCTAATTGGAAACATAATAAACTTTGGGCATACTGTAGTAAGTCAGACCTGATCGGAGAGCTAACCATGATATAACCATGTTGTACTGCAGGTGGGGCAGATGTAACATGTGCAGATGTAACATGTGCAGAGTGTTATTGGCCCTACACCCGTAATGACCCGCTGAGCATTCTGAGTGATGCTAGATCGCTCAGCATGATCACTCAGCACAAATGGATGTGTCAGCGATGTGTGCCGAGCGATTTGTATTGAACGATTAATTTCCACCCTGCAGGTTATTAACCGGTGCCAGATAAAGACCCATGCCTTTACATCACTATGTACCCTACACAAAGCGATATGCAGGCATTTTCAGTAATTTAGTGAAATTATTTAAAAACGCTCACAAAAAGTCCGAATATCACAGCATGTGTAGGCCCCATTAGATCTGGGTGAGTTGTTTGGTTTCTGTGCAGGGTAAATACATGCTGCTTTATTTTTACACTGTAATTTAGATTTCAGTTTGAACATTCATCACCCTTATCTAAAGCTAGGTACACACCTAAAAATGTATCGGTCCAATCTGGTAATGTATAGGAGCATAGCAGAAACATTTGCTTGCTAACACTGGAAAATAGACAATGGTCATTCAGACAAATTGGTAATCCATTTAGCTGAAGAATCGTTTGTCCATTTTCCAGTGTTTGGGAGCAAATAGTGGATTGCCATTTTCTCCAATACATTACCAGCTTTTTGTTTCCACCAGATTGGACAGAAAAATATTTAGGTGTGTTTGCAGCCTATAAAATGCCTATTTAGAAGCTGGAATGTGTGCTGAGCGATCATTTTTAAGTCTGTTTCTCAGCACTGCTCCTAGAGTACGGGGCTTAACTTATGTTCTTTGCATATTTAGATTTTTTCTTCCTGCTTTTTCATTTAGCTCATTGTGCTATTGCATATACCCATACCTCCCAACTGTCCCGCTTTCCGCGGGAACGTCCCGATATTCGGGGACGTTCCCGCGTCCCGCCCGGGGCCGCCATTGTCCCACGGTGGGGGGGACAGTTGGGAGCCCCCCCCAGCTTGCCGAGAATAGATGCTGTGCGCATGCGCACAGCGTCTATTCAGCGCCGACGATCGGCGAAAACGGGGGCGTGGCCGGAGTTTGCGTCGCCCCATGAGGCCACGCCCCTTTTCTTGAGGCCACACCCCCTTTTCGGGAGCGCGAACGTCCCGACCTCCCAACTTCAAAAGTTGGGAGGTATGCATATACCTGTGTGCTCTTTGTTTTCTTATGTATGGAAAGGCTTTAGCCAATAAATTGAGTTATGGTGTGCATTCATTGTACCTTAAGAATAATTTGATAGCCACAAGGAGCAAGCACACATGAGTACCTGGGCATTACATTAAATATAATACTATACTATGGTGTCACTATTCTTTAATGTAAAACATAAAGGGGACAATACTGGTGCTGTGGCTATGGGGCCAGAGCTGCTTTTAGAGCTTGCAGTTGCCCCTACACGCAGTCATGGACGGCTTAAAAAGCTCCCCCTTCACACACAACCACTGGCCATCATTGGTGAGAATATGTGGTAGGGAAGTGGGAACACACATGCTTACCGCATTACCCCAGCCTGGCCCGCCACTCTGTCCCTGCCTGGCTAGCTCCACCTACCAGCAGCCTACAGTGCAGTGTAGTAGTATTTAGGGGTGGGGCCTAATACCAGGAAGTACCCACCCCAGAGACCTGTGCTGTAGTCAGATAGCGTCACCTCCTTCAGAGGGGCTGGGTGGCCATGACACTTGGTGTTGGACTCTAGTGTCTGGTGTGAGGTGTCATCCATTTGTGACCTTAACAGAGGGGCCAGGTGGTAGGAACCTGCCTCCTGAATGAAGCCATGAACCGCAGTGCATCATACCTCCCAACTGTCCCGCTTTCCGCGGGAACGTCCCGATATTCGGGGACGTTCCCGCGTCCTGCCCGGGGCCGCCATTGTCCCGTGGTGGGGGGGACAGTTGGGAGCCCCCCAGCTTGCCGAGAATAGACGCTGTGCGCACAGCGTCTATTCAGCGCCGACGAACGGCGAAAATGGGGCGTGGCCGGAGTTCGCGTCGCCCCATGAGGCCACGCCCCCTTTCTTGAGGCCACGCCCCCTTTTCGGGAGCGCGCGCGGCTTAGCCGTGCAAACGTCCCGACCTCCCAACTTCAAAAGTTGGGAGGTATGGTGCATGCAGCTCCTCCCAGGAACTTCCCAGGCTTTTTTTTAAAGAGCTGGCGGCCAGATGAATCACTCTCCTCCACCCAGACATCCACCGGAAAGCAGTGCCTACAGATGGCTGTGCGTGTGGTGCATGTGGTGTGTGTGGAGGTACAATAGTTTAACAGCAATGGAGTGGAGAAGGGGTTTAAGCAGCGGTCTTCTTCTGTATGGTTCAGGGTCCTGAAACCAGTGCTTACGGTGGGGATAAACTGTGGGTCTCTAGAGCAAAGGGAAGGAGGTTGGTTCTTAACCATATTGCTCATAAACAATGGCAGGGCGACACAAAGCATGCAAGGCTACGGTATCAGTGGGGGATCGCATTTTCCCAGAGGAGCCATTTTGTTGGAAACTGCAATGTATTGCACTCCACTTCCTATAATAAGAGCAGAATGTGAATGGTAAAGCTATATTTAACATATTAGAAAGGATTAAATAAGGTACATTAAATAGATCTCATACAATAGGTTAGAACCTAACCATTAATCGAATGTTAACCTGGTCCGTCTGCTGTGCTAATGAAATGCTATACTGTACAGTGTGTTGGATGATATTCAAGCAATTGCACAGAAATGCTTTCAGTACTCACAGTGTTTGTTACAATAGGAGTGACTGGTCCAGTGGTATATGCTCGTTCAACCATAATATCTCCTGAAGCATTGGTACAAATATAAACATCATCATTTCCCTGGAAGATACAACAGAATGTTATATAATATGTTCTTAAAATTATATGGTACAAAGGTCTACGAATTTGACAAATGGTACATTTCAGCGGCGTACCTATAGCACCGCAGCCCCCGCGGGGGGGGGGGCGCTGTGCATGTGGGGGCGCCGGGGCTGCGGTTCTATAGTTACACCCTCCCAATCCCCCGCAGACTTACCTATCTTGCTGGTCCCGGCGGCTCCGTTCTTATGCTGAGGACCACCACAAAATGGCCGCCCCCATATAGCACACAGTTCTCTAAAACTGTCTGCTGTATGGGGGCGGCCATTTTGTGGTGGTCCTCAGCAGAAGAACGGAGCTGCCGGGACCAGCGCGATAGGTAAGGCTGCGGGGGATTGGGGGGGGGGGGGTTTGCATGGGCGGCGGGGGGTGCTTGGCTGGGCGGCAGGGGGCGCCCAAAACTTAGCTACGCCACTGGTACATTTAATATGAAGTCATCAACTATCGACACTGACAAAAAATAATAATAATAATAATAGGAATTTTATTAAACTAAAAATAAAAATATATAAAAAAAATAGACATTCACAGAACGAGGGTAAAATATATTGCAATTTGCAACATGTCTAAATCATAACTATAATTCCTTTTGGGAACCATTAATATAAAATATGTTACGTACAACCCTCCCCTTCCCAGCATACACTTTAACTTTTCCTCATTAGCTGAGTGTTTGAGGCTTCAGGTCTTCAACCCTTTAAGTGCCAAGTAAACGTGTATTCATCCGAATGACCTGTAAGGTTTACCTTATATAAGAGATATATATATGTGTCACTCAAAGGGTTAAGGTTAAAGAGTTTTGAGGCAGCACAGAACATTATATTTATTATATTCATGAAAAACCAGGACTACCAAGATATGTGGGACTAGAGGCATCTAGATCTATACAAAGTACTATGATCTATACCATGGGTCTTCAACCTGTGGCCCTCCAGATGTTGTGAAACTACATGTCCCAGCATGCATTGCCACATTTTTTCCTATGAGAGCATGCCAAAACTGACAGGGCATGCTGGGACATGTAGTTCTACAACATCTGGAGGGCCACAGGTTGAAGACATGTGATCTATACAAAGCCATGGCTTTTTCTATAGCAAGGTTTCTTGTGCTTCATTTAGACTAAAGTTGGCCTGTTTTTTTTATTATCTTAATAGTTTCTTATCAAAAATAGATCAGCTTAAGAAAATATGAGACCTCTTGCTTACCATGTTTGTATCACTTGAGAAACCAATGGCCACATAACCTGCTGTTGCACCGCTCATTTCAAATACGTAACCATTGCTGGAGGGAACTGAGGACATGAACAGACAATTGCTGTCACTGGGACTGCAGTTCTCAGGACTGGTTAGGCAATACTTCTGAGAACCACATGTGGTATTGGACATCTGCATCTGTAAAGAGAGTATTGTAATTGTACTTTCTCACACAGTATAGATCACATTAATATGTATAAAATGTAATCACAGAGAAAATGCTGTGCCCATTGGACACTACTATTTCAGACTCACGGCAACTATGATGTCACTCTGCACACCAGTCCAGAAGGAGGAGTAACTGAGCACAACAGTCGCTCTGAAAATAAAGAAACGGTTTACAATATATTGCTTCAGAACTATATTTATTTGTTTAGAAGTAGAGATGTGCACAAAACACCATGGGCGAAATGTAATAGGGTGCGTTTTTTTAGACAAAAAAAAAATCGCACCAAATCGCACCTTTAAAAATCGCGTTTTTTGCCGCGAATTCGCATATGTAATGAGATGCGAATTAGCGGCAAAAAATGCGATTTGCCGCGATTTAGGTCGATTTTTAGTCATGAAAATGTGCGCATTTTCAGTCCTGAAAATGTGCGCATTTTCATATATGCGATTTTGGTTGTCAAAAAAAAAAGAAAAAAAACGGCGTGCGGTCCCCCCCCTAAGCATAACCAGCCCCGGGCTCAAAAAGCCGGTGCTGGTATCATAAAATCAAAGGAACAATCAAGTTGGGGTTCCCTGGATTTTATAAAACCAGCACCAGGCTCAAGGTCCGGCGCTGGTTCCCAAAATACGGGGGACAAAATGACTAGGGGTCCCCCGTATTTTAAGAACCAGCACCGGACACAACCAGCCAGCAGGGTAATGCCACAGCCGGGGGGAGACTTTTTATACAAGTCCCCCCGGCCAAAGCATTAACCCCCTGGCTGGTCAGCATGGGCAGGGGTCCTGGGGAAGTGGGGACCCCCCCAATGAAGGGGTCCCCCCCCTCCAGGACTTACCAGCCCATGCTGATAGTCCGGGGCTGTCCCCGATGCCCCTGGGCGGTGGGCATCGGGCTGATATTTGGTGTAAAAGAATAGATAAACTATTGTTTTTTACTGTGGCACTACAAGTGCCAGCAAGCCTCCCCAGCAAGCTGGGACTTGGAGAACCACAAGTCCCAGCCTGCTGGGCATTAAAGGGCCCGCTGGCACTTGTAGTTCCACAGTTAAAAAAATAGTGCACAAAACACACTGACACACATTTTAAATAAAACTTTAATACACACATTACACACATACTAATACTTACCTATCTTCTTCCCGTAGGTAGCCCTGGTCCTGATGTCCTCCGGTCCTGTGTCGGCGTTCCTCTTCATGTCGACGTCCTTCTTGAAGTCGACGTCCCTGTCGGCGATGGCGTCCGGTGTCCGGGTCCGACGAAATCCATGGAGGAAGCTGTGGAAGGAAACCATACTCACCTGTCCCAGCGCGACGTAGTCCAGGTAAGGGTCTTGGAAAAAAAACAAACCGACACCCGAATCCAAGCGGACACGACGGAGACGCACGTGTGTTTGTTTACATCGTGCGGCTCCGCCTCCCGAATGCCGCTATTGGCCGCCTTGCGGCCTAGCGGCTCCTGATTGGCCGCTAGGCCGCAAGGCGGCCAATAGCGGCATTCGGGAGGCGGAGCCGCACGATGTAAACACCGTTGCGTCTCCGTCGTGTCCGCTTGGATTCGGGTGTCGGTTTGTTTTTTTTCCAAGACCCTTACCTGGACTACGTCGCGCTGGGACAGGTGAGTATGGTTTCCTTCCACAGCTTCCTCCATGGATTTCGTCGGACCCGGACACCGGACGCCATCGCCGACAGGGACGTCGACTTCAAGAAGGACGTCGACATGAAGAGGAACGCCGACACAGGACCGGAGGACATCAGGACCAGGGCTACCTACGGGAAGAAGATAGGTAAGTATTAGTATGTGTGTAATGTGTGTATTAAAGTTTTATTTAAAATGTGTGTCAGTGTGTTTTGTGCACTATTTTTTTAACTGTGGAACTACAAGTGCCAGCGGGCCCTTTAATGCCCAGCAGGCTGGGACTTGTGGTTCTCCAAGTCCCAGCTTGCTGGGGAGGCTTGCTGGCACTTGTAGTGCCACAGTAAAAAACAATAGTTTATCTATTCTTTTACACCAAATATCAGCCCGATGCCCACCGCCCAGGGGCATCGGGGACAGCCCCGGACTATCAGCATGGGCTGGTAAGTCCTGGAGGGGGGGGACCCCTTCATTGGGGGGGTCCCCACTTCCCCAGGACCCCTGCCCATGCTGACCAGCCAGGGGGTTAATGCTTTGGCCGGGGGGACTTGTATAAAAAGTCTCCCCCCGGCTGTGGCATTACCCTGCTGGCTGGTTGTGTCCGGTGCTGGTTCTTAAAATACGGGGGACCCCTAGTCATTTTGTCCCCCGTATTTTGGGAACCAGCGCCGGACCTTGAGCCTGGTGCTGGTTTTATAAAATCCAGGGAACCCCAACTTGATTGTTCCTTTGATTTTATTATACCAGCACCGGCTTTTGGAGCCCGGGGCTGGTTATGCTTAGGGGGGGGACCGCACGCCGTTTTTTTTCTTTTTTTTTGTTTTAACTATTTTTTTACAACAGAACCATGCACAGATCTCAATGATCTGTGCATGTTTCTGATAAAAGCGCCAGGCAGAACCTGGTCTATTTTTTTTGCGATTTTTAGTAAGCTTTACTAAAAATCGCAACCCATTAAATATGCGACTTCTATCCTTTTTAATGGGAAAACATCTGGATGCGATTTTTAGTCTAACTAAAAATCGCACCTTTAAAAAATGCGATTTTTCCCGCAAATCGCACCCTATAAAATATGCGATTTTCGGGAAATGCCCGAAAACGGCATATTTTGCGGGAAAAATCGCAAAAAAAAAAAAAACGCACCCTATTACATTTCGCCCCATGTCTTGATTTGCTTTGGTTCTAAACATTCAATGTGTTTTGGTAAAATCACCCTCTGATTTTGGATGCAGGTTGAGTATCCCTTATCCAAATATCCGTTATCAAAATTATTCCAAAAACCATACATTCCAGAAACTGAAGAAAAAAAAAATATTTTTTTTTTTGCTAAAAGCACTACTGGGACATCTGTAACAGCAATACTGAGGAAATATTATGTAACTGGCACTAAATATTTGCAAGAAAATGATTGCTTGGCATTTAAAAATTCAGTATCCGAGATTTTACACACTTTTCAGGTTTTGAAACTGTGTTTTATGCATAAATAAAAACTTTGTATAACATAAATGCAAGATACATCATTGAAATATAAAAATATTCTGAAATACGGAATAAGCCGTTATCCAAAAATATTCTGGTCCCGAGCATTTTGGATAAGGGATACTCAACCTGCATCACGAAAAATGTATAAAAAAAAAGATTATGTAAATTGTAACCAGTTTCTTTCCTACAGCAGAGGTTCCCAAGCTGAGTCCTCGAGGCACTTTAACAGAAGAGGTGTCTAAGAAATCCAGGTTAGAACACAGGTAAGTCAATTTGTACCCCTGTCAATTTGATTTAACCATCTGTGCTCACCAAAGGATACCCTTAAAACATGGATGACTAGGGTACCTTAAGGACAGGCATGTCCAAACCATGGCCCTCCAACTGTTGTGAAACTACAGATGGAGCCGGGCTCTTGTTTGCAGGGGATGGCGATGGCAATGCCATCCGGTATCCCCCGCCATCTGTATTTGCGAGAGGGGACGCGCGCGCACGAGATGCGCGCGCATCCCCTTCCGACGGCTTCCCCCGGGTCCCCGCTGGCTTGTCGACAGTCACCCGGTGTTCCCACCGCCTCCCCGCACCCCCCCTAACCCTGTCCGTCTCCCTGAAGCGGAGACGGACAGGGTCCCGTCGCCCCGGTGCACGGACACTGAGACGCGCATCTCAGTCAGATGAGAGCCGGGCTGCTGGCGGATCGCCAGTGGTGACGTTCTGGCGATTCGCCAGCAAGAGGGAGCCCGGCTCCATCTGTACACATCCCAGCATGCCTTGCCATAGTTTTAGCATTCCCTAATAGAAAACTGTAGCAAGGCATGATGGGACTTTCACAACAACTGGAGGGCCATAATGTGGACATGCCTGCTTTAGGACCAGATACTGTCCAACAGTATTAGTAAAATCAATAACAATGATTCCCATCAATGTTGACCACCTCACAGATCACAATATTGTGGTCACCCATATTTGCAAAATGTTGCAGCGAGTGGCATAAACACAAGGGTTTTATAAAATGGTCATGACCGCTTAGAAAAACATAGTTCCACAGCAGTGGCAAACAGAATGGCAATTGAATAAACTATACAGCACTATACAATGTTTTCATTAATCAAGAACGTCTAGCAGAAAAATGGGTACTTGTGTAGTTTCACGGCGGCAGCTTACGCTACATTTGAAGCTACATATTAGCGTAGCTTAACGGCTGCCTAGCGTAGTGACTCCGCGGCAACTCAGCGTAGTGTCCCCGTGAGGTAGTTACTCACGTACTGTTGCCGGGAATTGTATCACTGTTACCGGCATCCCTGGCAAGCCTAGTGAGCGCCTCTCACACAGCGCCAGCGCCCGCATGATCCCCTCTCCGGCAGAGAGGGGATCATGCGGGTGCCGACGGAGAGGCGCTCCATCTGTCTGAGTAACTATTGTGACAGGGTACAGCAAGCCTGCCGATAGGGTTGGGGGGTTCGGTAGCACAAGTGATTTGAAACCCACACTATCCATGCCAGCCCGAAGCGTGGCGAGCGGACACGTTACGTGTCCTCCCGACCTTTTCATACCCCCACTATCCACGTCGGCGTGGAGTTGATTTTATAAAGTGTGGCAAGCGCAGCGAGCCACCGAGCCCGAAGCATGGCGAGCCCCGTGAGGGGACACTGAATACATGTAAAGTAATCCGCGTCCCCTCGCTGCGTTTGCCACACTTTATAAAGTCAACTCCACGCCGACGTGGATAGTGGGGGTATGAAAAGTTCAGGAGGACGCGTAACGTGTGCGCTCGCCACGCTTCGGGCTGGTGTGGATAGTGGGGTGTTTCAAGAACACATTCACACCTGCCATATCATACATCTGAGACAGTAATGACAACATGTGGTAACTGGATTTTAGAAAAAAAAATGAAACCGTTATTCTTCTGATTCTGCATTGACAGAAACTGCAGCAGAAGTGGATGCAGTTGTGGAACAGTACGCTGGCTCTGACAGGGACGCTAGCTATGTTAAACGGCCGCAGGAACACTAGGCTATGCTGATTCTGACAGGGACGCTCGCGGAAACACTACTCTACTTTTAACTACGTTGCCAGCAGGAACTCTACGATCATTCTGACAGGGATGCTACCAGAGGCGTACCTAGATATTTGTAGGTCCCATAGCAAAAGTTTGTAAAGGCCCCCTATTTAGCAACTGATGGTGATAAATGTATGTAAAACATATTAGTTAGACAGCAAAGATGGGCCCCCTTCAGCTCCGGGCCCCATAGCAGCTGCACCCCTTGCAGCTATGGTAGTTATGCCCTTGGACACTACGCTGACTACGTAACTGCCGCCGTGAAACTACACAAGTACCCAAAAAATGTAAATCCAAGAATTTCCCACCAATCTTAAAATCAAAGACCTCATGACAATAAGAGTAACTGGAGGTGGAGTACTAAACATTTAGCAGAAGATAACAGATTTGGAAAAAACACACACACACACGCACACACAAAAAGGTGATTTTACAAGCAAACTGAATCCAACCAGCAAATAAAAGGCCTCAGAACATGCTGTACAGGGAGAGAGATGTGCAGCTCCAACAGGCCCGGGCCAAGAGTAGGGTGAGTTATTTTGTTTCTGTGCAGGGAAAATACTTACTGCTTTATTTCTACACTGCAATATAGATCTCAGTTTGAAGAAAAACCCCACCCAAATCAAATTCTATCTGCACATGTTATATCTGCCCCACCTGCAGTGCACATAGGGCCTTATTCTGGTTGGTTCTTTGGGATGCGCGTTCTTTCGGAAATGACCGAGCGCCACGCACGGCGGACATTCTAAGAACATATGCCCACAGGTCGTCCGCATCCATTCGGACGGACTCTCTAAGAAGAGGGAGTGTCTTCAGACTGCATCCAAACATGCGTGTGTGGTGGGAACTCAAAGATTCTGCACGGTCTTACTGCGTCCGAACAGACGGGAAGCTGACCGTACGCACCGAGTTGGTGTATGTGGGCAAACCTCAGTAATCTATTCGGAAGTCATGCTTCAGCAGCATGACACATTTATCCAATTAGGGTACCTCATAACATATATATTTTTCATTAAATCAATTACTTCCTACATGACACTTAAACACATTACTTGCACTTTAGATTAACCCTTTCACATTAATGTAATAGGCAGATTTGCATTTAGCTTTGGTTTACAGAGTTATGTCCATTGCTTGCAGTGTAAATGTGGGTCAGATACCAACAATACAGTTGTGTTTGCAGCATATATTCTAGTATTTTGTAATGGGCCATTTAGGCAGCAATGCTTCCAATTGAACCTGTGAAAAGAGTTTAATTAATTAATCACTAATGACTAGAGGACTGGATTGTATTGTGGTCAGCTGCGAGTGTTTAAGGTGCAGCCGTACTAATTGGGCGATCCGAATGCCTAGGGCATGAACCATTGCCTTCCATGAAATGAAACTTGCTTATTGACACCGAAGATTTCTGCCATGTTGGATCGCTTGCATTGGGTGTCCGGTCCGAATGCACACCTACCACTTTCGTGCACTCCCACATGTATGCCCAGTTTTGCCCACTTTGAAACCCCGCCCTTGTGTACGCCCACATGACACCCATATTTCCCGAGGGAGTTCGGTCCACATTTGTAGACGGTATTGCTGAGAACGAGTGCAAAGACACTGTGACATGCGCATTGCGTTTCTTATGCATGCGCAGGTACTGTAGCTACAAATCACCGTCCGAAAGAATTCAGAATGGACCGCACCAACCAGAGTTTTGTCCATTTGAGAAGGAATTTGCCTCAAGAGTGAACCGGAATAAGGCCCCGTGTGAGATACTTATATTTACTTAATCATTACAGTAATACACCACTGTTCTACCAATTGTTACTGTATCCATTGGAGTCTCTGTTCAGGTGTCAATATTAGTAACAATTCTATTAAGACTGACCAGATGTCATGTTTTGAGCATGGATTTGACTCTTTATCTTCATCAGAGAGTCCCTTGGAAAAAGCCAGATTTTCCCTAATACCAGCTTTTGCAGGTCATGGTCATGTTACTGTATATGACATTCAAGCTGACAATTTTGCAAGAAGTTCTGTGCATCTACTAATATCAGTGTTCTATATCCAAATGCAAGATTTTGAAAACCCTTTGGTCTTAGAGTGAATAAGGACCTTGATCTACAGTATAAGTTCAACAACATACTACATGAAATTGCTTAGGTTTTATCTTCTTTGGCTTCTTTTCCAATAGTTTAAGTAAGGGTATTGTCACGTTCTGGACTGTTTGAGTCTGTTGCCTGCCTCATCGCTGTCTTTCAGACTTGCCCAAAGTTCCAAAACCTCTAAGGGTTAGACAGCAATGCAGGAAGTGCATTGCTGTGCCCAATTGGTCTCCACACCAGAGCTCCATTAAAAAAAAAAAAAAGGGCTGGCCATATTGGATCCAGACACCTGTTCATTCTCAGTAACTCAGTTATTCTGCTTTAGTTGATCACAGAATCCCACTGAAAGATATCCAGCACTATAAAACGACTTCCTGCAGCACTGACCAACCTGGTCTCATGCAGTCTGCAGGCTACTCAAAATCAAATCAATAGATCGATCATTATGGGGTTTCTTTATAGTCTTTTCTCTCATCATTTGCTGTAAAATAGAACTTTAGAAAAATGAAAAAGGACATGCCCAGTTTAACAAACCAAGCACTTTACTCTTAGTGCCAGGGACTGCCATTTTGAGGCTGAACCACAGATGGGGCTGCATTTGGTTTGTGTGAACTACCACAAAATAATTTTTTGTAAAGATTACAGTACCTCCAATCTCAAATGAAAATTTGATGATCGGGTGTTAAATACAATTAAATATATATTTGTCAAAATAAATTTCATGAACTTGTTGCAGATTACGTAACTTTAAAGTAGAGATGTGCAGGCTATGATTTACTCGGATTTCAAAGCAGGATCTTATTGGCTATCAACAACTGTCATGTGATTTGGGAAAGCCAATAATAACCTGCTTTGCAATCAGAGTAAATCAGAGTAAATCAGAACCTGCACATCTCTACTTTAAAAGGTGGTCCATTGATGGTCAACGTCCTAACGAATAAAACAGATGCCTTCACAAACATTGGCCAGATTTAGGAGGGGGGGGGGGGGGGGAATCATCCCACACCTAAGGGGTGGCTTTTTTGGTCTTCATCAATCAAAACAAAAACAGAAAACCAGTTTAATATGCACTCCTCCTTCCACAAATAGAATGGTTATTAAAATAAATAAATACTTTCTTGGCAAGATATTAATAAAAATCCCCTGAAGTCTGATCATACATAAGATTTATTTGTTCTAGCAAAACATTTCCATTACATTCAATTCAGGCTAACAGACATTTCTGGGACAGGCAAGGTGCCTGTAATGGAAATGTTTTGCTAGATAGTGACTAACTTATTACTAAAGGGGTAGTATTAAACTGCACCCTGTGATAGTTTGGTAGTAAAGTGTTTAGCATATCAGATACCAGTGAGATAGTGTATTAAGACCTATAAAAGGCTTCCACAGCTATTCATCATTTTCAGTCATGGGAATTGAATGTGCCCCATAATAAATGGGAATATTGGTATCTATCAAAGCTTGACCACAAGAGGGCGCCAATAAATTGCACAGATCTGTGAGACAATACCAACTAGCCTTTAATCTCACTGCAGATCAATGCTAATAAACCTCTACCATTGTGCCCTGTGTCCAAACAGTATATTATATATAAAAAACTGTCACATAGGGACATCAGGATGCACAAATAAGTCATTTATGAAATTTTCTAATAGCCAAACCATCTCCTTTCAAGGCTCTACAGAACAGACATTTTTCTGGGACAGTCATTTGTGTGAATTTTAAAAACACAATATTCTTTCTATAACACACTTTATGTACTTGTGTATGTACCGTTTGTCATTTTACCTCTTAAATTTCAGCTGTTTATGTATTTTTCCCTCCCAACTCTTACATAGGGAATATTAAAATAAAATCATTAAAAGTTACATTTTAAAACTTTTTGCTAGTGCGTTCCCCCAGACAGCCCTTTTCTCTTCCTTTGCCTAGGATAGTATACCAGGATTTTTCAGAAATAGAAGAGAAGAGTTAATATTAAAATTTTGTCTGTAAAGGATTTAATTGAAGAGATCTCAGGAGGGAATTAAGGAAGTATTGTGATCATGAGGATATATATCTAGAAACTGAATATAGTGTCTTATTTGTAAAGACATATTGCATTTAGGTGTAAAAAAAATAAATTGGGATATCTATGTAGGATAAAGATGTCATCAAGGGTCAAAAATGTTGGCGATATTAACAAGAGCAATAGAAGTTGGTACGAGAAGGAGGAAAAGCCAGGTTTCAGATACATCCCAGATTGGGATTATGGAGAGCTGAGGTGATCTCCATTTAGCTTTTTGTTGATGGAAAGGGTCACAAAAAATAATGCTGTGAATAATCTTGTTAGGGATGTCATTTGGTTTTAAATGTAGAAGGACAGCATGGAAATAAGAGTGTAGTAAAACCTGATCTAAGGAAAGAAAATTATAAGTGGATGAATTCAGTAACAAATTACTTAAGTACCTGAAGAATATGGAAAGGGATTCATAATTGTAGGTTGGGGATGAATTCATTCCACTTTGAGCTCTGGGTTGTTGTAATTTTAGCTAGGGAGATTCAAGCCAATTTCCCCAATCCAAAGGAAGTGGAAAATCAAATGGTTAAAGTGGGTAAAGTCAGGCATTTGCATTAAATACATTTTTTTTCAGAAATATAAAATACTTCAACTGCAATGCAATCTAATAATAAAATAGAAAGGGGGTGAGCAGTTGTCTAGTAATGTGGGATTTGTAGAAGTGGAGAAAGTAGCTATTTTAAGGAAAAGAGGGAGTGGTCAGGAAGAAAATTTTTTGGGGAGGGGAGTAATTCTGTTTTGTCTACATTCACTTTGTAGTCAGACCAAAGCAAGATTTTAGGTCCATCACGATTGGGATTGTGGTGGACTGATTTGTAACAAAAAGTATTGCGTCAGTCAAAAATGACACTAAGTTCTAATTGTCTAATGTGAATTCCAGTGATGGGTGTGCCACCTATCGCCGAAGGTTCGATTGCTATGAAAAAGAGAAAGAGGTAAAAGGCCATCCTTGCTTCATATGTGTGGCGAAAGGGAACAGGACAGAAATAGGTCTGTTACATAAAACCTGTGAGGAGGAACCCTGATGCATTGTTGTGAGAAAAGTAATAAAATGAGGGCGGAAAGCCAAATTGGAAAAGAGCGTGAAAAAGCGGGAGGCCAGAGATTCATATCAAAAGCTTTCTCAGCATCTAAAACCAAAAGAACATTAGGAGGTTTTTTGTAAAAGGCAAAAAGAGGGGATATGGTCACTAGGTCTACAACGACTAGGTTGACAAGCATTAGATCCACATCGCTAGGTCGACAGAGGTTAGGTCGACAGTCAAATGGTCGATGGGATTTTTCATCTTTTTTTTCTTTTTGAGCCAACAGGTGGTATTTCATGCCCTACCATCCACTAGGGCATGGTGAGAATAAAATAGTTTGCCGAGCGTAGCGAGGCACCATGCCTGCAGCATGGCAAGCGGCAAAACTATGCTAACGCCAAAACCTAACCCATACATACGCCGCATAATACCCCACAGTCGAACCCTACCCCCCTCCCTGTAACCTAACCCTAACAACCCCCCCCCCCGCAGCTGAGTTTTAGCCCCCTCTTCTATGTGCCTAACCCCCTCTACTTAGCCTCACCCTAGGTCACCCCACTAGTGCCTAAACCTAACCCGCCCCCTTTCCAAGACACATGCTCGCACTGCCCACATATTGTACTTATCGTTCGGCATCCCTGCAGTCAGGATTTCAGCACTGGCATCCTAATTGATTGTGATTCTGGCACCATTCTCCAGGTGGTAGTCAGGATACTGGCATCATTATATGAAACATCCTGACCACCGGGATGCTGACCGCATCACTTATATACATAGACACGCACGTGTGCACACACATGGATTGTGTGCCAAGAATTCCCTGGGGGTCTTCACTCCTATGTACTGACTTGGCCTTTCACGGTTTGGCTGCCAAGATTGGGTATGTTCAGTGTAGTATGACGATACTGCCAGGAGTCTCACAGATGAGAGAGCATAATCAGATGTTACAGTATACTTCTGTTGTTCAGCATATGTTTACCACTTTCTCCATTGTGGTCAGCATTGGTAGAGAATTTGAAAACTGGTATGCTGAATGAGAGAGTACTGAAAATGATAGATAACAGACATTAAGGGTTTGAACACATAGGTTTCCTGTTTTCCATGGTCACACATGTATCAGACCATGAATGAGAGGGACCAAGTACATCAGCCTTAGTATACAAGAATAAGCTCAGATTCTGTAGATTAGGTTAAATTCAGCAATCCTTTGCTAGGCAGAAATCATGTATTATAACCAAGAAGGAAGAGATACAGTAATCAGTATACTGTTGTATGTATAATTATGGGCATTTAGTAGTTCCCAACTAAAACAATACTCAAATATCACTTTATAATGAAGTTATGCTGTATACAGTAGTATTAATAAAGCGGCAGAATTGCTTATAAGTTACCATATGCTAGTTATATACCTTTGTAAGCCATGAACGGTTTCTTTGCGTATACAATGTTGCCTTCGAAGGAAAAAATGGTTCACAAAAGGGATCAAGATTTTAAATATGCATTTTGTACTAGAACTCAATTACTGAGTTATACAAGAACAAAAACACAAAAATAGTGACTGTCTGTTAGGGTGAATGGAAGGCTGTCAATATCTTACCCTACTGCCCGTTGTTCAGTCATTGGGGCAGATGTATTAAGCCTGGTGAAGAGTAGATGGTGATAATGCACCAGCCAATCAGCTGTGTTTAAAATATGACAGTTGGGCTGGTGTGTTATCACCTTTCTCTTCACCAGGCTTAATACATCTACCCCACTGTATGATATGCGTTCATATGTATGGACAGACAAAAGGAAAGTGCAGCTCCAGCCATAGGTTAAAATGTGAGCTCCTGGTACGATAGCACAAAGCACTCCCCCCAGCACCACAACCCTGTCCCCCAGCAGTGCCCCGGGAGCAGGGAAGCTCTTGGAGCAGTGTAAAGAGTGGGCTGAGCAGAGAGCTATTAGGCAGCATGTTCACCCCGGATGCCGGTCATGCCACACCCCCTAAAAGCTGGGTAAACACTATAAGATACACCTCCTTACCGATAGCATTAACAGTGTACCTTTAATGCCCATACAAACACACTTAACAATATTGTTAATATCATATCATTCAGTGATGTCACCCAGCTCATGTTCACAAAATGCATTTGTAGATGATAGTCAACATTTGACAACATGTTCAGGTCCTGCTCTGTCAACGGCCCATGAGAGCGCACATTGTTAACAATATAGTGCCTACACACTAGAGAGTATGCACAATATATTAACAATATCATTATCGTGTATATCATACGGTGTGTACGCACCTGAAGTTTTTCTGTGTACACACTGCAGACTGGGATATTTAGTTAGACCTTGCCTCTGCTCATATTTAATTTGTATAACTTAGACAACCAAATTACCGCTACTTTACAAACCAAAGACTGATTTTAACATTATGTTCCCCATGAAAACAAACATAACTATTTTCTGAAACCGTTATAAGGTTATCGCTTATCAGAAGGGTTCCTTTGCAGTCTCCTGTTTTTTCCCTTTTAGCAATTACTGTAATCTAATCAGATGGATATAGTTCTGTCTGCATATACAGTAGATATAAAAGGCTTTAAAGTAAACACATTTTTCCTTTAGGTGTCAAAACAATGTTGCGTGCATGATCAAAAGTTATTTTCCGTAAAGAGAGAAAGAAAAAGGGAGGTGAGAGAGGAATTAAGTGGTGAGAATACAGAAGAGGAGGAAAGTAAAACTACATATTTATATTAGGCAACACTTGTAACCTTACAGTATTCAATACATTTATTAAAAGAAAAACCACCCATAGCTCAAGTGCCGTTTTTATTTTCCTGTACGTACCTGAAGCGTACAGGTCCTTCTCCTTCAGGAGCCGTCCATGAAGCAGTGACAGAAGATTTTGGATTATTATCTGTGTGGCTGACAGCAGTGTTCTAGATGAGAGAATATGAATGGAGGTTTTAATTTGACAGATCTTGAGCTTCAATTTTAGTAAAGCTTTGAATTTTCCCCAAATACATATAGCAAGATTTGTAGCAGGCCCAGATTTATACCACATGGGGCTCTAGGCAAACACAAAGGAAGAGGTTTGTAGAAGCTCCTAGCGCTTATTGTAGGGGGAGCTACAGACTGAGAACCCCAGTGCCCTGTGGAAGGTATGGGTACGTAAAAGATTAACAACATGGCAGCACTCTGGGGGGTACCTTTTCAAATCATGTATTCAGCCTAGCATGTCAACCTTGACAAAGCTGTGTGCCAGCCCCAAAACATTGGTTTCCATATCATTATCTCTGGGAGTGAAATAGAGCATCCGTATTGAGGCAAAACTAGCACATCATGAGATGGTGGTAGCTCAAGTACTGCAAGATTTTGGTAGGCATAGGCCACGATTCTGTGGGTGCTCAAGGGCTTGAGCACCCACATAAATTGATGAGCACCCACGAGGGGCCAGAGTCGTGCTGTTGGGCCGCAGTTTTACTACTCAAACCAGCTATATTATACAGCACACTTCCGTCCTGCACGCCGATAAGCATAGCAACCTGGTCTCCACCACACCCCGTGTACTCTTACGTGACCTCACACACAGCCACTGGGTGCCAGCACTAAGCTCCCCCTACCTCAACCTCCACTGTGCGATCACACACCGTCGGCGTCTGCCTCAGCCTGGGGCAAAAGCTGCAGCACAGTGCAAGGAGGCAGCTTGCTCACCCCAACAAGCGGACTGTACTGTCAGCTTCTAGTTTCTTCTTGGGGTACCTGCATGGCCATGAGCTGACAGTCACTCTAAGGCTCATGTGAGTAAGGTAAGTAAATTCAGTGCACGTTGCTCTACTGGACCCAAAATAGCTGTCCATTTATAAAACCAGAGCTTTTATTACAGCAGCCAGGGAATAAATGCATTTATGTATTTGGCACTGTGGGGGAATTTATGTACCTGCACTGTATGTATTTGGCACTCTGCTGCTGTAATTTGAATATTGGAGACAACTGTGCTGCGTAATATGAATTGGTATTATTTTGTGGCCATGCCTCTTCCCCATGAAGCCACTCCCCTATATTTTTGGCTTGAGCACCCACCAGCAAAAACATAAATCGGCACCTATGGTGGGAGGTAGAGTGCCGGTACTTTGCCTACACTTTCACTGAGCTTCTGCATAAGCTCTGAAGACTGCTTAATTGGAGCCAAACTCATATCTCAGCAGTGATAAAATGCCATGTCTTTTTACTTTATGAATAACATGAAAAAATGGGGTACATAAAAAGGGCCCCAGTGTACTTAATGTGTAGTCCAGATTCCCTGTAATAGTTGCTATAGGGGGGTACAGATTACTACGTTCTTTTTTTTTTTTTTTAAGGCAGGGCAGGGCAAGGCATGGGGGATGGAGACAGGCTGCCTGATTGCAAATGGCAGCACTGTTCATTGACAGACACTCACACAGTAACTTACGGTTTTGTGTACCGCCCGGCGAACGCAACATAAGTCAGGCCGAGCCGCCCAGGACTTTCAATCCCCACCGCGTGCGACCCGGAGCTTCAATCATGCACGCTGCACGAGGACAGAAGGAGGGAGCCGCCCGGCGCTCACGCTCCGCAGAGGACAATGGGAGGAGATGCATTGAGTCGCGCAGCCCTCCCATGGCCATCTATTTCTTAGGATAAAACGGGCAGCGGCGGTGTTTCTATTTAAAGGTACAGAATGGCCGGGCAGTCTAACAGGTGGTCCAGTGCACCCCCCAGCCCACCCCTTAGAGTCGCCTATGGAGGGGTCCTAATATTGATACTAGACTCCTGCGGTGTCTGACACCCGTTAATCTATATAATTATATACACATACATATATACACACACACACACACACACACATTATATATATATATATATATACATATACACACACACACACACACACGCTTCTCAGATAGGATATTAAGATCTAGTGGCTGCAGAGTCATTCATAGCGATCTCGTGCCGTTTAGGTTATATACTGATATTATATGTAATCCCTGCAGTGTTACAAGTGTGGCACCCCATTGAAGTGGCCACACACACAACTTTAATGCTCCTACCCCTGCTGAATGCATCCCTGGCTGGACACTGTTAAGCTGGCAGCAGGGATAGGATTATCTGTGTCCTGAGTGCTATGACTGGCATGTGGACACTGTCCAATCCGTAAGAGGAGTATGGATCCCCAGGATAGAGAGAGATGGCCTGCACTGTGGTAGTGACAGCAGTGTGCTGGGATAGTTGGCAGTGGCCATGTTTAGGGAGTCTGAGACCAGCAACTTGCAGCAGAGACAGCTGGTGGTGTGTGAGATGAGTGCTGCCATCTTCTGTTGCCAAGGATGCAGATCTCTGCTGAGACTCATACCAGGGCAGCACAGAGGCAGAGTGGAGGCCCAAATAAGGTACAGAGATGTTGGAGCAGAAGCAGGACAGAGGCAGAGCAGATAGGCACAGACGTGCTATAAAGGCAGAACAAGGGCAGGTCCACTGCTGTGATGGACACCTGGCAGGCCGCACCTCTGTGGTATAAATACAGTACTCTGTGAGCAGCAGCCACAGCCACATGGAGACAGCCAGGGATATAGAACAGTGATATCTGCAGCAGACTGGTAAAAGACTGAGCTAGCAATATACACTGAACTACATAAATGCATACCTCCCAACTGTCACGATTACAGAGGGACAGTCCCGATTTTCGGGTCCTGTCCCGTTGTCCCACCCGCGGCAGGCATTGTCCCGCTGTGGGGGGTGGCAGTTGGGAGACCCCCCAATCTAATAGAATAGACGCTGTGCGCATGCGCACAGCGTCTATTCTCGTACGAAAATTAGGTCACGGCTAATTAGCATAAGCCATGCCCTCATTTGCATACGCCCCACCCCCTTTTCGGGCGCTCGCGGGGCTTCGCCGCGCGACTGTCCCTATCTCCCCAACACAGAAGTTGGGAGGTATGTAAATGGAGTCCTGAAGGAGAGTGACAAACTTCCCCTGCAGTTACATATTCTGTTACAAAGTATGATGGAGAGCACCCAAGTATTTTAGAGCACGCCATTCTTACCAGAAGTCAGCACTATTGCACTAAGTCAGACTGTGTTACCGCATGTGTATCAGTGAAAACCCGGGCAGCGAAGTGTCAGAGAGCTCTTATTTTTCTAAGCTAAACGTGCACGCACTCCTAAGTAGTTGGGGAACATAGAAAGCTATATGCATTTTATTAGTAATGTCGTATTTTGGTCTATAATTGTTTTGTGTGTACGGTTAATTCAAATTGACATTGTCATTCTATGTTCTTATTGTAGGTTTTGTTTCAATTGTATTTGCTGAGAATATTTACAAGATTTACTTCCGTGCCTTACTTAATAAATTGAATATTCTTTTAATATTTGTGCATGGTATACACCAACTGGAAAAGAAAAAAAGATTAACACCATCAACTGTACTATTAGACTCCCTAATATTTCTCTGTAAATTGTAACCTTTGGCATGATTCATAGCCCGGGTGTTACACAAGCCCTCTGTTCAAGTCTGTATGGGTTTACTCATAAGGCAGCTATTTTTTATATATATAGAACTACAGGTTAATCACCCAGTGTTAGTATGCGATAGCTACATGGTCACTGGTTTAGATATATTAGATCAGCCCACTAGATCATGACAAATACAGGTATTTAGTGCAGCGTCTGTCTGCACTATTCAAGTAATAGTAGCTGCACGCTGAATCCTGGCACATACATGTGTCTGTTATAAAGTCTGCCACGCACTGTTCAGATCGTGCACACTTATCAGGACCTCAATGAATAGTACACACGGCTAGTGATATACACACACACACACATCTACAACAAATTGTTTCAAAATGGGACATGTTCATTTAGACCCACAACGGCAGCAGAGACTGCCCTCAATGTGCATTTCGCTCTTAAGCTTTGTCAAGGCTGACCTCAGGTCATTCCCAGGAGATTCGGGATGGGGCTTACTGGTGAAATAACTATGACTGGCCATTCCTGTACACAGAAAAAATCCAGGTGTGCCCAGGCATTTTCAAGGAGGGCGTATGACATCAGCTCCAGCCTGTGACTGACAGAGTTGTAGAACAGTCAGAGTCAAATGTGATCACACACCCTTTTTTGGCTTTGCCGCACGCAAATCCATTCAGTCTAGTCTGGGACCACCCATTACCATATTACACACACACTCAAAAAATATACAGTGCACAAAAAGGTAAAAAAAAGTCTTACGGTCATGTAATAAATACCAGTCCCAGTGGTAGGTAGTCCCAATAATCTTTTATGGGCACGAGCTCCGGAGGACTTAGAGGGCTGCTGAAGAAGTCCTCTGTGACGAAACATGTAGGGGCGTGTCCTAGTGTCAAGCACGATCGTGGAGCCAGGAGTGAGTGTAACCTCTCCAACAACTGTGAGGTGCTGTGCACCGTCCTATGCGGTAATGTGTAAGCCACCTTTTGTGGTACATCACCCATTCCTTTGTTCTGTGTGATTTTTAAATAAATTTTGTTTTAAAAAGTGGTAATTTGCACCATTGGAGCACCCACATTGTGTGTGTGTGTGTGTGTGTGTGTGTGTGTGTGTGTATATATATATATATATATATATATATACATATATACACACACACACACACACACACACACACACACACACCTCAATAATGTTTCTGAACCAGCCTACTCCTATCCCCTATTTGAGGGGGGTTCTTATCCTTTCAATTGGACCTACTTGCACTTACTGTGAACTGCTCTGCCTAGAATCACTGCCCTTGTATACACCATGAATATCACTAGAATAAATTATGAAAAACACTGGGGAATTTCAGACATGGAAAACTTGTTCCTCTCACCTATTAGATTCTAACTATATGCCCACTTGGCTAGCAAAGTATGAAAAAAAAAAATAACACCCCCAAAAAGTTTAAAATAAGGGGGGGGGGGGGGGACATGTCTTCTTATTCATGTTGACCATCTCCACCTTCTGTCAATGTCAGAAGGGTACTGTATGTCACCCATTCTTAGGTGTTGACCATTAGTGGTCAGCCTATTGACCTAGACATAGCCAACCCAAGCACCGCATACCCTACCTCTACTGTTCAGTCTATGGTTTCTTGTGTACTCTAGATAGATTCTGGTGTTGGCTTAGTAAAGAGAGCTTTGTGAAGGAAGCTAGGTAACTCTAGTGCATGAGGTATACCTGGCCCTGAGATGAAGCAGAATACAATTTAGTATTTTCATGCTATCAATAAGCAGACTATTCCTTAAGACAGCAGAGAGGAACTGTAGCTATAACAGGGCATAACTGGAACTAAAGAATTGCACTTGCCACACGAAACTGATCAGAAGTCACACTTGCTCTGACTTTGTGTTAGCTGGACTGGAACCAGTGGCATGGAAGTTCAGGAAGCAGTGAGCCAGCGTAATACATAGAGTGCAGATTAGCTAGGATAGGTTGTATAGCTAAAGCATACAGCACTGAAATGCTAGATTATAGCAAGGATATGTTGGAATCTGTAAATAACTGAGGACTGGGCTCTAGACTAGGGGTCTGAAGCCTAGATGCAATGACATTTTCCTGGACAATACGTTGGAGCTCATTGGAGTATTTTTATTTTCCCCTGCTTGCTGTTCAGTGATTGGTAGAGGGAGTCAACTGTCTGAACTGAGGCTTACAGTGGGTGGAGCATAAATCAGCTGACCACTGGCAACATAAGAAATGTTAGGAAAGTCTGCGGGTAGCTTTGGAGTTCAGCGTGACAGCCAAGTCACTGACCATGAATCAGCCTGAAGCCAGACTGAATGGTGCACTGTTAAGGAACAGGGTTTAATTCTCCAGGCTGACATCTACCTTCAGTCTGTCATGCTTGCCCATCTCAAATGATATTAAATTAAAAACAGAGTTTCACAAATTTATTTGGCATGGTGTGAGAGCTTGCATTAGTCAAAGCAAACTGTGCCATCCTAAAGCTAATGGTGGGATAAACATTCAATATACGTACATATAATCATGCGACTCAGGGACAGTTAAAAAAAAAAAGTCATGAATACTGTAGATTAGTTTCAATACCAAGAGGTCTAAGAATACTGTAGGTCTTTAAAAATAGGCAATTCTAGTTAGCTCGCTAAGCAGCGTTAGTTTGCTGTTTAGCGAGCCTTGTAACGCCGCCCGCTGTACAGTGAATGTATCAGACACACAGCAAATGGATGTTTTTCAAAAACATACATTCACAGGGGAGCGTGCGGGCTCAAAAATCATTTAATGGTACCCGTTTGCGTTGGTAAGGGGATGCCCAGAGTTTCCCTGGGTGCACCCGGCGTTATCTTAGGTACACCCAGGAAATGCCAGGCGTTCGCATGCGAACACCACTCCACCCCCCACCTTTGCGAGCTCCACGGAGACTATGGAAGGTGATCACTTCGAATCCCTACAAATGCGAATACCGCAGAGCTTCGACATCGATCCCCCGTGCGAACGTACATGCGAGTTCGCTTATCAGAATGACCTCCATAGTTTTTACCCACAATGGCTTACATGAACTCACAAATATTTTAATTTTCGCCTTCCTGTATAATGTGGAGTTTCAAGCATCTTAACCTTTCACAATACAGAGGAGGTGTTTAATTTATAGCCTTCACCATTTACTTAACATTCCAGTGAGGAGGCCCCTGATGTTCCTTAAGGCAGGTGCAAGAGGCAACATTTTTGGATATTTTCCTTTGCTTACTTTCAGGTACAAATTTCAGAAAAACGGGTAATGTTATTGTGGCAGTCTATGGTTTGGGGGGCAGTTGGTTGAGGTTTTGGCTAGGGTGCAGAAAAGCCTTACATCAGCCATGTTAGAGAGGATGACATCATGTATTTCTCTGGATTATGCATGCAGTGTACATTTCAATTTATTACCGTGCATATTGAATTATTTGATGCTTTTAGTACATATTTTGTCTGAATCTATGCACATCTTGAAAAAACAATAAAAACAGTTTATACAAAAAAAAAAAAAGTATTCCTAAAAATAAACTCTTGGCAGGTATGATAGTAGAATAATAATAATAAAAAAAACACCTTAACCAGGCAAAGGTTGTGAGTTAATTACTTGCTGCAATGAAAGCAGCCATTACCAGGAGCTGGACTAGAACGACTATGCCCCTCCCCCCCTAAATATGTGACAATTTATGGGTACAATTTGGGATTGTCATCTGCGGGTTTTCCATTGATTGTCACATGAATGTCACATCACAGTTGATAATGGATAGCATTAATGTTGTGAAACCACCCGCATTGTAGCAGTTAATGGTTTTACCAATTGACGGTCACCACTGCTTTCCAATTCACAGAAGACAATCAAAAAGCAGGGGCTGGGCTTTCCAGCAGCATTGAAGACAATGCTTGGCTCCGTGATACTTTCTTTATTGTATATATTGTATACAATAGTGCAATTTGGGAACTTTTCATGGATTCTAACGTATCAGGTCAAGAATCAGGTTAATAAAGTGTCAAAAATCACATGAGTTAGGAGATTCCATCTGATTCGTGGTCCCATGCGCATTGGGGAGATTGGACCTGCTACACGTAGGATTAATCAGAATCACAGGCGTCAGGGTGCATATATTGCATGCAAGATTCTTTATATAGCCATCTTTGCCAGCCCCTGAATATGGCCTATGCAATAAATCATATGAAAGAATGGCAGAATATAAGGTGGAGGTACTCCTGGGAAGCGCAAGACAAAATCGATGAGACTTCAGACACAGATAAGTCACAGTAGTATATGGCATTTCTCCTGTTTATATTACTAGATATTACCTGTATATAACACAGCAGCTTGGCGTTACCCACAGCACATGGCTCATCACAATGCCTTAGTAAATAAAGGGTGTGTATCGATAGGATGGATAAGAATAGAGCAATTATTTCTTATTGCAGATGATGGGTTCTCAGAACAGTGGCGTCATACAAATAATGCATATTACAATATTAACCTCTGACTTTATTTTACAGTTTCAGAATGTCATGTTATGCATTTCAGGTGGTGTTGCACTACTTGCGTGTATACTACAGATGTGCCTTTCTTGGCAGCCTGCTCTAAACACAGCAAATCATGTGGATTAAAAGTGAAAAAAAAAAAAAAAGTTATAAATCTATAAATTATAGCTAATGGGATCATTTTTTCTGATTATATCTAGCCGGCATTTCCATATAGTTAACTATTTGTCTGCCCCTCCCCTTTATAATGTAAGCTCTCACAAGCAGGGCCCTCTTCCCTCATGTGCCCTGCTTTTACCTACACTATCTCCATACTTCCTTCGATGGCATCTAATCTCTCGGTTTTGGGCCACCCGTCCCAAATACTTATTTGCAGAAATGTTTGTATACAGTATCATGTATTTGTCCTATACTGTCTTGAACTATAAAGTCACTGGTTTCTTGCTTTGTTTACAAACTATGGGCCAGATTCTCTTCAAAAGTGATAAAATAGAGAGTGATAAAACAGCCAACCAATCAGCTCATGCCTGTCATGTCACAGACTATGTTTGAAAAATGTCAGACAGGAGCTGATTGGCTGGCTATCACTCTCCATTTTATCACTTTTGAAACTTAAAGAATCTTGCCCTAAGTAACTGGGTGCTGGGAATCACTTGTGGCGCTATAGAAATAAACAAACTAGGTTGCCTTGAAAACAGAGGATAGATGTTGGTTGCCATGAATAAAGGTGGTACTCATACATATGTGTGTGTAACACATTTTATTAGGGGGTTCACTGTCATAAGGGTCTAGCATCACCTATTGTGTCTAATACCCCCAATCAGTTATGTCTAGGGTTGCCACCTCTCCCGGATTTCCAGAATCCGCTCTATTTCCCCAGCCGCCGCAATCCCTCAATCCCCCCCCCCGTGCATCAGACGCACTCTCTGGCACTTTGATCCGGCTGCCCGACCTCCTACCTGCCAGCGGGGACACAACTCTGCCCATCCTGCCGCCTTCCAGCTGCCCTGCCCAGCCAGCCACAATGTACACTGCCAGCCTGCAGCATAATGTAGGTAAAAACATGGATGACATCTAACATATATAAAATCTGCCACACTAAATAAATATGTCTGCATAATAGTAAAAATAATCATCCCAAACATGTACAATAAATGATTCACTTACGGCTCCCGCACTGCACGTCAGTATTTGAGCGTTGCCATCTGTGGTGGAAAAGCTTCCAGTAATCCTGTCACCTCCCACCGATCGAGCCTCCAGGAGGAATCCTTTAAAAACATTTCCAGATGTGGACTGTATGGTAACTGAAGTAGAAATGGATAGAAAGATTAGACAATAAGACATGCCATTTATTAGTTACTAGATTGTAAACAGGGCCGTCTTTCCCATTGGGCACTTGCACAGGGGCCCTAGGACCTAGAGGCCCAACCAATGGGAAAGATAGCGGGGATCCGGGTGGTGGGGTCCGAGCGCATACCTTTGTTATTTCTTTTCTTGACAGTGTAATTTTTACTACACTGTTGGCTGCTCTTTCGGCAGCGTGAGCCATCAGGGGGAGTGGCCGGCGAAGACTACAGCTCACCGCCGCTCACTGCACTCACCGCAGCCATAGTACATATGGCCGGGGGCCGGGGACTAACGCTGTGCTGGACTGCTGGGGGAAACAAAGGTAGGCGGTGGCGTGTGGGATGTAGGGAGGCTACTGGTAAACTATTTCATGGGGGGGGGAGGCGATGGAGGCGGGGCTCCCAGCAAACTAATTCACAGTAGGTGGGCCCAGCAAATTAGGTTGCCCGGGGGCCCTCACTAATGTTAAGACGGCCCTGATTGTAAAGCATGGAAAGTCATTAACAGACTGTTTAGAGGCACTGCAGCACTGTGCGTTGGAGGATATTCCACATTTTGCTTCTGTAAAGGGATCTTTTGACAAAACCCTGACACTAACTGTATGTAACAGCATGCAAAAAGGACCAGCACTGCACATTAGAGAATTTAGGACTTCTAGTATCAGGTGCAGTTATTTATACAGCCAATTTATAGTGATTTTACAGATGTAACATCACATAATCTATTATGTGTGCAAACCTATAAACCATTTAAAAGTGATAATACGCCATGCAGAAGCATCAGTAGGTATACTACAAGGAGCACACTCCTATTCTGTGAAAGAAATAGCGTCCTATAATTCCAGATTATATTATTACTCCGTGGTCTGCGAGAATCAATCACCTAGCAGTGAACTAGTCCCCTATTTTCAGGAAATGTAAAGGGGAACAGTATATTATAAAAAAAAAAAAAAAAAGGAAGATGGCGCAGGGATTGATTTTAATATCTTCTGCACATTTTTCTTTATTAATGTATTAATTAATCTATTTTTCATTTCTCGTTTGGATTAGCCTATTTATTTATTAAGCAAATACTGTACCAAAAGTGTAAGAGATGATACTGTAATTGTAAACTATTTTAATATTATTGCTAGAGATGAGTGGGTCCGTTTCTCTGAGATCCGAACACACTCGAACATTGCGATCCGAGCGGACTCCGGAGTTCCCGCCTAATTCCTGACCAAATATGAGGCAAAACGTCATCATCGCGCTATTGGATTCTCGCGGGATCTGGATTCTATATAAGACGCGCGCACGCCCCGCCATCTTTACTCCAGCATAGGAGAGGGAAGAGGGTGGTTGTGCTCTGTGCTGTGTTATAATAATAATATATTATTTTGTTTGCTGCTGCTCACTCGATTAGGGTCTGCTGTACGCAAGTCCAGTGTCCAGTGTGACAGGGGCCGTGTCCAGTGTGACAGGGGCCGTGTCCAGTGTGACAGGGGCTGTGTCCAGGGGCAGTGTCCAGAGGCTGTGTCCATTGTCCAGGGGCTGTGTCCAGGGTGACGGGCTGTTTCCAGGGGCAGTGTCCAGTGTGATGGCTGTGTCCAGGGTAAAAGTAAGAAAAAAGAAATAAAAAGTTAAAAAAAAAAAAAAAAAAACATTTTTGGAGAAGCTGCTACCACCAGTCATGATAAAGCCGATACCTCTTTTTTTTTTTGTCTTTGAAACATTTATCTTTTTTTTGGGGTAGTTTATTGAACTGCCACCCTGTCTGCCCCTGCAGTGCCGCTCTGCTTCCAAGATGTGCCAGTTTGGAAGTGTAAGGTCCACATGTATGTCATGCCCACTGCTGTCGCTTAGCTTAGTCATCCAGCTACCTCAGTATAACCTTTTGGCCCAACTACAGTAAATTAAAACAATTTTGTGAGCTGTGAACTGATCAAAATTGACTAGAAATGAGTGGAAAATAGTGTTATTGAGGTTAATAATACTTTAGGGGGAAAAACAGGCCCAAATTGTTATTTTAGCCATTTTTAGCATTTTTTCATAAAAATCCAGATCCAAAACCAAAACCTGCAAGGGTGGTTTTGCCAAAACCAATCCAGATCTAAATCACGAAGGGAGATCCAGATCCAAAACCCAAAAAAGTGGCCGCCGCACATCTCTAATTATTGCAAATAAGACCAACAAAAGTTTAAGTAATCTCCTAGTACACTTGAGTCATTTATGTTGTCCTGGTGCGGGAACCTTCTATTTTTGATGTTTAATACTTGATTTTAGTTGGAAATAGGTTTGCAATTGTAGGAAGCAGGTCCGTTCCTTTAGTTAGATTTTCATAGGTCGCCATTTATATTAACATACTGTAGGTCTCTTCACGCAGAGATATAGGAGCATCAGTCACTGATTGAGTCACCTTATTTGTGAGAAGGTCTTAAACAAGGATACACACTGGAGCGAAGAGAAATTGTTACGACCTTCCCGTCAGCCCAGATCACCTGTAAATACTGATGCAAGGTTAATGAAGGACAAAACAATCATGGTTCCATCCTTCATTACATGTTTGATGTACAGTAGCTAGGTTTTATATGCAGCACAGAAGGCCTAGCGTTGTTGCAAGCGACCCCCGGGAGCATACATACACGCTGACCAATATAATCGTCTGATTCATCCATCTGGACAGCATATCGCCTATTGTGTACCTGGCTTTAGAAACATTTTATTGACAAGACTGGAACAACCAGTTTGATTGCTTATCCTGCTGACTAAAACCACACCCCAGCTAAAATAGTGTTATACAGATATGTTCTGAGGAAAGTACGATCCTCAGATCTCTGCTTTCAAATTGCCTTTATGGTACAATGGCTATGTGGCTGTATTTTATCACATCAGTAGAAAATGGACTGTTAGAACAGCATGATCGGCAGTTTTGTGATGTTACAGCCAATGACCGCTCTAGAGAGGAGATGGTGCGGAGACTGCAGCACAGTCCAAAATTTAAATAGGGAGCCAAATCAACTGCCACGGAGTCCCGGCCAGTGATGTTTAGCAACATTCAGGTTGGCAGTTAGGGTAGCGCTACATCTTCAACAAGAACAGTAGGAAATATAGAGTTCCACTGATTCCCCCTGGGTTGTCCAGTTACAAATATAACCCACACTTGCCCCATCTGCAGTGCAACATGGTTTTACCATTAGTGTACATAATGGAGGATATCCCTAGCGAAAACCATGCTGCAGAATGCGGCAAATACACCCCTCCTCCCTCTCGGCCATCTCTTGTCGAACCTGGCAAGTACTTAAGCACTTGCTGGTGTTAGACGCCGAGGGTGCCGCCGCCCGTGTCCTACCTCCGGCAGCCCTGCTGTCACTCATGGCACCGGAGGTTCGGGGACTGCGGGTGGCGGCCATCTTCTTCCGGCTTTAGCCGGGCAGCCAAGGAGGAAGCATCGGGCGTTGCAAAGAAACATCCGGAACTTCCGCCCTGAACAGACAGGGGCAGCGGCTGACGGCACAAACCGATAGGCAGCATTTTTGTGTATATAAAGCCAGCATCTGCTGGGAACAGATGCCGGTTATAGTTCTGCTCAGCTGCCTGTAGCCTTCAGAGTGTTCCCGGTTCCCAGACATTTTTTCCTGCATTCGTAGTGCCTGCCAGTTGTTCCAGTCGTCCAGCCTGTCCTGAATTCCTGGTTCTAGCCACAGTCTGTCAGTCTGCCTGCCTCTGTACTGCCTGGACATTACCATCATCCAGATAAGTCAGGAGTAGTGTGCTGTAGTTAACCCTTTATTATGGTATCATCCTGTGTTTTGTTACACCTGGTCATTTTAATTAGTGCATCACCTTTCGAGCATTGTTGCTCCCCTGGAGACTCTGGGGGTACCCCTGCGTGGGTCATTAGTTAGCTCTCCTCTTGCACTCTCCCCGCCTCGGCGGACACGTTGTCTCACAAAAGGCCTGGCGGGATCGGGGTTGGAGCCAGTACAACCAACTACTTTGAACGCGCCTGTTAAAGGTGAAGTCTAGCACCGCACGTGTCTGTCGACCACGAGGAGAGGCATCAGAGTCAGGGGGTAGGATTAGTGGTTCTTTCCAGAGTCCTAAAAGCTGGTCCTGTCGCTCCTGGGTACACATCTGATACCCAGATTACTGTAAGTGCTCATATTAATATAGTGTCAGATCTTGGGGGTAAACGTAGGGGCACACATCAATGTTCAGTTGTTTTAGAAGTGTATTTTTCACATGTTTTTATTCTTGTAAAACTCTTAACCCTTTGAGTGCCAAGTGAATTTCTCAAATTAGGTGTGAAACGCAAACATTTTTGGTCTCATAATGACCTGTAATCTTTGCCTTATATAGGAAATAAAGATATCTCTTTCTCTATCTATTTGAGCATGTGGTACCAGGCCACTGCACCCCAACCTGGGAATTGCAAGTGCTATTTGCACCCCATTCATAGGACTGGTGAGTGCAGTGGTACTCTATATATGTGGGTTAATTTCTAATTAACCTTTGTTAATGTGATCATAGCTTTCTTATGGACCCCAGAGAAGCTAATTTGTGGACCCCAGAGAAGCTAATTTATCTGACAACTCCCCCTTTAATTCTGTCAGGTGTTGTATTAGGTGACTGCCTCATCTTTAAAGCCATAAAGGTAGTTGGCAGGTGAGTTTTAAACCAGGAAAAAACATGTCCACTTTAGCTATGATGTGTCAGGCTGTTAAGAGACCAATTGTTAGTGTATGACTTGCAGTGAAATAAGGTCCCTTGGCGATGGGCTACAAGCTTAAATGCATTAATCAATTCATGAACTAAAACCCCATTATTTATTTGATTATTTGTATATCAAGGTGAGTTAGTTCATTATGGTGAGTGTTGAGCCCCTGTATATACACACACACACACACACACACACACACACACACACACACACTACCTCTAAAATTGCATCTCTAAAAGTTATACAGTGGTCACTTCCAACACTGAGTCCCCTACTAGTAAGAACTCCTAAACATCAATAAACCAATAGTGTTTTCTTAGCGCCCAAATATATTTATACTTCTATACGAAGATACATTCATAATATATAGAGAAAATATATTAAAAGTCTAAATAAAAGTTCTTTTTTGGCAATTCTTTTACAGGTCTCCTTGTGGCTGGAGTGATTCATGATGTTCAACAGTTGTTTTTCAATCACAGTTTGTAGCAGTTATCCCTTTGGGGGGGATTGTTTTAGTTTCCTTATATGATGATTAAGTATTAATGGTTCTCCCAATAATGCAGGCCTTCATAAATAAGTAGGAGGAGTTTTAAGGCCTCATAAAAGGTGGACTGCTTGGAAGTGCAAGGAATAGTACCCTCTGTGGAGGATCGTTCCCAAAAAACGAGTTAGCTTATTTGTGGAATGGGCTTTTATCTCCAATTCCTCCATCAGCTCCAGTGTACATGTGCTCTCCTTGGTGTGCAGCTCCAGCTTTTTAACACAACATTTTATTTGAATTTATATAACAAATGTGGGAGATGCTGGCATTTTTACTGAATATTTTCTCTCGGAGGTGTTAGCACTCAAAGTGTTAACACTGAGTAGCTGCTTTCACACAACTGACACTAACACTTGACCGCTATTTTTCATTTGTGTGGTGCCAGGTTTTTCTTTTGGCTCGGCTTGTTAGACAGTACCCTACGCCCCAGACGCGAACCCCAGAGTATTAGGGGATTGCCCCCACAGAGGGGACTTTAATGATGGTGGGCAAGCCCATATCTGTGGCCAAATTAATGCTAACAAACACTTATTTGATATTTAATTGTAATTGAGTAATTATTGCAAATTGCACTTGCATCCCTTTTTTTACGCGTAGGACTATAAATCTCAGCAAGGTAGTTCCTCTCATTACAAGCAGCTAGGATGTCCATTCTAGAGTAGCCATATGACATCTTGTAATCCTTGTTGATTTCCATAAGTTGATTGCATGGAGACTGGACTGAATCTGCAGTGGGTATTATTTGGTCAAGAAATTTGGGACAGTATGTAATACAGTCTGAGATTATGTAGCAATCTCAGATGTTTTTTTTTTTAAAGAGGCGGGGGTATGCACCAACATCCAGCCCCCCACTTCACTGACCACTAAGATATGCAATCATTATCACAAAGGGCAGATCTTGCATTAAAAGCTGCCCTTTGCAAAGCAGCTGGCGATGTGTCAGCTGGTCCCAGGTGGCTCTCCCCCTCCTCCTGTGCCCTCTTTGCTGCAGTGACTCCTCCTCCCTGCACCCAGAAGGGGAAATAAAAAGTGTTAGGAAGGAGGTGGGCACCGGTCCAGACATCAGAGGTGTGTGTGGGTGTGTTCAGTTCATACAAAAATATGTGGTAAAACCAGGGGCGTAGCGCCAAAATTAGCGCCCCCCCCCCCCGCCGGATAATTTTGGCGCCCCCCCCCCCTAAATTTAGCGCTGCCCCCCATTCTTACCATGCCTCCCCGCCGTGTCTGTATTCCGCCAGGAGTCGGGACCGCATATTTACTAATCTGCGTCCCGGCACCTGGCTCCTGGAGTCAAATGTCCATTACAAAATGGCCACCTCCTTACAGCAGACCGTTTGTAAGGATGCTAGAGGAGGCCATCGCTGCCTCCTCTAGCGTCTTAAAAAACGGTCTGCTCTAAGAAGGCGGCCATTTTGTAATGGACATTTGACTCCAGGAGCCAGGTGCCGGGACGCAGATTAGTAAATATGCGGTCCCGACTCCTGGCGGAATACAGACGCGGCGGGGGAGACAGCGGCCGGGGCACAGCAAGGGGTGGAGGGCAGTGGCCGGTGCCAGCATCCGGCGCCCACGCAGCCCCCGCTCCCCCAAGCAGCAGCGGGGGCTGCCTCACGCTATCCACGCCACTGGGTAAAACCCAGATAATGGAGTTACACCACATTTTTGCATTAGAGTATCCTGCCCATAATCATTTACAAGACATAGTTTTGCCTTCTAAAGGATTGCCAAATAAAAGTCATGGGATGAGATCCAAGATGAGGTGATAACACTCAGCATCTACTGTCTTGGTTATATATATATATATATATATATATATATATATATATATATATATATATATATATATATATATATATATATATATATATATATTAGGGCGGAGTGAAAAAACTGAAATTGAGAAATTCAAAATCGGCTAGTGTGGAAAAGTTGTGACTTGACTTGAATAAGAAACGTGCAAAAGCATTTTGATCTGAGACAACATCTTCTGTTCTGGCAAGAGGCCTGAAGTTTAAATTTTTCGGTGAAAATGACAAAAACTATGAAGATGCTCCGATCTAGTTAAAATTATGTCAGGATGTCTTAGAGTGGTTCATTAATATACTTTAGCATAGTAAAAGTGAGTACGAGCTTGTCCTAGTGCAAAGTGAATGACTTTGGTGGGAGAAAAAATCCCTAATAATTGACCCATTTTCATGGTCACAATTGTGAATATTGTGTGTTTTCTCCTGAACGTGTTTATAATAGAAGAAGCACAAATACTCTAAATGGAATTTCGGTGACACTGTGTGAAATATAACACTGCATAATAGCCCTTAATCAGACCTGATCCCAGTACAAATTTGTTCTCAAAATGGGCAAAACAAATGCTGCATTGCAGGTGGGGCAGATGTAACGTGCTGAGAGAGTTAAATTTGGGTGGGGTGTGTTGAAACTGAAATCTAAATTACAGTGTAAAAATAATGCAGCCGGTATTTACCTTGCACAGAAACAAAATAACTCACAAATCTAAAGGTGGCCATACATCTACAGATCGATTGTCAGATTGGGCCGGTTGGAACAAACAGCTGGTAATATCTGAATGACAGTTTTTCAGCATTTCAAAGCAAATGGTCAACTGTCATTTGCTCTCATATTTTACCGGGATTTTGTTCCAACCAGACAGATCGGACAATAAATCTGTAGATGTATGGCCACTTTAAATCTCTCTGCACATGTTACATCTGCCCCACCTGCAGTCCAGCATTTTTTTGCCCATTTTGAGAACAAATTTGTACTGCGATCAGGTCTGATTAAGGGCCATTATGCAGTGTTATATTTCACACAGTGTCACTGAAATACATGAAATTGGATTTATGCTGCTTTCTTTGCAGTGCATATACAAAGATAGACAATCCTGTGTATATAAATAAGAAATAACTGTTGCAGTCTGTTATTGAAAAACAGTAACTGTTACAATAAGTATTACAAGTAACAGTGTAAACTGTCTAATGTATTATTTTACGGTACTTGTGAGTTATCCGGGCTGCCGATTTTTTCATCGCGCCCGAAATCGTGGGCATCGCGTCGGTCGTGGCCGTTATAAGGAGCCGCAACGCGATGCCCACGATTTCCCATAGACAGTAATGTTAAAAGACACGATGGACCCGATTTCCGACACGATTTCCCATAGACAGTAATGTTAAAAGACGCGATGGACCCGATTTCCCATAGACAGCAATGTTAAAATAAAATTACAATGTGAAATTGGCCAATATGTTTTTAAAAAAAATGTTTCATGGCCCCCCACCACCGTTAACGCCACCCCGCTATTGACGCCAACCCGAAGCGTGGCGAGCGCAGCGAGCCCGCGAGGGGCGGCGATACGCGTCCTCCGACCTTTTCATGCCCTACTATCCACTAGGGCGTGGAGTGAGAATAGAATAGTGTGGCGAGCGCAGCGAGCCACCGAGCCCGAAGCGTGGCGAGCGCAGCGAGCCCCGCGAGGGGACGCGGACACCTTCACAGGTATCCGCGTGCCCTTGCGGGCTTCACAGGTGTCCGCGTCCCCTCGCGGGGCTCGCTGCGCTCGCCACGCTTCGGGCTCGGTGGCTCGCTGCGCTCGCCACACTATTCTATTCTCACTCCACGCCCTAGTGGATAGTAGGGCATGAAAAGGTCGGAGGACGCGTACCGCCGCCCCTCGCGGGCTCGCTGCGCTCGCCACGCTTCGGGTTGGCGTCAATAGCGGGGTGGCGTTAACGGTGGTGGGGGGCCATGAAACATTTTTTTTAAAAACATATTGCCCAATTTCACCTTGTAATTTTATTTTAACATTGCTGTCTATGGGATATCGGGTCCATCGCGTCTTTTAACATTACTGTCTATGGGAAATCGGGTCCATCGTGTCTTTTAACATTACTGTCTATGGGAAATCGTGGGCATCGCGTCGCGGCCCCTTATAACGGCCACGACCGACGCGATGCCCCCGATATCGTGTCTTTTAACATTACTGTCTATGGGAAATCGGGGGCATCGCGTCGCGGCCCCTTATAACGGCCACGACCGACGCGATGCCCCCGATTTGGAGCTAAATCGTGGGCATCGCGTCGGTCGGGTGTCCTTAAGTTAACCAAACTTAAGGACAAAATCGGCAGTCCGGATAACTCACATGTACCTATTTTACTTATCACTTCTGTTTATTGACAGAAAAACAGTGTTGCATCCCCTATACTGGGAACATGATTGGGCTGCATTACAGCCCAATTTAACTGTTAAATACGTTGAAGTGTATTATGATGTAATAAATTGTAAGCTTGCAGCAGGGCCCTCTAACCCCCAAGTCTGTGTCATTACCCAGTTTGTTTTATCACTGTCTACTATTGTAAAGCGTAAAGGAATCTGCTGAGCTATATAAGAAACTGTAAATAAATAAATAAATAAACAAATACATCTAATGTTTAGGGAAAAAAAAAACAAGAACATTGATTCAAAAAATAACAGGTTAATCATTCTATGAGTGGTGTCCAGCAGTACATATATGCCAATCACTGTGTTCATTTCTAGGCAGCAGGGCCGTCTTAACAGCAGTGTGGGCACCTGGGCAAAGCAATGCACTGGGGCCCTTACCCATTCTCCCCTCCTAGGGGTGGGGGGTGGTATCAGCAGCAGCTTTGATGTCCCACGGGTGGCAGGGGGTGCTCTATCTTCCATTCAACATGTAGGACCTGGAGCAGTAACTTCTGCTAATTACTCCTTTACTACACAGGTGGTGGGAGGGTGAACACTAACGTGTGAAAGGGGGCATTGAGCTGAATGAAGGGTCCCTTGTAAATGACCAGGGAGGTTTTATACTCAGGGGAGGGTTGGATAATGGAGTGGGCTTAATATTCGTCATTTTCCGGTGGAAGGGCAGCTTGTTTGACTGCAGATATCGCCATTATCTGCAAATAGATTTCTTAGCCTAGTATAAAAACCTAGAGTCCCAACTTTCAGGAGGTGCTGGGAACTTGGGTATCAGAGATCAGGAGCCAGAGCAATCCATTGACAAAAATATAAAACTACACCAGACGTTTGGAGCTGGAGCAGGGACCGGCTGCTTGAAGGCCGATATCTCTGGTTCTGGGCATGATAGAGACAAGCCGCTAGTGTCAGAGAGAACCTGAGAAATATGACTGGAAATTGTAATTAACAGGTCGGATGTGGACTGCTGCTTTGAAGTTGGATATCTGCAGTTCCCCAGGGCCGATTTTCAAAATTCTGGTATCCCTGGAAAAAGGATATCCTCAGCTATCAACATAGAGCCCTTATACGCCAGGGGCCCCTGGGCAAGTGCCCATTAAGCCCATACAAAAAGACAGCCCTGCTAGGCAGGATTGATCAGCAATACTTATTACAGCATAATGCACTTTAATGTATTTAACTGTTAATATATTGGCTTATCTTTGGCATAATTATATGCTGTAATGCAGCTGCAGGTGGGGCAGATGTAACATGTGCAGAGGGAGTTAATGTGGCCATACATCTACAGATTTATTGTCCAATCTGTCTGTTTGGAACAAAATACTGGTAATGGATGAGAGCACTTTGCTTTGAAATGCTGGAAAACTGCCAAAAACTGTCATTCAGATATTACCAGGTATTGGTTCCAACCATGTATTATTATATGTATATTTCTCATTCAGTATGCAATTGGGATACAAACTGTTTTTATTTGTTCCAACCAGCCAGATCTGACAATCGATCTGTAAATGTATGGCCACCTTAAGATGTGTTGAGTTATTTTGTTTCTGTGCAGGGTTAATACCTGCAGCATTATTTTTACACTTCAATTTAGATTTCAGTTTCAACACACCCCACCCAAATTTAACTCTCTCAGCACGTTACATCTGCCCCACCTGCAATGCAGCATTTGTTTTGCCCATTTTGAGAACAAATTTGTACTGCGAGCAGGTCTGATTAAGGGCCATTATGCAGTGTTATATTTCACACAGTGTCAATGAAATTCCATTTAGAGTATTTGTGCTTCTTCTATTATAAACACGTTCAGGAGAAAACACACAATATTCACAATTGTGACCATGAAAATGGGTCAATTATTGTATCAGTCACTTTGCACTAGGACAAGCTCATACTGTTTTTTACTATGCTAAAGTATATTAATGAACCAGTCTAAGACATCCTGACATAATTATAACTAGATCGGAGCATCTTCATAGGTTTCGTCATTTTCACCTAAAAAGTGAAACTTTAGGCCTCTTGCCAGAACAGAAGATGTTGACTCACATCAAAATGCTTTTGCACGTTTCTTATTCAGGTCAAGTCACAACTTTCCCACACTAGCCGATTTTGAATTTCTCAATTTCAGTTTTTTCACTCCGCCCTAATATATATATATATATATATATATATATATATATATATATATATATATATATATATATATTTTATTCCTTGACTCCTTACCTGTTATGATGTCACCAGCATTAAACATAGTTTTAGATACTTGTATGTTATAAGGGACTGCAGACAACTGGGGGCTAGTTCCTGAGTGTAATGGAAGCATGGTGTCACAAGAAGCACTTATTTTTCCATTAGGGTAGCCTGAGACAGCCACCAGACATCCAGCAACGCAAACGAACAGCATTAAACGATTTTCCATTTCTACCTGAGGAAACACAAATAGAAGGTGACGTGGTCGCTGTATAGGCATATGAATATGAAGCAATCACAATTTTTATATACTTATACATATTTGCAGAGTTGGTCAGTGAAAAGTATTATGGAATTAAACAGTTAAATGCTTCACTAACTAGCCTGCATTAAACTCTGCATCAGATAGTACAAATGACTGTATTTGCACCTACATTGTGCGCTGATAATCATCTCCTTACATACGCTTGGTTCCATACCAGGCATCGGTAGGGTATGGGTCAACCAATATTAGGTTGACATACATTGGGTCCCCCACTAAAGGTCGACAAGGCTTAGGTCAACACAGGAAATATGCCGACATGTCCGGTTAAAAAAAAAAAAGTGACCTTTTGACTGTCGACCTAGACACTGTCAACCTAAGCCATTTAGACCTTTATGTATCGACCGAACGACCATATACCCATCAGTATCCTTGCCCACTGTTGCTAGCTCTGACTCTGGTGCCAAAGATCAGTATTAAAAACATATTGTTAAACTCTATTTATAATACAACCATAGAAAGTGCTACCATTAGGCAGTTGTCCAAGGGCACAGAAGTGTCAGCACTGAGTCTGTTGGCATAATAAGGATATTATTTTACTTCACACCGGTGGCATATACATTAGTGTTCATTCTAGTGCTTCTAGCAGTGTGGTCTGTATATCAGCACTGATATGCAAACCAGACCTGTTCTAGAAACACCGCAGCAGACAGCGACACCCCAGGCAGGGAAGAGGAACTGCATGGGATTTCAAAGATAGCGGGTGCTAGAATGAACACTATACTTTTCCTAGAAGCCATAGCTGCCACCCTTTCACTTTACCACTGCTGTCAGCATAGGACTACTGTGAAGACATATATCATTGTCTTCTTTCAGTTAAAAAAAATTCAGATCCAATAAAACTTTGGATTTTTCCTTATGTGGGAATTAATAGCAGGCAACCAAACACAATCCATATGCTACAGTGCAGTGAGAAAGACAACTAAATACACAATGATCAATAACTAGTTCTTACGGTATATGGTAGCCATTCTTTTCTTCAAGCCAGTTCAGATTTAAAGCAGTCACTGTACCCAGTCCTCTTAAATGTGCGGCACACAGGTGAGCTGTTACCACAAGCTTTAAGGACAGAGACAGATTTATTATAGGGGTGTACACACTGGCTTGGGCAGGGCAATTTTGATTAAGCGTTATGGCTTAGTCAAAAATCAAGATGAAGCTGCCGGTGATATAGCAGTCATCCCTAGTCCAGAGCAGTCTTAACAGCAGTGTGGGCCCCTGGGCAAAGCAATGCACTGGGGCCCTTACCCATTCTCCCCTCCTAGGGGTGGGGCGGGGGGGTGCTATCAGCAGCAGCTTTGATGTCCCATGGGTGGCATGGGGTGCTCTATCTTCCATTCAACATGTAGGACCTGGAGCAGTAACTTCTGCTAATTACTCCTTTACTGCACAGGTGGTGGGAGGGTGAACACTAACGTGTGGAAGGGGGCACTGATCTGTATGAAGGGTCCCTTGTAAATGACTTCCAGGGAGGTAGGGGGAGTTTTATACGCAGAGGGTTGGATAATGGAGTGGGCTTAATATTAGTAATTTTCCAGTGGAAGGGCAGCTTGTTTGACTGCAGATATCGCCATTATCTGGAAATAGATTTCTTAGCCTTCAATAGTATAAAAACCTAGAGTCCCAACTTTCAGGAGGTGCTGGGAACTTGGGGATCAGAGATCAGGAGCCAGAGCAATCCATTGATAAACATATAAAACTGTACACCAGATGTTTGGAGCTGGAGCAGGGACGGCTGATATCTCTGGTTCTGGGCATGTTAGAGACAAGCTGCTAGTGTCGACAGAAAGGGGAGAGTATTTGGAAGGAAGAGGGGAAAGACTCTTTTTGTTGGGGCACTCTTTGTACAATGGTTTGTAAAATTGTAAGAAAAAGTTTATAGATCAATTGTTTAAGGGTGACTCGAAAGGTCCTCAATTATGCATAGGTTATTAGGTTTAGTAGTACATTTTTGGCATGTTCAGGGAATTTATCCTGATGTGAAATGAAGTTTTTATAAAATTTAACTTTTAAATTCCCTGAACATGCCAAAAATGTATTACTAAACCTAATAACCTATGCATAATTGAGGATATTCCGAGTCACCCTTAAACAATTGGATCTATAAACTTTTTCTTACAATTTTACAAACCATTGTACAAAGAGTGCCCCAACAAAAAGAGAGTCTTTCCCCTCTTCCTTCCAGATACCCTATGTTTACTCTCTAGGGCAGTGTTTTTCAACCACTGTGCCGTGGTACACTAGTGTGCCTTGAGCTGTTCTCAAGTGTGCCCCCAGATCTGGAGATGCCCAAACCAGTTTACAGACTGGTCTCTTCCTTTCATGTAAAGGGCCAATGTATTTTATTTTTGTTACTTGTGGGGACCAGTGTGATTGTTTTTTATATAGGGGCCTTTAGGGTTTTTTTTTCCCTGTTGGGGCCAATGTGTTTTGCCCTGTGGGGATCTCATGGTGTGCCTCTGCAACTTTAAAATCTTATTTAGTGTGCCACAAGGTAAAAAGGTTGAAAATCACTGCTCTAGGGAGCACCTCCACATTTCTAATTAAAGCAAGTTTCTTTACTTGTATCTGTATCCTGACTATATTGTGGATTTGAACATACTCAACCTTACTATCTGAAATCTACACCAGTGCACTGGTCTATCCCCATATCCCCTTTTCCCTTACAGCAAAGAAAGGGGAGAGTCCCAGCTTTTGGAATATACTCTCAGAAAAACTCTAAAAGTCAGAGAAAACCTGAGAAATATGACTGGGAATTGCAATTAACAGGCCGGATGTGGACTGCTGCTTTGAAGTTGGATATCTCCAGTCCCCCAGGGCCGATTTTCAGAATTCTGGTATCCCTGGAAAAAAGGGGATCCTCAGCGATCAGCATAGGGCCCTTATACACCTGGGGCCCCTGGGTAAGTGCCCATTAAGCCCATATGAAAAGACGGCCCTGCCCTAGTCGCTTCAGCCTATGTGTACACCAGCTAGTCAAAATTGACTTGCCTTCATGGTCTATTTGGCCAGCCGATAGAGACACATCGCTATCATCCACATTGTACACATGGGGCGATTCTAATTAAACTTCTAAGTGATTTCTGACTATCTACTCAAAATCTCCTGGCCAAATCACCTGTGTGTAAACCAGGGGCGAATTTAGGGGTCAGGCCGCCCCTAGGCACAACATTTTTTGCCCCCCCCCCCCCCCCTCGCCATACATACATACATACATACATACATATATATATATTGAGGTGTAGGCCTGGCACTCCTCCAGCAGTACAGGTAACCCAGGTGCCTTCAGGAACAGAAGTACAGGATAGTGAAGAGACAACAGCGGCACTCTGGGGATTTTTTGAAAAAATATATTTTCAGCAAAAAAAGCTTTCAACGTTTCGGGGTATGTGACACCCCTTTGTCAAGGTTATAACGTTTGCACGTATAACCTTGACAAAGGGGTGTCACATACCCCGAAACGTTGAAAGCTTTTTTTGCTGAAAATATATTTTTTCAAAAAATCCCCAGAGTGCCGCTGTTGTCTCTTCACTATATATATATATATATATATATATATATATATATATATATATATATATATATATATATACACACACATACACATCCATATATACATATATATATATATATATATATATATATATATATATATATATAATTTGCATACATATGTATGTGTATACATTGTTATTTATATATATATTTTATAAAAATGTAACTGTAGCCCACCTTAATATTTTTTTAAGTACTCTGGACTGCTCACTGTACGGAGGACCCAGAGGGAGGCACTTATTAGTACAGCGATTAGCACAGTGTCTCCGTCAGTCTCTCACACTGTGACTGACTGAGCGCATGGAGGATCTGCGCGCCGCTCAGCTGCTGGATACACAGCAGCCAATAGACTGTGTGTGTGTAGAGTAGCCAATGGGCGGGAGCCGGCAGCAGTGAACCTGAGCCATTTCTGGACGCGCAGGGGGGCCGTCGGATCCAGCCACTAAGCGGTGATGTAATGTGCATGGCAGAGTGGGTGGGCAGTGGCAGGTGACGAGCGGCGCTGCCGCCTACATATGATAATTCATGTCTGCGGCGGTGGCACTCGTCACTCGCCGCTGCCCACCCGCTGTGCCATTTACCAGAATGTCAGCTATGCCTGCCGGCACACAATTGGTGCCGCCCTGAGGCCTAGGCACAAATCCGGCCCTGGTGTAAACAACTTTTTGCCTGGTGAAGTGATAAAGTGGCTGGTAGTAAAGCACCAGCCAATCAGTTCCTAACTGTCAAGTTACAGGCTGGGTTTAAAAAAATAAAAATGACAATTTGTATCAGATTGGCAGGGGCATTATTACTGGCCACTTTATCATTTCTCCAGGCTTAATAAATCTACTCTAAAGTTCTAGTAACCAGCAGCAGTACACACCATTAACTCTTGTATAGCATTAGCATTGAGGGGTAGATGTATGAAAGTGATTGGCCGGTGATAAAGTACCAGGCACTTTATCATGGCTTCATACATCTACCCCTATGGGAGAGCATGTAGAACATTAAAAAGGAACGTGCATCTGTGTAATAGGGCGTACACACACAATTTGGTCTATTCTTCTATTAAAATCGAATTGGGATTGAATAGAAAGTACATTGCACTGCGTGTACAACCCTTAACCCCTACCATCTTAGCATAAAACACAAACTTTCCTTTGCACATGTGGATAACATTCCTCTCACAGTATAACAAAAGGCTAGAGGTGAAAGAGGGGGGACCACCCCCTATATTTTCTACACAATGTGGCCCACAGCGGGCAGAAAAGGGAGGCTATCCCCTATATTTGTCATAGTCTTGCGGTGGAAGGAGTTACAGGGGCAGAAGAACTGTGGTCCTCCAGCTGTTAAACCATACCTCCCAAGAGGTATGCCGGAGGAGGGACAGGGGTGTGGCCTAATTTTGGGGGCGTGGCCTATACTCACGGCTCACCCGCGAGGCCACACCCCCCATTTTTACACTACGGGGGCATGACCCAGAGGCTCTGTGAGCCTCTAGCCATGCCCCCTGGCTGTGGGAATAGACGCTGTGTGCATGCGCACAGCGTTTATTCACCGCTGCTCACCAGCCGACAGGGGGAACTCCCAACAGCCCCCCCCCTCGCCCCGGGACACTGCCGGCAGCGGGAATGTCACCGAAAACCGGACATTCCCGCGGTTTTCAGGACTGTTGGGAGGTATGGTTAACCTACACATCCCAGCATGCCTTGCCATAGTGTTAACATTCCTTAATAGCAAAAAACTGTGGAAAGGCATGATGGGACTTGTAGTTCCACAACAGCTGGAGGCCCATAGATTGGACATGCCTGTACTAGACCAGTGGTGTCAAACTCATGGCCCTTCAGCTGTTGTGGAACTACTCATCCCAGCATGCCCTGCCACCGATTTCATATAATGGATTGCTAAAACTGTGGCAGGGCATCCTGGGATGAGTAGTTCCACAACAGCTTGAGGGCCATGAGTTTGACACCACTGCACTAGACGATATCTGCAGTGAAAGGATTTTCTTTGAACTTCTCAGTGTCCTGGACAAACGATATTGTGCATGCACACTGAATGATAAGAAGACCCATCTAGCTAGAGTATATAGATTTTTGTGAAAGACATCCAAATGTCGGGGTAACGCCTGAAACATTGAAGCTGCATGCACAGATGACATACAGTGGGGCAAAAAGTATTTGGACAGCCACTGATTTGTATATTCTTGTGGAAAATACATTTTTCCACACCTCCTACCAACCAGCACCAGGCACAAAATTGTAGAGCTGCACAAGGCTGGGATGAGCTACTCGACAATATGCTAGAAGAGAGGAACTGCTGGCACAATTATTTTAAAAAAAAAAAGAAAAAGAAAGAAAGAAATATAAGATCACTGACAATCGCCCTCAACCGGGGGTCAATGACTGCAAGAGAGCTGGGACCACATCATACAATGATTTCCTGGTTTTTTTTCCCCCATATTCTGTCTCTCACAGTTGAAGTGTACCGATGATGGAAATTACAGACCTCTCATCTTTTAAGTGGGTCAACTTGCACAACTGGTGGCTGTCCAAATACTTTTTTGCCCCACTGTAAAACCCTGAAGACCGACCAGTGGGAGTGCAGATCATTCACACAAACTGGCCGATCTTTTGAAAGAGATCGTTCAAAGGGCCCAAAATTAACAAGATCTTTTAAAATATTGCCTGATTCAGCACACGGTCCGCAGTGCATATGTGTGAGCCATATGTAAGGAGAGCCAGCAAAGGCTAGGGCAATTGACACCCTGTGGCCGCTTGGGGCAGTAACATTGCCCCAGAAAATGCCGGCGTTCCCTGGCCATTGGGAGGGAGGGCAGCATTGGCCTCCATCTACCCATGGCCTTCACAGCGCTGAGCATGTCTGGACTAACACTGTGCTGCGAACAAAGGAAAAAAAACATTAAATGGCGATTGATTTCGGATGGTTTTCCCCTCATGTGCACAGCTGTGCACATGTGTGGGATTTCTCTTGTGAGAGGTGGCGTTTGCCGGCTTGCTGGGCTCCAAAAAACAGCCCATCTCAAACTAGCTTACCTGTTATCCTATTATTCTTGATAAAATAGCCTACTGTACTTCCAAAGTCATGAACTGAATAGGTAAAACCATCGATGGTCATCCAATGGGCCAGTTGCACTAATGCCATCGATGGCAATGATGGCCATCCCAATTACCTAGTCTCCCTTTCCCACAAAGCCACTTAGAGGTTGGAGGAGGACAGTTCCGTGACTTGCAGGTATTAAGGGGGCGAGGCTTAATGTCATGAAGTGCCCTTCCTATCAGATGCCTCGGCTGGATCAAGTTTCCATGTTTTTGTGCATGCCCACATGGTGGGACATGCCATCACGAGGCGTGCTTTATAAACAAGCATAATCTTGTCACCCCTCCTATCACCCTGCATTCTCTCCACCCTGCCAACTATGTCCCTCTCCAGGTGGTACCGGACAATGGGGTAACGCCTGAAACATTGAAGCAAATAAATGCATTTTAAAGCTATACCAGAGACTCGGAGTGCTAGCATTTCATGCAGAGATTTGGCATTTATGTACTAGCATATGTGATCAGTAACGCAAAGGGCAGTTATCCCTATAAATGGGGCCCATACACGGTGTGAATATTGTATGCATTTTGAACTTACAGTAAAGGCCTCCATACATTAGGCCGACTTGTCCTTAGGACAAGTCAGACCCAATTCTCCTGTGAGCCGCCCGGGAGCTACCCGGGAGGCTGACACACAATTTGGCACTTGATGAGCCAAATTTGACATGTGATAAATTGCTTGCAATTTATCACATGTCGGGGCACAGGGGGCGGGCGGTGAGGGTCAGGGGGCGGCAGTGCTCTCATCAGGGGGAGCAGTGGGGCGGGCAGCGGGTCCCTGAGAGCCTAGCTTGCGGTGCCGGCGAGTGCTGACCTGGCGGTGATGATCATAGATATCAGCAGCGCTGCGGGAGTCAGGAAGGGACGCGCAGTGGCGGGTATTCGATTTTAAAATATCTGTCAAATGACTGGCCGTTCTCTGATTGGCTGGCTGAGAGCTCAGCCAATCAGAGAACGGCTAGTCATTTGACAGGTATTTTAAAATCTAATACACGCCACTGCGCGTCCCTTCCTGACTCCCGCAGCGCTGCTGACATCTATGATCATCACCGCCCCGGCCAGGTCAGCACTCGCCGGCGCCACAAGCGAAGCTCTCAGGGACCCGCTGCCCGCCCCACTGCTCCCCCGGTGTCTGCATGCATATGCCGGTCAGGTGGGCAGGCATATGCATACAGGGAGGTCGGACGTGATCGTACATGCTGACCGTCCGACCTCCCTGATCCGGTCCAATGCGCACGGGATTGAGCATCGGATCAGATATCACACACCTGCGATTTTGGGCCGATTTCACCCGATTATCGGCACAAAGTGCCGAAATCGTCCCAAAATCACATAGTGTATGGGGGGCCTTTAGTGCAAAACACATCGCATGTTGTTCAAATCACACAGTGTTTCTGTGTGGATACGATGAGCGCTCCAGCATACTTTATGTTGCATAGTACAAAAAGTATGTGTAGGCAACACTTTGTACTACATCACTGTTGTAGCACATTTTATATAATAAGAACTAATAAATGTAGTTTAGTCCAAAGCATATGCAATTCAAATGGCATACAATAGAAATCACACAGCAATGAAGTTCAATTGTACAGTATTCATTATATACAGCAGTTCAAATCGCACCTACAACACATTGCACCATGTATGGGCACCTTAAGAGCTGAGTTGGGAGGAGGGGGGTTGACACCATGAGTTACTACACTGGGGAGGGGGGGGGGGGGGTTATCAGGATGAGAGATTCCAAAAGTGAGAGCTTTGGTAAGAAATCTCCAGTTTTTTAAAGCGGAGATCATTTACACTGCAAAACCAGACTCTTCGGGTTACACCAAACCTTGTGATGCCTCTGAACTGACGGCACAAAGATCTGGTGGTTGGGGAGAGGTGAGGTTAGGATGACTGAATAAAATAAATAAATAAATAATTACCCTGGATTCCTCAACATCATACATTAGCAAAAGTAAATTGCATTTAGCTTTGCAACAGTCCAATAAGTAGAAGGAAAAGCTCTTATTTATAGCAAACATTAACAACTTCGGTGGAATGCCTTGGAATTTCCGTGCTGAGCCATGCTGCAGAAGCGGGCTCTCACGAAAAATTTCCAGGCATACCATAGATCAGAAGACAGCAGCAGGGGAGCTCCGGAACTTGAGGGAAGTTGGGACTAGCTCTTAAGTGGCGAGTATTGCTGAGGCAGGAAAAACCTGCCCTGGGAGGTTTGTCCTGCCCCAGCAAAACCGACCACTGAACAAACCATATAAAAAAGAAATATATATAATAAATAATAATAAAGAGATCATCAAGCTAAACATAAAAAAGTCACAAATAGAAAAAAAAAAAATAACTCAAGTGGTTAACAGACAACAATATTGTAATAGGACTCAGTCCTGATCACACTACTCAGTTCAGTACATGAAAAGGTTACAGCGAAGGATAGCACTGGAATTGCTGGTAATACTGATAGTCTTTTAAACAAGCATTGTAGCAATAATGTCCAAACAATTTTAGAACTAGGCAACTAACCCTCACTTCCTCTGCAGCAGCGGTCAAATGAGAACAATGAAATAAGCTTGTTAAAAAAAAAAAATTACATGAAAAAGGGATTTTGTAAGAAAGTCCAAACTAGGAGGGACCCGGCTGAGACTTCAGATCAGAGGCAGAAACCATCTTATTGCGGGAGCAGTGACCTCAACATAGATACTCTGGGACAGAGATTAAATCATTTCCCATTGCCGGCTCTCCCTATGCTTTAATCAGGTGCTGGGTTGCATCGACTTGGCTTTCCCATTAACACTGTACCGCAACCTGGGTCCTTAAAGGAACATACCCTGCAAGCTAGCCAGGTGTGCTTCCTAGAGCATTGGGCTCAGTTTAACCTCTTTTCCATTGAGCTGCTCCCAGGTGATCATGGAAATAACCTGGGTTTTTAGAAGCTTTGGAACAGGGGTATAACTCAGAGGAATGTGAGCAAGCTGGGTTTTCTAAATAAAGGGAAAGGCTGTGTGAACTAAATGGCTGACGAACAATAGCAGAATTAACATAACACATTAAGGTGGGACGAAGCAAAAACTGGACCCGGACAAGACCCTGGAAAGGACATCAACCTCTGCATTCCGGAGCTTGTAGTGTCCAGTTGGTGTCCCGTCCAGGCAGTGTCTTGTCCCGGGGGAAGGGATGCCTGTGATAGCTTTTACCAGGGACATGGGGGGGATGCCTGTGAGAGCTTTTACCAGGGACATGGGGGGGGGGGGATACAGCCCCCCTGGGTGGTCCGGACAGTTCCGGCTTTTGCTAAATACAGGGATGCAGGCAGCCCCCTAGACAGGACACCCCCGGACCAGACACTACAAGCTCCGAAACGCAGTTTGATGTTCGGTCCGGCGTTCCAGGGTCTTGTCCGAGTCCGGTTTTTACCCATACCCCATTGAAGCACGGTACATAATTTTATTACAGTTCCATTACATAATTTCTTTAGGGAATGTTCAGAACAAGGGACCCCCTGACTAGCATGACTAAACTGCCTCAGAAGACAATCCACATGGACATCATTGGGAATAGTAACCTTCTAAGTGTAGTGAGTAAACAACACCCACAGGGGTCCTCATGTTAATGTTCTGAACACGTTTAATGATATTCTAAAGCAGTTTAGTTATGCTAACCCAGGGGTCCCATGTTCTACCTTGAACCATTGCTTCATCAAATTTGCATCATTTCATTATATACAACCTGAGACATGTGGGATTTCCCTAGTAATAACAACAGAAATAATCTGTTTTGGATAACACACTAAAAATAACACATCATTTTGTGCTACTCACTTGATATAAGGCTTCCAGCTGAACACTGCACACTCCAGCACAGGTAAGGGAGAGGGATTATGTGTTGCTGTTATAGAGTCTGCAGCTGCAATTGTGTCCTAATCACAGCTGTCAGCTATGAGAAGGGAGACTGTACTTGTTTTTATCCTCCACCTCTGAGGGTGTGGTTTATGTATATATATAGCTGTAGAGGGAAACTGCTCTCCAGGTTTATTGTCAAACACCCATTGTTGCATCTTCTGAGAAAAAAAATCACCCCTTGTTTTGAGGATGCATGGTGCAATTAATTTAAGTGCAAAGAATGAGATCCAGGTGCATAAGTAAAGTAGGCTTTTGTAGCAAAGTTTTTCATGAATTTTAACTATACCTAGTGGCTGTTTTTACCTATGGGCTGCAGGACTGCAGCCCCCCCAGGTAAATTCCGCCACTTTGCTCGTCTTTAAGGTCCATACACACTGGGCGACTATGCCCAGCATGTATGGACAATGATGATGTCAATCATCGCTGCTGGGAAAGCCGCTCAGTGTGTATGTTTTCCCCCTGCCCGGCGCCGATGGAGGGGGAGGACGGCGTTGCATAGCGCAGAGCTATGCAAAGCCGCCCTCAACGCCGCTCATCTGCTGGTATTACCAGCAGATGAGCGGCTTTCCCGGCAATGATGTGGGAGCACGCAGCAGCGCTCATCGCTGGGGCATACACACTGGGAGGCTTTGAGCTGAAAGCCGCTCAAACAGGCTGTTTTGAACGGCTTTCAGCTCAATGTCGCCCAGTGTGTATAGAAACATAGAATTTGACGGTAGATAAGAACCACTTGGCCCATCTAGTCTGCCCCTTTTTTAAACATGTTACCTCAAACCATATTTGATCCTTATTTTTTTTTAAGGATATCAATATGCCTATCCTAAGCATGTTTAAATTGTACTACTGTATTTGCGTCTACCACCTCTGATGGGAGGCTATTCCACTTATCTACTACTCTTTATGTGAAGTAATTCTTCCTCACATTTCCCCTGAATCTTCCTCCCTCTAGTTTCAGTGCATGTCCTCGTGTTCTGCTGCTCCTCTTTCTGTGAAGATTGTCTCCCATCTGTACCTTGTTAAAACCCTTGATATATTTGAAAGTTTCTATCATGTCCCCCCTTTCCCTTCTCTGCTCTAAAGTATACATATTAAGATCTTTTAGTCGTACGTTTTGTGATGTAGGCCATGCACCATTTTAGTTGCCGTTCTTTGTACAGTCTCTAATGTATTTATATCCTTCTGGAGATATGGCCTCCAGAACTGAACACAGTACTCTAGATGAGGTCATACCAATGACCTATACAGTGGCATTATTACTTCTTTCTTTCTACTGCTGATACCTCTCCCTATGGAACCAAGCATCTGACTTGCCTTCTTCATTGCTTTGTTACATTGCCTACCTGCTTTTAAGTCCCCTGAAATAGTGACACCTAGAACCCTCTCTTCCTCAGTAGTTTCCATTATAGTGCCATTTACTGTATACTATATTTAGTCTTTGGATTTTTGAGACCCAAGTGCATGATTTTGTATTTTTTGACATTAAACTGTAGTTGCCATGCTCTTGACCATTCCTCTAATCTACCTAGATCATCAATCATTTGTTTTACCCCTCCTGGTGTGTCTACCCTGTTGCATATCTTTGTGTCATCTGCAAAAAGGCACATTTTTTCCTCAATTCCATTTGCTATATCACCAATAAAGATATTAAAAAGCACCAGTCCAAGTACAGATCCCTGGGGTCCTCCACTTGTAACCTTTCCCTCCTTTGACTATGGGCCTTAAGTGAAACCAGATGCAGTATGTGAGACGGCACTTGCTTCACTGTGACTGGTAATGACTTCCTATTGGAAGCAGCAGCCCCCTCCTACTGTCATACCCATACCCTCCAACTGTACCATTTTTTAACAGTCTGTACCACTTAAAATAAATTGTACCGATTGTACCAATTTTTTAACATCTCTCGCTGAAGGACTCTGGCAGATGTAGTTCACTGCTCCCCAGGGAGTGTGGAGGAGAGGCTGTCTAGAACTACATCTCCCAGGGTGCATGACGGTGGGACGTGGCAGTTCCGCCTCCCCCTGCTCAGGGAGAGACTCTGGTTGGGGGACACCCAGGCGTGCCCCGTCCCCATGCCTGCTGTATCTCAATCCGGGAGAGGCTGCCGCGCTGACCCCGGATTTCACCTCCACACAGTGGCCTGCCAGAAATTGTCACCCGGACTGGGCGCCACCATGACACTGCCAGAGAACCCCGCTGTGGGGGGCAGCGTGTGCGAGCGGCTTCCCCCTCCAATCGCCCTCTCCCCTCTTGCAGCCGGGACCTGCTCGCCCTCTCTGGACTGGACGGGCGGATACAAGTGTGGGACACCTGGATTGGAGCCCTGACCCTAGAGTACGTGCCCTTCACGCACCTCAGTGTGACCTGCCTGGCCTGGGCGCTGAGCCATGGGATCCAGGTGAGCGGGGACCAGGGGTGGGAGGACACAGAGGCCAGGGCTCACGAACCATGCCCCCTTTACAAATGGTCACTCCCTTTATCTATGGCCACCCCCCTGGCCTGTACCGATTTTTGAATTGTTGGAGGGTATGCATACCCCTTTTATATCACAATGTTGGGTCAGACCAGGGATCTTGATCCCGGGTACGGCGCTTTTACATTAAATCCAGGACGCCCATTATACAGACAATGGGCAACCTGGGTTTAACCCTTTTTATAATCCAGGTCGATTTGCCAAATTATAAGCTTTGGCGCTTTCACACAGCACCTCAACCCGGGTGGACACATCAGCAACCCAGCAATAACTTGGGTCCGAAGTAAAGTACAGTGTGAAATGGAACTACCTTGCACTTAGATTGACTTCCTGATTGATGTAATGTCTATGTACTAATAAAGCCCCAATTTAGGAATGGACATCGGCATCCGCCATTAAATCTTTTGATGTGATGGGCACTGGCCATTGCATCAAAAGAATTTGATAGAAAAAAAACATTATTATGACTTGTGCATGCACAAAAAAAGCCAAACATCTTCAGCCGTGGCCATGCATGTGCAGAAGCACTGCAGTGTGGATGGCTGGAGGGCAGGACCATTGGAACACCAATGAATGTTTACCATTCATTGGCAGCAAACATCTGAATGCCACCATCAAATGGTAAAAACACTACAATTGAATCAAAAACATTGATGGTAGTGAAACTATGTCCATCCCTACCGCATTTACAGTTAAGCATCAAACAAGCTGTTCCCCTTATTGGAGCCCCAGGAATAGATGTTAAAACAATCTTTCCCGGAGCTCCTCTGTTCTTGATTTATATCATCACCAATAATGCTGCTTAATTGACATTCTAAAATGTTAGCTGAAATAGTTATTTGCAGGAATCTATGATATTTTAAGCTCCTCTCCCTGCCATTCAGTGTGCAGATCGAGCGACATGTTCACACTAGTCGCACTCACAAATTGCAGCTGCTTCACAGATTTTTCTGAAGATCACAAATGGCAATCCTGTACCTGAACACAAACATTATATGAACATAAGGCATACTTGCCTACTTTTGAAAACTAGTTTCAGGTAGAATTTAACTGCTAGTAGAATGCACCACTGAGAGGGTATGTTATGCTCTGCCCAGAAGGTGTGTCTTACCCCACCTATGGGCGTACCTACAGTATCAACACTATGGGGTGGGCCTGTTTCAGATGTTGCTGCCTGTAGCACTGCTCTTAACGTTTGAAAGAAAACTCTCCTTCCTCTCTTGCTGCCTATTCGTGTGTGTGTGTGTGTGTGTGTGAGAGACAGACACAGAGGTGGAAGAGAAAGAGGGAATGTGTGCGAGAAGAAAAAAGCCCACTGGTAAGCAAATGCCTGCACCTTTCCCCCCCATATTACAGCCAGTGCACACACCACCCACATACACATAAAAAAACCTTTTCCTCAGGACACACAATACTCATTTGAGGTGCCTGCACCCAGCTGTGTGGTAGGGAGGAGACAGATAGCAGAAGGCAGAGAGGAGCAGACTGGCATACCTCCCAACTGTCCCTTTTGGGGTGGTCCTACGCATTGGCGGAACTTGTGAGTGGTGGGCCCAGGTGCAAAACTACAATTTGGGCCCCACAACAGTGGGTGACAGAGGTACAAGCTGCTGGTCTAGGCAGTAGTGGGCCCTTAGTCCTCAGGGGCCCCGGTGCAATGCACCTGCTGCACCAATGGTAGTTCCGCCTCTGGTCCTAGGTCCTGCCCCGGGCGAGCAGTGTCCTGCGGCAGGGTGGGGGAGTAGTAATGATGTTTAACATTATGGGTGTGCAGCGGGCACTTTTCGTGTTTTGTGTTTTGGTTCTGTATCTTCGGCCGTGTTTTGGGTCTGAATCTGTTCCAAAACACTGCCCTTCCGTGTTTTGTATTTTGGATCTGTATTTTTTTTTTAAACATAAAACCGCTAAAATCGAATTTTTTGTTACTCCTATTCTATTATTAACCTTAATAAAATTAATTCCCACTCATTTCCAGTCTATCCTGTACACCTTACACCTCACAATTTTGTTTTTCGTCCAAAAGGTTGCACCGAGGTTGCTGGATGGTAATAATGTCAGACAGTTAATTTATTATTTACAGTTTCTTACTGTAGATAGCCCAGCATATTCCATTGCACATTACAATTGGCACAACAGTGATAAAACAAACTGGGTAGTACTAGTAACAGACTGATATAGAGGTAGGAGAGCCCTGCTTGCCAGCTTATAATCATGTAATATATTGGCAGGAAAAAGATGCAATATTTCAGCAGTTGGGCCTTCCACAAACTACCTTGTTTTACTCCAGTGTCTTCTCTTCATTGCAATTTAATATCTAATACAGCACCACCCCTCTCCCACAGTGCCCGGATAACTCTCCAGTGTGTCGCCACGCATCAGTAACGCAATTTAAAATTTACAGCAGTACCCCTCTCCCACAGGACTGGAATTATACAGCATTGTCACTGGACTGGAATTATAAAGCAGTATCACTGGACTTTAACAGCAGTTTCACTGGAATTATACAACAGTATCACTGTGCAGATAATGTTAATGATAATGATAGTAAGGACACTGTTTTATGCATGTTTTGTTTTTGTTTTATAGAAGCGCCTGGTTGCCTTGACAACACATCCCTGAACGAGGCTTGGACTCCCTGTGCGTTCCACGGCACGAGGCGAAGGCTGATGACATCAGAAGGAGAAGCCGGAAGCCTGTGAGGCGACGGAGCTTCAACTATGGTGTCTGAGGCAGCATAGCGTGGTGATGGCGGACGGGTGAGACAGCCAGCAGGGGTGCCCACAGGTGAGTGTTATAAGGGGCTAATGAGGCGGGGCGGGTTTTCCTGTATGGCGTTTTGTATTTATTTGATCACATTACACTGTGTGAATTGTTCCCTGAGGACGGGCTATGCCCGAAACATGTTGGAGTCACAATAAAATTTTCTTTTTGCTTCACTGAAAATCCGTGAGTGCCGCCTACCTCCACCCCAGACTATATATATATATATATATATATATATATATATATATATATAGTTCCAGAGAAAGACCGCACTCACACTACACAAAGGTCAATAGTCTGGGGTGCCCACACTGTGGGTGGGGGATGTCAGGCACTCGCCTTTATAGCAAAGATATCAGACTTGTTATAAAATCCAATCCGGGTTTTTTATTATATCCAGTGAATTTTGGTCAGCATAAATCACAATTTTAACGTTTCCATATGTGCCCCGACATTTTGGTGCTGCTCCTTTGGCCATTGGCTTCTCTTTATGACATCGTTGATTGCTGACACCACGTATTTACCAAGCTCCTTGATAAAGGTCCGCCATTATGGACCGAAACGTCTGGGCACATATGGAAACGTTAAAATTGTGATTCATGCTGACCAAAATTCACTGGATATAATAAAAAACCCGGATTGGATTTTATAACAAGTCTGATATCTTTGTTATAAAGGCGAGTGCCTGACATGCCCCACCCACAGTGTGGGCACCCCAGACTATTGACTATGGTCCCTACTGCACAATACTTGCTGACATAGGATTGGGATATCTGACCCTACCCCCTGAGTAGACTTTGTGGCACCAGAGGGGATCTGCCAGCCAGGTATATAAGGAGTTTCTCAATGGAGAGAGTCTATCCTGGTGGATCCTGTATACCAGACATCAGAAGAAACCCTGTGGTAGTCACCACGGCAGGGGTGAACATACCCCCATGCTGTATATATGTATATATTATTAATGCACATGTAATGTTCTATGCAGTGAATACATGTATATGCCAAGTTCTTCATGGAAGACACAGGACACTTGCATGGAAAGCAATATATTTATTAAACAGAGGACAGTGGACACTTGATATATATATTGACTGTCCCTCCACAGGGAGGAAGGGGGCTTGTGCTGAATTAGCCCCAAGCTGACGCTGGTACACCAGACTACTGTGTGAGGTCAGGAGGTGAGGGTTAGCTGACAGGCATGTTAACCCTGACATGCCAATAAAGTTATACTGCTCATGGGGAAGAGGGGGTTGAAAACTGTCAGCTGTTAACGGCTGAGTGGCAGTTACCCAGAGACTGAAAAAGTAAGCAGAGCTACGCAGCAGGAGAGGAAGCAGAGAGCGGTGCTGGGACCTGTTGAATGCTTACCACAAGGCCTCCGGTGATTCCCTTAGTGCCCTTCATCTGCGGGGACTCGGTGGGGATCAGACGCTGTGGATTCCGGCAGCCGCTTGGCAGTGTGCATCTCGGAGCAGAGCTTGCTCGAGGCGGACCTCCAAACCTGCAAAAGCAAGGCGAGGGGAGTGGTGAGTGCTGAACTACCCACAAGGCAGTCCTAGGCCACCTCAAGCCAGCCCCTAGGCGGTTCAACATATCCCTAAGCCAGCCTCCAGTGACACTTCCTAAACTCATAGCAGGTCGCACACCCCTGCAGCATCGCCCTAAAGCAGCTAAAGGGTGAGACAGCCTGCCCATCGTTATTTAGTAACAGCTCTGCATAAACCCAGGCATCCCCAGTCTGTCAGCTGGACTCTCATTAGGCAGATAGGGAGAGCGAGGGAGAAAGCCTGCTATTTAACACAATGTATCCACGTGCTACAGCTGATAAAGACTTTCTGTAATGCCACTGCACCAGGGATTACAAATTGTAAATTTAAAGGAGAGACATTAATTACTACTTCAGGAAACTGTGTTGCATAAAATTAGTCCCAGTGGTGGATATTAGTGATTGCAGCTACTTTAAAAGAAAGAATAGCAGGGAAGGCTATTTACAGCGCAGCCATCTGAATCCCCATAAAAGACAGCATTTGTAACCTTGTGCACCGGGTATAGTGAACCACTTCAGCTGACAGTTACAGTATTCCCGTGGAAATAGAGCAAGTGCATTTGGAATATTGATTTATTTATCCAGTTTCATCACTACCCACTGTTAAAAATACTACCAGCTGTGGATTATAAAAAGAGAGTTGAGACAGACATATGCAAACTTGGACTGGACACTTTCAGTCTCCTCTCATATTTACTCACCTTTAATTCTTCTGTAAGGAGCCACCAGGACGGCTGCTTGGACTTAGCTAGCGCGTAACCTATAGGGATAGAAGTAAAGCAATTGCTTTAGGGGTTTATATGCTGCAGCATAAGGATTAAAACTTAATGCATTAAGTTACCTTTAGAGAGGTCATTTAGTTATTGTACGCTAATACGTTGTAATATTGTTAGACTGTGAAAATACAAAAAATTGTTATGCTAAAGTGTTTTGCATGATTATATCCATTTATTGTTGATTGCATACGCTATTAATCTTAATTTTATTTGATCAGAGAACTGAAGCGTTCCAGTTTAATAAAAAGGAACCTTTCCTTGTTCATTTGTACATTATTCCTGTGTATGTTATACATTGTTAAGTCTACTGAGTCACCTGTAAAAAGAAAGATACCTACTGTACCTGCGGAAGAAAAGGAGGTCCAGTTGTAAGTGCTACCTAAAACATACTTACCTGTGAGTACCACAACCCTGCCAGGGCAGGGTCTGTGTGAGCAGGGCCGCCACTAGGAATCGTGGGGACCGGGACTGACCTTCAGTCCGGGCCCCCTCCCAGTACCATTACGGTGACTGCCCCCCCCAGTACCATTAGGACCACTCCCACTACCATTACAACTGGTTGCACTGTGCATTGTGCGTGCCTAGCTGGGGGCCGCCAGGCCCAGGACAGCTGTACCCACAGCACCCCCCTCTCCGCGGCCCTGTGTGTTAGCCAGTACCCCAGGCTTGGGACACAGGACTGTCTATCTAACAGTAGTGGTAAAGCTATAGATTACTGAGATTGCTATATCAGGGTTCTGACTGCAATAGTCTGCTGGAGCATCTATGCTACCAAATGAAGGAACTCATGAGTTGCTTTGCCCTGCACTATATGAAGTTGGAGCCAGTGGCGTAACTATAGAACCGCAGCCCCCGTGGTCGCGGGGGGCGCTGTGCATGTGGGGGCACCGGGGGGCTGCGGTGCTATAGTAATGCCCCCGCCCCCCATCCCCCACAGGCTTACCTGTCTGCGCGTCCCGGCTCCCCTCCTTGCTTCAATCAACTCTATGGAGACAGACCACGATAAAATGGCCGCCCCATAAAGCAGACAGTTCTTTGAAACTGTCTGCGGTATGGGGGCGCCCATTTTATCGTGGTCCGTCTGCATAGAATTATTAATTGAAGCCAGGAGGGGAGCCGGGACACGCAGACAGGTAAGCCTGCGGCGATGGGGGGGGGGGCACCGGTGGCCGGGGTGGGGAGGCCGGCGGGGAGGGGGGGAGGCGCCCCCCCATTAACGGCAGGGGGGGGGCGCAACAAACCAAGCTACGCCACTGGTTGGAGCAGTGGTTGCCCATCCCAGTCGGAAGAAAGCAAAGGCGGAGGTGAGTACCAGGGTGGAGGGAGATGAAGCATCTGGGATGCACTGTGGCAATTTTTTTTGTGGGGGAAGGGGGGGGCAAATGTGAGGGCCATGCTACACTGCTTACAACACTGGCCTCTGTACAAGAGAAGGTTGCATGATCAACTGCTGTATTTTATATAAGAATTTTATATATTAACAACACTTACTGTATGTGCATAACAAGTGCCTGAGCAATCTACTAAAATAAGATACAATGGTGATAACTGCTTCACCATCATTTTACAGCAATGTAGGAAGTTTAATACACCACAGGGCTTATGCGCATGAGCAGGTCTTCACTGTGGGTGGCCTCTGAGACTTGCTTAGTCTCCAAGGCGCAGGCAGAGGGGGGGGGGGGGGGGCGTTCGCATGCAAATGCCCTGTGTTTCCTGATCGTACCCACTAAAACGCTGGGAGCGCCCAGGAAATTGCAGGGCGTTTACTGTCGAATGGGGGTGGCCCCATGCCTTCTGGGGCAGGCAGCTGACGTCACCGGATGTCAGCTGCCCGCCCTGTTCTCGGAGCAGGGCACCAGTAATAGGAGTCACCAGAGAGAGACTTGAGATTAGCGAGCGCTATAGAAGTCATTTGATGGTTGCCGACCATCGAATGATTTTGGGTCCCCATGCAAGTTTGCATAGGGATGTTTATGCAAGACATCCATTCGCAGTACTGCGGGGAAGTTCGGCGACTAGCAAGGTGGGCGTTCATACGGGAGCCGGGTGGAGTAACATGGCTGATCTTGCAGGGAAACTTAATGTGGTTTTGATCAGCAATGGCACAGGTTAAGACTCCAACGGCTTCACTTGATTGAGGAATTGAATTTGAGTAAAGAAGCATCCTGGCAGGGCTCGATTAAGAGACAGCTGACAGGGGTGGTAGTCCTGGGACCCCCACAAGGTAATCTGACCGTGCAACTAGGATGGGCTGCTACTGCTCAGGCTGCCAGCAGCGCAGTGTGGAGCAGCTTCCAAGTAACACAACAGCAGCACATGACACACGATGTCCGTGCTGCTGATGAAGGGACTCATGAGTTGCTTTGCCTTGCACTATAAGTAATCAGAGCAGTGGTTGCCCATCCCAGTTGCAGTCAGAAGAAAGCAAAGGCGGAGGTGAGTACCAGGGTGGAGGGAGATAAAGCATCTGGGATGCACTGTGGCAATATTTTTTGGGGGGGAAGAGGGGGGAAAATGTGAGGGCCATGTTCGAGGGGCCTCCACAATTTAATTGTCCCGGGGTACCCCACAAGCATTAATCCAGCCCTGCATCCAGGTAACATTATAGATGATTATTTGCATCCTGGCCATGATCTTTTGTAACTGCTGTCTTCTGGCAAACGTTCTAGATTGCAGTTGGTAAGAAGCTCAATACATAGGAATTGCTTCTTCCCCCAGGCTGTTACCTTGGTGAATATTTAAGGCTGTTAAGGCCATGTCATGTGAAACTATATTGTATTTTATTGTGGGTGTATGTGTGGCACCCCACAAGCTGTAATGTAATGGAAATACTGTAAAGGCCTGCAGGCATAAAGTAGCTGTGGCACTACAGGTGCCAGCATGACTGTATTAAAAAGTACTACTTGAGTTGCACAGAGCTGAGCTGATATAGCTTGCAGCACAAAAGGGGTTAAAAGCTCAGCTCACAGCAAGGCAGGTCAGTTTGCAAAAAAAAACATTGTTACAGAACTGACAAGTTTGCAGAAAAAGGTGGGAAATCCTGGATGGAATCTCTCCCTGGGAGTCTGAGACAGCAGAGTGAGAAGTGGGTAGTTGTGGACTGGTGAATGATGAAGCTGGCAGAACCCTGAAGGCTGGGGAAAGCGGCCTGACTTGGGTGAAGATGAAGCAGCCAGTCCTGAAGTGTATGGTGGGGTGATTAACACCAGCGACCCCGGTGAGTGCATTACATCTCAACCACTGAGCAGGGTGTTACATTTGGCGTCAATAAGAACAGGATTGGAGCCCAAAGTAAAGGGAATACAAATCCAAGAAAATGTCTAGAGAACGAAGCCCCTCCTCAGGGCCATCAAATGGCATAGAACAGCCACCACCCACAAAAGTACAGCTCAATCCAATCACTATGCCCTACTACTTTGGGGCCCCAGGGCTTCCAACTTATAGTGGGGATGCCAGTGGCAGAGATAGCAGCAACCTAATCAACTTCAAGAACAAATTGAACTCCATGTTCCAAATTTATGCCCTGAGTGAACAACAACAAATGGAAGTACTGACTTGCCAGCTGAAAGGGACGGCCCTCAGGGAAGTGAACTCATGGCCAATTGACCAAAAAAAAGATGTGGAACAGGTATTCAAAAGATTGTCAACCACATTTGAAACACAAACACTCCCAGAAATAAAAATAAAGTTTTATGCCTGCAAACAGCAGCCTGGCGAGACTCTCCGGGAATATGCACTAAGCCTACAGGAAGCCCTAAAGGCAGTACAGGCTGTTGACAAAGAAGAAGTCAAGAATCCTGATGAAGCATTGATCACCCAACTCACTGAGGGAGCCTTAGGACCGAGTGTCCGAACCTATCTACGACTACTAAGAAGACAAATGGTGGGCCAGCCATTTCAGAGGTTTAAAGAGGCTGCCATAACGGTAATGGGCACCAATGCAAATCGGGAGGAAGAGTTCCCAGAATTGACAGAATTTCACGAACACCCCCAGTCACACAGAGCCATGGCACCAAGCCCGGAAACATCAATGAGGAATACAGGCACGGTGATCCAAAGCAGTCAGACTCCATCCACTGACTTGCTACAGACATTGAAGAGGCAAATGGAGGAAATGATTGCAGGACTAGCAGAAATGCAACAAGAATGGCAAAATATGTTCAGTCGACCAGCACATGCCACGGGAAAATCCAGATGGAAACCAGAACGGAGAAGATCATTTAAACTCCAGTGCCCTGAGGAGAGAGGCCGAGCATCGGGGAAGGCAAGAGCTAGGTCAGTTTCTGAAGAATGGTGGCCTTGCTGTGGAAGGCAATGCCCTATAAGTGAAGATGAGTTTACCCCCATATTAGACATGAAAGCTCCAGTCTGCATAGGAAAAGTTTCAGGAAAGGTCATCTGGTTTCACGTACGACGTGGTTATGGATTCATAAGTTGTGAGGACACCAAACAAGATCTTTTTGTTCATTATACGGCCATCCAGAGAAACAACCCCAGAAAATACCATCGTAGTTTAGGAGAAGGAGAAATGTTGGAATTCGATGTCGTCAATGGAGAAAAGGGTTTACAGGCAACAAACGTCACAGGTCCAGATGGTGCTCCAGTCAAAGGCAGCAGGTATGCAGCAAATCGCAAGTGTTATTGGAACTATGCACGTTCCAGAGGTCCTCCACGTGACTACCAGCAAAACTATCAATACAGTGTAGGGAGAAAGCACACAGAAGCAGAAAATGTAGCAGAGAGTGCCAATAAGAGACCATATGGACATAAACAGCAGTATCCTGATACCCAAAAGCAGAATGCATTACTGAAAATAACAGCTAATTTGGGGGAATCGAGTGGAAATATGCAACAGAACCTGCAAGAAACTGTTGAAGAGCAACTTCCTCAAGAGTTCCAATCTCAAGGTAGACTTAGCATGGATGATGCTAATTCCAATTCAGCCCACCTTAATCAGGTCGATTTACAGGCCGCTGACCAAGAAGGAGACACTGAAGGAGTGACTCACAAGGTACCAGTGGAAGGGTTGGGACACCCTAAACCTGCTGACTCAGATTCAGTTACATTGGAGTCTGGAGTCCCTCCACCGTCCAATAGTGTAGCTAATACCGTGACGTGGCTCTTCCCAGAATGGCACCGGCCTGACTGTGAGTATGACAGGATAAGCAGTGAGGATGCCATCTTACTGTTGCAGCAGGCATCAAGAAGACAAGGAAGGAGGCACAAAGGGATTTCTGCTCATTAGATGTTAAACAATATTGTTTAAAAATGTTTGCTTCTCTAAGTAAATCTGTAAAATAGTATTAAGCTAATATGTTGTTTTAGCTACGTTTATTAAAATGTCACTTCCATTTTGTTAGAAAAATGACTTTTTGCATTAAGAGACTTTAGTACTGTCATTCCGAATGCTCGAGGACGAGCAATCTTTCAGCGGGGGTTAATGTGGCACCCCACAAGCTGTAATGTAATGGAAATACTGTAAAGGCCTGCAGGCATAAAGTAGCTGTGGCACTACAGGTGCCAGCATGACTGTATTAAAAAGTACTACTTGAGTTGCACAGAGCTGAGCTGATATAGCTTGCAGCACAAAAGGGGTTAAAAGCTCAGCTCACAGCAAGGCAGGTCAGTTTGCAAAAAAAAACATTGTTACAGAACTGACAAGTTTGCAGAAAAAGGTGGGAAATCCTGGATGGAATCTCTCCCTGGGAGTCTGAGACAGCAGAGTGAGAAGTGGGTAGTTGTGGACTGGTGAATGATGAAGCTGGCAGAACCCTGAAGGCTGGGGAAAGCGGCCTGACTTGGGTGAAGATGAAGCAGCCAGTCCTGAAGTGTATGGTGGGGTGATTAACACCAGCGACCCCGGTGAGTGCATTACATCTCAACCACTGAGCAGGGTGTTACATATGTTTTTACGTTTTGTCTTTTTTTGTGCTGTATTGGGAGATGTGGATAACGGGAACTTTAATTTCCCTTATATTTTTGTATATTAGGCCAATAAAGATGAATTTGATTCTGAATCTAATCCTGGAGCATGGCTGTTGCTTTCAGAAACAAAATGGGAGGTGATGCATTGTCCGCACCTAGTGGTGTAACTAATTTTCATAAACCATCAAAAATACCAGCTGTCATCAATAGGTCTGGAAGGGTATCAGTGCCAAATCCAAGGTGCTTACATATCATAAAGGGCATACACACAAGGCAATTTCAGCCCCATTTCTATGTGATATGACTAGGTGGAGCATTGAGCGTTCCATGTGTATACCCTGCAGCGATGGTAATGTGTGGTTTCGCACATCGCCACTGCCTGCAGGGAAAGACAATGTTGCATCGTCTTTCCTGCCAGATTGCGGGGTTTTGCCTATAAACAATGGGCTACGCGGCTTAAGTTTAATTAATCTTTATCATTGTTATTGCTTTTATTCTCTACACTGAAGGTGTGGTGCTTGTTTCCTACCAAAGCCAATATAATACTTAGCTGTAATGTCCTTCATTACACTTGTAAGTGTTCAGTAATAATGGCAATGATATTAAATAATAAACTTTACTAATAAAAACATAGGTGCAAATGTTCTAAATACCAGAATTGTGCAGCGTAGTTAGCTGAATATATGAATTCCATACGAAGACTGTAAGCTTAAGGAGGTTGGGAAACAACGAATTAGTAATATTATCCCAACACCATGACACACTTACTCAGTGTGCCGGGAACCATTTCATTCTGAATATAACATATACAGTTGCAAGAACATTAACTTATTGGGGCTTATGTCCCCTGAATTGTTTTATGGCTACCCACTACACCTCTCAGTTGTAATGAGGGCAAATTCTCATATTTTAACTTCAGAACCATTCTATGCCTTCCTATACCTTAAAACACTTTCTACAGATTATCATCTAGTATTATTATTATTATTATTATTCCTTGAAGTTCATATGTACCTTTATACCGCTTTCACACTGCCAAAACGTTTTAAAAACCAGTATTTTTAAACGGTATTTAAAATGGGTCTGAGCCTTCACATTGCCGTAGATTACCGTTTTAAATACCGTTTCAGAGCCATTCTCACTGCATAAAAAACGGCTCTGAAATGTGTAGGACTCTGCTTTTTAAACGTTTTGAAATACCGGTTATCTTTAACCGGTAAATCAACTCTGGCGCTTTCCCACTGCAGCCTTAAACGTTTTGAAAGGGGGAAAAAACGGCAATATACCGTTTAACAAGTGCAGTGTGAAAGGGGTATTACACTGGTTATCGAGGCTAGGAAATATAAGAAAACACATAATGGCATGACCACAAAAGATGTGACTGAAAAATAATGCAAATGTACAATATGAATAGAACAAGAATATATATTACCACACATACGGCAATGATTGAATGTCCACACAGGTTTTCGCTGAACTACAGAGCTGAAGTTTAGTGGCCAAATTGTCAGAATTGCACAAAACAGCATCGATTGTATTTCCGGCAATCGCATCGGCCAAACATTTCCGTGACCCTGTCAATGTCTAAAGACTTGCCACCTACCTATTGACTGTCCATCTGAATTAGCAAATGTTGCAGTAACTCCAACACCAGACAGTGCTTTCATGCCTCCTCTCCAAGCTCTACTCATCAATTAGTCATACCACTGTGAAGCACCTGTGTATGCTGTGTGTGTGTAGGCCCAGTGGAGATTTAACCCTGTGTCTTCCACAAAGCGACAATCTCCTAGACAAGGCACTAATATCTCTCATAAGATACTCGAGCAAACTACCCAGTTTGTCACCTATCCCTCCCGTAGCTTCGTTGCGGACAATGTAAGGTGCCCACTCTTACAGGAGACCGTGCCTGCATTTCTACCTATGTCTCCTGATGTATGTTCCCACCTAGTAGAAACATATTTCTGAATTCCATTTTACTGTAGCCAACCGATTTTGGAATATAGGTAGGGTCTATGTGTTTAGATATTACTTTAGGGTATACATCTATATTGTGCTCTTATTGATTATTATGCCCAGATGTATGTAAACCTGTCCCTTTTCCATCTAATTATTCCTGGCACATCAGATGAGGTGTCCAAGAGGACTTTATTGACATCTCTTGAATTAAAAGAGGGCCTGTTCCTTCTATGCAAAAAATGGAGCAGCTGGATGTTAAAGAAGACCAATAAAAAGCCGAGTCTTTTCCGGTTTATTGCCATGTTGCTTGGTGATGTGAACGGGTCGAGCGAATAGTTTCCCATTCACACTATAGAGCAGGCAGCACTTGGAGCAGTGCCAGCTCTAAGCACTGCCTCCTTTCACTGCCCCCGATGATGCGCCGACTCCCGCCGCACCCCCGAATGACGTCAGTGAACCGGCATTATTGCCAGTTTGCTGTGGGGATGTGAACATCTCAAAATGAAGGTTTGCGATGGGGATTGACCTGTTTCACTTTCAAAGTCCCGGTGCGAACCGTCATTTTGCAATGTGAAAGTAGCAATAGAGTCATATGGTATGTTCCAATGAGTCCGTCCTCTATTAACCAGGATAGTTGTGCCAGACCTTTATAAGTTTGTCACCATGTGGTACATACAGTATGTTAGCGAATGCTCACTTACAACAAAATGGGGACCATGTTTATCAAGGTTGCACCACACCAATGTGTTTCGACTTAGCAAGTCTTCCTCAAGGAAGTTTTAATACTCTGTTTCAATGGCTATTAGCGAGGGCACAGATATTCCCTTATGACAAAGATTTAGCGCATTCACAATACAAATTTGTTCTTCTCACTTTCCACCTTGCTTATGAACTTTAGGGAAGTCTAACAAGCAGTTTTTAGAAAGATATTGTGACATGCTGTATTGGGCAGGTTAAACAGTATGCTTTCATTGCCATACATATTCCTGGCCAGTAAAACCATATCAGCCTTTCTAGGGTTTTTCTTTTCCTCCTATGACACCTCTAAAAAGGTGTGTGTATCCAGCTTTCAATGAACATGTACCTGCAGTATCATTGGTTGATCAATATATACAATATATACTTCCCTTGGCTAAGTACCACTCTGTATAACACAATAATAAGGTTCATCTGCCAAGGTAAATAAAATGGCATGCATTCTTGGAATGGCAGTAAAATATCAGTATCACATACACCAAGATTTTAGTAGAAACCTATATATGCCAAGTCAGTTTCTGTTAGATCCACATTGCATAGGCAGCAAGAATTCAGACAATGGGCCAGATTCAGCCTTGATCGCAGGGCCACAAGTTTGCAGCCCTGACAATCATTGCATGGTCCATAGTGTGCAAGCATGAGCCCTCTGTGCGATCACAGGCTTTGAACGTCTGTAATCGCTGGCCGCTCACTTTGTGATTGACATCAGGCGGCCCTTAGGGGGAGTTCCATCGGCGTTCCCCAGTCATCCGTGGCCTCCTTCTCTAAGTCCTGGCTTACTCTGCGCTGTAAACAGAGCCAAACTTCCATTTAGGCATGTGAGTTACCAGTGGCGTAGCTACGTTTTGGGCGCCCCCCCCGCCGTTAGGGGGGGCGCCCATACCCACCCCCCGCCGCCGCCCCGTCGAGCACACCCCCCCCCGGCCGCCCCGCCGCCTATGCTAACCCCCTCCCCCGCAGTCTTACCTATCGCGCTGGTCCCGGCGGCTCCATCCGTTCATCTGCTGAGGACCACCACAAAATGGCCGCCCCCGTACAGCAGACAGTTTCAGAGAACTGTTTGCTATATGGGGGCGGCCATTTTGTTGTGGTCCTCATTAGAATAACGGAGCCGCCGGGACCAGCAAGATACGTAAGTCTGCGGGGGATTGGGGGGTAGGTAACTATAGCACCGCAGCCCCCGGCGCCCCCACATGCACAGCGCCCCCCCCCCCGCGGTGGCGGGGGCTGCGGTGCTATAGTTACGCCCCTGTGAGTTACATGCCTAGGAGAGGCACATGATTGGCGCGACACTTGGATGCTTGTAATAGTACGGTCAGCCTGAAATGTACCATTAACTGCAAAATATCCACTGTACTGTACTATAATCCATCTTGAATAGAGTGTAAATTGATAGGAAATGCAGCTACTGCCCCTGTAAACTGTTCTACTTAGTAAATATGTATATATAATATAAAAAAAACACACAGTTAGTGGCTTTTTTAGTAATCCATTAAATTGGCTATTATCAAATAAGGGCTTATGGGGCCTCGCATCCTTGCGAGTCCACCAAACCCGCCCGGCGAACGACCCCCCGCCGCCCCCTCAAAGTGCAGCTTCACCCGAACAGCTGCGAATGGATGTTTTGCATAAACATCCATTCGCATGGCTCGGGTAACCGCCCACATCTTTTGATGGTCACCGACCATCGAATGATGTTTAGCGTGCACGCAAATATAAGTGACTTTTTAGTTACTTACATTTACGTGCATGCTGGCGTGGATATGGGCGGGCAGCTGACATCCGGTGATGTCAGCTACACGCCCCCCACACCCGCGTCACTGCCTCATTACCATGGGAATGCCCATGGAACGCTGGGCATTCCCATATGGTAAAGGGGCAGCCCCCCCCACACACACGCCGCCATGAGTGCGTGCACCCAGCGAAGGTCCCCTTGGGTGCACGCACCATACGCCTGCACATGCGCAGATACCCGCCTGCGCATGTGCAGACACGCAACATCGGTCCTGCATGCGAATGCACGCAGGAACGATGTGATCTGAATAAGGCCCTATAAGTAATCAATAAAAAATAATACACTTAGGCGAGGGGGGGCGTCTGTTATTGTTGTGTCTAGGGGCGCCCTCACCCCTAAATCCGTCCCTGGCTATGAACAGGGAGAAATCCATTTGATGGTGAATACATTTCTTCCTGTGTGCAGGGCTGCAAACAAATCATCCTGAAGATGGTATTAAAACCACAACATCGATAGCATTTAAGCAATGTCTGGGCTTCTGTCATCAGTAACGTGAGTGCCACGCTGAAGGTATTTATATTGTCCAGGTTTTAGAGCAGCAGCAGGAAAATTAGATCCAGTCCTGGTTTCCAAAACTGATGTGATCAAGGTTTGGTTGTATAGCAGCACCTGTAGCTTCCTGATAGATGTGAGTCCAGGGCAGGAGGTCTTTGCTCCCAATGTTGAAAAATGTTGGGCAGGTACTACTTTAGATGCTTTGGAGTGTACCTGGACTGTGAAATCTGTGGAAAGCCCTGCAATGCTCTAACCTTGCTTGCCTAGCTTTTAATCTGGTTTTCAGTCTACCTGCTACAAAAACAAAAAAAAACAGACTTCATCATGTACAGTATGTGAATGTGATTCTTGGTACTTGTTTCCTATCAGGGCGCCCATCGCGGGCATCGCATGTACATCGCATGCCATTATAATGACATGCGATGCGACCGACGCGATTACCACGATTTTACATAGGGAACAATGTTAAATGTCCCAATTGACCCGATTTCACATAGGGAACAATGTTAATTGTCCCAATTGACACGATTTCACATAGGTAACAATGTTAAATGCCCCCCCCCCAATTGTTAACGCCACTCCACGATCAACGTCAACCCGAAGCGTGGCGAGCGCAGCGAGCCCGCGAGGGGCGGCGGTACGCGTCCTCCGACCTTTTCATACCCCTACTATCCACTAGGGCGTGGAGTGAGAATAGAATAGTGTGGCGAGCGCAGCGAGCCACCGAGCCCGAAGCGTGGCGGGCCCCGCGAGGGGACGCAGATACCTTCACAGGTATCCACATCCCCTTGCGGGCTTCACAGGTGTCCACGTCCCCTCGCCACGCTTCGGGCTCGGTGGCTCGCTGCGCTCGCCACACTATTCTATTCTCACTCCACGCCCTAGTGGATAGTAGGGGTATGAAAAGGTCGGAGGACGCGTACCGCCGCACCTCGTGGGCACGCTTCAGGTTGACGTTGATCGTGGGGTGGCGTTAACAATTGGGGGGGGGGGCATTTCACACTTCAGGGTGGGTATTTGGGGTCTGTGGGCCATTTAACATTGTTCCCTATGTAAAATCGCGGTAATCGCGTCGGTCGCATTGCATGCGATTTTTTGTCAGCATCCGACGCGACCGACGCGATTTTTTTTTCTTGCGATGCCCACGATCAAAATCGTGGGCGCCCTGATAGGAAACAAGTACCTGATTCTTTGTCCAGTTCTCCAGTGTATGTGATTCTTTGTCGCATATATAAATATATTTCCCTGAAACGCCTCCCTGACTACAATGACTCAATCAAAGGTGGATTGTGATGTATAGTCAGTTCACATTCAATGCTACTGCTGAGTCATGCTGAGTCATGCTGAGTCATGCCGTACTGTCTTCTCTGATATTTTAAGCCTGTGGTTACTTTATCACAATACTATGCTGTAAAAATTGAACTGGTAAAGTCAGTGTAGCTACCTGTAAGTGATGAAATACTTTGAATGAAAATAGATGGCTATTATTTACAGCTGGGTGCATTTGGCTTCCAAGCAGGACAAGATGATAATATAAAAAGCTGCATTGATTTGCTTATGTTGAGTCAGATGCATCTCACGATACAAGCAGGGCCCCCTGTGGTTGGCATCTATTTAAAAAAAAATAGTTTTTATTTATTTATTTTTTGTGCTAAAGGTTTTGTGTATGGGAGTGGGGCATACATTACTTGTCTAACTGACCCTCTCCAAGATGAAGAAAATGCTCTGTTCCTGGACTTCCCTGGTAATGTATGATTGTCATCACCTGTGGGGAGCTAGGTAATTGATAAGAAAGGTGTTTCACCACAGGTGATGGCAATCCTACATTACCAGGGAAGGCCAGGAACAGAGCATTTTCTCCCTCGTGGAGAGGGTCAGGTAGGCAAATATGGATTAGGGTAGTGCTGCAGCTTCACCTGCGAGCCAATGTGACAATGATTAATGGTGCTGAGCACAGGGTGCCAAGGCACACTGACTGCACAAGTGTGCAGCGCATTACTGGGAGCTGACTAAAAGTCCCATGAGACTTTGCACAAGAGGACAGAGGCTGAGAGGTTTGTGCTGAGCTCTGATTGGTGGAGCTCATAACATGCTTCTCAGGCCCATGGAGTTACCCATTGCATACCCTCCAACATGACCCATTCCATTCGGTACACAATGCTCTGTTCCTGGACGTCCCTGGTAATGTATGATTGCCAGCACCTGTGTTGAAACACCCTTCTCTTCAATTGCCTAGTTCCACACAGGTGCTGGCAATCATACATTACCAGGGACGTCCAGGAACAGAGCATTGTGTACCGAATGGAATGGGTCATGTTGGAGGGTATGCCATTGACCAAGTTTATACTGCTATTACTCTGTGTTTTAACAGTGTAATATTCTCCCATGCAGTTTGCGGCCAGTAATGACAAGTGCAAGGGGGCCCCCTGTCTAAAGTGCCTTGAGCCCCCCGAAGGCTTAATCCTGCACTGGATAAAAGATGTTAACATTGGGAGCAATAGCATATATGCTTTCACCATATTAGAGTGCAGAGAAATGGTAGATATGTCCCAAAATCCCACTCTGCTAATGTTGGGAGGTATGGGCTTGGCTTTGTTATTACTATACATGAAATCTGCATTACACTATCTGTACCGGTGGCCCCCAGAGAGCTCACCTGAAAAAGTCATAGGGCCGTATTCAATGAGAATACCTGCGAGGTGCAGCGAATCCTTTTTAGGATTCGCTGCACATTCGCCACGTTCCGGAGCCGGCGGGCTCCGGTATTCAACGTGTCAGGGGCTCGCTGCCCCTGACTGGCGAATATGAGCTCCTGCGGCGATTGCCGCAGGGAGCCAGAGGACGGTGCCAGGCAGAGAGATGGTAGTCTCTCTGCCTGCCCCAGAACTTTGTGGGGGGTAGGTGGGCTCCCCGGGTGCCAGGCAGCACAGGCTGCCCCCCGGGGGTGCCAGCAGGGGACCGTATATTCACTACACACGATCGTAACGATCGGGTGCAGTGAATATATGAATATGTAATGAGCGGCTCGGCTCCGGCGCCCCCTGCTGGATGCTGTGTAAAAAAATATATATATATATTTTTTTTTAAATGAAATATATATTCATGTGCTTACAGCACATGAATAAAAATAGCATGCCCCTCCTCAGAATAAAATTCCTGATTTTTTTACACCAAATGTAAAAAACAAAACACTTTATTTTAAAAGTTCACATTCCACTTCACCATAAAAAGATAGCGATTGCTACTCGGTGAATCATGGTGAAAAAAACCTTGAAATGTATTCGCCATGTGGTCATTGAATAGGGTGATTCACCGTTTTAGTCAGAAATTCGCCAAACAGCACAAATCAGGCTCATTGAATACCGCCCATAGTCTCACCAGGGTGGTTGTAGCTAAGGGGGGATTGGCAGGGACAGCATATTTCCACATGAGGGTAATGTGGAAGATCCAATACAGGTTTAAGAGCAGCAGCAGCAGGAAAATTTGATCCAGTTCAAGTTTCCTAAACTGATGTAATCAAGGTTTGGCTGATTAGCAGCACCTGTGGATTCCTGTTACATGTGTGTCCAGAGCATGAGGTCATTGCTCCCAATGCTGAAAAGCTGCTGGGTGAGGGGCTGGTAATGTGTGTGTATAAGTAGGAAGCGTCACTCCAGGGCTTGTGAAACAAATGTGATTTATTGGGTTTTACAAGCCCTGAAGTGATGCTTCCTACTTATACATATACTAGGTGATTCATTCGGGCGCTCTTCACACCGTCGTAAGGGGCTGCACCCCCTTAATACTATCTGTACCGGTGGCCCCCAGAGAGCTCACCTGAAAAAGTCATAGGGCCGTATTCAATGAGAATACCTGCGAGGTGCAGCGAATCCTTTTTAGGATTCGCTGCACATTCGCCACGTTCCGGAGCCGGCGGGCTCCGGTATTCAACGTGTCAGGGGCTCGCTGCCCCTGACTGGCGAATATGAGCTCCTGCGGCGATTGCCGCAGGGAGCCAGAGGACGGTGCCAGGCAGAGAGATGGTAGTCTCTCTGCCTGCCCCAGAACTTTGTGGGGGGTAGGTGGGCTCCCCGGGTGCCAGGCAGCACAGGCTGCCCCCCGGGGGTGCCAGCAGGGGACCGTATATTCACTACACACGATCGTAACGATCGGGTGCAGTGAATATATGAATATGTAATGAGCGGCTCGGCTCCGGCGCCCCCTGCTGGATGCTGTGTAAAAAAATATATATATATATTTTTTTTTAAATGAAATATATATTCATGTGCTTACAGCACATGAATAAAAATAGCATGCCCCTCCTCAGAATAAAATTCCTGATTTTTTTACACCAAATGTAAAAAACAAAACACTTTATTTTAAAAGTTCACATTCCACTTCACCATAAAAAGATAGCGATTGCTACTCGGTGAATCATGGTGAAAAAAACCTTGAAATGTATTCGCCATGTGGTCATTGAATAGGGTGATTCACCGTTTTAGTCAGAAATTCGCCAAACAGCACAAATCAGGCTCATTGAATACCGCCCATAGTCTCACCAGGGTGGTTGTAGCTAAGGGGGGATTGGCAGGGACAGCATATTTCCACATGAGGGTAATGTGGAAGATCCAATACAGGTTTAAGAGCAGCAGCAGCAGGAAAATTTGATCCAGTTCAAGTTTCCTAAACTGATGTAATCAAGGTTTGGCTGATTAGCAGCACCTGTTGATTCCTGTTACATGTGTGTCCAGAGCATGAGGTCATTGCTCCCAATGCTGAAAAGCTGCTGGGTGAGGGGCTGGTAATGGGCGGTATTCAATGAGCCGGAATCGCCAAGTTTTATGGCGATTCCGGGGTTTTTTCGTGGCTGACGGTGATTTTTGGAGCTCCAAATGCGAATCACCGTATTCAATGAGCTAGAATCGCCGTTGACGACCGGTGAATGAAGCTGCAATCGCCAAATGTTTTCCTGTACAAATCGCCGTTTTTTGTGTATAGGATTTTTCATGGGGAATCGACGGTAGTTGAGGGGAATCGCCAAAAGTGTATTCAATGTGAAGTTGGCGATTCCTTTTTCTTCTTTCATATCGCCGTTCCTCTCCGAGTGCCCCTCGTCATCTTTTTATGGTGAACTTTTATAGGAACATGTGAAATAATTGGTTTTAAGTGCTCTATTTAACTATGCAAGTCTAATGTATTATTATTTGCTGCCCTTGTGTGATGTCATGGTCGTAGAAGTGCTATACAAATATATATTTAATTTTTTCAGGTATTTTTTTTTTCTCCCACAAAGCACTGTTCTTACCCATGGTGCACCTCACTTACCCATGATTCTCCTCCCCACCTCACTCCTTCGTTTGCCCTTTGACCAGATTTCCCAGCGTTTGCCGTCTGCTGTATGGGAAGCGTTTGTCCAGGGTAATTTGCTTGTTTCTAGCATTTATCTGCGATTTTTTAAACAACTGACTACATTAATGAGGCTGTGTAGGGAAACGCCGGTATGGCTGAGAATCGCCGTTAGGGCCGGCGATTCTCAGCCACGTTGAATAGGGTGACTTGGCGACTCCCCACGAATCCCCATGCATGGCGATTCACTGCTAAAAACCGGCGATTGGCAGGCGAATGTTAAATCTGAATCACTGTAACCAGCGATTCAGGACATTGAATACCGCCCAATGTGTGTGTATAAGTAGGAAGCGTCACTCCAGGGCTTGTGAAACAAATGTGATTTATTGGGTTTTACAAGCCCTGAAGTGATGCTTCCTACTTATACATATACTAGGTGATTCATTCGGGCGCTCTTCACACCGTCGTAAGGGGCTGCACCCCCTTAATTTGTGAATGTTTGTATTGTGAGACATATGGGTAGAATTGTATGAAAGATGGCCTGTATGTTATAGGTGAAATGTGTTAAATAGAGAGCATATGATTTGGAAGGGGGTGTGTATTGTTTTGTTTAATTAAAAAGCGGTTACAGAGTAAGATGTACATTGACAGTGTGGAGGCTACAGTGACATTTGTGGGTGCGGGGGGGGTGCGTGTTGTTTAGGTGTGTGTGTGTGCAATAGTATAGTAGGGTGTTTTTGAGTCAGCGGCTCCCCACTTGTGGAGGTCACGACACAGGAAAACAGGAGGCTGGGTAGTGATAGGGGTGTGTGGGCATACGGGGGACTAAAGAGAAGGGTGGGGGACACTGTGCAGCTTCTGCCAGTGGGTGAGGGTCCAGCGTGGCAGCACAGGAGTACAGGACGGTGCCCCTGAGTCAGTGTCTCCTACTGGGTGGGAGTTAGGGTGCATGAGAGCAGGAGGCTGGGTGGTAAAGCATGATATGGGAATGTGGGCAACACAGGGTGAGCGGCTCCCCACTGGCGGAAGTTACGGGGCAGGAGAACAGGAGGCAGGGCAGTGATAGAGGTGTGTGGGCATGAGGGGTAGTAAAGGTTTTTGGCTGTTGCAGAGTAGGGATCGGCATTGGTGCAGACACCATCGATGGTTGGCATTGATAGCGATTTTGCACCATGCCATCGACAGTAGTAACATATTACTTGGATAACCATCGATTGTTGTAGCTATCGATGGTCATCCAATATATCTGACTGAATAGGCTGTGGGTCAACCAGGGACTTCCGGGTGTGTGGAGGGAGGAAAGAGCTATGCTCCGTGTCCCGGCACCTTAAAATTTTTTGAAACGTTCTCCTTTGCCATTGATGTAGGGAAACCATCTGGTCCTCCCACATCGATGGCAAAAGTATTCAACATCGGCCATAAACCATCGATGATTTGAAATCATTGATGGTCAATGGGCATCCCTAGAACTGGAAGAGGGTGGGGGACAGTATGCATCTCACGGCAGTGGGTGAGCATCTCCTCGCACTGGGAGGGAGTAAGGGGGTGTATGAGAGCAGGAGGCTGTATAATAGTGGTATGTGGGTAAGACATTGACAAAAGTTGTGGCGCTGGTGCAGAGGGGGGAAACTTCTGGCAGTGGGGGAACCTGCAGCGCAGCAGCCAGGGCCGGATCCCCCATTCTCACGGGGGTATGTGAAATGCAGGAGCGGGGTCGCGGGGGTCTGCTGGGGGGGGGATTTCCGGAAAGGAGTCAGGGGGGTCTGCAAATTGCGGGAGGGGGGGTGCAAGGATTTGCGATTAGCGGGAGGGGGCAGGGGTCTGCAATTTGAAGGAGGGGGCGCGGGGGGCCTTGAATCGCTGTAAGGGTTGTCCGCAAATTGCGGGAGGGGGGTTGTGGGGATCAGTGAATTGCGGGAGGGGGGGTTGTGGGTGTCGTGAATCGCAGGAGGGGCATGCGGGGTGCCATGAATGAAGGGAGGGGGGGTGCGGGGGTCCGCGAATCGCGGGAGGGAGGCGCGGGGCGTAATGAATCACGTGAGAAGGGGTCGTGGGGGGGGCTGCAAATCGCAGGAGGGTGAGAGGGGTGGTGCGGGGGTGCCATGAATCATGGGAGGGGTGTGTGAATTGCGGGGGTGTGTCACGGGGGGTCGCAAATCACAGGAGGGTGCGCCGGAGGTGCTGTGGGGTTCCGTGAGTCGTGGGAGGGGGTCCGCAAATCGCAGGAGGAGGAGCAGGGGGTGCCATGAATCACGGGAGGGGGTCCGCAAATTCCATGGGGGGGGGGCGAATTGCGGGAGGGGGGCTGCGGGGGGGCTAGAATTGCGGAGGTGCAAATCGCAGGAGGGGGGTGCCGTGAATCGTGGGAGGGGCGGGGGTAGGCAAATTGCGGGAGGGGGCGCAGCGAATCATGGGCGGGGGTGCCACGAATCGCGGGAGGGGGGTCACGCGGGGCTGCAAATTGCGGGAGGGGGTCCACGGGGGTGCCATGAGTAGCGGGAGGGGGTCCACGAATCGCAGGAGGGGGCTTGGGTCCGCAAATCACGGGAGGGGGGCGCCATGAATAGCTGGAGGGGGGTCACAGGGGTTGCCATGAATCATGGGAGGGGGGGGTCACGGGGTTCCCGTGACTCACGGGAGGGGGGTCGCGGGGGTCCCACGAATGGGGGGAGGGGGGTCGCTGGGGGTGCCGCAAATCGCGGGAGGGGGGTCGTGGGTGTCCGGGGGGGGGGGGGGTTTGCTGGCAGAGGGGGGGGGGTGCGGGAGTGATGGTGGCTGTGGAGTAATGGTGGATTGTGGGCGTGTACTGTAGCCCTGGCTGGGCGGGGGGAGTGATGTCAAGGGGGTGGGATGTGTAGAACATTATACATATAGAACACTTTTCCCTAGGGGGACGGGTTTGTGTATCCTGCTGGGCGGGAACATTATATACACAGGGGATGAGTGACAGATCTGGCTAAATATATAAGAGATGTATTAAGGCCTTTAGGTGTTAGAGTGTCAAGGGTATAGATCTAAAAGCTCTCTCTTCTAATCAGATTTTGTCCTCGATTCCCACCTCTAGGGTTTGGGGAAATTTTCTCTAAGATGGTGACAACAGAATTGTGTTTATCCAGAAAATGCCTTGGAAGGCTATGGATTTTTACTTTGTTTTTTATGTTCTGCATGTGTTCTTGGATGCGGATTTTTGCCTGTCTGATGTTCTTTCCTAAGTACTTTAACCCACATCCACAGGTTATCATATAGATAATGAAGTCAGAGTTACACGTAACAGCATCTTTGATTGAGTATATGTATATTTTTCCATCTTCAAGGGTGCAACTAAATGGAGATTTGTTAAGAAATTTGCAGCAGATGCATTTGTTACAAGCCAGAACGCCTGGTTTGTTCTGCAAAAAGTTATTTTGTAGATTTTATTCTTCCAAGTTGATGGTTTTAATTTTGCTGGGTGCAAGTATGGATTTCAAATTGGATGCTCTACGGTACACTAAATTGGGTTTGGCGGGAAGGTGTTGACCCAAGATTGGATTCCTCAGAAGTGTGCTCCAATGGCGTTCAAGTATTTTTGTGATGGTTCTATTTTCACAATTATATTGTGTTATAAACGGTCTACACTTCATAACTTTTTGGGGGTTTTGTGTTTGAATTAGTAATGAGTCTCGCTCTCTTAATGATGCATTTTTTCTGGCTGTTTCTATCAATTCTTTTTCATACCCTCTTTCAAGGAATCTTCCATAGAGTAATTCAGATTGTTGCCAATAGTCATTGATGTTACTGCAGTACCGCCTGATCCTTACAAACTGTTTTTCCAGGTCGGATGATGACAACTCCCTGCAGCAATGTAGCTATTGGCATCAACAGCTTCGAAATGCATTCTAGTGATGACTTCTTTCCCAGGGTTACCTTCTAATTCGAGGTCCAAAAATTAAATTTTTCTTCGATCTGACTTATATGTAAATTTGAGATTGAAGTCATTTACATGGGTATGGGCCATAAAATCTGTTATACTCGCTTCATCGCCCTGCCAGATAAAAAGGAGATCATCTATGTATCTCCCATACAAAATGATATTGTTTTAGAATTGTGTCCCGTAAATATGTTGGTCTTCCCAGGCTCTCATGTGCAGGTTAGCATAAGCTGGTGCAAATTTTGTCCCCATTGCAGCAGATGCATTTGTTACAAGCCAGAACGCCTGACTTGTAACAAATGTTTTTGAAGGAAAAATTCCCCATTAAATTCGAAAAAGTTATGATTAAGTATGAACTGGATACTGTTGGTCAGAAAAGATATCTCGGGACCACTCATGCCAGGATCATTTTGCAGGATATTACCCACTGATTCAAGGCCCTTTTGATGAGGAATTGATGTATATAGCCCTTGCACGTCAATGGTCAGCCAACTGTAGTTGGAGGACCATATTTTTCCTTTCAGTGATTGTAGAACTGTAGTGCTATCTTTGAGCTAAGACCGATTTTGGAGTACGTATGGTTGCAATCTCAGATCTAAATAATGTGAGAGATTGGCCGTTAGAGAGTTGACCCCTGCAATTATAGAGCATCCAGGGGGGTGTTCTTGGTCCTTGTGCATTTTCGGAATATGATAGAAAATTGGTGTTATTGGGTGTTTCACCAGTATATAATCTAATTCCTCCTTGCAAATTATCCCTTTTTGTAAACCATTAGTTAAATGACACTCGAGTTCGAATTGGAAATCATTTGAGGGATTGTTCGGTAGTTTGGTATACGTGGTTTCGTCATTCAGGATTTTGTTCGCTTCAGCCAGGTAACCTATTCTATCTTGGAGGACTACCACTCCCCCTTTATCTGCAGTTAATATAACGGTGTTTTTGTTTTTAAGGCTTTGTTTTGGGGGTTCAAATTTTTTTTTGTATGTTTGCTGGTTTTAATCTTCCGAAAGTCCTCTCTGACCGCTTCAAAGAAGATATCCAAATGACTCCCCCTTGATTCTACAGGGTAAAAGTGCGACGTAAGGGAAACCAAAGATTTATCCTCATTTTCTTTTTTAGAACTCGTTTGATTTTTTTTTAAATGTCATTGGACGGTAAGATTGCGAACAAATTTGTTTCGATCTATAAAGAGATTGAAAAAATATCTGTGATTGTCTGTGGCAAATTTGAGTCCTTTGCTCAATAGCGCTGTCTCGGCTGCAGATAGTTCTTTCGTGGAAATATTGATGATTCCGGTTCCAGAGGAGATGGTAGAGGTAGTTTTTTTCTTTTTTGGTGACTTGTTTCCCCCCTCTTGATCCTCTATCTCACCATTGTACCTTCTCTTTTGCCCGTGTGGAGAATCTAGGCAAATGTGTAATTCTTCTCTCGTGGAACGATGTGTTGGATCCAATTCCGTCTCTCGTCTAAAAAATGACGCTGTTGTTTTCTATGAGGAGAAGGGGATCTGAAGGATTCGTATCTATTCCTATGATAATGATTCTGATAGGAAGGAATCCTACTTCGATAATTCCTTCTATATATACATATATATAGTGTGTCTGGGGTGCGGCACTCAGCTATTAACCCTTTCCCGACGGGGCGTTTTTTGTTAACTTTTTTTTTTTTTTCCTCCTCACGTTCAAATAAGCGTAACTTTTTTAATTTTCCGGCTATATAGACACATGAGGGCTTTTTTTTTGCGGGACAAGTTGTACTTTTTAATGGTACCATTTACTATACCGTATAATATTCTGGGGAATCAGGAAATAATTCAATGTGGGGTAAAAAGGAAAAAAAACGCAATTCCACAATTTTGCGCTGGTTACGGTTTTTTGGGAGTTCATAGTTCGTTTAAAATGATGGGTTATCTTTATTCTATGGGTTGTTACGATTCCGGTGATACCAAACTTATATAGTTTTCGTTACGTTTTACCACAAAAAAAAAATAGAAAATTTTACGGTTTTTCTAATTTGCGTCGCGTCGCCATGTTCTGCGGCTTATAACTTTTTTATATTTCCACCTACGGACCTGGGTGAGGGCTCATTTTTTGCGGGCTGAAGTGTACTTTTTAATTAATACCATTATGGGATATGTGCGACTTTCTGATCTCTTTTATTTACATTTTTTTGGGTAGGCGATGCGACCAAAAAACATAGTTTTGGCGTTGGGAATTTTTTTCCGTTTACGCCTTTAACCGTGCGGGATAACTAATGTTATATTTTAATAGATCGGACTTTTAGGAACGCGGCGATACCACATATGTTTATTTTTTTTTTTATTTGTGAAATGGGGAAAGGGGGGTGATTTGAACTTTTAATATTTTTTTTTTTTTTTTTTTACTTTTTTTTTTTTTACTTTTACCACAAGGCCCCCTAGTGTACCTGACTTGAAAACAGTTTATTAAAGAACTGAAACGTTGTCTACAACTGCCTCCCGGAGCGCATGTTTTAATAGCTGAGTGCCGCACCCCAGACACAATGTACAAGCAGCGGACACCCCGCTTCAGTGAGGGCACCAGCGGCAGCTATTCCTTTTACTTTGGAGTGCCGGACCACGAAATCTCTATACATATATATATATATATATATATATATATACATACAACATCAATAAGAGAGAGCACTCCATAGTGCATGAAAAAGTTTAAAAGTTTTATTGAAAAACACGCAAGAAAGTAACACTGCAGGCAAGAATTATGTTCCCCAGGAGGCGGTACTAGACACTACAGATAATTCACAAGAAGTACTGCACGCACAGTTGTTTTTTGTGTTTGTCAATAAAACTTTTAAACTTTTGGTACTTGTGTATTTTGGCGGCGCCCCCGATTTCCATCGCGCAATGTTTTAATCGCATCGCATGCCATGCCGTGCTTACAATGTTAAATGCACCCCTACGCCCCCCCCCCCCACTATAAACGTGAACCCGGAGCGCAGCGAGCCCGCGAGGGGCATCGGTACGCGTCCTCTGACCTTTTCATACCCCCACTATCCACGTCGGCGTGGAGTTGAGAACAGAAAGCGTGGCGAGCGCAGCGGATACCTTCACAGGTATCGGAGTCCCCTCGCGGCCTTCACAGGTATCCGCGTCCCCTCGCGGGGCTCGATGCGCTCGCCACGCTTCGGGCTCGGTGGCTCGCTGCGCTCGCCACACTTTCTATTCTCAACTCCACGCCGACGTGGATAGTGGGGGTATGAAAAGGTCGGAGGACGCATACCGCCGCCCCTCGCGGGCTCGCTGCGCTCGCCACGCTTCGGGTTCACGTTTATAGGGGGGGTGGCGGGGGGGTGCATTTAACATTGTAAGCACCCATTAGGGTGCTTATACAATGTTTAATCGCATTGCATCGCATTGTATGGCATTGTATGCCATATACAATGTCATACAATTTTAAAATTGTATGGCATTGTACAATATCGCGCGATATCACGTCGCATCGCATACCATCGTATGCCTTATGGTATGCGATGAGCGCCGCCAAACTACACAAGTACCAAACTTTTTAATGCACTGTGGTGCGCTCTCTCTTATTGCTGTTGTAGAAATCACCTGTGGGATTCAGGATTGCATCTGAAAGGCAGAGAGTAGAGCTGCCAGGCAAAGTGGAAGCCTGAGTGCGGTTTAATGAATCATTGGAGGTTGGACATTTCTCTCCATACACACAGCCTTTTGGGACATTGGTCTTAAATATTTTCATATTGTTGCGCACTGTTTTTCTTGTATATATACTGCTGCTGACTGTACACAATTTTCTGTCTTGGTGAATATAACTATGCCTATTGACATGTATATTGCTTCAATGCCGCCATCAGTTGCATCACAGTCCTAAAAATTGATTGAATTCTGTTTATATGGAATAAATTTGACTTTAACCTTTGAAGGAGTGCTGTCTAAATATATCCATAGGAAATTGTGTGTTCTCTCTCTCTCTCTCTCTCTCTCTCTCTCTCTCTCTCTCTCTCTCTCTCTCTCTCTCTCTCTCTCTATATATATATATATATATATATATATAAGAAAATGGGAAATACCTAACTGCCCGCGCCCTAGTAGTGAGTAGCAGCAACTCTGAAAGTCCCCTGTTAGCCGGGACTCAAGACAGATAGAAATACAAGAAAGGAACAGAGTGCGCTTAGAGGTGAAAGTACACGACTTATTTTCCTCAGTTATAAAATTTATTCAAATAAAAAGCCAACACTTCGGCTTATATAGCATACACATTACATATAGTCATTATAACAATTGACATAATGTACAATTTTCCAATACAACAGCAGGCCCAACGCGTTTCGTCGGCTACGTGACTTCATCAGGGGCATTCGATGATTTAGTTGACAAAGATACAGTTGCACTGTAAACAGTAAAAATATGTCAAAAACAATATGTATCGCATTTTTAAACAATAACAAAGAGTAAGAAAAGGTTGGAGAGGACAATGGAGAGAGACAAAAATCCAATAATCAATTTTAAAAAATTATTTTAAAAACCATTGAGAAAAAATATGCAAAGACATATAGATATTGATAATTAATAATTAAAATCTTACTAGATTCTAGCGAGTTACCAGCACAAAAAAACACTGAAAAAAACCTGAACTGAACTGAATATAAGGAGAACAATGTCCTAAAACCTGCATTCATTGGAGACAATAAAGTTCCCAAACAAATTCATTTTTTTACAAAAAGACTAACACATTATTGACCATTTTCACATATATATAGCATATTTTTACACCAAATAATAACATATAAATATACTGACCAAACGGAAACTATAATAAATTAACAAAAAAGGTACCTTTATGTAGTATCTCAAAGAAAGGGGTACAGAGAATGTTTTTTTTGTAGGAATAGATCTAGATGGAAAAATTTAACAATGTCCGGGGGTTAGGATTTTATTCCCCTTTTTAATAAATTACACCGTCACCAGCACCCATTATAAGTGGGCTACCAAAAATAGGTATAGCGAGACTTACGTTTCACCAGTAAACAGCGCTCTTGTTTAAACTGGCCCATACAAATAAACAGTATTATGTCCCAATAGCACTGAGTACACCCACTCAGTGGCAGATATCAACATCCAGGTCAGCTTTAAATATAAACATAGAGACCTAGTCAGTCACCATACAGGGCAAATAAAACTACATAGGATAATGATTACAAGCAGGAGCATTATAAGCCCAAAAAATAATAACGCCAAAAAGTACTTACATGAGGCTGTGTAACCAGGAAGTATCTCTAGTGTATCCAAAAGCAGAATGACAGCCTCTACCTAAGGAAGGCTATATATAGGACTAGGATTCAAACGTCACTTCCTGTTTCAATTTGGAAGTATAAATATTTCCCTATGGCTTAATAATGCTGTGCCACCAACTTATAATTCACCCATTGTATGGGGCCACAAGCTTACCCTCCACTGATATTCTGGGGGGCTTGTAGTGCACAGAGAAGTGCTGCCGCCGACTTAAAGAAGTCAAGCGGCATTCACGCTATGCGTTCCAAATAGCCGCCATTTTAGGTTCCCTGGAACGCATCAGACGCGTCATACGCGTCATACTTCCGCTCAGCTGAGTTTTTCTGCGTTCCAAATGGACGCCATTTACTTATAATGAAGCGCAAGCGCTTCCTGACTCACTTCACCTAAGGACATAAGAAAAAATAGCTATCCCATCACAAGAGTTTATTACTGATAATGTTTTAAGAGATGCTAATATTAACCTGATAATGTGTACGGAGCGCAACAAGCTTCCGTTTTACAGAGTTTATTCATGCGTTCCAAATGGACGCCATTTATTTTAAATACCTGGAACGCAAGCTAATATATAAGCTGTCAATCGATACCTAATAACAACTCCAAATAACACCTAAATGATATACCACCCACAGCTAAAATCATGGGCTTCCAGAACTAGAAGCTACCTTTTTATTTTACAAATACTTAGTGTTACTCAATACAAATATATTTTAAGGCTCTGTGTCAATGTGCACCACTTGTGTTAAATTAAAGTGGAACCTACATTTTAACTAGGAACCATTAAAAAGTGTATATCTTAATCGGAATGTTTTACAATTTAATATCACCCCATTTATACGTGTGATTAATGAATTAACTATTATTAAACTTTTTTGTTTTTTCTTTTATTATTTATTTTTATCTTTTATTTTATTTATTTATTATTATTAATATAAAGGTCCTTCGAACAAAAAACCTTTCCAAACCTTTCCAAATGGTGCATTTAATATACTTAATCTAATTTACCCCAATTGTGTGGATGTGCATCTTAATAAAGTAATATAGCTTCAATGGTCATAACAGACCGTAAAAAATTCATTAAAATCCGGACACAGACCGTAATCTCAAAGACCCGAATACGGGCTTAAAAAATATGGATGAATGCTCCTGCTGGTACATCACTCACCCATTTCCATCGAGATATCATCTAAAATCAAAATAATAGATAAATATTAATCTACCAATTTAGTACAATGATAATCAATATAACTTATAAAAACAAAAGAAAAGGAAAAGAAAGCAGAGTAGATGAAGGAGGGGAAAGAGCTACAGGAATGCTACTATGTCTACGCCTTCATTTAGTCCGTTCGGTGTAAGGGAATTTAAGGAGTAGATCCAGAAGCTTTCCTTCTTAATTAATTCTTGGCCCCTATTCCCTCCTCTAGGATTGGCTGGTACGTGCTCCAAAATAGTAAATTTAAAATTCTCTTTGGTGACTGAGGAATTGTGTTTCTCCAAATAATGCCTAGGGAGACTGTGTACCTTGACCTTGTTCCTGATGTTACGCATATGTTCTTGTATCCTCAATTTAGTCTGTCTTATAGTTTTCCCGACATAAATTAAGTTAAAACTACAGGTAATCTTATAGATCACGTGATCAGAATTACAGGTCACTGCATCTTTGATTGTATACTCCCTGCCATTCTCCATCACGTGATGAAAGGGAGCTTTCTCAATAAAAGGGCAGCAGATGCACTTGTTGCATGGTAGAGTTCCAGGTTTTTTGGTTAAAAAATGAACTCCTTTTGAGGTGGGTAGAGATTGAGATTTCATTCTGCTTGGTGCCAGAATCGATTTCAGATTCCTGGCCCGGCGGAAGACCAGATTCGGCCTAGGAGGTAGATGTTGACCGAGAATTGAGTCACGTAAAAGGATAGACCAGTGCTTCTCTAGCACCTTTCTGATTTGATGATTCTCGCAATTGAATTGCGTTACGAATGGTCTGCTCTTAAATTCTTTAGACGTCCTCTCGGATTTAGAGAGTAATTCGTCTCTTCCATGCGAAAAGGCTTTCAATCTGGCTTCTTCAATAAACTCTACTTTATAGCCCCTTTCTACAAAGCGATCGAATAAGAGTTGTGATTGGGCCTGGAGCTCGCTATCAACACTACAATTACGCCTTATTCTCAAAAACTGCGCATATGGAACGCTGTTCTTCCATGCTGGAAAATGGCAACTCGTTGCTGGGATAAAGCTGTTGGCATCCACAGACTTAAAATGTGTACGGGTAGTTATTTCGTTGCCCGGTGTACCCTCCAATTCCAAATCCAAGAACTCGATCTTAGTGGGGTTGGATTTAAACGTAAATTTGAGGTTGAGGTCGTTGTTATGAATATGCGACATGAAGTCAGTAATGCTGGACTCGTCACCTTGCCAGATCAAGAGCAGATCGTCTATGTATCTCCTATATAGAATTATATTGGTTTCAAACCGAGACCCATAGACGAACTGCTCCTCCCAGGCCCGCATATGTAGGTTCGCATATGCTGGGGCAAACTTAGTCCCCATAGCCGTGCCTTGTTGTTGAACGTAGAATTCATCATTAAATTCAAACAGGTTATGGGACAGGATGAATCTCATGCTATTGACGAGAAAAGCAATTTCCGAATCCGACTTCTCTGGATCACTCCGGAGGATTTTCTCAACCGACTCCACCCCCTTGTTATGAGGGATTGAGGAATAGAGGCCCTGCACATCAATAGTTAACCAGCAGAAATCCATAGACCAGATTTTTCCTTTGAGCAACTGCAACACAGACGAACTGTCCTTCAAATGAGAGGCATTTTGTATTACATATGGTTGCAACTTCAGGTCCAGGAAATGGGAAAGATTTGCGGTTAATGAATTTACCCCCGCTATTATGGGGCGCCCTGGTGGTTGGTCCTTGTCCTTATGGACCTTTGGGATGTGATAAAAGATGGGGAGGACTGGAAACTTCACATTGAGGTAATCATATTCCTCCTTGCATAAAACCCTATCCCTTAGGCCAGAGAGCAACAATAGCTCTAACTCACCCTGAAACACCAAAGTTGGGTCTTCGGAAATTTTCTTATAGGTGGACTCATCGCTCAAGATTTTATTCGCCTCTGTAAGGTAATACGCTTTATCCTGAAGCACGACGGCCCCACCTTTATCCGCACACTTTATAATCGTACTTTCATCCTTCTTCAGTGTTTTTAGAGCCCTACACTCCTGCGGGTTCAAATTTCTAACCTGACGTTGTTTAGGTTTGATAGTCCTAAATTCTTCACGAACTGTTTCATAAAAAATATTCAGGTGACTACCTCTTGACTCTACCGGGTAGAAATGGGAAACTGGGGCTACCAAGGGCTTGTCCTTGATGGCTTTGATGTCATTGGTCTGGGTTTTTAAAAAATGGAGCAGACCATTCGTAACGCAATTCAATTGCGAGAATCATCAAATCAGAAAGGTGCTAGAGAAGCACTGGTCTATCCTTTTACGTGACCCAATTCTCGGTCAACATCTACCTCCTAGGCCGAATCTGGTCTTCCGCCGGGCCAGGAATCTGAAATCGATTCTGGCACCGAGCAGAATGAAATCTCAATCTCTACCCACCTCAAAAGGAGTTCATTTTTTAACCAAAAAACCTGGAACTCTACCATGCAACAAGTGCATCTGCTGCCCTTTTATTGAGAAAGCTCCCTTTCATCACGTGATGGAGAATGGCAGGGAGTATACAATCAAAGATGCAGTGACCTGTAATTCTGATCACGTGATCTATAAGATTACCTGTAGTTGTAACTTAATTTATGTCGGGAAAACTATTAAACAGACTAAATTGAGGATACAAGAACATATGCGTAACATCAGGAACAAGGTCAAGGTACACAGTCTCCCTAGGCATTATTTGGAGAAACACAATTCCTCAGTCACCAAAGAGAATTTTAAATTTACTATTTTGGAGCACGTACCAGCCAATCCTAGAGGAGGGAATAGGGGCCAAGAATTAATTAAGAAGGAAAGCTTCTGGATCTACTCCTTAAATTCCCTTACACCGAACGGACTAAATGAAGGCGTAGACATAGTAGCATTCCTGTAGCTCTTTCCCCTCCTTCATCTACTCTGCTTTCTTTTCCTTTTCTTTTGTTTTTATAAGTTATATTGATTATCATTGTACTAAATTGGTAGATTAATATTTATCTATTATTTTGATTTTAGATGATATCTCGATGGAAATGGGTGAGTGATGTACCAGCAGGAGCATTCATCCATATTTTTTAAGCCCGTATTCGGGTCTTTGAGATTACGGTCTGTGTCCGGATTTTAATGAATTTTTTCCGGTCTGTTATGACCATTGAACCTATATTACTTTATTAAGATGCACATCCACACAATTGGGGTAAATTAGATTAAGTATATTAAATGCACCATTTTGGAAAGGTTTTTTGTTCGAAGGACCTTTATATTAATAATAATAAATAAATAAAATAAAAGATAAAAATAAATAATAAAAGAAAAAACAAAAAAGTTTAATAATAGTTAATTCATTAATCACACGTATAAATGGGGTGATATTAAATTGTAAAACATTCCGATTAAGATATACACTTTTTAATGGTTCCTAGTTAAAATGTAGGTTCCACTTTAATTTAACACAAGTGGTGCACATTGACACAGAGCCTTAAAATATATTTGTATTGAGTAACACTAAGTATTTGTAAAATAAAAAGGTAGCTTCTAGTTCTGGAAGCCCATGATTTTAGCTGTGGGTGGTATATCATTTAGGTGTTATTTGGAGTTGTTATTAGGTATCGATTGACAGCTTATATATTAGCTTGCGTTCCAGGTATTTAAAATAAATGGCGTCCATTTGGAACGCATGAATAAACTCTGTAAAACGGAAGCTTGTTGCGCTCCGTACACATTATCAGGTTAATATTAGCATCTCTTAAAACATTATCAGTAATAAACTCTTGTGATGGGATAGCTATTTTTTCTTATGTCCTTAGGTGAAGTGAGTCAGGAAGCGCTTGCGCTTCATTATAAGTAAATGGCGTCCATTTGGAACGCAGAAAAACTCAGCTGAGCGGAAGTATGACGCGTATGACGCGTCTGATGCGTTCCAGGGAACCTAAAATGGCGGCTATTTGGAACGCATAGCGTGAATGCCGCTTGACTTCTTTAAGTCGGCGGCAGCACTTCTCTGTGCACTACAAGCCCCCCAGAATATCAGTGGAGGGTAAGCTTGTGGCCCCATACAATGGGTGAATTATAAGTTGGTGGCACAGCATTATTAAGCCATAGGGAAATATTTATACTTCCAAATTGAAACAGGAAGTGACGTTTGAATCCTAGTCCTATATATAGCCTTCCTTAGGTAGAGGCTGTCATTCTGCTTTTGGATACACTAGAGATACTTCCTGGTTACACAGCCTCATGTAAGTACTTTTTGGCGTTATTATTTTTTGGGCTTATAATGCTCCTGCTTGTAATCATTATCCTATGTAGTTTTATTTGCCCTGTATGGTGACTGACTAGGTCTCTATGTTTATATTTAAAGCTGACCTGGATGTTGATATCTGCCACTGAGTGGGTGTACTCAGTGCTATTGGGACATAATACTGTTTATTTGTATGGGCCAGTTTAAACAAGAGCGCTGTTTACTGGTGAAACGTAAGTCTCGCTATACCTATTTTTGGTAGCCCACTTATAATGGGTGCTGGTGACGGTGTAATTTATTAAAAAGGGGAATAAAATCCTAACCCCCGGACATTGTTAAATTTTTCCATCTAGATCTATTTCTACAAAAAAAACATTCTCTGTACCCCTTTCTTTGAGATACTACATAAAGGTACCTTTTTTGTTAATTTATTATAGTTTCCGTTTGGTCAGTATATTTATATGTTATTAATTGGTGTAAAAATATGCTATATATATGTGAAAATGGTCAATAATGTGTTAGTCTTTTTGTAAAAAATGAATTTGTTTGGGAACTTTATTGTCTCCAATGAATGCAGGTTTTAGGACATTGTTCTCCTTATATTCAGTTCAGTTCAGGTTTTTTTTCAGTGTTTTTTTGTGCTGGTAACTCGCTAGAATCTAGTAAGATTTTAATTATTAATTATCAATATCTATATGTCTTTGCATATTTTTTCTCAATGGTTTTTAAAATAATTTTTTAAAATTGATTATTGGATTTTTGTCTCTCTCCATTGTCCTCTCCAACCTTTTCTTACTCTTTGTTATTGTTTAAAAATGTGATACATATTGTTTTTGACATATTTTTACTGTTTACAGTGCAACTGTATCTTTGTCAACTAAATCATCGAATGCCCCTGATGAAGTCACGTAGCTGACGAAACGCGTTGGGCCTGCTGTTGTATTGGAAAATTGTACATTATGTCAATTGTTATAATGACTATATGTAATGTGTATGCTATATAAGCCGAAGTGTTGGCTTTTTATTTGAATAAATTTTATAACTGAGGAAAATAAGTCGTGTACTTTCACCTCTAAGCGCACTCTGTTCCTTTCTTGTGTATATATATATATATATATATATATATATATATATATATATATATATATATATATACATTCATTTGTGTGTTATATGCTGCTTAAGATCATGAACAGTTTTTTATGTCTTTGTATATGTTTATGTATATACTGTTATGCATTGCTGTTTTTAATGCTTTTTTAAATGTATTTCCATTGCGGTCATAGTAACCGAGTGTTGAGAGCATATGTATGCCATTTTAACTGGTGTAATTGAACACAGTGGTCCGAGGTTTTCTAATTAAGACCCAGATATATAGAGGAGCTTGACTGACGCTAGGCCAGCCCTCTGACAAAGTCTGAAGTGACGAAACGCGTAGGGGCGTGGCCTAGCGTCATTCAAATGAGTGAGACTGACGGAGACGGAGAGGAGAGTATAACCGTTCCATCGAACAGTGAAATACTGTATCCTATGCTGTCAATGTGCGGTACTGATACCGCCTCATGTGGTACGTGACCTGTATTGTCCAAACCGTGGAAACTTTTAAAGAATAAATCTTTTATATTGGGATAAACTGCACTATGGAGCGCTTCTTTCTATCGTTTTAGACATATATATATATATATAAGTGGTCAGATCGCGGCACTCACTCGGACTTGCAATGATGACACTACACACGCAGTGTGGATTGACGTGTTTCGGGTGTAATTCCATTTTCAAAATCTAAGAACCAAATGTGTACAATTACCTTGCTTACCTGACCATGTACCGCTCCACCTCCAAGCGTCCGTCCGTCCGTGGCCCGCCTGTCACTTCCGGGCCCTCTGCATGACCTCACTGCACTAATGCGTCAGCATCAGTCCAGGGCTGTGACTGGTTGCCTAGCACCCGGCACCTACCAGGACGCTGAGGGAACAGAGCACAATCAAGATAAAACATAATAACAATACATAAATAGATTAAGGCTACAAAACAACAATAACACACTGATAAAGGCATAATCTAAGAGAAAAGATCATTACAGGAACACGTTATAGGACAATTGCTCGTTTAGACCTCTCGGGTTCATAGTTCCCAATTTATGAATCCAAAAGGACTCTAATTGCAAAAGTATTTTCGCTCCTTCCCCGCCTCTTTTAGTTGCTGGCACATGATCTATTATTATATACTTCAAATTAGCCAAACTATTTCTGGCCTCAGCAAAGTGCCTGGCAACAGGCTGATCATTGTCCTTCTTCATTAAGGCCGCCTTGATGGCATGGCGATGAATAGCGATGCGCTCCCTAAATGTTCGAAGGTCACATTTCTGAGTTTTTTTCAAATCCTTGTCCTATTGTATCACAGGCCAGAGTTCTTTGCATAAGTTGGTGATGCATTTGTCTGCTTGATTATAGTCTCTAACCCACCCAAGTCTGTTGGCAAATTTTGCTTCGTTGGGTGTTTTTCTTTTTAGAAGCTTGATCCTTGGAATAGCATGTTATTTATCTCCCCAAAATAACAGTACATCATCAATAAAATGAGTATAGAATTTGATGTAGGGGGCAACATCACTGTTGAAGGATAGGTCTTTCTCTATGCTGTACATGAAAGTATTAGCGAACGAGGGTGCGACAGGAGACCTCGTCGCACACCCCGTTCGTTGTTGGCAACTCATTGTTGAAGAGAAAAAAAATTCTCGTCAAATTGGAACGATTAGGTGAAGCGCTACCAGAGATGTGGATGTGCTCATTAGAAATCAGTAGCCTCTGCACGAGTATCCCTCACAAGGAGAGGCTACAGGCAACAGCTTGTCTCCTGGAAGGAGACCCTTTGTATGTTGGACCTCCATCCACCTTTTCATTCGCCTATTGGAACTGACGAGAATTTTTTTTCTCTTCAACAATGAGTTTTTCCAACAACGAACAGGGTGTGCGATGGGGTCTCCTGTCACACCCTCGTTCGCTAATACTTTCATGTACAGCATAGAGAAAGACCTATTCTTCAACAGTAATGTTACCCCCTACATCAAATTCTACACTCATTTTATTGATGATGTACTGTTATTTGGGGGGTACTGAACAAGCATTCAGGGAGCTAATGGCTTCCATCAACTCATTAGTGTCACGACTGGGGATTTTGGACCCGGGAGTGAGCTTGGTGGCTAGCTGACAACCAAATGGAAACAGGATAGAGGCACATGGATACAGATGGGTAATGTTTATTGCATAGAATGAAAACTGGTACAGGAGACAATTTAAAGTTTGTAATAGTCTTTGGGAAGCTGGAATCTGGTAACAGTTACTTGAAAGCACAGAGTAGGACCACTGGGGCACAGGTGTCGGAAGCACGGAGTAGGACCACTGGAGCGCAGGTGCCGGAAGCACGGAGTGCAGCAGTGAAGGTGGTCGCGGGTGCAGGTACTGAGGCATGCAGAGGCAGGTGGTCACAAAATGTTAGGGACTTGCCCGACTAATGAGGTCACCTGGACGCGGTGGGCAAGCCGTTACTTATGGCCATAAATAAGCGAAGAGCCTCGCTAAAAATGCAAAATTTTATTGCAAAATTTTAAATTGGGAGTTTGATTTGTGCACCTGCACCTTTGACTTTGTATGCAGTTCTACTGAAAGGTCTTCACAGGGTCGCACCTCTCAATTGGTGTGCACCCCAGGACCCCACCCCTGTATATCTAATGCCGTGTATTTCCATACACATTAGAAGGCCAGAGACCCCTTCTGCGCCTGGTTGTAGCACCCATGCCCACCTGTCCTATATATTGGTTTTAATTAGGTTCCTGACATTTCTTAGACTGCATGCAGAGCAAGGTGAGACCTGCACAAATGTTTAATGGATTATCAGATGGGGGGGTGCATTTCTGGGTTGTGGGCCCCCCTGGACTGGTGTGGCTGTTTGGCCTCAGGAGCAACACAAATTAACACTTATTTTCATATTCACTTTCATCCCTATTGTGTGTTTTATTTCAATGTAATTCATTTCTCACCTTTACCTCTCACTACTTCACCTCTCACTACTTTATCTCTCTTTTTTACCTCTCACTTACTTACCCCTGCTATCTTTAGCAGCCTCTCTCACTAACCTATCCTCACTTTGTTTCACTATATATTTCTTTCAGTCTTGTGTTGCCCTGGGGTCACTCGACTGCACCGTTTTGGGGTGCCCTGTGCCATAGATTTGTACCCCCCAAAATGTTAGGGACTTGCCCGACTAATGAGGTCACCTGGACGCGGTGGGCAAGCCGTTACTTATGGCCATAAATAAGCGAAGAACCTCGCTAAAAATGCAAAATTTTATTGCAAAATTTTAAATTGGGAGTTTGATTTGTGCACCTGCACCTTTGACTTTGTATGCAGTTCTACTGAAAGGTCTCCGCAGGGTCGCACCTCTCAATTAGTGTGCACCCCAGGACCCCACCCCTGTATATATAATGCAGTGTATTTCCATACACATTAGAAGGCCAGAGACCCCTTCCGCGCCTGGTGGTAGCACCCATGCCCACCTGTCCTATATATTGGTTTTAATTAGGTTCCTGACATTTCTTAGACTGTATGCAGAGCAAGGTAAGACCTGCACAAATGTTTAATGGATTATCAGATGGGGGGGTGCATTTCTGGGTTGTGGGCCCCCTGGACTGGTGTGGCTGTTTGGCCTCAGGAGCAACACAAATTAACACTTATTTTCATATTCACTTTCATCCCTATTGTGTGTTTTATTTCAATGTAATTCATTTCTCACCTTTACCTCTCACTACTTCACCTCTCACTAATTTATCTCTCTTTTTTACCTCTCACTTACTTACTCCTGCTATCTTTAGCAGCCTCTCTCACTTACCTATCCTCACTTTGGCCCTTATTCTTGTTCGTGCGGTACGGCCCGCGTGCGGCCGTACCGCCGATGTTTTTACACTGCACATGCGCAGAGGTCAATCTGCGCATGTGCAGCCCCCTTCGCCGCAGACGTATTTCGTCCGCCGCAAAGGGGGCGTATAGGGGCGTGAGAGGCATCATGCCCTCATTTCCCTATGTGTACGCCCCGCGTTTCATGGGCGTTCCCATGCAAACGCGGGGCGTATGCATGGTAATGAGGCCATGACGCAACTCATGGGGGCGGAAAGCTGACGTCGCCGGATGTCAGCTTTCAGCCCCCATACAAGCTACCACACGGACGATTGTCCGTGTGGTCTCAGCTTGCGGGAGCTGCCGCGGCGTGCGGACCTGCCTTCGATGGTCGACGACCATCGAATGCAGGGGGCAGCTCCCACCATGGTGGAGGCGTACGCCTCCACCATTTTTATGCGGATCGCCAGCCGTCCGTGTACGGACGGCCGTGGCGATCCGTAGGGTGGGCGGGGATTGGTTTGTGCGGCTGGAGCCCCGTGTGCGGCTCTGGCCGCACCAACCAGAATAAGGGCCTTTGGGCCTTATTTTGGTTCATTCTTTCTGACAAAATCCTTCTTAGATGGACAAAACCATGTGCACTGCAGGGGGGGCAGATGTAACATGTGCAGAGAGAATTAGATTTGGGTGAGTAATTTTGTTTCTGTGCAGGGAAAATACTGACTGCTTTATTTTTACACTGCAATATAGATCTCACTTTGAAGTAAAACCCCACCCAAATCTAATTCTCTCTGCACAAGTAACACCTGCCCCACCTGCAGTGCACATGGTTTTGCCCATCTAAGAAGGATTTTGTCAGAAAGAATGAACCAAAATAAGGCCCTTTGTTTTACTATATATTTCTTTCAGTCTTGTGTTGCCCTGGGGTCACTCGGCTGCACCGTTTTGGGGTGCCCTGTGCCCTAGATTTGTACCCCCCAAAATGTTAGGGACTTGCCCGACTAATGAGGTCACCTGGACGCGGTGGGCAAGCCGTTACTTATGGCCATAAATAAGCGAAGAACCTCGCAAAAACTGCAAAATTTTATTGCAAAATTTTAAATTGGGAGTTTGATTTGTGCACCTGCACCTTTGACTTTGTATGCAGTTCTACTGAAAGGTCTCCGCAGGGTCACACCTCTCAATTGGTGTGCACCCCAGGACCCCACCCCTGTATATATAATGCAGTGTATTTCCATACACATTAGAAGGCCAGAGACCCCTTCTGCGCCTGGTGGTAGCACCCATGCCCACCTGTCCTATATATTGGTTTTAATTAGGTTCCTGACATTTCTTAGACTGCATGCAGAGCAAGGTGAGACCTGCACAAATGTTTAATGGATTATCAGATGGGGGGGGGGGGTACATTTCTGGGTTGTGGGCCCCCCTGGACTGGTGTGGCTGTTTGGCCTCTGGAGCAACACAAACTTATTACTTAACACTTATTTTCATATTCACTTTCATCCCTATTGTGTGTTTTATTTCAATGTAATTCATTTCTCACCTTTACCTCTCACTACTTCACCTCTCACTACTTTATCTCTCTTTTTTACCTCTCACTTACTTACCCCTGCTATCTTTAGCAGCCTCTCTCACTAACCTATCCTCACTTTGTTTCACTATATATTTCTTTCAGTCTTGTTTTGCCCTGGGGTCACTCGGCTGCACCGTTTTGGGGTGCCCTGTGCCCTAGATTTGTACCCCCCAAAATGTTAGGGACTTGCCCGACTAATGAGTTCACCTGGACGCGGTGGACAAGCTGTTACTTATGGCCATAAATAAGCGAAGAACCTCGCTAAAAATGCAAAATTTTATTGCAAAATTTTAAATTGGGAGTTTGATTTGTGCACCTGCACCTTTGACTTTGTATGCAGTTCTACTGAAAGGTCTCTGCAGGGTCGCACCTCTCAATTGGTGTGCACCCCAGGACCCCACCCCTGTATATATAATGCTGTGTATTTCCATACACATTAGAAGGCCAGAGACCCCTTCTGCGCCTGGTGGTAGCACCCATGCCCACCTGTCCTATATATTCTATTTAATTAGGTTCCTGACATTTCTTAGACTGCATGCAGAGCAAGGTGAGACCTGCACAAATGTTTAATGGATTATCAGATGGGGGGGTGCATTTCTGGGTTGTGGGCCCCCTGGACTGGTGTGGCTGTTTGGCCTCAGGAGCAACACAAATTAACACTTATTTTCATATTCACTTTCATCCCTATTGTGTGTTTTATTTCAATGTAATTCATTTCTCACCTTTACCTCTCACTACTTCACCTCTCACTACTTTATCTCTCTTTTTCACCTCTCACTTACGTACCCCTGCTATCTTTAGCAGCCTCTCTCACTAACCTATCCTCACTTTGTTTCACTATATATTTCTTTCAGTCTTGTGTTGCCCTGGGGTCACTCGGCTGCACCGTTTTGGGGTGCCCTGTGCCCTAGATTTGTACCCCCCAAAATGTTAGGGACTTGCCCGACTAATGAGGTCACCTGGACGCGGTGTGCAAGCCGTTACTTATGGCCATAAATAAGCGAAGAACCTCGCTAAAAATGCAAAATGTTATTGCAAAATTTTAAATTGGGAGTTTGATTTGTGCACCTGCACCTTTGACTTTGTATGCAGTTCTACTGAAAGGTCTCCGCAGGGTCGCACCTCTCAATTGGTGTGCACCTCAGGACCCCACCCCTGTATATCTAATGCTGTGTATTTCCATACACATTAGAAGGCCAGAGACCCCTTCTGCGCCTGGTGGTAGCACCCATGTCCACTTGTCCTATATATTGGTTTTAATTAGGTTCCTGACATTTCTTAGACTGCATGCAGAGCAAGGTGAGACCTGCACAAATGTTTAATGGATTATCAGATTATTGCCCGACTTATGAGGTCACCTGGACGCGGTGGGCAAGCCGTTACTTATGGCCATAAATAAGCGAAGAACCTCGCTAAAAATGCTAAATTTTTTTGCTAAATCTTAAATTGGGAGTTTGATTTGTGCACCTGCACCTTTTACTTTGTATGCAGTTCTACTAAGATACAAGACTGACAGGCAGGTAAGACAGGACAAACACACAGACTTCTGGCAGGATTGTGACAGTACCCCCCCCCCCCCCCTTTTCGGGTGGCCACCTGACACTTCAGGAAACTTTGAAGAAAAGTCACAATTCTGCCTCATCATCAGAACAAGTGGACCATCCATCGTCGATGTAAACGGAATTCCCGTTCCCTCGGACATGATAATGATGATGACTTCCGTCCTGAAGGAACAGTTGACTAGGACAAAGAGGACCACTGGAGAAAGATGTAGAATCATATTCATCAGGGATAACTGAAGTATTTTTGACGAACTGAGAGACGAGAAGATCGGGCCCTTGAGGCTAAGGCACCACTAGGAATCAAATTAAATCTTGTTCGATATCCAGGGGCTTTCGGATAGCCATCTGTAGCATCCAACTTAAGAGGTAAGACATGGCAAGGTGAAACAGGATTTTAAAGGAAAGGGGTAGGGTCATAATCCTCATCATACTCGGAATCAGAATCCATGTCTAGAGTTAAGATCGCCTTGCTCTGACTGGAGGTTCCTGAAGACTTGTTGGGACAAGGTACCATAGAAGGTTCCACTTGAGGATGAGACAGAGAGAGAGTGCCAACTCTCAGGTCCATGGATACAGGCTTTCGTGGACTGGAATTTCCCACAGAGGACTCTAGAAATAGTGTAGAATTTGAAGACGATGAGTACTGGCAAGTAAAAGACTGAGGACTGCAAACTTAGAGGAATCTTGAGGAGCAGGAGACAAGGCTATGTAATTAATGTTCAGAGGTTGAGACTTTTGTGAAGACTTTGAACCAGTTCATTTCGTGGCAAACTCTTGTTGAACTAATTTTAGAAATGCAGGAAGATCATTCAAGATGGGATAGTTGGTTTCTATAAAAGGATTAGCCCAATCCAAGGCTTTGCCTCTGAAAAAAACAAAAGAGATGTCGGACTGCATTACTTGGAGTGATATTTGTTGATGGATTGGACTCCATTTCAGAGAGGAGATGACGGCCGATCATGCGTAGTTGAGCTACATCCCCATCAAAGTAAAGAGTCTCTGGTGTCAACTGTTTGTTCAACAGAATAGGAGACAATAGAAGACTGGCTGGAATTATCAGGACCAGGCAAGTTTGCAAGAGTCTCTGGGCAGAAGGACGGTATAGGCTTGGACATAGACAAACTTGGACCGGCTGGAACCGGAGGACATCTGGTGGTACTTAAACCGGCTAGGACTGGCAGGGACTTGATGATACTTGAACCGGCTGGGCCCGGCATGGACTCTGGACAGACGGTTGAGACCGGAGAAGGTCTAGAGGTGTCGGAATCGGCTGGGACCGAACGAACCTCCTGACTGATGGCTGGAACCGGATCATCCATGGAGGTGCTTGGACCAGTTAGGACCGGAGCGGACTCTGGATTGATGGATGGGACCGGATGAGGTCCATAGGTGTCGGAATCGTCTGGAAACGAATCAGCCTCCTGACTGATGGCTGGAACCGGATCATCAATGGAGGTACTTGAACCGGATGGGACCGGAGTGGACTCTGGACTGACGGTTAAGACTGGATGAGGTCCAGAGGTGTCAGAATTGGCTGGAACCGAATGAGCCTCCTGACTGACGGTTGGAACCGGATCATCAATGGAGGAATTTGAACCGGCTGGAACCAGAGTGGATACAGGACTGCGGACCCCCTCTTGGGGCTGAGGACTGCAGACCCCCACTTGGGGTTGAAGGCTGCGGACCCCCTCTTGGGGCTGAAGGCTGCGGACCCCCTCTTGGGGCTGAAGGCTGCGGACCCCCTCTTGGGGCTGAGGACTGCGGACCCCCTCTTGGGGCTGAAGGCTGCGGACCCCCTTTTGGGGCTGAAGGCTGCGGACCCCCTCTTGGGGCTAAAGACTGCAGACCCCCTCTTGGGGCTGAAGGCTGCGGACCCCCTCTTGGAGCTCTGGACCCCCCCTCGGGGCTGAAGACAAAAGACCCCTACCTGGGGCTGGCAAATGAAGACCCCTACCTGGGGCTGGAGACTGATTACCCCTACCTGGGGCTGGATACTAAGGACCCCTACCTGGGGCTGGAGACTGAGGACCCCTATCTGGGGCTACGTGAATCTGAAGACTGGATGTGGTCAGAGTCACTTTGTTCTTGGGCTTCCGGAGTGAACAATTCTCAATTACGTGGTCTGTATTACCACAGTAGAAACATAAACAGAGAGACCTGCGTCTTTGGCATTCAGATTCTGAAAGCTGGGACCTCCACTTGCCCTGGACAGGGATTTCGCTCTGAAGGTTGGAAGGCTTTTCAGATTTCACAGGCACTGTAACTGAGGCTCCTTTCACTTTGGAACTGTAACTGATGGGCTTCACAACCTCAGGAGTGTAACTGAGTAACGTAGTAATTATGGGAACATTTTTTGCCAGGAGTTCTTGTAGCTGGATAAGTGAGTGGTGGTAGGTTCCCATTGGTATTGCTGTCAGATTTTGCATAGCCACTTTAAAGTCACTAGCCAAGTCCAGGGGCTTTTGCATACTGTCACGACTGGGGATTTGGGACCCGGGAGTGACCTTGGTGGCTAGCTGACAACCAAAAAATAGGACAGAGGCACGTGGATACAAATGGGTAATGTTTATTTCATAGAATGAAAACTGGTACAGGAGACAATTGAAAGTTTGTAATAGTCTTTGGGAAGCTGGAATCTGGTAATAGTTACTTGAAAGCACGGAGTAGGACCACTGGGGCACAGGTGCCGGAAGCACGGAGTAGGACCACTGGAGCACAGGTGCCGGAAGCACGGAGTGCAGCAGTGAAGGTGGTCGCGGGTGCAGGTACTGAGGCATGCAGAGGCAGGTGGTCACAAGTGCAGGCAACTCGGAAGCACAGGTGCAGGCAACTCGGAAGCACAGGTGCTGGGACAGGGAGCAGGTACTCGGAATGCAGGAACAGGTGAACACTGGTGCAGGTACTCGGAATGCATGAACAGGTGAACACTGGTGCAAGTACTCGGAATGCAGGAACAGGTAAACACCACAGAGCTTAAGCAGGAACACAGGCTGAAGCTTCCTCCCAAAGGATTGACAACAATGCAAAAGCCCAGTGTTCATGCAGGGCTGCGAGGATAACCCTCAGAGCAGCCGGGTGATTAGAAATGGCCACACCTGGAACAGTCTCTGGATGAGGCAAACAGGGATCTAGCATGACTCTTCTCCACTAGTAACAACAGAACTCACCCAGGTGCTCATTACTAGCAAAGACTCAGATCTTGCTACAGCAGGCTGAGATACAAGACTGGCAGGCAGGTAAGACAGGACAAACACACAGACTTCTGGAAGGATTGTGACAATTAGATTGCCCTATCATGTTCACTTTTGAAATGAGTAAATTCTCCATTCATTATTAAGACAAGAACATTGACATCAGAGGAACCCAGATTGTGACCTCAATTTTTTATAAAGTGACTGACTGCAACACACTGAGTGCCAGCAGCCATCACCCTTCGGCGTTGGTGAGAGGCTTACCTTTCTCCCAGCTTGTGAGAGTGAAGAGAATAACAAGTGACAGTGATCAATTACCTACCTATCTGGACAAAATGTAAGATTTAAATTTAAAATTTAAGAAGAGAGGATACTCTCCTGAGATCCTAGCTAGAGCCAGAGCTAATGTTGATGCTATTCCAAGGATCGAGCTTCTAAAGAAAACCACCCAACAAAGCAAAAAGTGCCAACAGAAAACCACCCAACAAAGCAAAAAGTGCCAACAGACTTGATTATAGAGACTATAATCAAGCAGACAAATGCATCACCAACTTATCCAGAGAACTCTGGCCTGTGATATAACAGGACAAGGATTTGAAAAAAACTAAAAAATGTGACCTTAATGCCATGCTACAAACGCGGCTGCAATTTATGTGACTGGGTGGTCAATACCCACATTTCCAATAGAATACCCCCTAATACAAGACAGAAAGCAGGTGAATGTTACAGGTGCATTGGATGTGAGTGGAATGACGAGCTCCAGGTCATTTTGTCACCCTCACTTAGGACACAAGATCATGATCAAACACCCCCTGACATGTACCTCGACCCATGTAGTGTATTTGATACACTGCCCATGTGGCCTTCGCTACTTGGGCAAAACCATTTGAACATTTAGGGAGCGCATCGCTATTCATCGCCATGCCATCAAGGCGGCCTTAATGAAGGACAATGATCAGCCTGTTGCCAGGCACTTTGCTGTGGCCAGACATAGTTTGGCTAATTTGAAGTATATAATAATAGATCATGTGCCAGCGAACAAAAAGGCGGGGACCGATCGAAAAGACTTTTGCAATTAGAGTCCTTTTGGATTCATAAATTGGGAACTATGAACCCGAGAGGTCTAAACGAGCAATTATCCTATAACGTGTTCCTGTAATGGTATTTTCTCTTTGACGATGCCTTTATCAGTGTGTTATTGTTGTTTTGTAGCCTTAATATATGTGTGTATTGTTATTATGTTTTATCGTGATTGTGCTCAGTTCCCTCAGCGTCCTGGTAGGTGCCGGGTGCTAGGCAACCAGTCACAGCTCCGGACTGATGCCGACGCGTCACGCAGAGGGCGGCCTAGAACCCGGAAGTGACAGGCCGGCTGGGGCGGACCACGGACGGACACTTGGAGGTGGAGCAGTACACGGTCAGGTAAGCAAGGTAATTGTACACATTTGGTTCTTAGATTTTGAAAACGGAATTACATACGAAACATCAATCCACACTGCATGTGTAGTGTCCTCATTGCAAGTCTGAGTGAGTGCCACGATTCAACCTTTATTTCTATTTACATGTGTGCACCCCGGCAGAGACATACAGCAAGTATTGTTACAGAGTGCCAGCTTTTGGATGTATATATATCTCCCTAAAATGCCTCCATTACTACAATGACTCAAACAAAGGCATATTGCTAAAGACTGTTGAGTCATGCTGAGTCATGTCGTACTGTTTTCTCTGATATTTACAGCCTGTGGTTATTTTGTAGAGGTGGCACGTACCTTATGGTAGGAGGGGGGCTGCCACTGGCCGCGATGCTGGCAACCCCCCCATCCTGCTGCTGGCACTCTTCCTGGTCCCCACCACAGCGGCTGCGTTCTTGGCGCCTGTGCTATGATGACAGGCACCGGGACAGCACATGTGCAGTATTGGTGTAGGTACTGCACATGTGCAGACCCCAGACTTTATGGGCTGCCACTCAGCAGCCCATTGAGTGGTGTCCCAGATTAAGGAAACACCTCCCAATGGGACTGCCTTGGTGACTGACAGGTCGGACGTCAAATCGGAAGTCACAGCCAGTCACAGTGAAGCCAGTGCAGTCTTACAGACTGCATCTGGCTTCACTACAGTGGCGGATTTTATCTGGGGGCTGCAGCCTTTCTGCGGGCTGCTGTGCACGCGCTGGTCCCGGTGCCTGTAATTTGTATTGTGCAGGCGCCGGGACCATGATTCCTTCTATGGGCTGTTGTCAAAGCAGCCCATAGAAGCTGGCCGCACTGCGCATGCGAGTTTGCACTGCGCATGCGCCAGTCCCGCGCCTATCATCAGAGCACAGACACCGGGAACTCTGTCTCAGCAGGGACCGGTGGCGACGGGGGGGAGGTGCCTGCATCGTGGTACCCTGGCAGCCCCCCTCCCCTGAAAAGGTACGGGTCGCCACTGTCTCCAACTACCACTCAATAGAAAAGGAGAATGACTGAGCCTTTCCTTGCAACAGCATGTTTTTATAACATTATGAAATATTGTATTGATTTCAGGTGCCCTTTCCTAAACCCTCTATATTGTACCTTTGAGTGCCAGATTTATTAGATTTTTAGATACTGGTATCTCGAGATGAGTGGTTTGGATTCCACTGAATCTGAACTGCTCCGAACACAGCTGGCCCAATGACCCGTGAACCATGCTCGCGAGTTTCTGGCTGGGTTCGGAAACCCGAGCGCAGCTGAGCGCAGCTGAGCGCAGCTGAGCGCAGCTGAGCACAGGAATCTGGCGTCTGATTCTTACGAGATGCCAAGTCTATAAAAGTCCGGCGTCCCGAGAATTTGGAACCATTTCAGTCACACTTCCTGCTGAGCACAGCTCTGCTGTTCACGGCGGTGGCGGGCTTCTGGGGCATTGTGCATTGAGGTGTTTTAAATTTTAACTGAACTTACTAAGTTGTCATAGTGTGCAGAGGGGTGTTGTGCAGACTGCAGAGGGGTGCTGTGCAGAGCAGATTCAGACAGAGGGGTGTTGTTTGCAGTACATGCAGAGTTAGACAGCAGAGGAGTTTGGCACTGGAGTGTTAAAATTCTTCATTAGTGTGCAGAGGGGTGCTGTGCAGTGCAGACAGAGGGGTCTGTGCAGTGCAGACAGAGGGGTGTTGTGTGCAGTGCAGACAGGGGTGTTGTGTGCAGTGCATGCACACTGCAGATGGGTTTGGTACTGAAGTGTTTAACTTGAACTTGTACTTATTGTCATCAATCACGCAGTCATCATTACTTTAGTGTGCAGAGGGGTGTTGTGCAGACTGCAGAGGGGTGCTGTGCAGAGCAGATTCAGACAGAGGGGTTTTGTTTGCAGTACATGCAGAGTTAGACAGCAGAGGAGTTTGGCACTGGAGTGTTTAAATTGAACTTGTACTTGTCATCAATCACTCAGTCATCTTCATTAGTGTGCAGAGGGGTGCTGTGCAGTGCAGACAGAGGGGTGTTGTGTGCAGTGCAGACAGGGGTGTTGTGTGCAGTGCATGCACACTGCAGATGGGTTTGGTACTGAAGTGTTTAACTTGAACTTGTACTTATTGTCATCAATCACGCAGTCATCATTACTTTAGTGTGCAGAGGGGTGTTGTGCAGACTGCAGAGGGGTGCTGTGCAGAGCAGATTCAGACAGAGGGGTGTTGTTTGCAGTACATGCAGAGTTAGACAGCAGAGGAGTTTGGCACTGGAGTGTTTAAATTGAACTTGTACTTGTCATCAATCACTCAGTCATCTTCATTAGTGTGCAGAGGGGTGCTGTGCAGTGCAGACAGAGGGGTGTTGTGTGCAGTGCAGACAGAGGGGTGTTGTGTGCAGTGCAGACAGGGGTGTTGTGTGCAGTGCATGCACACTGCAGATGGGTTTGGTACTGAAGTGTTTAACTTGAACTTATTGTCATCAATCACGCAGTCATCATTACTTTAGTGTGCAGAGGGGTGTTGTGCAGACTGCAAAGGGTTGCTGTGCAGTGCAGACAAAGGGGTGTTGTGAACCTGTACAGTGCAGTCTATACACCATATATATATACTACTTTCAGAAGAATCAGAACAAGTTCAGTGTGTGATTGTTCTGCCTCCACGGTCCACGCCGTGTTATCCAAAGCCTGTGCATAAAAAAATAAATACAATATAAAAATAAATGTTGCTGTTCTTTATTTTTTTTGCTGTATACTGCACCCCAATAGTATACACCACAAGTTGTGTGTGTGATTGTTCAGCCATCATGCAGCTGTTAGCTCGCTGAGCATTCAAAACAAATTTAATCAATTAAAGTAAAAAAAATACAAATCAATTTTGCTCTTCTTTATTCAGTCTTTGTGTTTGTAGTTGCACCCATAGTATACTGTCAGAAGGTGCGTGTGTGATTGTTCTGCATCCAAGCAGCATTATACAAGCTGCACATTAAAAACAAATTAAATTAAAAAAATCCTAATCAATTTTTCTCGTCTTTCTTTATTCTTTGTGTGTAGTGCACCCATAGTATATATTACCAGAAGGTGGGTGTGTGATTGTTCTGCATCCAAGTAGCATTATACAAGCTGCACATTAAAAACAAATAAAATCATAATACATTTTTCTCATCTGTCTTAATTCTTTGTGTGTAAAGCACCCATGGAACATATATAATGTCAGAAGGTGGGTGTGTGATTGTTCGGCCTCCAAGCAGCATCATACAAGCTTTGCATTAAAAACAAATTAAATTTAAAAAAATCGTAATCAATTTTTCTCGTCTTTCTTTATTCATTATTTGTGTGTAAAGCACCCATAGCTTATACTGTCAGAAGGCGGGTGTGTGATAGTTCGGCCTCCAAGCAGCATTGTCCAAGCTGCGCATTAAAAACAAATTTTAAAAATCGTAATCAATTTTTTCGGTACTTATGTTAGTTGGGCGCCCACTATAGTTAGTACACATACCCCCACTATCCATGTCGGCATGGAGTTTATTTTATATAGTGTGGCGAGCGCAGCGAGCCACTGAGCCCAAGCGTGGCGAGCGGACACAGAAAACTAAGCAAATAGCTTAGTGTGCGCCCAACTAACATATAAGTACCAATTTTTATTTCTTTCGTCATTCTTTGTGTATAAAGCACCCATAGTATATACTGTCAGAAGATGGGTGTGTGATTGTTCTGCCTCCAAGCAGCGTTGTCCAAGCTGCGTATTAAAAACAAATTCAAAAAATTGTAATCAATTTTTCTTGTCTTTCTTCATTCTTTGTGTGTACTGCACCCATAGTGTATACTGTCAATAGGTGGGTGTGTGATTGTTCGGCCTCCAAGCAGCGTTGTCCAAGCTGCGCATTAAAAACAAATTTAAAAAATCTTAATACATTTTTCTCATCTGTCTTCATTCTTTGTGTGTAAAGCACCCATAGTATATACTGTCAGAAGATGAGTGTGCGATTGTTCGGCCTCCAAGCAGCATTGTCCAAGCTGCGCATTAAAAACAAATTGAAAAAATCGTAATAAAGTTTTCTCGACTTTCTTCATTCAGTGTAGTCACCATACTGTCCCCGCGAGCTGCAGCTATGTCCCCAGTGTCCCTGGCAAGCCTAGTGACTGCCTCTCACACAGCGCCAGTAACCGCCAGATCCCCTGCACTGACAGAGAGGCGATTATGCGGGTGCCGGCAGAGAGGCGCTCCATCTGCCTGAGACGCACAAGCATCTCAGACGCTTGTGCGTCTCAGTAATTCTTGCGGTATGGCAACCCTGCACATGTCCGCTTCAAGGAGGCGGGGTTAGGTAGCACGTGTATCTTGTGTACAAAGGGGGGTGCGGACACAAGTGCGTCTAATGCACAATAAAGGACGCATTTGCCAGTGCTCCATGTTACATACTGGCAAATGCCTCCTTTTCAAACCCCCACTATCCACGCTAGCCTGAAGTGTGGTGAGCCCTCCAAGGGGACGTGTTACGCGTCTTCCCGACCTGTTCATACCCCCCACTATCCACGTTGGTGTGGAGTATAATTTATAAAGTGTGGCGAGCGCAGCAAGCCACTGAGCCCGAAGCATTGCAAGCGCAGCGAGCCCCACGGGGCTCACTGTGCTCGCCACATTTCAGGCTCGGTGGCTTGCTGTGCTTACCACACTTTATAAAATCAACTCCACGCCGACGTAGATAGTGGGGGTATGAACAGGTCTGGCGGATGCGTAATGCGTCCCCTTGCAGGGCTCGCTGTGATCGCCACGCTTTGGGCTGGCGTGGATTGTGGGGTTGTTTAAAGAAAACATTTAAACCTGGCATATCATACAGTAATGAAGACATGTTTTAACTGGCGACTGGATTTTAGTGAACAATAAAGAAGAAAAAAACAATGAACAATGTTCAATAATAGCAAATAAGTCCAAGAAACTATAAAAACAGTCATTCTTTACTTTCTGCATCCCTTCAAATGCAGCTGATGTTGAGTCAACATTTGTGTCAGATGATTTGTCGGCCATTGGGACCAGAGTTAGTGAGTGTAAAATGCGAAGGAAAGCGTTCTCTGCACCAAGGGTTTTGCACCAAATAAACTCCTGCAGGTTGGAGTCAATGTATTAATGCGCTGTGCCCCTCTGTCTCTTGTTCCTCCACTTGCATGAGCCCCAGAGCCTTTCAATATTTTGGGTTTGAACCCAAGTGTCTGGGTCCACGAAATTGTAGCGGTGGTTGACGCGCACATGATGGTACCCCTCCTGCTGAAGTTGTTGTGTGTTGTATGCACGCCAACAGTCTGGTACCCGGATCAATATTCATCTGCATGGCGGACATCCGGGTGCTGGCCACTGGTGTTACGAAACATTCACCTGTCTCACGGGATATGCCAACAAAGAGCCACTGCAGAGGCAGGATGCATCCAACATGATTTTTGCGCTGGACAAATAAACTTTCATCCACCAATTTTGTCAGGTCCACCAATCCGGCATTGGGGCTGCGACATCAAATCGAGGGTACACGCCTCCCACATAATGTTTTTATAAATCACTTTTATCACTTTTTTTGTGCTTGTCAGCTCCTCTGCCCAAGAAAATATTTAGAGCAGAAGGGTCATAAATGTCAGGTGATATCCGCAAATCCATTGTGCGGCCCGGAGACTGACCTTCTTGCCACAGCTTCTTATGTGGCAGGGGCACATCTGCTCCTTTACATTAAGCTTCATAGGATGGGTCTGTGTCTCTGGCAGCAAGTGTGGCATTGTAAAAACGCCATGACTCCCCCTCCATCTGTAGCAGGTTAAAGATGGTTATACTTCGGCATCCATAACTGACATAATGAAATAATTGGTGACAGAATGCTTACTGACTACGCTAGCTGCGTAACGCTGAATGACTAAGCCAACTTAGTAAGCTCCGGCTAGCCACGAATATACTGACTATGCTGACTACACGCTAACTGCGTAACGCTGACTGACTACGCTAACAATGTAAGCTCCAACTAGCCGCACTGCAGTACACTGCAGTATGCTGATTCTGACAGGGACGCTGACCACTAACTACGCTGGCTGTAGGAACACTATGCTGATTCTGACAGGAATGTTACATTGACTACGGAACTGCCACCGTGAAACTACACAAGCACCAAAAAATATTTTTCTCTTGTTTAAATTTAATGAAAAAATGGAGAACAAACAGTGAGAAACAAACTTGAGAAACAAACTTGAGAAAGACCCGCACTCTGAGGGTTCGAAACATGTTGGCGGAGTACTTGTGGCATCTTTTTCGGACAATAAGTACTATAGGACTCTTACTGTGTTGCAGCTGTCCCAGACCTGTTACCTAGGAACCGGAGTGGTGACTATTATATGCAAACCAAACGTATGAACTGCTTAACATCCAGTTCTGATACTTGTGCCAGTAAATGTCCCTTTTTTAGCCTGCTGTTCAGATTTTTATTTTTTTTATTGGATACTTTATTGTACATTGTTTTGTCTGTTGTGTTACTTGTATTAAAACTGGCTTCACTATCACAAGCCTTTTTTACTCTTGCATGTTTTGGAGCATCGAATCTAACATATGGAACAATACGATTGATGTATAAAGCATGATGGAACCCTGTTATTATTAATGGGATTATAACCTGTATTATTTATTTGTTATTTCACTTCCATCCCCCCTTCTTCCACACCTGGGGCGCCGTTTGGGACTACATATTCCTTTGTTTCTGCTCAAGTCCTATGCTGTGTCTTTCTTTCCCACCGACACAGATCTTATTACATGCAAAGAGCTTCTGGTGAGCAAGTTGGCAGCTGACGTGACATCTCCTCCTTCAATTTCACCCAAATCTGCCCGTAAAAACCTGCATTTTCCAAAAACATCTAGTGGGGGGGAAAGCACTCCACAAAAACAGAGTTTTTGGACATCTGGTTGGGTCTATCAGTGACACCTCTAGCGTGACTACTCCATCAGATATGGTCACCATCCAGAGGTTAGTGGAGGACTATTTTCAGGACAGCGTCATTGTAGGCATGTCAGAGAGTCCTTTCACATACTGGAAAGGCAATATGGAGGCCCTTGTACAGGCTGGCTTTGTATTATTTAAGGTGCCCACCCTCCAGTGTGTACTCAGAGAGTGCTCAGCACTGCTGGGAACCTTGCGAGTTATTGTCATTGGAGGATACTTCCTCAAAATGTTGAAAAAATTTTGTTCATAAAAATGAACTACAAATTTCATGAGGAAGACCTTTCCCACCAATTCCATCGCAAACCACAGACATCACTCATGAAGGATTCCAGCAGTGGTGAACTGATATTGTGTGATGATGATGACTCCAAGGATGTACACACTGATGAGAGTGAAGATTTGGATGGCGAATGATGACATCAGTCAGTCTGTATCTTATTGTGGGGGCCCAAACGAACCAGTCATTTCAGTCACAGGTTTGGCAGTCCCTCTGGCTGAAATGACTGGTTTGTCAAGTATGCAATGTCCGATTTACAACCTACGGGTGGTTGGGCGGGCCCATGGACAATTCCATCATGCACCTCTTTTTTTGCCATTACGTGCTTTTTGAGGCCTTCTTTTTCAAACTGCCATCCTGTCTGCGGTTGCAGTGACACTCCTTGATGAGCCACGTGTTTGTGCCACGCCCGCCCACTTGTGTGGTCTAGCATAGTCATCCAGCTACCTCTGTCCAACTTACAAATAGATCCCTCATATGAAGATTCACTGGCACACCCCATATACTAAAAGGGATATAAGGAAGTGGGGGTGGTTATGTTTGGTCAGTAGGTTCCATTCCTTTGGAGCTCTGCAGTGCAGATATTGCATTGCTGCACGAATCGCCCACTGCTCCCCAGCTGCACATTGTAAACACGATCAAGCCAAATAGGGGTCTTATTGGGTGTTAAACTGACACGTACGATTAGGAAGGAAGCCCCCGGTTTCTGAGCAGGTATACATCTCCAACCCAGGGGGTAAAAGTGGTTCTAGAGAGGTGGAGGAACTATTTTCCATTTGGCACCTAATTATCCCCCTCCACCTATTAGGCAATGTATTAAGAGACGAGAGGTAATAATCACAGAGCTGAGCAATGACTTTATTATATGGATCGATTTTCGTTAGATTAAATTATTATATGCATGATGCACTATTTTTTTTGATCATTGCTTCTTTTATTGTGGGTGGGCCCAGTGGCAATTCCATCTTGCACCTCTTTTTGCCATTATGTGCTTTTTGGGGCCTAGTTTTTGGGTATTAAATTGATGAAAACAGATACACACTCACAGAACAAGTCAGTGCTGCACGAAACGCCCACTGCTCCTCGGCTGCACATCTTAAACACGATCAAGCCAGATAGGAGTCTTTTTGGGGCCTAGTTTTTCAAACTACCATCCTGTCTGCCACTGCAGTGCCACTCCTAGATAAGCCACGTGTTTGTGCCGCACACTTGTGTGGCTTAGCTTAGTTATCCAGCTACCTCGATGCAACCTTTTGCCCTAAAAACAATATTGTGAGGTGTAAAGTGGTAAAAATTGTCTGGAAAGGGCTGGAAATTAATGTTATTGAGGTGAATATTACTCTAGGGACAAAACATACCCCAAAATTACGTGATTTGGGCATTTTTTTTGACCATTTCTCAAAAAAATCCAAATCCATAGCTTTTCACCGCTGCTCGACAAAGTCAAATCCAAATCTCTGTGACAAATTCTTGGCCCCAGCGTTCATCCCTACTAGTATCATCATGACTGACCGCAGCCACAGCAGTAGTGTTTGGTTGCTGCTCTTGGTCTTCTATCAACTGATCATGATCCATATCAAATCACAGAACTTTGGGTGTATTTCAGACCTGATCGCACGGCTGCAAATTCTCATGGAGGCCGACTATCTATAGACCGCGCATGCATCACACCAAGATTTGCAACTGTTTTGATTCGCAAGCCAGTTACTAGGTGATTGACATGAAGTTGATATGTAAGGGTGGTAACCGGGCATTTAATGGGAATGCCTAGAAAGACAATAGGTGTGACGAAAAAGAAATTCTGAGATTGAAAGGAAAAATGCAGGTGTGCCAAAAGCTGTTAGGGGAGGGTTTTGACCTCAGCTGTAGCCCAGATATGCCTTTTTTCATTGCAGCCTTGAGTAAAGCCCCCCATACATTAGGCCGACTTGTCCTCAGGATAAGTCGGACATAATTCAACTGTGAGCCGCCCGGCAGCTCCCTGGGAGGCTCACATACAATTTGGCTCTTGATGGGCCATTTTTTACATGTGATTATTTATTTATTTACAGTTTCTTATATAGCACATACATATTACTCAGCGCTTTACAGAGAATATTTGAACATTCACATCAGTCCCTGCCCCAGTGGAGCTTACAATCTATATTCCCTACCACATGTACACACACACAGACATTCTAGGGTTAATTTGTTGGGAGCCAATTAGCCTACAATTATATTTTTGGATTGTGGGAGGAAACCGGAGTACCCGGAGGAAACCCACGCAAGTACAGGGAGAATATACAAACTCTGCACAGTTAGGGCCATGGTGGGAATCAAACCCATGACCTCAGTGCTGTGAGGCAGTAATGCTAACCATTACACCATCCGTACTGCAGCAGCCCCCGGAGGCTTGATCGGGTTCCCGGGTTCCGGCACATGTGCAGTATGGTCCGTGGTACTGCACATGCGCAGAACCTGTTTTGGGGGCTGCTGCGCATTTCCAAACAGAGAGAGGCATCTCGGAGGCAGGGAACACCTCCCGATGGGATGCCTTGAGTAACTGGCAGGTCAGACTTCCAATAGGAAGTCACTGCCAGTCACAGTGAAGCCAGTGCAGTCTCACAGACTGCATCTGGCTTCACTTTCGGCAGAGACAGTAGCGGATTTTACCTGGGGAGGGGGGCTGCAGCCCATAGGTAAAAACTGCCACTGCTTATATCCAAATGTAGATGAGCCCCAAAGCAGTTAGTAAGAGCTAATACTTGCCAAAGTGCCGGGATATGGTGCTGATGATTCATTGTAAATGTGTGTTTCTCTCATTCCCCTTTTTCCCCAAAAATGTAAGTGTGTAATGTGGGCTAGATGAAATGAGAGAGATTGCTACACTAATGAGGGAGAGAGGGAGATTACTGCTATTTCAGGGAGTCTCCTGCAGAATGCAGGAGGGTAGGCAGCTATGGTATGCAGAGTACCAGTGTGCCCCAGTATGGTAAATGCTGCCCTGTATTAGGACGGATTAGGAGTGCTGGGCTGCAGAACTCCTATTGGTGATATCGAAATAGCAATTGGGGGATCAGTGGCGTAAATACATCCCAGTTGCCTGCCTGGAGGCAAGATAAATGTTGGTGCCCCCCCCCACACACACACACACACACCACACACATACACACCATCTTAGGTAAATATGTACAGTATGCATATATATATATATATATATATATATATATATATATATATATATATATATTAGCAAGAAGGGAGAGCACAGAATGTGTGGCTCTGCGCATGCGTGTAGGCGTATTTATGCATGTGCAGGGCTGCATTGCGAATGCCTTCAGCGACTATCACAGTTGCTGAGGCATTTGCACACAGTGGGGCATGTACAGTAGTGGGCGGACAGAGGGTTGGGGCATGGGTACACCCAGCGTTTCCTGGGTGTGCCCACAGAAACGCTAGGTGAGCCTGCAAAAACGCTGGGAGTCCCCATGCAAACGCAGGCAGGTCAAAGCCGGCATGGGGCAGGTGGCTGACGCCACCTGTTTGACCATCTCCAGGGGCAAACGCAGGATTTTCAGAAGGGGGTTTCCAGAGGGGCACAGCAAAGCCGGGTCAGTTAAAGTATTATAGGTAGACCAAAATGTATATAAATAATAATAATAATAAATATATATAGTGGAGTGGGCTTAGTATTCATAATTTTCTGGTGGGAGGACAGCTTGCTTGACTGCAGATATTTTCAGTTCCCGAAAAAAGATTTCTTAGATTTTAATGGAATTAAAAACTAGAGAATCGCACCTACCAAATGGTACTGGGGACTAGGGGATCAGAGTTCAGCAGGCAGAGTGATAAATCGGGAAAAACCAGGAAACCAGGATTTCCATGCAAAGTCTGTGACGTGTTTATTCTTCAAGAAATCAGACATCCGACCATCCAGTCCCTGAGACTGTCACAGTGATGGTGGATCAATGGGGCTTGCTCTTACAATTATACCTTTTAACCTGCTGACTGGGCGACATTCAAAATAGGGAATACACGTATAAGGGAACACACTAACTAGCTACTATTTCAAAACACATTCATATATGGAAGGTATTCTTGTGCGTTTCTCCTTTAGTCTGTTGAGGTAATAGGTTTCCACTGTCGTAATGCAATATATATTGAGTTATCTTTGGATCGCCATATGCTAGCTTCTGACAGGCATAAAAAAACATGTCTTTGAAGAAGTCCTTGAGAATGAATTCTACATGATGCAATACTTCTTAATATACAGTAGCAATACAATAAAATAACCATATTATCAGCCCCTCCTTTTTGCAGCAATTATAAATCATTTCTGAGTCCATTTTGTCTTTGAATAAATGCTGAATAAGTTTCAGTAGGAGGTGGGCTAGTTACTGTCATCATACGGATATCTGCAGTCTTGGAAGAGAACGCATTAGTAACGGTTGCATTAATTTTCTTTCCACACAAACAAAAGCATTTTAACACTTGAGGGATGCACAATATAAGCATATATATCCCAATACCTATTAGCAAAAAATATAACACAGTATGTAATATACCTGAGATCCATCCTCCAATTCCTTAAAACCAGTTAGCAGAATTTAGCCAATGTAATCCTTTAGGAAGGGAGAATATTCCTTCACCTCCAAATGTTGGATTGTTGTTATTTGCTATGAATTGTTTTTTCAATTGCTCAACTCTTTCCATGTGATGTTCTATTATATCATGTGGATCGTATGAATTATTCAAATGTGTGCAACATTTCATACCATATTCAGTTTGTAATACAACACAATATCCACCCAATTTTGCTGCCATATAATCCAAAACCAATCTATGTTGAATAACCTCCATTTTTATCATTTTAAATTCTTCTCCAATAAACCGAAATGTTTCATCATAAATTTCAGTAATATTGTCAATAAGTTGAGATAGATTGGCAATAAAATTATAGTTAATAACTTGTTGTCCAGTTAATGTCAGCAACCAACCAAACCTTTGCATAGGATCTTGCTAAACTAAATCTTTAGCTTTTCGTAAGCTGCTAGTGTCTCTTTTTCCTATTTGGTGAGGCTGAACAGTATAATTAGGGAATATTGTATTATCAGCATGTATGCTAATATCTGGAACCAATTTACCAATAAAACATGTACCATTAGCTTTAAAAGGTAACCATCTATATGCACTATTACCACATATATAATATACATCTGGTGGTAGGGTTAACGGTGAATCTCCCCATAAATATTTGAAAATACTTCTTACAGGATCAATAGCACACCCACACTCATTATCATTGGCACAGTCATGAAATAATGCTAACAGATCTGGATGCAGTGAATAATCGCAGGTGTAAGTTTCTTTGTCACAGCTATTTACTATAGTTCCTCCTGTAAGATTTCGAGGAAAAGTATCGTCATCAAAATTCTGATTCTGATCCCAATGCGGGTGATTGTAATAATTTTTACATTTCACATCTCCTACTTGTCTTATCACTGTCTCATTTACATGAAGCTTTTTGTTTTCCTCTGAAATAACATATTTATAAGGCAATGTTTGCTTATGTGTAAGGGTTTTGTTTATACAGTCTGTAGGAGTACCCAATATTCCAGACACAAGAAAACGAGGGCTTCTTTTCTTATAATCCTCTATCGTACCTTGTGGACATGGCAAACTCCTAATTTGTGTCAGATTTAGTGGAAGTGCCAGCCATACCATACTTTTTGCTGAAACTGGTGGAGGTGTACAAACCCAGCAGTTTGAAGCATTAGCATATTGTGCTACTAGACTATGTGTGAGAATTAAGGAATTATCCTCATTATCAAGCAATGTTGAATACATTCTTTTAAATCGTGTTTGTGTGACATTGCCAAAATCATTACCTGCTTGCCTTTGTATTATTATATCAACTTAATAAAGAATGAGCATTGTCAAGCAACCAGAGCCTATAATTGGCGCCCACAATCTAAAGTCTGGCCTATGGCCAATGAGAGCACTGTAATATATTGGTCAGCTGAGTCCTTGCTTTGGACCTAGTTAGGGGTGGAGTGTACGGTGCTGCTGTGTTCACTCTGTTATGAATGGGTCCTCCTAAGTTTGGATCTTTTGCTGCAGACCCTGGAGACACAATAGGATTACGCTCTGGCCTACTTACAACCTTCTTACAATGAGAGGTGTGCACCCAGCTCCTTTTCCCCTCTACCTTTAAAATAACTTGATATGGTCCTTTCCAGCGTGGACTCAAAGCTGTTCTGGGGGTGTGGTTTCTGAGCAGTACGTAATCTCCAGGGCAAAGATTGTGAGTCCCCAATACAGACTCTGGATCGGGCTGAGCTCTCTTGACTTGCTCTGAAATAGTAGAGAAAACCTTTGATAATTCTTTAACAAATTCAAGTAATTGATTTTGACCATGATGTAACATGTCACACAAAGGATTTGGTTTAGTCTGGCATGGGGGCCTTCCAAACAAAATCTCAAAAGGAGATAAGCCATGTTTAGCTAGTGGAGTAGTTCTTATAGTAGTTAAAACAGCAGGAAGGCAATCTACCCAAGTGCCATATCCTGATGCTGTCATTTTCGCTAAATATCGTTTAATCGTCTGATTCATTCTCTCCATGAGTCCACTCGATTCTAACCTATATGCAGTGTGTAATTGTTGTTTTATACCCAACATATCTGAAACCTTTTCCACTAAGTGGTTTTCAAAATGTGTACCTCTATCTGAGGAAAGAATTTTCATAACTCCAAATCTCAGAATTACTTCCTCAGTCAAACATTTAATTACAGTTGGGTTGGAGCATCATTTTTAGTTGTAGGGAAAGCTTCTGTCCAATTTGAAAATTGATCCACCAGAACCAACAAATACCTATACTTTTGACATGGTGGCATTTCACTAAAATCAATTTGTACAATTTCAAAAGGTGCTGATGTTTGTGGCAGGTGCTTTTGAGGCGCCTTTTGTGCTTTGCCTGCATTGTGCTCTTGACAAATATGACAATGTTTTACTCTGTTTGTGGCATAATCCTGAAAACCTGGAGCCCACCATTTGAGTTTTAAAGCTCTACACATCCCTCCTGTTGAAACATGGCAAGGCCCATGGAGCAAAGAAAAAAGAGAAGGAAAAAGTGATTTAGGTGCAACCAGTTTATGGCCTAGAGACCAAAGACCAGCAGAATCAGCTACTGCACCATGTTTGAGCCAGTTTGAACAGGATGGATCCTGAGCCTGCAGAGCAACGAGGAGTGAGAGATCAAGTGGTACAGATGGAACCGGTGACTTAAGAATTGGGAAGGCCGAAGCCAACTCATATGAGTTTATGACTGCTTTAGCAGTTTCATCAGCAAATGCATTACCAATAGAGATGGGATCTAGTGAGGAAGTGTGTGCTATGCATTTTACCACAGCAATCTTAGAAGGCAACAAAACAGCATCTAACAGCCTAACAATAAGGGGTTTGTGTTGAATTTGTGGACCTGAGGAGGTGAGGAAACCACGTTCTTTCCAAAGGGCAGCAAAATTGTGAATTACACCTACAGCGTATGCAGAATCGCTATAGATGTTAACTTCACAATCTTCAGCCATTTCCAAAGCAATAACAAGTGCAGTGAGTTCTGCAGCTTGCGCAGATTTGGAATCAGGTAAAACGGAAGCATGTAAAACAATACCATCACCATTAACTACAGCGCACCCAGCTAGAACTATGCCATCAGGTCGCTTAAAAGCAGAGCCATCTACAAACAATTGAGCATCTGTGGGCAAATCAGGAATAGGTGTATCAGTTAGATCTGTCCGAGGAGTAAGCAGCTGGTCAAGATGTTGTTGGCAATCATGTGGCATGTCAGGTTCTTGGATAGAATCTGTAGGTAAAAACATAGCTGGATTAAGGGTAACACATCGTTTGATAGTAAGATTAGGGGCGGAGAGTAAGGTGATGTGGTATTGAGTTAACCGTTGCGAGGAAAAATGTCTCATATAAGCACTGTTAAGGAGAGCCTCAAGTGAGTGGGGGCACAGCAGTGTGAGCGGAGAACCAAGAACAATGTCTTGAGTTTCTGTTACCAACAATGCTGCGGCAGCCACAGACCTTAAGCATCCTGGTAGTGCTTGGGCAACAGGATCCAGTGGAAAACTGAAATATCCAACTGGGCGGTGTATCTCTGTATGCTTCTGAGTTAATACCCCACAAGCATGTGAGTCCTGTTCCGCACAAAAAAAGTTGAAATGGCTTTGTATAATTAGGTAGCCCTAGTGCAGGTGCACTAATGAGGGCTTGCTTAATTTTTTAAAAAGACTCAAAACATTCAGATGTTAAGTCATGTTTTGTAAAAGTGTACTTTGTACCGTCATGTCCTTTAACTAAGTCCTGTAAAGGTCGTATAACATGTGAGTATCCTGGAATCCACTGTCTGCAATAGCCAACCAGACCAAGAAAGGCTCTGAGCTGTCTAAGTGTTTTTGGAAAAGTTTGATTGTATTACTAACCGTCTTTTGTCTGTGATGTGTCTGGTTCCCTTACTGAGACAATGTCCCAGGTATTACCACATATATAATATACATCTGGTGGTAGGGTTAACGGTGAATCTCCCCATAAATATTTGAAAATACTTCTTACAGGATCAATAGCACACCCACACTCATTATCATTGGCACAGTCATGAAATAATGCTAACAGATCTGGATGCAGTGAATAATCGCAGGTGTAAGTTTCTTTGTCACAGCTATTTACTATAGTTCCTCCTGTAAGATTTCGAGGAAAAGTATCGTCATCAAAATTCTGATTCTGATCCCAATGCGGGTGATTGTAATAATTTTTACATTTCACATCTCCTACTTGTCTTATCACTGTCTCATTTACATGAAGCTTTTTGTTTTCCTCTGAAATAACATATTTATAAGGCAATGTTTGCTTATGTGTAAGGGTTTTGTTTATACAGTCTGTAGGAGTACCCAATATTCCAGACACAAGAAAACGAGGGCTTCTTTTCTTATAATCCTCTATCGTACCTTGTGGACATGGCAAACTCCTAATTTGTGTCAGATTTAGTGGAAGTGCCAGCCATACCATACTTTTTGCTGAAACTGGTGGAGGTGTACAAACCCAGCAGTTTGAAGCATTAGCATATTGTGCTACTAGACTATGTGTGAGAATTAAGGAATTATCCTCATTATCAAGCAATGTTGAATACATTCTTTTAAATCGTGTTTGTGTGACATTGCCAAAATCATTACCTGCTTGCCTTTGTATTATTATATCAACTTAATAAAGAATGAGCATTGTCAAGCAACCAGAGCCTATAATTGGCGCCCACAATCTAAAGTCTGGCCTATGGCCAATGAGAGCACTGTAATATATTGGTCAGCTGAGTCCTTGCTTTGGACCTAGTTAGGGGTGGAGTGTACGGTGCTGCTGTGTTCACTCTGTTATGAATGGGTCCTCCTAAGTTTGGATCTTTTGCTGCAGACCCTGGAGACACAATAGGATTACGCTCTGGCCTACTTACAACCTTCTTACAATGAGAGGTGTGCACCCAGCTCCTTTTCCCCTCTACCTTTAAAATAACTTGATATGGTCCTTTCCAGCGTGGACTCAAAGCTGTTCTGGGGGTGTGGTTTCTGAGCAGTACGTAATCTCCAGGGCAAAGATTGTGAGTCCCCAATACAGACTCTGGATCGGGCTGAGCTCTCTTGACTTGCTCTGAAATAGTAGAGAAAACCTTTGATAATTCTTTAACAAATTCAAGTAATTGATTTTGACCATGATGTAACATGTCACACAAAGGATTTGGTTTAGTCTGGCATGGGGGCCTTCCAAACAAAATCTCAAAAGGAGATAAGCCATGTTTAGCTAGTGGAGTAGTTCTTATAGTAGTTAAAACAGCAGGAAGGCAATCTACCCAAGTGCCATATCCTGATGCTGTCATTTTCGCTAAATATCGTTTAATCGTCTGATTCATTCTCTCCATGAGTCCACTCGATTCTAACCTATATGCAGTGTGTAATTGTTGTTTTATACCCAACATATCTGAAACCTTTTCCACTAAGTGGTTTTCAAAATGTGTACCTCTATCTGAGGAAAGAATTTTCATAACTCCAAATCTCAGAATTACTTCCTCAGTCAAACATTTAATTACAGTTGGGTTGGAGCATCATTTTTAGTTGTAGGGAAAGCTTCTGTCCAATTTGAAAATTGATCCACCAGAACCAACAAATACCTATACTTTTGACATGGTGGCATTTCACTAAAATCAATTTGTACAATTTCAAAAGGTGCTGATGTTTGTGGCAGGTGCTTTTGAGGCGCCTTTTGTGCTTTGCCTGCATTGTGCTCTTGACAAATATGACAATGTTTTACTCTGTTTGTGGCATAATCCTGAAAACCTGGAGCCCACCATTTGAGTTTTAAAGCTCTACACATCCCTCCTGTTGAAACATGGCAAGGCCCATGGAGCAAAGAAAAAAGAGAAGGAAAAAGTGATTTAGGTGCAACCAGTTTATGGCCTAGAGACCAAAGACCAGCAGAATCAGCTACTGCACCATGTTTGAGCCAGTTTGAACAGGATGGATCCTGAGCCTGCAGAGCAACGAGGAGTGAGAGATCAAGTGGTACAGATGGAACCGGTGACTTAAGAATTGGGAAGGCCGAAGCCAACTCATATGAGTTTATGACTGCTTTAGCAGTTTCATCAGCAAATGCATTACCAATAGAGATGGGATCTAGTGAGGAAGTGTGTGCTATGCATTTTACCACAGCAATCTTAGAAGGCAACAAAACAGCATCTAACAGCCTAACAATAAGGGGTTTGTGTTGAATTTGTGGACCTGAGGAGGTGAGGAAACCACGTTCTTTCCAAAGGGCAGCAAAATTGTGAATTACACCTACAGCGTATGCAGAATCGCTATAGATGTTAACTTCACAATCTTCAGCCATTTCCAAAGCAATAACAAGTGCAGTGAGTTCTGCAGCTTGCGCAGATTTGGAATCAGGTAAAACGGAAGCATGTAAAACAATACCATCACCATTAACTACAGCGCACCCAGCTAGAACTATGCCATCAGGTCGCTTAAAAGCAGAGCCATCTACAAACAATTGAGCATCTGTGGGCAAATCAGGAATAGGTGTATCAGTTAGATCTGTCCGAGGAGTAAGCAGCTGGTCAAGATGTTGTTGGCAATCATGTGGCATGTCAGGTTCTTGGATAGAATCTGTAGGTAAAAACATAGCTGGATTAAGGGTAACACATCGTTTGATAGTAAGATTAGGGGCGGAGAGTAAGGTGATGTGGTATTGAGTTAACCGTTGCGAGGAAAAATGTCTCATATAAGCACTGTTAAGGAGAGCCTCAAGTGAGTGGGGGCACAGCAGTGTGAGCGGAGAACCAAGAACAATGTCTTGAGTTTCTGTTACCAACAATGCTGCGGCAGCCACAGACCTTAAGCATCCTGGTAGTGCTTGGGCAACAGGATCCAGTGGAAAACTGAAATATCCAACTGGGCGGTGTATCTCTGTATGCTTCTGAGTTAATACCCCACAAGCATGTGAGTCCTGTTCCGCACAAAAAAAGTTGAAATGGCTTTGTATAATTAGGTAGCCCTAGTGCAGGTGCACTAATGAGGGCTTGCTTAATTTTTTAAAAAGACTCAAAACATTCAGATGTTAAGTCATGTTTTGTAAAAGTGTACTTTGTACCGTCATGTCCTTTAACTAAGTCCTGTAAAGGTCGTATAACATGTGAGTATCCTGGAATCCACTGTCTGCAATAGCCAACCAGACCAAGAAAGGCTCTGAGCTGTCTAAGTGTTTTTGGAAAAGTTTGATTGTATTACTAACCGTCTTTTGTCTGTGATGTGTCTGGTTCCCTTACTGAGACAATGTCCCAGGTAGTCCACAAGTGATTTACACCATTGTAATTTCTTTTTTTCGACTTTCTGGCCTATTGTAGCTAAGTGATTTAGCAAAGACACAGAATCAGTTTCAAGCGTCTTATAGTTAGTGCCGCACAATAACAGATCGTCCATATATTGGATGAGCACGGAGCCCTTGGGAGCTACCCATTCATCCAATTTCTGTTTGAGGGCTTGTGAAAAGCAAGATGGTGAATCTGACATTCCCATAGGTAATCTTGTCCAGGTGTATTGCTTTCCTTCATAGGTAAAAGCAAACAACCATTGATCATCCGGGTGTATGGGTACTGAGTAGAATGCTGATGCCAAATCGATGACCGTGTATACCTCTGCAGTAGGTGGAACACTAGACAAGATTGTGGCAGGATTAGGAACAATTGGTGCTGAAGGTACAGTATTATGGTCCTGTTAATCGCTCTTAGATCAACAATAATTCTCCATGAAGGGGTTAATTCACCGGGTTTGAGCTGTTTCGGCAAAGGAAACAGCGGTGAATTTGCTTCACTTTGACACCGAACCAAAGTACCTTCAGCGCACAATTGTGCTATGACTGGTCTAATACCCTCAGTTGCCTGTGGTGACAGAGGATATTGTGGTAACCTTGGAACAGGAACAGACAAATCCCTTTTAATCCTTACAGGTGGTACCTGCATCAGTCCTTGTGTACTTCCCTCAGGAACCCATACATCTGGATTTATTAAGTGCAATGGCAGAGTCTCAGTACCTTGATTTTCCCTTTGTAAAACTGGCATGTACAAGAGATCTAGGCCTGTTTGCAAATGTATGTCCGGTTTGTCTACCACTACCCCAGTGGGGCTAAGTGTAATTGTTGCTCCGAGTTTACAAAGTAAGTCACGGCCTAAAAGGCTACAAGGGGAGTATGGAGAAAGAACAAAAGAATGCAGTACACGTGTGTTACCTATTGATACCGGTATTTCCTCTGTGACAGGGGCAGACATAATAGAATTACTTACCCCAACCATAGAGATCACATCACCTGAGGTGGGAAGTTTCTCTACGGATACATTCAGCAGGGATCTAGTAGCGCCAGTATCGACAAGGCAGGGAATTTCAGTTCCATTGATACTTATGGAAACATAAGGTTCACTTTTGTTATCAAGACAAATAGACAATAATTCAAGATCAGGTCTGCATTCAGTGTTCTGTTCCCCACACTCCACAATTTCCTATTTAGTATTGCTTGGACATGCTCTGGCCATATGTCCAGACTGTCCACAATGGAAACAACCGTTTCCTTTTACTTGGACCTGGTAGGGAACTGCTGGAATAAATCTCTGGTGATTTGGCTGTACTTTAGGTTTTTGAAAGTAACCTTTGCCTTGACCTCTACCTTTAGGTCCAGAATAGACTTGAGGTGATGCTATATAAATAACACCTGTGGGAGGATAGGGTGGTGTACTGGCTGGTACTCCTAGGGGCGATACCTGTATGGTTGATACTGGAACAGTTTTGGAGCTAGTATTTCCCTGTGGCTCCTGTCTTTCATTAGTAAGTGCCATAAGTTTAACCTTATCCTTTTTCTCAATGTTTTCCTTTCTTTTAACTAGTACTTCATACTCTCTCTGTCCTATTGCTACTAGTTCAGGTGCTGACTTAAGACGACATTCTGGCGTTCTTAAGATAATCTCTTCTCGGACATCCTCATGTAAACCATCCACAAATGTTGTAACCAAATCTGTTCTATTTAAGTCCTGGTCATTATCATGAAACCAATCAGTATATTTTTGGATACCGTCTTTAAACCGTACCCAGTAATCCCTTACATCTTCATCTTTTGTTTGTCTTATTTCTAGCAATTTGCGTAAACTTTGACCCTTGTCTAATGTTTTTAACACCCAAGAATGTAACGTTTTTCTTAGGGCTACTAAATCCTTTTTATAGGTAACCTGACCATTTACAGTGTCATGATACCCTAATTCTGAAAACTTTTCTTTTAACGTTTCTGATTTCCACAAATCTAAGTATTTCTCTGGAATTGCGCACTCAAGTAAGATCCAAATATCGTCATAAGTGGCTTTTTGAGATTTCTGTAACCATTCCAATTTAGTGAGCCACTTACGAGGACATAATTGCATGTCAGGCATTTCTGACACCATTGTTCTTATTTCTGCAGGTTTCCATGTAGTGTAAACCTGTGCTAAATTTGGAATATATTCGTTTGCAGCATTCACATCTCCAGGAAGAGCAACTTCCCTGAGAGGCATTATATTTGCAGAAACCTGTAGTGTATCTAGTTTAGATTTTAGAGTATTTAAATCTCTAAGTCTGTTTCCAATAGCCTGCTGTTCTTTGAATATCTTTAACTTGGTATCAGATAACCTTTCTATGGACCAAGGGGCCTCCGTGTCACGTGTCCACCGAGTTCTAATTTTGGGACTACTCACTGTGCTTTGTAGTGTAACTGAAGGAGAGGTATTTACATTTGGAGCACTCGGAGCTACATTTTGCAATGCTTGGATTTGTTGTGTTAGCTGTTTGTAAGAAGTGAAAAAATCGTCATCTTCGTCCTTCAAACAATCCACTACTTTTGAATTCATTACATTATATGGCGGGGGCGTTACCAAGTTTAGTTTAGCATGTTGATCAGCTATTGTTTGCCATGCAGCAAGACATTCTGCTGCAGGCCAATGTCCTTCTGTTAAAAGTATTGCACGTAAACTGTCTAGTTTTAAAGGATCAAAGGAACCCTGAGGCGGCCACCAAAAATCTGGGTTAAAAGGATGTCTGATTCTAGTGATGTTACACCAGTTATCCAAATAATCAATCATCATGGGGCCGCCTTTTTGTATCATTAATACAAGAGGACTATTTTCCCTTAAATCAGCTATTTTAATGCCTATTTTTTTTAATTTTAGCCTAAATGATTTTTGTAGTGGATTTATCCAAAGTGCATTTTTGTATTGGATCTACTTTCTTACTATTACTGTTTCCCATTAGTTACTGCATTTTTTTTAGAATAGGCTGTGATGTTTATCTGGTAATAAATACTTTATTCAGAACAATCCAGTTCAATATCTGAGCAAGACGTCTCTTGCTCGGAATTAGTATGAACCGTGGATATACTGAAACCTGTCGATATTCCTAAGATATATCTTATGTAGGTTTTATGAACTTACTAAAACTGAATTTTAGTGTTCACTGTAAAACCCGTAAAATGGCAGGTTTTTATCTTACGACAAAAAAATAGCCATTCTACCTGCCATGTACGACAATGAAAGGTGACAATGTCACTCACTGCGATTATTAATCTATACCGTACAGCCTATAACTTATATATATTGTCAATAACAACAGTAAAATAAGCTTAATTTTTAGGAAAAATAACCCACGTCACAGGAATGAATGTACATATATATAGTGTATACACATATCCATATATATGCAGACACACATACATATAAATACTTAGACGTGTTTACAAGTCGTCCATACAACAAACCCTCACTTTCCACGACTTCCAAATTGAAATCAGCAAATATATAAAGATATATTGCTTACCTGTCCTTGTTGGAAGTTCGGATGGAAAGTAGCAAGCTTGGTGTGAAGGAGACTGCAGCCATCGGGAGTCACCATTTGATAAATCGGGAAAAACCAGGATTTCCATGCAAAGTTTGTGACGTGTTTATTCTTCAAGAAATCAGACATCCGACCATCCAGTCCCTAAGACTGTCACAGTGATGGTGGATCAATGGGGCTTGCTCTTACAATTATACCTTCTAACCTGCTGACTGGGCGACATTCAAAATAGGGAATACACGTATAAGGGAACACACTAACTAGCTACTATTTCAAAACACATTCATAAAAGCAAGGTATTCTTGTGCGTTTCTCCTTTAGTCTGTTGAGGTAATAGGTTTCCACTGTCGTAATGCAATGTATATTGAGTTATCTTTGGATCGCCATATGCTAGCTTCTGACAGGCATAGAAAAACATGTCTTTGAAGAAGTCCTTGAGAATGAATTCTACATGATGCAATACTTCTTAATATACAGTAGCAATACAATAAAATATCCATATTATCAAGAGCAATCTGCCAACGAGTATATAAAACAACATACCAGGTGTGTGGAGCTGGAGCAGTAACCAGCTGCTGGAAGGCTGATATCTGGGAACAGTAGGGACAATATACTAATGTCACTCAAAGGGGGAGAGTCCCAGCTTTTGGAATGTACCCTCAGAAAATCTCTAAGTCAGACAGAACCTGAAATGTCTGACTGGGAATTGCAATTAACAGGCTTGGATGGGGACCACTGCTTTGAAGTCAGATATCTCCGGTTCCCAAGGGCCGATTTTTAAAATTCTTGGACCCATGGAAAGAGGAGACTCTCAGCTTTCAGCATAGTGCCCTTAGACTCCTGGGGGGGGGGGGTTCTGGGTACTCAGAAATCCCTCCTGCGTGTGCTACTGATCTCCAACACAGATACAAGTCAGTTTGGACTGACTTTCATCTGCGAGTGGGCAAAAGATCGACCCTCAAAGGATTTTTCGCCTGTAAGCCGCATCTGAATGGATGAGTGTTAGAGAACAAATCCATTTGTATGCAGATACGGCCATTTGCATGGCGCAAGGGGGTGGGCGTTTGCGGGCGGACGTTCGCCAGGTAAAGTGTTTAACTGCTTGGTGAGCCATGAATTTACGCTGCTTACTGCGCCAACCTGAATCACCCCTAACTACATTGTCTAATAGGATGTTCTACCTTCTAACTGCTCTAGCAAATACTGGCACTGCTTTTTTCCTATCCCTACTTTCACACAAACTGGTTTTCCCTTTTACCAATAACCTTAAGGTCCATACACACTGGGTGATTATGCCCAGGGTGTATGGACAACGATAATGGGAAAATCACTGGGCTGAAAAACTCTCATATATTACACACTGAGCATTTTTCCCACTGCCCAGCAATTTTCCCTGGGGGTGGACGTCTTTCCATATCTGGATGCTATGGAAAGCCGCCCGTTCCCTCACTCATCTGCTGTCAAAAGTAAAAGCAGCAGCAGCAGCACTCCCCACTCATCGCTGCCCCCTACAAACTGGGTGGCTTTCAGGTGAACTTTGCCCAGTGTGCACAGGGATTTACTGTATATTCTACACATCAACATGACATCAGCATGTGCATCCAGTATTTTAAAGCAGTGTCATGCATTTGTATTATTTGTTACTATGTTTAAAACAGAATTTGCTGTGTCATTGTTTTTCTAATGTTAGTCCATGTTATATATGAACTGTGTTCCCATAGGTCGACAAACTGAATATGTTTTCACAGAAAGGTGACATCATTCCCTATGGAAACTTTCTGTAAGATCTGAATTCTCACTTACCTCATTGTAAACATGGTTCATTTGCAGTAAGAACTGTTGAACAGGTAAAGCTTGTTTCTTTGTAAAGACCTTGATCTGGTTACCCTTTACATTTAAATATGTATTATGGCAACGCCTGTAGCAAAATATAGTACAGATTGCTAAATATGGTCTGATTTATTATCCAATCTATGGTGTTGTGTAAGAAACCTTCAGCTTGGGGTGCAAACACAAGCAAGGGGCCCCAGTTTTTCTTCTAGCGCACATATCCTTACAATATGTGAAAAACAATAAGCATTAAACGTGCGCTTATCATTTTTTGAAACATCCAGTGGTAGATTTCACTCACGTGCCTGGTGGTCTCCCTTGCTGGGGGGGGATGGGACTCTGTACATGCTGTATGCTACTTACTTGCATGAGAGTCTGATAGCCAGATGAGGCCAGGCAATTCCTTGATTTTGTAGTTTTTATTATTACAATGTTTTTATTTTAATTTGTATCTAGTGAGGGAGGAGTGAGCAATGGTCAGTACATTGTGGTGGTGGTGGTGGTGAGCAGTGGGAGGTTGGTGCTACTTTGGCCCCAACATAAATGCGGAAATTAAACGATGAGGGGGCTATGCCAATAACATTGTGTCTTGGGGTGTTCTCCGCATGCCCCTATTATGCCATCTCACTCCTCTGAATACCACTATGATGCCATCAGACACTTCCAAGTGCTACTAGTATGCCATCGTACTCCCTGAATGCCACTATTAAGCCATAATACTCCTCTGAATGCCTCTATCATACTATCATGGTACATATTATACATCTTTTACACTGCTTTGCTAAGTCTCACCCAGAATTTTGTACCTGGTTCCAGAGGTTAAAGTGTGGAGGGCAACGGGGAGGAACTGAGTAACACCACCTGCTTTTGTAGGTGCAACTAGTCCCATCTACACGACATCTCTGCACAGTAGTTCCAACAGAAAAACACTTACCAGCCCCTCTGTTTCTGGCATATGTGATTTTATGACACTGAAGTGAAGAAGAACCACTAAAAGAAGCAACCTCAATGTATGCTGAAGACGAGGTGAGAGGGGGCTGGAGGAACACAGAAAGGCGGGGAAGCTGCTTGAGTGACAAAGCCAGAGATGTATACTGTGGGCATTATGTGTAAAGGGCACTACTACTGTGGGAATTGTGTATAAGGGACACTATTATGTGGCATAACATGCAAAGGGGTACTACTGTGTAGAATAACTTAAGTCAAGGGCATTACTGTGTGTTGTAACATGAATAAGGGGAATTACTATGTTGTGTAATATGAATCCAGGTCACTAAGTGGAATTGTGTGGCATAATTTGAATTGGGGTTACTCTTGTGTGACCATGCCTCTTCCTTGTGAGACCACTTTGTCTTTATAATGTATGCGAGGTAAAGGAACAAATCTATAGTTTGCAGGGGGGTGCCAAATATCCTAGCACTGGTCATGGACCCACCTCATGGGGAAAGGGGGGATTAAGGGCCTTACTCAGATCTGCGTGCATTAGCACGCAGTTCCGATATTGGCCGTCTGCGCATGCGCAGGCGGGTATCTGCGCATCTGCAGGCGTATGGTGCGTGCACCCACGGCGACCTTTCGGTTCACCGGGTGCATGCACCAATGGCGGCGTGGGGGGGCGGGGGGCGCCGGGCTGCCCGAATTCGCAGCCTTGCAAATCAACCTGAATAACCCCCTTAGTGTAAGGAGAAGTGAGTTCCACCACCTCTATAGACCGCGTTAAGCTCTGCCTGGCTCCAATATGCTCAATACCCTGATTAAAATGCCGGGTCACTCTATCATGGTATTTGACTGAGTGCTTTTCACTGCACAATAACCCTGGTTGCTGCCCATTCATGTGCAATAACCTAAGATATTTATGGCAGTATAAAAGCGGTATTAAACAGGCAGTGCTCCCTGTACTTTAGGTAGAATGCAGCATGACCCCCTCTTCATAACCCCTGCCCCTCCCACAGCCCATTAATACCCCTCCCCCTTGCGGAGCCCTGCTTAGACAAAGGGTAAGAAGAAAAAAGGACTGTTATTCTGGGGACGCACTAGGACAAAAGAAATTATTTCACATAAAATATAACTTTTAATAGGTCATGTCTTAAAATTCCCATTTATATTCTATGATGGGAAGCCGCAGTGAATTTTGAAGAGGTTAAAAAATTACACATACAAACATATACACACACAGATGGCGTGCTTAGTGATAAAGAGTTTGAGGAAAGGGTGATCCTAAAACGATCCTTAGACTGAAAAATGTCAATTTATTGATTGAGCAGGTCTTTGATGTATAGCAGTATATTTATTTTGTGTCAAATGTTTCCAACAATAAAGGTTCTCTGTATTTGATGTTAATCAGAGTATGTCAGTTTTTGCTAGTACTTTTATTAGTCCTTGTTGGTACATTCGGTGATTAAGGGCACTTTTATTTACAAGGACCCAGATAACAAAAAATAGAGGATAACCCCCGTGTTATGCCTGATTCCCGGCAAGTACAGTATGTTCACCTGGGTTCAGTACCCGGTGAGCTTATTGGTTTATAATGCAGTTCACTCTATTGTCCGGTAAGTATTTATAATTTCCGCTGTGTATCGGTTTGAATACTACAGGAACAGTTTAAATATTGGTGGAGTGCTGGATGTTATGCTTAGATGTTAATACTTGGATATAATCACCAACGTTAGAGATTGGGTGGTCAGATATAATAATTGGGTACAGTCATTAACATTTAAGGACTGGGTGGTCTTATTAATTCTGGCAGTGTTGCCTCTATCGTTGCCACTTCACAATTACCTCTATAAGCAGGTCTAGGGAAAACCTTGCATGGTACTAATGTAAATATTATACAGGCAAGGGTACCCTCTGCTGCTTAGATTAAGATTTTAGTATGGTGATCCCATGTTAAGCATAACCCATATAAGGTAAATCTGGGTGGTCTGGGTGGTCTTATTAATTCTGGCAGAGTTGCCTCTATTGTTGCCACCACAGCTATCTATGTGAGCAGGTTTAGGGAGAACCTTGCATAGTACTGATATAAATATCATATAGGCAAGGGTGCCCTCTGCTGCTTAAATCTGGAACTTAGTATAGTAATCCTATGTTCAGCATAACACATATAAGATAAATCAAAATAGCTAAATACATCAAAGATAATCCCTGCTAATTGACATTTCAGTTAAGGTCTAAACCGACATATGTTTCACCGCGCTTAAGCAGCTTTCTCAAGGCCAACCAGGGTGTCCTTTGCAGGAAATATTTATTAATATTGGGCCACCAATCAAATGCATTATTTTTGGTCATGTGGTATTGTGGTGACGTCAGGCTCTTGTGCTTCCTTAATTGACATCCCCAGCAGCCTATCATGGGTCTGCATTACTTTGTAGGGATGATCTGGTTTCTCTCAAGCATCATTGATTGTTCAGGGCGTATGTCAATCATTCTAAAACCCGCCCTCCCATGATGCAGGGCGGCGCGTCACGTGATCGATAGGACCCATCCATGATCCCCTCTGTTAGATCACGTGATCGGCGCCGTCCTCCCAAGTATCATTGCGGCGCATCATGTGGGTGGCGTCATCCTCTCCCACGTCATTGCGTCCCGTCATGTGACCTGCGCTGTCCCCCCTACGTGGTGTGTCACGTGACCAGCGCATCACTGTTCACTGACGTCGCGTTGCGTCGTATCCCTGTTGGGTCACGTGAGTGGTCATCTGACCTCTCGTCTGTTGGTGTCAGGTGGTGCTGAAGCACCAATCCTTGGCTTCCTTTAGTTAATCCGGAAATTCAGAGTGTACAGCCCCAGCCCTGTATTGAGCATAATGAATAACTTCATGGAAAAAACGTAATAAAAATGTTCATTCTTTTAAAAGATCAAGTTTGTGTTTCAGGTGTATTGTGTTTGTGCAACGTACATGACCTCTGCCATTTATTGTAAACTGTTATTTAGTAGAAGTGTTTTAATCACATATGTTAGTTCTTTATTATCCATACTCCTATTGTGAATATATTTGGATATTTTTCAGCCCTGTGGTGAGCATGCCGTATAATATGATATGCTATATGGTATCAAATTACTCCTTTGTTTGTTGTACTTGGATTTTTATATATAGGACATATTTATTTGTGTATTATATTGTACCCAAACTTCTATCATTAATTAGGGAAAGATGAAGTTGTTCAATAAAAAGTTTATTTATTATGTGTAGTTGTTATTATTTATTCATATTCTCCATTCATCCATACAGTAAAATTTATTTCATCACAGGTGTTCAGATGAAATTTGGACAAATTATTAATTGTATTTTGGAGAAACAGTGTATATTACCTATCATATTTTAGTCAAATTTATTATAAGATATTCAAATTTCACCTTTCCATTTGGAAATCAGATCAAATAAATGGGTATTAATACTGTATAAAATGTGCTTTACATATTAGGTCTGTATTGATTTATAAATGATAAGTGTTTTTCTTGGGAAACGTTGGTGTTTTGGTTATAAAGATAGTGATAATTAAAATTGTGATGAATTTATGATGAATTTAGATTAGTGAAAAAAAGTTGTGAATAATTTGGTGTGAAATATTGTGATAGATGAGTGTTGAGAATATTGATTCACTGTGAAGTCAATTTGATTGATGTGTCACTTATTGTGAAGAGAAAAGTATTTCGTGTTAACCCGGGTATTGGGTGTGTGTGAAAGGAGTGGTGGTGTGGAAACTCGTGAAAAGGAAGAAGGAGGAACATTGTCCTCAGAATGTGACACAAAAAAGGTGCAAACTGTAACTAAGTGTGGGAAGGGAGAGGGCTGTATTTGTTTATATTGTAGAAAAACTTCTATTTAAAGTTGTACCTCTAGAGGTATTATTCCTTCATTTATCCCGAGGAGAATAGAAAACATATTTTTGGTGATCTTAGGCGCGTAAGTATCTTCTCCCAATAGGGGGATGGCTAGGTGGATGTCATAAATTCAAGTTGGCCTTGGAAAGAATTTTCCAGGGATCATCTTATTTTCTCCCTTAAGATTTCGGAGTGTAAGTATCTCTTGTCATAATGAAAATTAGGAGGTAAGTATCTGAGTTTAGGTTAGGCTCAAGAAATATACCTACTAGTGGCATTTGGGTATCTTGTTCCCAAGATGGATATCTGGAATTGTTCTCATTACTTTGTTATAGAACGCCTAGGGGTGGGGTGATTTCTTGTGAGAAAAATATGATAGAATATTTGGGGGGGGGGAGTTTAGGAAATATAGAAAATAATTCTGATTAATGTATCAGGTTATATTGGCCATTTGGTCAAAGATTGGCCTGAAATATAGCTTGTGTCATCACCTTGGCTGTAATAAAGGGAAGGTTCAGTTGTATAATAGGGGGAGGATGACGGCAAGAGTATTATCTTTATTGCTAGTAGCTGGCACCTGGGGCGAGGTTGACTCTTCTTTTATATTGAATGTACATATTGTCAGAATTGACTATAAGTGAGACATACGTAGAGAATTTCAGTTAATATCCTAAATGGATCAAGGATGCCATGATGATGGGAGAAGGAAAGGGAAGGAAAAGAAATTTCTATGCCTGATGTCATCTCAGGTGTTATCCAAGGTAACATTCTTTTCGGTGGCCTGGTATTCACAAGAATGAAGTGTAGCTATTGGCTTCATTTAAACCTTTTGGAAAAAGGCTATCAAGAAGAAAGATCATTTTGGTCTCAAATTGGAGGAGTTTTTTATCTAAATCTCCTCCTCTTATTCTTAATTTGATATGCTTGATACCAGAGGCCTTTAGACCCACGGGATCTCCATTGTGATGTCGTAAAAAATGTTTTGCTACTGTGGTCAATGTTTTAAATCTCAATGAATCTTTCTGTGCATTACGGATCGTGCCCACGTGTTCTAGAATTCGAACCTTCAATGGTCTTGACGTCTTTCCCACGTAAATCATGCCACATGGGCATTCCAGATGGTACACAGTGCCAATTGTTGTGCAGGTAATGAGACTCTGGATTTTCCATTGTTTGTTATATTTATCTGTGATAGTTTCACGTGGAACCATATATCTGCAAGCTTTGCAGTGTCCACAACTTCTAGAACCCACTTTCAGAACTCTCGAGTCATTAGGTTTAGAAAGATGACTCCGGACTAGATTATCCTTTATGGTTCTTGATTTCCTCCAGCTTGTTGAGATTCTTGTTGGTAAGATACTGAGGAGGTCTTGGTCCATCCTTAGGACATTCCAATGCTTCTGGAGGATGCTGTTAATTTCCTTCCAGTGTGCATTGAATGTCCCAACAAATCTGACCGATTCTTCTCTCTTCTTTCTTTGTTTGGGTTGGAGGAGACTTTCTCTGGGGATTGCATCTACCTCTTTGGTTGCGCGTCCTATTAGTCTGTTACTGTAGCCTCGTTTTCTAAAGCGGTCCTGCATCTCCTTTTCTCTAATTTGATAGGTGTCAGGATTAGAGCAGTTCCTTTTAACTCTCATAAGTTCGCCCTTAGGTATTGCTCTGATCGTAGAAGGTAGATGTGAGCTATCAGAATGAAGCAGACTATTGGTAGCGGTCTTCTTTCGATAGAGGTCAGTCGATACAGTGCCTTCATCATCGATCCTGATGGTCAGATCTAAGAAGTTAATTTCTCTCTGGCTCATCTCTGAGGTTAATCTCAGATCCATATCGTTGTTGTTCAGGATCTGGAGAAATTCCTTGAGAGTCTGTTGCTCTCCCTCCCACAAAAACAAAATATCATCGATATATCTGAAATATATAAGGATGTTATCCGTATATTTCTCCATGACTTCTGTGAATATAATCTCCTTTTCCCATCACCCCAGGTAGAGGTTAGCATAGCTAGGGGCACAGGCTGTCCCCATAGCTGTCCCTCGTACCTGGAGGTAGTGGGATTCGTTGCACACGAAAAAATTTCTGGTCAGGATGAATTCCAAAAGTTCTAATAGGAATTCATTAAAATCCGTGTGCACTCCCATGTCTAGAAAAAATCTTGTTGCCTGTACACCTCTTTGATGGTTAATGCTCGTGTACAGGCTTTCTACATCACATGACACCAGCCAAAATCCAGGGTTGACCGTCATGTTCTGGAGCTTGGTTAACACGTCCATGGTGTCATGACGGTCAACCCTGGAGTTTGGCTGGTGTCATGTGATGTAGAAAGCCTGTACACGAGCATTAACCATCAAAGAGGTGTAGAGGCAACAAGATTTTTTCTAGACATGGGAGTGCACACGGATTTTAATGAATTCCTATTAGAACTTTTGGAATTCATCCTGACCAGAAATTTCTTCGTGTGCAACGAATCCCACTACCTCCAGGTACGAGGGACAGCTATGGGGACAGCCTGTGCCCCTAGCTATGCTAACCTCTACCTGGGGTGGTGGGAAAAGGAGATTATATTCACAGAAGTCATGGAGAAATATACGGATAACATCCTTATATATTTCAGATATATAGATGATATTTTGTTTTTGTGGGAGGGAGAGCAACAGACTCTCAAGGAATTTCTCCAGATCCTGAACAACAACGATATGGATCTGAGATTAACCTCAGAGATGAGCCAGAGAGAAATTAACTTCTTAGATCTGACCATCAGGATCGATGATGAAGGCACTGTATCGACTGACCTCTATCGAAAGAAGACCGCGACCAATAGTCTGCTTCATTCTGATAGCTCACATCTACCTTCTACGATCAGAGCAATACCTAAGGGCGAACTTATGAGAGTTAAAAGGAACTGCTCTAATCCTGACACCTATCAAATTAGAGAAAAGGAGATGCAGGACCGCTTTAGAAAACGAGGCTACAGTAACAGACTAATAGGACGCGCAACCAAAGAGGTAGATGCAATCCCCAGAGAAAGTCTCCTCCAACCCAAACAAAGAAAGAAGAGAGAAGAATCGGTCAGATTTGTTGGGACATTCAATGCACACTGGAAGGAAATTAACAGCATCCTCCAGAAGCATTGGAATGTCCTAAGGATGGACCAAGACCTCCTCAGTATCTTACCAACAAGAATCTCAACAAGCTGGAGGAAATCAAGAACCATAAAGGATAATCTAGTCCGGAGTCATCTTTCTAAACCTAATGACTCGAGAGTTCTGAAAGTGGGTTCTAGAAGTTGTGGACACTGCAAAGCTTGCAGATATATGGTTCCACGTGAAACTATCACAGATAAATATAACAAACAATGGAAAATCCAGAGTCTCATTACCTGCACAACAATTGGCACTGTGTACCATCTGGAATGCCCATGTGGCATGATTTACGTGGGAAAGACGTCAAGACCATTGAAGGTTCGAATTCTAGAACACGTGGGCACGATCCGTAATGCACAGAAAGATTCATTGAGATTTAAAACATTGACCACAGTAGCAAAACATTTTTTACGACATCACAATGGAGATCCCGTGGGTCTAAAGGCCTCTGGTATCAAGCATATCAAATTGGGAATAAGAGGAGGAGATTTAGATAAAAAACTCCTCCAATTTGAGACCAAAATGATCTTTCTTCTTGATAGCCTTTTTCCAAAAGGTTTAAATGAAGCCAATAGCTACACTTCATTCTTGTGAATACCAGGCCACCGAAAAGAATGTTACCTTGGATAACACCTGAGATGACATCAGGCATAGAAATTTCTTTTCCTTCCCTTTCCTTCTCCCATCATCATGGCATCCTTGATCCATTTAGGATATTAACTGAAATTCTCTACGTATGTCTCACTTATAGTCAATTCTGACAATATGTACATTCAATATAAAAGAAGAGTCAACCTCGCCCCAGGTGCCAGTTACTAGCAATAAAGATAATACTCTTGCCGTCATCCTCCCCCTATTATACAACTGAACCTTCCCTTTATTACAGCCAAGGTGATGACACAAGCTATATTTCAGGCCAATCTTTGACCAAATGGCCAATATAACCTGATACATTAATCAGAATTATTTTCTATATTTCCTAAACTCCCCCCCCCCCAAATATTCTATCATATTTTTCTCACAAGAAATCACCCCACCCCTAGGCGTTCTATAACAAAGTAATGAGAACAATTCCAGATATCCATCTTGGGAACAAGATACCCAAATGCCACTAGTAGGTATATTTCTTGAGCCTAACCTAAACTCAGATACTTACCTCCTAATTTTCATTATGACAAGAGATACTTACACTCCGAAATCTTAAGGGAGAAAATAAGATGATCCCTGGAAAATTCTTTCCAAGGCCAACTTGAATTTATGACATCCACCTAGCCATCCCCCTATTGGGAGAAGATACTTACGCGCCTAAGATCACCAAAAATATGTTTTCTATTCTCCTCGGGATAAATGAAGGAATAATACCTCTAGAGGTACAACTTTAAATAGAAGTTTTTCTACAATATAAACAAATACAGCCCTCTCCCTTCCCACACTTAGTTACAGTTTGCACCTTTTTTGTGTCACATTCTGAGGACAATGTTCCTCCTTCTTCCTTTTCACGAGTTTCCACACCACCACTCCTTTCACACACACCCAATACCTGGGTTAACACGAAATACTTTTCTCTTCACAATAAGTGACACATCAATCAAATTGACTTCACAGTGAATCAATATTCTCAACACTCATCTATCACAATATTTCACACCAAATTATTCACAACTTTTTTTCACTAATCTAAATTCATCATAAATTCATCACAATTTTAATTATCACTATCTTTATAACCAAAACACCAACGTTTCCCAAGAAAAACACTTATCATTTATAAATCAATACAGACCTAATATGTAAAGCACATTTTATACAGTATTAATACCCATTTATTTGATCTGATTTCCAAATGGAAAGGTGAAATTTGAATATCTTATAATAAATTTGACTAAAATATGATAGGTAATATACACTGTTTCTCCAAAATACAATTAATAATTTGTCCAAATTTCATCTGAACACCTGTGATGAAATAAATTTTACTGTATGGATGAATGGAGAATATGAATAAATAATAACAACTACACATAATAAATAATCTTTTTATTGAACAACTTCATCTTTCCCTAATTAATGATAGAAGTTTGGGTACAATATAATACACAAATAAATATGTCCTATATATAAAAATCCAAGTACAACAAACAAAGGAGTAATTTGATACCATATAGCATATCATATTATACGGCATGCTCACCACAGGGCTGAAAAATATCCAAATATATTCACAATAGGAGTATGGATAATAAAGAACTAACATATGTGATTAAAACACTTCTACTAAATAACAGTTTACAATAAATGGCAGAGGTCATGTACGTTGCACAAACACAATACACCTGAAACACAAACTTGATCTTTTAAAAGAATGAACATTTTTATTACGTTTTTTCCATGAAGTTATTCATTATGCTCAATACAGGGCTGGGGCTGTACACTCTGAATTTCCGGATTAACTAAAGGAAGCCAAGGATTGGTGCTTCAGCACCACCTGACACCAACAGACGAGAGGTCAGATGACCACTCACGTGACCCAACAGGGATACGACGCAACGCGACGTCAGTGAACAGTGATGCGCTGGTCACGTGACACACCACGTAGGGGGGACAGCGCAGGTCACATGACGGGACGCAATGACGTGGGAGAGGATGACGGCACCCACATGATGCGCCGCAATGATACTTGGGAGGACGGCGCCGATCACGTGATCTAACAGAGGGGATCATGGATGGGTCCTATCGATCACGTGACGCGCCGCCCTGCATCATGGGAGGGCGGGTTTTAGAATGATTGACATACGCCCTGAACAATCAATGATGCTTGAGAGAAACCAGATCATCCCTACAAAGTAATGCAGACCCATGATAGGCTGCTGGGGATGTCAATTAAGGAAGCACAAGAGCCTGACGTCACCACAATACCACATGACCAAAAATAATGCATTTGATTGGTGGCCCAATATTAATAAATATTTCCTGCAAAGGACACCCTGGTTGGCCTTGAGAAAGCTGCTTAAGTGCGGTGAAACATATGTCGGTTTAGACCTTAACTGAAATGTCAATTAGCAGGGATTATCTTTGATGTATTTAGCTATTTTGATTTATCTTATATGTGTTATGCTGAACATAGGATTACTATACTAAGTTCCAGATTTAAGCAGCAGAGGGCACCCTTGCCTATATGATATTTATATCAGTACTATGCAAGGTTCTCCCTAAACCTGCTCACATAGATAGCTGTGGTGGCAACAATAGAGGCAACTCTGCCAGAATTAATAAGACCACCCAGACCACCCAGATTTACCTTATATGGGTTATGCTTAACATGGGATCACCATACTAAAATCTTAATCTAAGCAGCAGAGGGTACCCTTGCCTGTATAATATTTACATTAGTACCATGCAAGGTTTTCCCTAGACCTGCTTATAGAGGTAATTGTGAAGTGGCAACGATAGAGGCAACACTGCCAGAATTAATAAGACCACCCAGTCCTTAAATGTTAATGACTGTACCCAATTATTATATCTGACCACCCAATCTCTAACGTTGGTGATTATATCCAAGTATTAACATCTAAGCATAACATCCAGCACTCCACCAATATTTAAACTGTTCCTGTAGTATTCAAACCGATACACAGCGGAAATTATAAATACTTACCGGACAATAGAGTGAACTGCATTATAAACCAATAAGCTCACCGGGTACTGAACCCAGGTGAACATACTGTACTTGCCGGGAATCAGGCATAACACGGGGGTTATCCTCTATTTTTTGTTATCTGGGTCCTTGTAAATAAAAGTGCCCTTAATCACCGAATGTACCAACAAGGACTAATAAAAGTACTAGCAAAAACTGACATACTCTGATTAACATCAAATACAGAGAACCTTTATTGTTGGAAACATTTGACACAAAATAAATATACTGCTATACATCAAAGACCTGCTCAATCAATAAATTGACATTTTTCAGTCTAAGGATCTTTTTAGGATCACCCTTTCCTCAAACTCTTTATCACTAAGCACGCCATCTGTGTGTGTATATGTTTGTATGTGTAATTTTTTAACCTCTTCAAAATTCACTGCGGCTTCCCATCATAGAATATAAATGGGAATTTTAAGACATGACCTATTAAAAGTTATATTTTATGTGAAATAATTTCTTTTGTCCTAGTGCGTCCCCAGAATAACAGTCCTTTTTTCTTCTTACCCTTTGTGTAAACCATTGCTGTTTGGGAACTGCACCCCCGCAAAATCGATCAAATTTAATGTGGGGATTTAATCTATTGATCAGACCTATCTAAAAATTATATACAGAGTGCAGACATACCCCCAGCTCCGTAAAGGAGCAAACCTGTTCTCTACATTGGAGCCCTGCTTAGCCCTACCCCCTTAATGAGACCTGCAAAGTGGCCGATCAAAGCACTAAGAAGCAGCTGCTGCCTGACACTGACAGCCGCAGAGGCACGCAGAAGGTCTTTCCCGTCTGTCAGGCAAGTGCACTCGTGGCCTTAGCGCTACATAAATGGGTACTTGTGGACAATCACGGCTCCCACGATGTGCATCGTATACCAAAAAATCGCATTGCATGCGATCTCATCGCATCGCATGCGATCTCATCGCATCGCATGCGATCGCATGCGTTTTTTAACAGAAAAGCATCCAAATGCATTGAAATTAGTATCAAACATGTTCAATGGCCCCCAAATGTCATTTTTGAGGCTGTACCACCCCCACTATCAACGCGAACCGGACACCTGTGAAGCCCGCGCTGGGACGTGTATACCTGTGAAGGTATCCATGTCCCCTCGCGGGGCTCGCTGCGCTCGCCACGCTTCGGGCACGGTGGCTCGCTGCGCTCGCCACACTTTCTATTCTCAACTCCACGCCGACGTGGATAGTGGGGGTATGAAAAGGTCGTAGGACGCGTACCGCCACCCCTCGCATGTATATTTATATAGATGTGTCATTTACCATGACGGGATGCGTACTTTCCTGGGGGCATTTGTACACTTGCATCTGCATTCCATTCCAGAGGTGTGAGCATACACAGCCTAGCATAGCATAAAGATTAATTAATAGGGCTCCATCTACATCAGTGGTGTCAAACTAATGGCCCTCCAGCCGTTGTGGAACTACACATACCAGCATGCGCTACCACGGTTTTCGCAATCCTTTATATAAACTCTGTGGCAGGGCATGCTGGGACATGTAGTTACGCAACAGCTGTAGGGCCATGAGTTTGACACCACTAATCTACATTAACAAAAAAGGAACGTGGGGCGCTTGGGTGAAACAAGGAATTCACAATACATACATTAATCCACTTAAAAACAAGGTGTCACTGAGGTGCTATTATAAGACCACTTGAAATAAGCGTTTGGATAATCTATCCCCTTATAGTGATACAAAGGGTTGATTTCAATGGTATGAATCCAATTGATTTCCAAGGTACAGTGTCTTTAAGAACAAGGTAGTTCACATGGGTGATTCACCGTATTGAGCAGATTAGTGTGCACACTTTCCCTTTACTGCAGCACAAATATCTTGCTTATGAGTATGATAGCAGTCACAAATTGAAAACAGGACTTCTGTCACACAAAGGTCAGTGACAGTGTCCGTCCTGTTGTCAGAAGTAGATCTTACCGCTCAGTAGCGTTGGCAGATATCGGGATGGTAGGCTAGTGCATCTGCACTGCAGCGTCTGCTTGTCCCGTGCCTCTCGGCTGGCTCAGCTGTTGGGAGGGAGCACAGCCGGCTGTAGTATTTGGCCGGTGCCGTCTCCTTGCCACAGTCGATGTTATCTCCACGTGACGCTCTGCCACAGCGTCTATGTTGGAGTGAGGAATCTGCGGCTAGTAGAGGAGATTCTCCGGCTTTTTGGGCAGCGGTAGGCAGGTAACTTCAGCAGGGGATCCGGGTATTCTGTGGGACGCGTTTCGCCGCACACTGGGCGGCTTTATCAACCAAGTGGTTTGATAAAGCCGCCCAGGTAAGGGGGCATTTTCAGGTTGGATGCCTGTCCTAAGTGGTGTACCATAGGGATTATTGCTAGGGCCACTTCTATTCAACATATTCATCAATGATATGAAGGAGGGTATACTAAGCCAAGTATCTATCTTTGTGGATGATGCAGGGTGATTAGAACAGACAAGGATGTCTCCACGCTACAGAGGGATTTATGAAAACTGGATGAGTGAGTGGAAAAATGGAAAATGAGGATAATTGTTGATAAATGTAAGTTTATGCATCTTGGTAGACATAACCCGGGTGCTAGTCCCAATCTAAATTGGGTAGATCTGGGTAAATCAGATTTGGAAAATGACCTACAGTAGAAGTCCAAATTGACAGCAAACTGAGGTTCTCAGTGTCATGTAGCAGTCAATAAGGCCAACAGAATACTAGCCTGTATCCCCGACATTGGGGATTCCGATGGTCAGTACTCCAACATCAGAATCCAGACCGTTTTTAAATTCCCAACAGTCGGGATCCCAACTGACAGGGGCGATTCTCCCTTGTGGGGTCCACAGCCCCCATAGAGGGAGAATAGAACCTGTGGCGAGCCACCGAGCCTGCAAGGGGCTTCTTTGCGCTCTCCCCCTGTTGGAGAACCAGCAGTTGGGATTCCGATGTTTGTGTACTGACCATCGGTATCCTGATTGTCGGAACCAAGCTAATCAAATGGTTGGAGTCATTAAGCTATGAGGATAGATTAGCCGATTTAGGAATATTTACACTGGAAAAGAGACATGTTTAAGATGTACAAATATATCAAGGGACATCTGTCAGACACTGTATTTACTTTGAGGTCAGAGACCAGCTGACGGAATGCAGCTGTGCTTGTCCTGTAGGTAATTATGGCCCAATTTCATCACCAAATAAAGTGCCCACATTTACATTATGCCACACAGAACAAAGTGGCTCTTTTCAAAGGAGGCACTTAGTTTTGTGTGGCATAATGTGAAAATGAGATAGCCATTTTTTGTTGCAGAAAATAAAGATCTCATGTACTGTAGGGACTTGAACGGGGTAGCAGCAAAGCAATTGCACATATCCACCCTGACACTTGTGAGTGTCATGGGTGTGTCATGGGTGTGCCAACTATGAGGTTGTAAGTCAGGACATGCAGCACCAAAGTCTTATTTGTTTATTTATTTTTATTAAATGTTTGTCAACAAATGAAACCACTGACCTAGATTTGTGTGCTCTACTCTGATTATGATAATAAGCTATATGCTGTTGCTTTGCTCCTAATTCCCTAAACAATGTGTGTTAACAGAACCATCTAGTGGCCACTTTAACACCCTGTATTACAGTATATGCTCTCCCCAAATTTATATTATACATTGTACTGTATATAAGGCAACTTTGTATAGTACTTGTATGCTGCTGGCTCTCCCTGAGAAGGAGATGTATCAAACTTTGGAGAAAGATAAAGTAAAAATAGAGTAACAGCTTCTGTCATTTTGCAGACCATCGGGGTATTTCAGACCTGATTGCATGGCCACGAATTTGCACGGCAGGCAATTATCGATACACTGTGAATGCGTACAGCCTGTAACAGGCATGCGCGAGGCCGTCCTGTGATGAAATCCCGCAATTTTTTCTATTCGCAAGGTAATTGACATGGCTTCTGGGAGTGGAAACCAGACAAGTAATGGGAGTGCTAAAAAACACAGGTGTGCCTAGGAAACTGATGAGAGTGTCCGGGAAACTAGACATTTTAGGGAAGGGTGTGTGACATTAGCTCCAGGATTGATATGCCTTTTTCCATCGCACCACCTAGTAAATCTCTGACTACTCTAAGCATGTGACGACTTGTGCCCAGTGTAAAAATCAGTCAATGGTGAGCCTGCTACAATGGGGTTTGCACATATTTGCAATCACATTAATTTGCAAGGCGGATTACCCTCTAGCAGGGCGGCGGCATACCTGAGCACTGGCCATTGCAATATAGCAGCCATGCGATCAGGGAGGGTCCGACCTCCATAGTTGTAAAATGACAGATAGGAGAGTATTGGTTACTTTATGTCTCTCTATTTTATCTCTCTCCAAGGTTTGATGCATTTCCCCCCAAGTGTCAGGGAGACTCAAGGGGCAGTATTCAATGAGAAAAGTTCTCCATGTTTTGTGGAGAACTTGTGCTTTGTTCGCCTTGGACGGAGCATTTTGCTCTCCAAAAGCGAGCAACCCTATTCAATGTGAAATTCTCTCCGTCTTTCTAAGTGATGTTCTCCGTGTCTCTCCGTGTAGCAATTCTCCATCTTTTGATGGAGAGCTGGAATGTGAACTTTTAAACTAAAAGGTTTTTTTCTTAAATTTTGGTGTCAAAAAATCCGTTTTTTTTTCTGTGAAGGGGCATGTTATTTTTATTCATGTGCTTATAGCACATGAATATATATTTAATTTAAAAAAAAATATTTTTTTTTAAATTTTTTTTTTTTTTTACACAGTGCAGCCAGCAGGGGGCCGGAGCGCTCGAGCCGCTCATTACGTATTCATATATTCACTGCACCCGATCGATAGTATGCACGAACGGGTGCAGTGAATACTGGGTCCCCCGCTGGCTATAGGGGGGGGGGGCAGCCTGTGCTGCCTGGGTCCCGGAGAGCCCCCCTCCTCTCCACATTCCTCTGGAGCAGCCAGGGAGACTTTAATCTCTCTGGCTGCTTCCGGCTCCCTGAAAGCTCCCTGCTCCCTGCAGGGGTTAAGACTCTCCGCGAGTGGCGGAGAGTCTTAACCACATTGAATAGAGGGAGCAGGAGTGGCAGAGAGCCCTCCGGAACACGGAGAGTGCATGGAGAGCGAAATAAAACGCTCTCCATGCACGGAGAACTTTGACATTGAATACTGCCCAAAGAGTAGACTAGCAGTCTCACTGAGGCCAGGCTTGGTGTACCCAACAATGTTACATTATTATATACCTGGTGTCACTTGTGATTTATGGTAGGATTGTCCATTGTGGTCTTGATTCTGTGATATAACAGATATAGATATCTCCAAAATATTGATAAGTATTTGTCATCGAAACTATGTACGTGCAATATATCTGTATGAAGAATTTAATTCAATGGAGATAATTTTCCAGATGGCAGAAGAGATACAGATGTAGCCATGCTCTTCGTGGCTGTGATGTGGCTGCTAGTTTGGCCATGGGCTGCTGGCTACTGTATGAGTCTTTGGCGTGACTTTGATGCATGTGCTAGATGCGTCAGGCTACAGCTGTAATCATAGAAGTCCGAATATGGAATGGCAGTCCTCAAGCACAGATAATCAGGGGCAGAACTACCACCGGTGCAGAAGGTGCAGTGCACCGGGGTCCAGGGGGTTAATGGAGCCCGGTGCCTCTGTCCGCCAAGCATGCCAAAGTTCCTGTATTTTTTTTTTAAATGTCGGCGCCATGTGTCCACGGGTGGTGTGTGTGTGTGTGGGGGGGGGGGGGGGCTCAGCTGGCCAGGTAGGCCTTTCAGGCATGGATGCAGCATAGATATAGATGCATCCAATACGGCCGGGGGCTGGTCTCCTTCAGCAGCCATAGCAACAGGCAGCCAATCGCAAGGCTGACAGTTGCTGCTCTGAGGCTGTGCAAGGAGGAGGAGCAACACGCTGCCGGAGGTAAGTTAATTAAAGGGGAGGGGGGCTGCTGAAACATCTTAAATTACAGTATAACAGGGGGGATGCAAATACATCTTAAAATAAAACAGGGATGAGGGCTGTAGAAACATTTTGAAATATAACGGGAGGGGGTACAAAAATACACTCAAAATATAACAGGGAGGCACAAAAATAAACTAAAAATTTAACAGATGGAACAAAAATAAAAGCAAAGCCTATTTTTGCACCTGAGCCCAATACTCGCTATTTCTGCCTCTGCTGATAATAATACTCTACATTATCAGATATCTTGAGTTCAGTTTCCTTCCATAACAATACAATATTCATACTTTATGATCTGAAATTATAATTCCCACTATTAATTAATTAAAAGTAATAGTGATTATACAACACACATTGTACTCCCTGAGATGTGACTTATCGGACTACTTTGTCAGATAAGTCACGTCTCAGTAATACCCCTTTCAGACAGAAAAACCCCAAAAACCCAGGTATTTCCCGGATACAAAAACCCGGGTAGAACTAGGCAGCAAGGGGCTGACCCCCTTTCACACAGGAGCAAAAACCCGGGTATTTCCTGTGTCGACCCCTTTCACACAGAAGCCGGATTTTTCCTGCAAAACTCTGTGTGTCATAAGAAAAGGACAGTTTTAAAGACACACAGAGATGAGATCATGAAAAGTGGGAGGTGTCTGCTCACTGCATTGCATTAAACATTAAACATTGCATTAAACGGATCTCCTCATCTTTGCAATGTGCCATGGCCATTTAGTGCTGCGCTGCACGCCACTGCCACGCCCGCTCAGCCAATCAGGGAAGCTGTAAAGATCAGCCAATCACGCAGCGCCATGCTGCACAGCCAATCAGCATCATTTTTCAATAGTCGGGAGAAAAACACGGGTCGGACCCTTTCACACAGCCGCAAACATGTGTCTGACACGGAAAAAACCCAGGTAAATACCTGGGTTGAAGTCCCGGAACTTTAGACCCGTGTTGACCCTTTCAGACAGAAGAAAAACCCGGGTCGACACGGCAAGAGCAGGGAAATTCCCGGGTCTTTTTTTCTGTCTGAAAGGGGTATAAGTGTAGCCAAGGCTCTATTTCACTATCTCACACTTTTTTTTTTTAAACTTTTTTATTGAAACATTCCGTGCATATTACAGAGTGTATATATTGTATTGATTGTCACAGTATTATCATTTAAATGTGCAAATATACATTTCCATTATTCATAGTTTACATTCTTGTATAATCGATCCAATTTTTAAACATCTATCATAAAACCTTGTATAATTTATGCTAGGTCGTATGTGGTCATTGGACTGAGACTGGGGGGTCTTGTGCGGCCATTCGACCAAGGTACCATGTGGTGGATTGTAGGCTGCCGTGTATCATCTTCCTGGTGTTTAGTGGGAGGGTTGGAATATACGATTCCCATAACATAAAAAATTGTCCCACTTTTTTACCTCTATCCACCATTGCCTCCACCCAGTCCATCCTAAACAAGAAGTGTAATTTAGACCGAAATAGGGGAAATTGTGGGGGTGCAGGGTCAATCCAGCCCTGGAGAATAGTTTTTCTACCCGCTGCACTCAAGGCCAATAGCAATTTTTTGCAATCTTTTGTCATTCGGGTGTTTGGGTCAAATATTCCCAGAATTGCCCACTCTGGGGTAAAGGGGACGAAATTAACGAGGTTTGCCTCTGCATATCGCTTCACCATTAGCCAGAAGTAGCGAATGATGGGACATGCCCATAAGCAGTGGTATGTATCTGCGTTATCTGAGTGGCATTTTGGGCAAGTGTGGGTGTCTGAGGTTTCCATATGGAAACGTCTGATGGGAGATAAGTAGGAGTTATGGTAAACGTTTAAAAATAGCTCGCTGTACATATTGGCCTTGAGTGTTTGTCTAGAATATAGAAGGCCTTTCTGCAATTGAGGGATTGAAAGTGTTGGGAAGTGATCCAGCCAGGTAGCCATACCACCTTTGATCTTGGTGTAGTCCAGGATCTGTCTTAAAAAGGTATAATGGATGGATATTGCTTTTGAGGTCGGGACCGCATAGGTGAGCATTGTATCCAAGGTATTGTTCCAGTCCTTATTGGAAAAATGTCTTATCACGTGTAATACATAAAAATTTGTTTGCAGGAAGGCCAGGGGGTATGGGCTAACCATAGGGTATTTAGCGGATAGTTCCGAGAAACGTATGACCCGCTTCTCATCTTTTACCACTAAGGAGTCAACCGATTTTATCCCCATCTCTGCCCATGCTGTGTAGGGAAGAGCAGCCATGCCATCCAAAAATGCCGGGTTTTTAAGGAGGGGTAAGAACAAGGAATGGTGTTGATTCAGTCCTGATTTATGTCTTAGTATATGCCAGATTTTTTTAGTTGACCATAGCAGAGGATTAGTTTTGACTTGGTCAGGTGTCTCCTGATCATGTATATGTAGAAAACTGACAAGGTTCATGTTATTTAGGAATCCCTGCTCCAGGGGAGTGTTAGTATACACGGAGCTGGAGTGTGGCCAATCTCGTAGGTGTCTAAATAGGGCTGCGTGGTTATATGTCACTATGTCTGGGAAGTTGATGCCTCCGTTAAATACGGGTTGTGTCAGTTTTTTCATGGCAATGCGTGGGCGACCCCCTGCCCATATGAATTTACGTGTGATGCTGGTAATCTGTTGGGCATCCTTTTGGGTTAGTAGAATTGGGAGCATCTGTAGTGGTAAAGCAGTTTTGGAATTGCTACCATTTTTAGCAAATTGGCGCGGCCCAGGTAAGATAGTGGGAGACGTTCCCACTTGGCTATATCATTTGAAAGGTTAGTGATGGCTTTGGTTATGTTTAAGGTATATAAAGTGGCTGGGTTTCGCGGAATCTGGATACCTAGGTAGGGGATATGTGTGGGTTGCCATTTTAGTTTATATTGTGGTGCCCATGTAGGGGGGGTTTTGGGCCCGTAAAGAGGTAAAGCAGACGATTTATCCATGTTTATGCTGAAGCCAGTAATAGGTTCTAAGGAAGTTAATTTGTTTAAATTGATAGGTAGAGTGTGTTCGGGGTCAGCTATATAAAGAAGGATGTCGTCAGCGAAGGCTGATAATTTTAGTTCCTGGGTGCCTATTTTTATTCCCTTAAATTCTGGCCAGTTTTCTAGTGTTCTTAGGATAGGGTCTAATGCTATGTTAAACAAGAGTGGCGATAAGGGGCATCCTTGTCTAGTTCCTTTTTCTAAGTAGAAGCGTGGGCCCTTAGATCCGTTTATCATTAGTGAGGCTGAGGGGTTGTGATATATTGTTCTTATAAATTTGATGAAATCCGAGTCAAATGCTCTTCTCTCTAGTGCATTGAACAAGTGAGGCCATAGGATCATATCGAATGCCTTATTTGCATCCAGACTTAGGAGCATGTTCCGGGTATTAGGTGTGTTATGTGATGCTATGATCGCTGCCAGGGCTGCGCGTACCGCCCTGACAGAGTGTCTATTCCGTACAAAACCCATTTGTGAAGAAGTAAGGATATCTGGTAGGATGGTTTGTAAGCGTAGTGCTATTATTTTTGTTAAGATTTTATAATCTACGTTTAGTAGGCTTATAGGTCTGTATGAGGACATAAGGGTCGGATCTCTGTCAGGTTTGGGGAGGAGTGTAATGAAAGCTTCATTAAATAGAGGGGATGCAGTTCCGTCTTTATACATTTTTTGGTAGAGCTCGAGGAGGGATGGTGTAATGATCTCAAAACCCCCCAAAAAACGCAACATCATTACCATGCTAAAGCACCCGATTACCAGAGCAAATATAACAAAGTCAGCTGAGATTGCCACACAGTTTCAAACATATTTCGAAAACCTCTTTGCCTCGCCATCTGAAAGCTCAGTCACTCAAGAAACACCCTTTTCAAATGAAGCCCTACCAACGCTTACCCCAGAGCAACAATCCGCTCTGACAGGGAACATAACACTTGAAGAAATCAATATGGCAATATCTACACTTCCACATGGTAAGTCCCCAGGCCCCAACGGCCTCACGGGAGACTACTACCGTATACTCCAAACTCACATTACACTATCTCACACTTTTAAAACATTTACTTTAATAACCTATTAGTACTCTTGCTATGGACAGTGTGCTAATGATTCTCAAACATAGTAAATGGACAGTGTCCTAATGATTCTCAAACACAGTAAATGGACAGTGTCCTAATGATTCTCAAATACAGTAAATGGACAGTATCCTAATGATTCTCAAACACATTAAAGTACCATCCGATACAGTAGTATCAGAGGTCAGACATACTGTAGTAACTATCATTAGACATAAGGCGTTTGCAATCACTTTAAAGAAATGATTAAAACATAACATTTAATATAATTGCTAATAAAAGGTAATTTATACAAATACACCACACACAAACATAAAACAATTATAATATCACAAAAAATATCATAAAACAAAAAATGCAGTTATATACAAAATTAACAGAAATGTCAATAATTGTCTCCAAATTGATTTGACAAATATCAATAATTGTCCCTAATTTGTTAGTTATTAACAGTTTCTTATATAGCGCATACATATTCCGCAGCACTTTACAGTATAGTTGAACATTCACATCAGTCCCTTCCCCAGTGGAGCTTACAATCTATGTTCCCTATCACATGTACACAGACATTACAGACATTCTAGGGTTCATTTGTTGGGAGCCTATTAGGCTACCAGTATACTTTTGGATTGTGGGGGGAAACCGGAGCACGCGGAGGAAACCCACGCAAGCACGGGGAGAATATACAAACTCGCACAGTTAGGGTCATGGTGGGAATCAAACCCATGACCTCAGTGCTGTGAGGCAGTAATGCTAACCATTACACCATCCGTACTGCCCTAATTAGATTTGACAATAATAGAAGGAATACAGACACATTTCAGAGGGAAATTTAATAGGATGAGTGATTCAGAAAGTGAGAGATATGGTAAGAAATCTCCAGTTTTTTTAAATCGACAATCATTTACACTTTAAAATCAAACTGGCTTTGCAGTGTAAATGATTGCCGCTTTAAAAAAAACTGGAGATTTCTTACCAAATCTCTCACTTTCTGAATCTCTCATCCTATTAAATTTCCCTTTGAAATACTGGAGTAAATGTGAGAAAATTCTGTATACAGTATGATTAAGCAGTGGAACAGATTAAGCAGTGGCAAAGTTTTAAATGTTTAAGAAGTCTGTGACAATTTTTTATACAAACACTAAAAATTAAAGCCAATAAGCCCCCCAAAAAAACAGCATAGGTGAAAATTAGGTATATTCACAATATAAAACCAGATTTATATCCAAAAGGTTATGCTAGGTGAGCACCCCCTGATAGCCAATATTGGTATTTACAAATAACCTTGTTTTTTCAGTACCTTGATTTTTTTAAACGCTTTATCTGGACCAAAATTACTGGTTATTTGACTGGTAATGTTAATTCAGCAATATGTACTTAATTACCCAAAGTTTTTTCAATCACTTTATATTGTTCAACCAGATATGGTGATTGTACAACCTTATAAAATATGAGAAAGCTTCCCGCTTCCAGTATATAATATGGTACTTGTGAGTTATCCGGGCGTCCGATTTTTTGATTGTATGCCTTAAGTTAAGGCATACAATCAGATGCGATGCGATGCGATATCGCATCGCATCGCATCGCATCGCATGCGACCATCGGATGCGATGACCCGATTTTTCCATAGGAATCAATGTTAAAATGATTCCTATGGAAAAAGGGGTCCTTTTCATACCCCTACTATCCAAGTGGGCATGGAGTTGGATATAAACCTGTGGCGAGCGTAGCGAGCCACCGAGCCCGAAGCGAGCCCCGCGAGGGGACGGTATTCCGTGTCCCCTCGCGGGGCGCGCTACGCTCGCCACGCTTCGGGCTCGGTGGCTCGCTACGCTCGCCACAGGTTTATATCCAACTCCATGCCCACTTGGATAGTAGGGGTATGAAAAGGACCCCTTTTTCCATAGGAATCATTTTAACATTGATTCCTATGGAAAAATCGGGTCATCGCATCGCATCGCATCGCATCCGATGGTCGCATGCGATGCGATGCGATGTCCCGATCCGACCCGATTTCAAAATCGGACGCCCGGATAACTCACAAGTACCTATAATATAAATTTATATTAGAAATTGATAATAAATAAGCTTAGTAAGACGGGTTGGGATCATTTGGTCTATTGCATTATGGTAGAAAGTCATTAGGTCGAATCCATTAGGTCGACATGCTAAAAGGTCGACATGATTCTAAGTCGACATGGGAAAAGGTCGACATGATTCTAGGTCGAAAGGTCATTAGTTCGACAGGTCATTAGTTCGACAAGGTCATTAGTTTGACATTGTCTATGGCGACATTCACAAGGTCGACATGGGGTTTTTCACTGTTTTTTTACCCGAATGTCAACACAGTCGACATGGACACATTTTAAAGTGCACTGCATCCCCTTGCATCGCTCGCTGCGCTCGCAATGCGTCGGGCACGGTGCCTCGCTACGCTCGGCACACTATTTTATTCTCCCACCACGCCCTAGTGGATGGTAGGGCATGAAATACCGCCTGTCGGCACATGTTGGCTCAAAAAACAGTGAAAAACTCCATGTCGACCTTGTGAATGTCGACATAGTTAGGGACAAAAAGAGAAAAAGGACTGCTTCCGGGGGAACGCACTGAAAAAATCGAGTCATAAAATATAGCTTTTAATTAGTTATGATTAATAATCCCACAATAAACTTATTTGGGAATGCAGCGAAAAATAAGAGGTTAAAATATATTAGGACATACAGACATGTACACACTATGTGCTCAAAAAGTAGGAAATGCAGTGTTTTAAAAAAAATACACTTGAATCCTGCCTGAAAAATGCCTGTCAAATTGGTAGCCAGTGATGTAGTGTTATACACAAAGAGATACCCTTATTTGTGGGTTTTGCTGTTATTAGTATGTGAGGGTTTCCTTTTACTACCACTTATGTGAGTACCCCATTAGTATTTCATCATCTTCCCTGAAGTAGGGTCACAGAAATAATGATTAAACTGTTCCTGTCTGACACCTTTATTGGTGGACAGTCCCTTGGTGCCACCTACTGGTGGTTGACCATAACAGTTTCCAATATGATAATTTACTGTGATTGTCTTATTACTTGTCTTTTGGTGCCACCTGCTGGTGGTTAACCAAAATTAGTTGGGCTTTGTCTCAGACTTGATTTTTACAGTGGTCTGCTGATTTTATTGGGGCTCACAAGGGAAGCATAAAAAGGAAAAAGAAGTTTTATTGTTTCTCATATTAACATACTTTTGAAGCAAATAACCAAAATATAAGTGGTTGGATGGTGTAGGATTTCACAATGTCTTGGGGTTTCACAGATTGTGTTTGGAGCGCTCAGGTAGCCATTTCATGCTAAAGAATGGGATTTGATTTATCCCCTATTAATCAATTCTATAGCCACAAACAACCCATGTGAGGTTGTTTCTACCTGCTTCACCTTGGGTGTTACCTTCAACACCTAGGTGGTATTGTAGCACCCTATTAAACTAACATCACAATTATCAACATTTTTAAGCTATCAGGCATATCAGACAGTAGGTACTAGCCAACGCAAGCGTTTCACTGGTTTTTCAGCTTTTTCAAGGCCTTGAAAAAGCTGAAAAACCAGCGAAACGCTTGCGTTGGCTAGTACCTACTGTCTGATATGCCTGATAGCTTAAAAATGTTGATAATTGTGATGTTAGTTTAATAGGGTGCTACAATACCACCTAGGTGTTGAAGGTAACACCCAAGGTGAAGCAGGTAGAAACAACCTCACATGGGTTGTTTGTGGCTATAGAATTGATTAATAGGGGATAAATCAAATCCCATTCTTTAGCATGAAATGGCTACCTGAGCGCTCCAAACACAATCTGTGAAACCCCAAGACATTGTGAAATCCTACACCATCCAACCACTTATATTTTGGTTATTTGCTTCAAAAGTATGTTAATATGAGAAACAATAAAACTTCTTTTTCCTTTTTATGCTTCCCTTGTGAGCCCCAATAAAATCAGCAGACCACTGTAAAAATCAAGTCTGAGACAAAGCCCAACTAATTTTGGTTAACCACCAGCAGGTGGCACCAAAAGACAAGTAATAAGACAATCACAGTAAATTATCATATTGGAAACTGTTATGGTCAACCACCAGTAGGTGGCACCAAGGGACTGTCCACCAATAAAGGTGTCAGACAGGAACAGTTTAATCATTATTTCTGTGACCCTACTTCAGGGAAGATGATGAAGTACTAATGGGGTACTCACATAAGTGGTAGTAAAAGGAAACCCTCACATACTAATAACAGCAAAACCCACAAATAAGGGTATCTCTTTGTGTATAACACTACATCACTGGCTACCAATTTGACAGGCATTTTTCAGGCAGGATTCAAGTGTATTTTTTTAAAACACTGCATTTCCTACTTTTTGAGCACATAGTGTGTACATGTCTGTATGTCCTAATATATTTTAACCTCTTATTTTTCGCTGCATTCCCAAATAAGTTTATTGTGGGATTATTAATCATAACTAATTAAAAGCTATATTTTATGACTCGATTTTTTCAGTGCGTTCCCCCGGAAGCAGTCCTTTTTCTCTTTTTGTCCCTAACATTGTAAACCTGACTGCTGGGAACAGCACCCCCTCCTATCTATATACGAAAATTGGGGTTCCTTCTGTAAAACGTGGAAAATATTTGGTGTGCAGGCGTGCAAACAAGCTTCCTAGTGGAGCCACAATACGCCAGAATGTCGACATAGACAATGTCGAACTAATGACCTTGTCGAACTAATGACCTGTCGAACTAATGACCTTTCGAACTAGAATCATGTCGACCTTTTCCCATGTCGACCTAGAGTCATGTCGACCTTTTAGCATGTCGACCTAATGGATTCAACCTAATGACTGTCGACCATAATGCAGTAGACCAAATGACCGCATCCCCTTATTCTGGTTGATTTGTTTGCATACACATTGGCACGCACCCATGCGAATGGCAATCACACACATGCAGCCATGCGAAGTGACACTCATACCACATGTGAAGGGGAATGGACTCAAACTACCCACACACTTGCGTGTTCGCAGGCACATTTGCGTGAGCGCAGAATCATGCACTGTGCGAACGTGCATACAAGCACAAAGCTATTTTTCCCCCGAATCTGTAGGCAGACACATGCACGCAACCCATTTAAACATGCTCATCACTACACTACATCTATATCTATTGCCTTAACGCATTGTCTATTATCACTTTTCAATTATCTGATAATGACAACAGTTTGTAAAGCAATGTTATTAAGGTGTTAAGGAGCCCATACACGTTGTGGACCGGCTCCGTTCTGTACTATGCGATGCGCGCTCCAGCGCATCACATAGTACGGTACAAAAAGTATGTGCTGCACATACTTTTTGTACTAGCTACACATCGCATCTGATCGCATTGAATGCACACTGCATGCACAAGGCATGCAATGCGATGTTTGCTATTTAAGTCCCGAACGGATCAGTTGAGTAGATGTGGTTAGTTAATTGGTTAATGAGACAAACTTGTATGGTGCATGGGTGAGTATTATGTGCAGGTGCATGTATTTTAGCTATTGTGCATGCTGATTGGTGTTGCGAACGTTGGTCCACTAAGCTTTTGCCCTGCAAGGCTTGATAGTCACTTTTTGCTTGAGAATGATTTTCAGCTCAAGTACTGCGAGTGTCCGCAGTGTTGGGAAGCCACCACCCACCACTAACTCCCTTGAATACGCCCCAGTTTCTGTCCATTTCTACCCTCTTTCGAGCCGCGCCCACAGAAACACCCACATCACGTCTATATTGGTAGGGCTCGTTCGCAAATATATTTCTGTTCAAGGTTGCGAGCATGTACAGGTGATCAAACATGCACATGCACACTGCGGACAATGCACATGCGCACTGAGCTCAGAAGCACGCTGTGTGTGAATTTGCATGTGAACGAATCAACCAGGGGCCTACCTGGAAAAGAGGGGCTCACTTAATATTAAGTATTTATATATAATTTTTATATTTAATATACAGATCTTTATCTGGATCTTTTAAACAACAGTAATCTGCTCCAGGGAAGATCAGAAGATGCGGCTAAAGATCTGTGGGACTCAGGAATTCTGGTCTTCATGCGTTCAAGTATTTGGGAGTTTGGGTGATCGGGTGTGTTCGGGCATGTCTGGCTACATCTGGTTGTTCAGATGAGTTTGGGTGCATTTGGATGCATGGATATTCAAGAACTTGAGTATGCAGTCAGGTATTTTGGAGTGGGGGCGCTTGGGCGAGTTCGGGCATTCAGCGTTTCGGGTGTTTGCCTGCTCTGGTGCTCTGGCGCGCATGAATTAGGGTGTCCAGGCGTGGTGTAGGAATGCCTGAATATTCTGGCGATTGGGCGGGTATTTTGGATTTCAGGCGCTCGGACGGGTTCAGCCACTTTCACACGCTCGGGTGTTTGGGAGAGTTCAGGCATGTTCGGACACTCAGATATTCGGATGCATGGGCACGTTTGGACAGTTGGGTATTTTGATATTTGGGCACTCAAATGCGTTCACCCAGATTGGCGCACTCAGTTGTTTGGGCAGTTCAAATGCTGGGGTATTCAAGTGCCCAGGTATTGGAATGCTTAAGCGTGCTCAAGTGTTTGGGTGTTCGGGCTTCTAGGCGATCATTGGGGGGAGCAGTGACGGGGGCGGTGTGCGGTCGACTGGGTGAGCGACATGTGTGTGGTAGAATGACGACGGCGAACACCTACCATATCAGTGGTATGCAATAAAATCTTCCAGCGGAGCCAACCCCGGCAGTGCAGCATACCACCGAAGGGGTTAAAATCTTTCTGAAATCTTTAGATAAATCTTTATCAAAGTGTACTCTTTGTATGAAATCTTTTGTCCAGGACTGACGGGGAGTTCAAGGGAAATTTTAAGATAAGTCTTTCTCAGCTTTCACAGTTCTTTGTTGTGTGTGGGAACTTGAAGAGTTGCTTACCTTGAGCAACATCATAATACTCCATGTGGCATGTCAAGACCAGTACCTCCCCCTTATATCTCTTACAACAGACATATATACTGACAGATGCTCAATCAGTTTAGTGATATCACTCAGGTGCAAGAAAGGAAGGGGTAATTTTGAGTCATTTATTTTCTATTTTCTATTTGAATTGGAAGATCATAATGAAGTATGTTGAATTATCACTTATTATAGTAACTCTGATAGATAAACAAATAAACACTAATTAAATAATTGTAATTTAACTGGGGCTAAAATTGCATCCATTATCCATATAGTGAATTTAGACACGAAAAACACCAAACACCAATTAAACACCAATTAAGTAAAAAAAAAAAAACACTTAATTCTACATTTGATCAGCATTATGAACAATTTGTACTTGTTGTAAATAATAAATCTTTCTTGTCTATATTGTACCAGATATCTACCTATTATTTATGAACCTGTGATACAAAAAAATATCCAAAAAAAGTTAATCGATTAAAATTCACAGGATTTGCGAGACTGTTGAGTACAATGACCTAGGGCCTTATTTTAGTTCACTCTTTCTGACAAAATCCTTCTTAGATGGACAAAACCATGTGCACTGCAGGTGGGGCAGATGTTACTTGAGCAGAGAGAATTAGATTTGGGTGGGGTTTTACTTCAAAGTGAGATCTATTTTACAGTGTAAAAATAAAGCAGCCAGCAATTTACCTTGCACAGAAACAAAATAACTCACCCAAATCTAACTCTCTCTGCACATTTTACATCTGTCCCACCTGCAGTGCTCATGGTTGTGTCCATCTAAGAAGGATTTTGTCAGAAAGAGTGAACTAAAATAAGGCCACTAGTTATTAAGAGAGTCAATCGTGCCAACCCAAAGTAGGATGACACCATAGATAAACCTCTTGTAGAATACGATCTCTGTGAAATATGTATGATAGATACACATCTGCTCATACTGGGTCATAAATGTGTCTGAAAGGCACCAAATTTGAACCCATGGTGGTGCCTTTGTGCTGAAGAAAGTACTGGTTTACATATTACAAGTACAATGGTGATAAATTCTACTGGTGGGACCCCATTTGTTTGGGTTGTTAATTCAAGTGTTCAGCCTGTAGACCACCCTCATTCGTTATGATATTAAACACAGATTTGACATCCATAGTTGCCAGGAATGTGCCTGTGGCCCTTATTCAGATCTGATCGCAGTACAAATTTGTTTGGAAAATGGGCAAAACCATGTGCACTGCAGGTGGGGCAGATGTAACATGTTCAGAGAGAGTTAGAATTGTGTGAGTTATTTTGTTTCTGTGCAGGGTAAATACTGTCTGCTTTATTTTTACACTGCAATTAAGATTTCAGTTTCAACACACCCACGCAAATTTAACTCTCTCTGCACATGTTACATCTGCCCCACCTGCAGTGCACATGGTTTTGCCTATTTTCCGAACATATTTGTACTGCGATCAGATCTGAATAAGGGCCTGTGGGTACCGATCCTAACCTTTTAAATTTTATAAGAAAGTCACCAGTATCCTAACTGTAGCTTTCACTGCTTTTAACAACCCATTGTAGGAACATATCAATGTACAGAGCTTCTGGTCGAAGGAGGTAGAAATGTTTGGTCTGGCAGGTGGGAAAGGGATGTTTGTGTTTTAGGCAGTGTGTATATAATAGGACAAACAGGAAAATCAACAGTAAGAAATTTTATAATCTTGTCACCTATCCACCTGTGCCCTGAAACTTGATGGTGTAAAATGTACTCAATCCTCATGTAGTATTGACCTGGACAATGGCCCATTCCAGTATAACAGATTGCTTCTTCTTCCAATAGAAGAAAAATATCCATGGATGTCATTGTCCAGTATATCCTGGTAGGCGATGGCCTAATTCAAACAACTAACTTAGAAGCATATCAGCAGCATATTTTCTTCCTGTGCTTAACTTTTCTCTTTCTAATGCATTTGGATCTAAAAATATATCTATGGTCACATAATTATATTTTAAGTATAGTAGGACCTATGTGTCCCAAATGTGATGTGACTCAGCAGCAGTTTCCAAACACTATTAACTTTTTATTCTTTTATAACGGGAGAGTAGTTTGCATGTGTGAATTAAATGTCCTGTGTTGAATTCAATTAGTGTATTTAATACACCGGTTGTCTTTTTACTGATGTTGTAATCTTAGAAAAGAAAACTCAGAATATTCTGACTATTAATGAAGGTGAGGATATTGCAGCATGCATTTAAAGCGTAGAACATAGTAGTTGTATTAGTTGCTGTGGTTTAATTGAATTTAATTTATATGTATGTATTATTACACTTCCACATACAACACAGATGAATATTTATAGATTAAATAACAGTAACGTATAATGAAGAAATGTGAATATAGTTGTTAGAATACAGAATGACAAGTGACTTTCTAGATTTTTTTGAAAAATCGTTTTGAAAGATTTTTTAACATATTATAGTACAGGTTGAGTATCCCATATCCAAAATGCTCGGGACCAGGAGAATTTTGGATAACGGATTATTCCGTATTTCGGAATATTTTAATATTTCAATGATGTATTTTGAAGTATCTTGCATTTATGCTGTATAAACACATAATATACACACAAATATATTTTATTACCACATAAAATACACACAAACATATTTTAATTGTTCAAAAAACAAGGTTTCAAAACGTGAAACAAAATGTGTGTACTATCTCAGCACTGAATTTGAATGCCAAGCAATCATTGTCTTGCACATATATAGTGCCAGTTACATATCATGTCCCCAGTGATGCTGTTACATATGTCCCCAGTGAGTTTTTAGCAAAAAAAAAAAAAAATTTCACTTTCTGGAATGTCCGTATTTCGGAATAATTCGGATAACGGATATTCGGATACGGGATACTCGACCTGTACGCATTTAATAACGGGGGCTACAAAAAACATATACAGTAGTCTATAATAGAAACATTGTATCAAAATAGGTCAGAAGTTACATTGATTTCAAAAATCAGTCCACCACCTTCATGTGTAACAGAAAAAGATTCCAACTGGATTTCTTCAGTCTTCATGGTAATTCCGTTGACTCAGATGAACATCATTCCAGGGCAAAAGTGACAACAATGACACAAAATGAGATGAGTTTTTGAAAGGTCATGGTCTGCAAATTAAATTTTGGATTTACTTACAGTATTAACAGAAAAGTCTGAGTGAAGAAATGACAGTCACAGCACAAACTATTAACTCTACATGTTTCATAGACTGAGCAAGCCTAACCCTTATTCCCCTACTAAATGCTTAAACCTTAGCTCCCCTCCTCAAAGCCTAACCCTAACCTTCCCCTCCACACACCCTAACTCTAAGTCCCCCCAACTAGTGCCTAAATGTAACCCCCCATCCCTAGCCACTTGCTACCGCTCCCCACATACTCTCTGATTGGAATTCCGGCTGCCAGTATTCCGGTTTTGGCATGCTTATCCTATTCAAAATTCTGATCTTCTGGCGGCAGTTGGGATGCCGGCATTGGAATACTGAATGCCAGCATCCTAACTGCCAGGATGCTGGCCACATCCTCCTCAATTATCAAGATAATGCAATGTGGTCCACTATATAAAATGAAATTAATTTTATAGTTCAGTTTAGAAAATTAAATAAAATATTTGATGGTTCACTATGAGTTATGTGGGCGGATTCTCAGTTGGAAAAAAGTGGCTGTTTTTTGTGGACAACAAAATCAGGTTTTATTTTTTATCCAGCAGGGACAGTGAAGAACCATTATCCTGGGAGGTACCAAACGTATCACCATGGGAGGGAAAGAGCCTGCAACACGAAACAACGAAACTGAGAGGCTGACAAAATAAATGTAATACATTTATGGATCTTAACAAACATATGAATAGAAGCAGGGCTTAAAGTGGTCATGCTGAGGTGGGAGAACTCATTTCTCTATGCCACCTAATTACCCCATCCCCTCCTCTCCCCCCTCCCCCCCCCCCCCATTAGGCAGAGACAGGGCCAGTGGTAGGGTTTTTGGCATCCCCTGCAAACTAGAATGCTATTCTGTGAGAATTACTGTGCAGAGCCAAAGTAATTGAACAATTAGGGAACAGTGATCACAATATGGTTTCACTGGAAATCAACTTCAGTAAATTACATCAAAAAGGATTTGCAAAAATACTAAACTTCAGAAAAGCGAACTTTGAATTATTCAGGGAAGCTCTAGCAGGAATTGGGTGGGAAACGGTTATGGAGGGAAAAAATGCAGAGGAAATGTGGGATACTCTAAAAAAAGGTGCTTGATTCACTAACTATTGAATACATTCCTAAAGTAACTAAAGGTAAATTCAACAAAAAAAAAGCCACCATGGTTGGACAAAGAAGTAAGGTCAGCTATCAACAATAAAACCAGAGCCTTTAAATTCTATAAAAATAACTTGAATGAGGAGGCGTTCGCAAAATACAAAGAATCAAACAAAACTTGTAAAGGGGTAATCAAAGCAGCTAAAATATTATATGAAGAGTGCATAGCCACTGAAAGCAAAACCAACCCAAAGAAGTTTTTTAAATACATAAATAGTAAACGTTTAATTAAGGAAAACATAGGCCCACTAACTGATACTAGTGGAAAAAGTGTTACTGAGGACAAGGGAAAAGCAAAAATGAGTTCTTCTCATCAGTATTTACTAAGGGAGAGCAGACTGTGGAACGAACATTTACCACAAACGGGACAAATAAGCCAGATCTCATTGTGGATTTCACGCCGAAGGAAATAATACTGAGGCTAAGCAAACTCAAAACAAATAAATCACCAGGGCCAGATGGGATTCATCCGAGGGTATTAATGGAATTAAGGGATGAACTAGCTACCCCCCTACATTATATCTTTAGCAAGTCACTATCATCAGGTATGGTACCAAAAGATTGGAGAATAGCAGAGGTAGTGCCAATATTCAAAAAAGGAAAAAAGGAAGATCCCGCTAATTACAGACCCGTTAGTTTTACATCAATTGTGGGTAAACTATTTGAAGGATTTTTAAGGGATGGTATCCAGGAATATTTAGATCATCACCGTCTACTCAGTACTAACCAACATGGGTTCGTGAAAAATCGTTCATGCCAAACTAATCTACTAGGGTTCTATGAAGAGGTTAGCAAAAACCTCGATAATGGAAATGCTGTAGATGTGATTTTCCTAGATTTCGCTAAAGCATTTGATACTGTCCCACACAAGAGATTGATTAATAGAATGGAGAACCTATGATTGGGTGAAAATATCTGCAGATGGGTAGGGAATTGGCTATGTAATAGAGAACAAAGAGTGGTTGTGAATGGTGCCGTATCAGATATGATACCGGTACTAAGTGGAGTGCCCCAGGGTTCGGTTTTGGGGCCCATTTTGTTTAACATTTTTATTAACGATATTGGGATAGGGTTACTCAGCAATGTATCCATCTTTGCGGACAATACAAAACTTAGCAAAGTCATCAAATCATCAGAAGATGTCACCATGCTTCAAAATGATCTTGCAATTCTAGATGAGTGGGCAAAAAAATGGAAGATGAGGTTCAATGTAGATAAATGTAAGGTTATGCACCTTGGGAGACACAACCAGTGTGCAAGTTACAACCTTAGCGGAGAGGAACTAGATAATTCCATACTTGAAAAGGATCTAGGAGTCCAAATAGACAGCAAACTGGGATGTAGTGCCCATTGTAATGTAGCTACAAAAAAGGTTAACAAAATTCTGGCATGTATTAAGAGGGGAATGGAAACTAGGGACTCAAGGGTAATTATGCCACTATATAAAGCATTGGTGAGACCTCACCCCGAGTACGGAGTACAGTTCTGGGCCCCACACTATAAAAAGGACATCATAGAATTAGAAAAAGTCCAAAGGCGAGCAACAAAGCTTATTAGGGGAATGGAGAATTTAGCTACGAGGAGAGATTAAGCAATTTGGGACTATTTACATTAGAAAAGAGACGTTTAAGGGGGGACATGCTTAACATGTACAAGTATATCAAGGGCCAATATATGGAACTGTCACACACCCTCTTTTCTACTAGAAAGGAATCTAGGACACGAGGGCATGAGTATAGATTAGAAGAAAAAAGATTTCATTGAGCTAGTAGAAAGAATTTCTTTACGGTCAGAACAGTCAAACTCTGGAACTCTCTTCCCAGAGAGGTGGTAATGATTGGCTCATTAAATGCATTCAAGGCAAAGTTGGACAAACATTTACTGGAGAAAAACATCCATGGGTACAAATAAGAAATATAATTTGTCTGTAAAATACCAGAACCTACCAAATCAGCAATGGATATCTATACCAGGTTGAACTAGACGGACGCAAGCCTTACCTACTATGTAACTATGTAACTTTAACCCCTGAATAGAAGGCCAGGTTGATGCATTGCAAAGTTGAAAAGTGAATGCACCACGGCACGCCTCCCACAAAGATCCTACCGGTCTGGTGGAATGGGCTGAAAAACTCAATGACAGCTGGCAGTGGATGTTGACATACACCTGCTGAATAGTAAAATGGATCTACCGAGACGATGTCTGTTTTAACGCCTGCCAACCATGGCAAACAGCATCATACATAACAAATAAACAGTCTCTCTTACATAGCGACGCTGTCCTGTCACATTCATTTTCAATGCATGCACCACTTCCAGAGTACAAGTTAGACTGGCGTTGTCACAATAGGTTGATTAATGTGGAATGCAGAGACCACCTTAGGAAGGAATGAAACCTGAGTCCATAATATACTGTAGCTTTAATCTTATGAAATGCTAAGTAAGCCGGTTTGCTGGATAGAGCTCCTAGTTCCAAAACCCGTCGGCCACCGACAAGGCTAAATCGATAACCATCTTCTAGGAGAGAATCTTTACATCAACCTCCTTCAAAAGTTCAAAGGTTGGAGATTGTAGGATTAGAAGAACCAGGTTAAAATCCCACGGAGCTGTAGAAGGATGCCCTGCTAAAAATGTCTGCACTGTCATGTTTGTGGTCAGATCCTGGCTGGAAATAACCACAGGAGTAGGGGTTGGCTGGTACTGGAACCGAGGAGCTCTGATGAGGGTACTGTGCATGCCAGAGACACCCCAGACAGTAGCTAGACATGACGACGAGGTTAAAGTGTAAAGTCTTTATTGACCACAGAAGACAATACAGTAAACTGAAGACTTTGAATAATGGTATGGGTATAGCAGGTAATCACAGGCAATAAAAGACATGCATTATTGGTAATAGAAAGATGGTATTTTCTGCAGTGTAGGAAGGAACACTGATGAAGTCCAACAATATATATAGCATAGGTGGTAATGGTAAGCTAGTGCAGTGTAGTAACACTGATGAAGTCCAACAATATGTATAGCATAGGTGGTAATGGTAAGCTAGTGCACTGTAGTAACACTGATTAAGTCCAACAATATATATAGCATAGGTGGTATAAGCTAGTGCAGTGTAGTAACACTGATGAAGTCCAGAGCATATATAACATCTGGGAGACGTGGTGATATTTCAAATTCACGTCTCCCGCTGGACCGCTAGCCAATAGGCGCTTGTGGTCCAGCAGCCAATCAACTGGTGGCTGCTGGACCACGAGTACCTATTGACTAGCGCGGTCCAGCGGGAGATGTGACTTTTAAACAGCAGCCCCATGCACGTCTCCCGGACACAGCGGGGAGGGGGTGCGCGGATAGCGGCTGCCGCTGCAGCGGATCGATGCCTCACAAGAGGGAGGGGACATGCACTGGGTCTGCCTCTCACCATCCCCAATGTGCTGCAGGAGGCTGGAATAAGAGGCAGCGGGCTTCAGTAACAGCCACCCACACCCCAGTCCGTGCTGCAGCCTACGTTTCCTACTTCGGTGTCATCAGAATGGCTCCAAGGAGGTGTTTACAGAGGATTAGCGAGTCAGATCAGCTACTGGGACTCCAGCTGGGTAATTGCTTCTGTATTCATTGTTATTCCCCCCCAGCTGCTACTCTGGTCTGGTAATGTCGTGCCCCCCCCCCGCGCTCTCAGCCCCACTAATGTCTCCCTATTTCTGCCCAGACAGCAGGCCACTCCTCTTGGTGACAGTCTGTGGACCTCACAACCACCCTTTAACTCTCCATTGCACTGGTGCTGTAGCTTCTGCCTCCTCTCTCAGCCCCTGAGAGATGATGGGGCGGAATTAGAGGTGTGGGGGTAACAGGTGCAGGGGCTGATTTAAAGGAAGAAAAAATATATATATATATCAAATATGGTGGCCACAAATGCAGCCTGTATATCAGTGTGTGTGTGGGGGGAGGGCTCCACTTCTGAACTTACGCCCCTGACTCCCACCCTCCCTCCCTGTTCCACACTACTCCCTCCCACCCTCACTCCACACTACTACTCCCACAATCCCTCCCTGCTCTGCACTATCACTCCCACCCTCCCTCCTCTGCACTATCACTCCCATCCTCCCTCCCTGCTCTGCACTATCACTCCCACCTTCCCTCCCTGTTCTGCACTATCACTCCCATCCTCCCTTGCTGCTCTGCACTATCACTCCCACCCTCCCTCCCTGCTCTGCACTATCACTCCCACCTTCCCTCCCTGTGAGCAATTTCAGTCCCCCTCAGTAACAAGCAATTTCAGTCCCCCTTGGCATCGAGCATGAAGCCCCTGGCATCTAGCATGTAGGTAAGTGGCACTTATGTGTTAAATGTGTAATGGGCATTACGGTTTGTTAAATAGTATGCAATGGGCATTACGGTGTGTTATATAGTATGCGTCGGGCATTTCAGTGTGTTATATAGTATGCGATGGGCATTACGGTTTGTTAAATAGTATGCGATGGGCATTATGGTATGTTATATAGTTTGAAATGGGCATTACGGTGTGTTATATAGTATGTGATGGGCATTAAGGTGTGTTATATAGTATGTGATGGGCATTACGGTGTGTTATATAGTATGTGATGGGCATTATGGTGTGTTATATAGTATGCGATGGGCATTACAGTGTTATATAGTATGTGATGGGCATTATGGTGTGTTATATAGTATGCGATGGGCATTACAGTGTTATATAGTATGTGATGGGCATTATGGTGTGTTATATAGTAGGTGATGGGCATTACGGTGTGTTAAATAGTATGTGATGGGCATTACGTTGTGTTATATAGTATGTGATGGGCATTGCTGTGTGTTATATAGTATGCAATGGGCATCATGTGTGGCCTTATGTGTAATGGGCATTATGACATGTTGCTTTATGTGTATTTGGTATTAAAAAGTTTGCTAAAATGTGCAATGGGCATTACGGTGTGTGGTATAATGTTGGGCCGTGCCCACTTTTCACTGCGCAGGAGCCTCACCAACTACAAATTGGGGGGGGGGGGCACGAAACATGCCCTTGCTCTGAGCACCGTGGCACCTAGCTACACCACTGCTCTGCTTTCACATGCAATGCTAATGTACTGAAAAAAAGAGTGCTGTGTTGTAAGCATGGCCATCACCATCGATGATTCTAATTCATGATGGTTTATGGTTGATTTAGAATAGTTTTGCTATCGATGGCAGGAGAACCATATGCATGACACCGCATAATTGAGTAGTTTTTTTATTTATTTTTTCCCCTGGGACATATAGCATAGCTCCACCCCACACACCTGTGAAGCCCCACTCAAAGGTTCTGATTAGCCCAAGGAAGGAAGAAAACATTTTTGTTATCTATTGCATAGTATGCAACCATCAATGGCGATCGCAACAATGGCCATCCCTACTGTGTAGCTCCATCAACCAGCTCGGACCGGTCCCCCTCCCTTCTCCATTGTTCCCAGCTTGAAGCATGCTTTTGCACTGCAGGCTGCAGCTGTAACTAAAGCCAGTGGACCCCCTTGGTAGCCCGAGCCCCCCTTAATCCAGCTCTACATGTGAGCTGAAGTTTCTAGAATAATTCTAATAAAGCAATCTAAAATGCAAAATAAAATTGGGGACTTATAGAAATTTATTAATTTAGCCTTGTACTTATTACGACAATGATACTAAAACAATAAATAGGAAATACTAGTACAGTACATGAAGAAAAAAGAAATAAAACTTACAGCAAGTTGTGATCCAATGTTACTGGCTAGAATACCGACTTTCGTACTGGATGCGACAGTATTGGGAGTATTGGCAACTGGTTTGGTTGTCATAGTTGCTCCTTTTGTCATTGATGTGATATTTCCCACTGTGGTATTGGATGTGTCAGGTGTGGACTTTGCTACTGTGGTACTGGATGTGTCAGTGCTGTGGGGAGCAGCATATGCAATCTTTGTACTGAGCACATTAGTCCAGAAAATTGTCTTCATTTGTACAACAGTGGCTCTAAAAAATAAATAACACAGTATTGATGAGGATACAATATTGGGTTTACAATTTGTACTGTAAGTACCTAATTTATTGTACTGTCATGGAAGTGAGAATGTTGTTCCGCCTCCCAGCAAGTATCACCCTCACAAGGTAAATACAGGGTAACATACTGCTAACTGCCTGTGCATTGGATCTGATTATATCTGCCTCATTTTTATGTCCTGTTTTTCTTTACCATTGTTTTCTAAAGATGCATACATAAAATGAGATTGTGGCTATGTATGATTTTGACTACACAATTTCCCTTGAACTCCCAGAGCCCAAAAACCACCAATATTGCCTGTTTTGACTACAGTACAGTATGGAAGATTTTGATTATAAATGAACACTAGGCTGTAGTGTTCCCTTATAGTAAAAATTGTATTGTCTGCTTGACAATCCACGGCCGTTTTTGACAAAACAGATCAGACTGGTTTTAAAGTCGGAAACAGCATCATTGAATAGGTGATGGGCGCTATTTCCCCTGTCGGAAAAAGCGCCTGACATTGAATACCCCTAGCTCTTTTGTCTAAATAGTTCACTGGCTTTAGCCCCATACACAAGGGGCAACGCAACAAGTTGTTGAAATGCAAGCTTGAAACATAATATATATTCAGTATATTCTCCACAGATCGCTGTTAACTACAAGCAATCCTGGATTGGGGTTGTTGTACCAACCATAAGGCAATTTAGCGCTTCCTGGGCTTTGCAAACTACTATTGGAGATTCATACTGTACATTCCTTTGCTACAATCATTGGCCCTATTGTCAAGTTGACCAAAGCAAGGAATGACACCTTTTATTTGTCACCCCAAGCTCTGCAGATGTAAAGAAGGCCTTTGTGTCTGCGCCTGTCATCCATCGTCCTAATCTGCAGCTGCATTTTTTGGTGTGTGAGTGTGGCCTGAAAATGGAGCAGGTCTACATGGAAGTGATGGGTAGAGCTACATAGACCAGGCTGCTTAAGGAGAGGATGAGCTGCTCCAGCCATCCAGTTCTAGGTAAGTGGAGGTAAAGGGAGTCAGTAATGTGTCTGTCTGTGTTGAGAGGTGCTACAACTGTGGGTACTTTGTGCTTAAGCAGCGCTATTACTGCAGGCACTTTATGAATAAGCATTGCAACTCCTGACCAGGGCAGTCTTAACATTAGCTTGGGCCCCTAGGCAAAATAATTCAGTGCACAACCACACCTATGTGCCAATCAGCGTCCGGTCAGTCTTTTCAATAAGTTTTCAAATTCAGCCACGCTTCCTTCCACGCCACCTAGAAAATATTGCTACAATCTTCCAGCCGCCGCTGCCTGGATGCCATTGCCCAGACTCCGCTGTCCACCGCCCGCAGCCGCAGTAGCTCCCCGGAGCAGTGCCTTCTTCCCCATTGGGTTGAGCCCCTAGAATCTTTGGGCCCCTGGGCAACTGCTCATTAAGCCCAATGGGAAAGACGGCACTGCTCCAGACGTGCTATGTGCGAAAGCAGCGCTCTACCTACAGGCACTATATGCATAAACGTTGATACTCCCGCAAGCACTTTGTGTATACCCTTCAGCATTTTATCGATAAAAACCTGTACAAGGGGTGTGGCCACAGATATAGGGGGCATTGCCATGAGTAAAGAGGATGTGGCCACTGCTGCCCAGATCCAGCAGCGGCTTCTACACTGAGTGAAACCAGCACCCAGGTCAGTGATGATGGACCCGGGTGTGGGGAGTGTGATCGGACACACGAACCCCGGCCCAGGTAGTGGATAATCACAGGGCACATATGCCGCTCTCTCCCTCACCTCCTCACAGCTCCGACCCCTTTAACCTGTTCCCTTTGTCCTGGTCCGGTCACCTTTGTCCTTCTCACTGTCAGCTTTATCCTGACTGTTTCACGTCTGTCCTATCAAAGGCACCACTTTCCTACCCTGTTCCCACTGTCATGTTCCTGTTCTGGTCCTGTCACCTCTTCCCTGTCCTCATCTTTCCTCTATACTGTCCCAGTGTGTGTGTGTGTGTTTTTTAGCTCTCAATAATAATTTCAAGATTCTTCTATGGGGCCCCTGGCCTTGAGACAAAGTTCCTGATAGAGGTAGCCAGTGCATTGCTCGCTTCTGGAGATGTTTCTGTTCTCAGATGGATATAAATCTCAGTCTTTCTTCTGGTTATCACCATTATTTAAATGGTCAAACAGAATGTGTATATCAGTCTCTTGAGCAATACCTCAGCTGCTACCGTATGTGAGGAAGTGTCATAATGACTGGGTTGAACAACTACTGCTGACACAGTTTGCTTGCTATAATTCCTGTCACTCTTCTACAGTGTCACCTATTGTCTGTGTTTCTGGATATCATCCCAGGTCAAATGCTGTTGATCGTGCTCTGTAAACATGTTCTCCTACCATTCCTATATCTCATCTGCGAATGATCTAGAAAAAGGAGCATCAAGCTCCCAACAAGTCCTCGTTCTGCTCAGACAACTTTGCAGACAAATATTTAAAGTATATGAAATGGCGTGGCTCTCCAGAACTTTACCAGCTCGCTCAGAAGTTATAACGATGATACATCAGTCTATTATGGATAATTATTCATGTAGCCCTCCATGTCCACTCTATTGCCTTAGGAAACTTTCTCCTGTTATGGTCCAAAGTCATCAGGAGTTTGTGGTAGAGAAGATGCTGGATTCCAAGTTTGTATGGGGTTACATTTATTGGTCCATTGAAAGAGCTATGGTTCTGAAGAGAGAACTTGGATTCCTGGAAGATTTCTTCATACATCAGACCTTAACAAAACGTTATTCAGAGAATTCTAGCTGCTCTGGTTAGAGGATCTCCCTATTATAATGCAGACAGTCCAGCTCCTCTCTACCGTTATAGTGTATAGTGTAAACTGCTGGTCTGTGTCCCAGGTGACCACACCCTTTTCTCATCCTGTGGATGCTACATTCTCTTCATGTCAGAAATCTAGCCTTTACCTAGTGTATATTATTGCCTCTTTCCAGTGTCTGTTAACCCTTCAAGGGTCTTGCTAGCATTTGTCCAGTGCTCAGCCTGAAAGTTTAATTTCTTTCCAACTCGCTGTATTTTACCTGAGTCTGCTCCAAACCTGCTTTATCCTTTGTGCCCCAGTCTGTATCTTTACTAAAAGTACTCCAGTCAATTGGCCAAAGGTGCCTATACATGAACACAATTTGTTGGGTATGATGGGATGTGCGCTCCCGCACACATCACATTTCACAGCCCAAAAAGGATGTGCTGCACATACTTTTTGTATTAGATTGCATTGCATCTCATTGCATTGCAAAACGTATGTAATGCGATCTAGTCCAAATTGTATACAATAATTGTACTGTGTATGGGCACCTTAAGTCCCTACCTCTGGAGGTTTAAGTGCAACCTAAGTACTAATGTGCAAACCAAGTAACAATGCAATAGAACGTGTCTGTTGTAGGCAGAAGACCCCTTCATGGGCTCCAGGGGTCTTACACGATTGTACAGGAGTTTTCTTTAAAAACGGTAATATCAGCCTAGACCACAAGAATATTGGAATTCCAAAAAGGATGATGATAACAATATATTACCTGATCTGGATGTCTGTAAAAGTAGAGTTTGGTGCCACCCATATTACTTGTATGCTGGTCTTTGCATTTCTTGATGTTTGACTCACTGAGCTCTACAAGTACAATACACAATATATGTGGTATTAGTGTAAGAGCAGTAATACACCACACGTCACATTTAGATGTCTGTTTCTTAAGCTGTGTTTTCACCATAGAAAGGGCTTTTCCCAACATTTCTCATTTTGTTAATAAGTTAACACAAGAACAAAAAAAAACTGATTTATCTAGTGCTCACCTATTTAGCGCTGTTTGCAATTATTCTTATGAATCTCTAGGGACATGAAGTCTAATGGGCATCTCATTGCTTTCATACCTTGTGGTTAGAAATGGTTAATAAAAGTCACCTTTGTGGTTTGCATAGGATTGAATAAAGCTGTTTTCACCATTGAAGGCTATGGAGTCTCCACTCCATAGCCTTCAATGGTGAAAACTGCTTTATACCGCTCTATACACTTCAATGGGAAAGCAGGCTGGTGATTGGCTTCTGACTACTACAATGACGAGTCACCCAGGTGCCACTCAGTCATACACAGAATGGACCTAATTCTGGTCCGCATGCAATGCTGCAAAATTTGTGGACTAAACACCGCCCGCAGTGCCATCCGCCCCACCTCGCACCCCGCGATTCCCCGCACGACTGCGAATGGATGATTTGCATAATCATCCATTCGCAGCCTTGGGTGTGAGGGAGAAATCATTTGATGGTCAGCGGCCATCGAATGATTTCTCCAGCTCTCGCAGATCAGAGACACCTCTGCAAGTGCCCTGTGTGGGAAGTAGACGGGCAGCGGACCGCCCCCCACATCTGCATCATTTGCATTGGAACACCCAGCGTTCCCATGGGCTGTGCCCTCTGCCTGCACTGCTAGATGCGAGCGGGACGGCGAACATGTAGTCCGCCATGCCCGCTAGCACCCTGCGTCTGTACATGTGCAAAAAACCTCTGTGCAGGCACAAAACATCGGTCCCCCATGTGAACGCACAGGGAACCTAAGAAATGAGAATAACCCCCAATGTGTATGTGAACACACATTAACATTCTCAGTTTGGTGACTCAGCTTTTTTTTATTAACCCTCTGGATGCCTACTTTTGATGAAGTGACTGATCTGTACACTAGAATGGCTACGGTGTAGATGATAGACAATGTCTAGGTCAACAGTCAGTAGGTGGACCACTAATGGTCAATGGTGACTAGGTCGACACCTAATAATGGTCGACCTACCCTAGGTCGACATTGACAAAAGATCTGCACAAGCTATAGGTTGACATGGACATGGTCGACATGATTAAGATCGACATGAATTTTTCACTTTTTTTGGTGTCTATGTTGACCTATGTCGACATGGACATTGTTTAAGAATACCACTGCGCTATGCTTCAGACACTATTATATTCTTACTCTGCCCACTTGAATAGTAAAGTATGAAAAACCACCTTATTTTTTTTTTAAGTGAAAAACTCATTCTTGTCAACCATGTCAATGTCAACCTTAAGCTTGTGTTGACATTCTGCCAACATCAACCTAGGGTATGTCAACCATTCTTAGGTGCCGACCTAGTCACTTTCGACCATTAGTGGTTGACCTATTGACTGTCAACCAAGACATTGTTGACACCATTAGGTCAACATGGAAAAAGATCGACATGGTTCTATGTCGAAAGGTCATTAGTTCAACAGGACGTTAGTTCGACAGGTCATTAGTTCGACAGTGTCTAGGTCGACAGTCAAAAGGTCGACATGGGGTTTTTCCACTGTTTTTTGAGCCGACGTGCTGACAGGTGGTATTTCATGCTTTACCATCCACTAGGGCATGGTGGGAGAATAAAATAGTGTGCCCGACGCATTGCGAGCGCAGTGAGCAATGCGAGGGAATGCGGTGCACTTGAAACGGTGTCCATGTCAACTGTGTTGACATTCAGGTAAAAAAAACTGTGAAAAACTCCATGTGGACCTTTTGACTGTCGACCTAGACACTAAGGACCTGTCTAACTAGTGACCTTTTGACCTATAAACATGTCAACCTTTTCCCATGCTGCCCTAGACCTATGTCAACCTTTTCCCATGTCAACCTAATGGTGTCGACCTAATGAATGTTGACCATCATGTTGTAGACCAAATGATCCCAACCCCATTTCCCATTACTTACCTAGTTGCCATAAATTTGGCTAAAAAATGTAACATACTGAGTCAGTATTCCCCCACATGAAAGTAATGTGGAGGATCCAGACCAGGGCCCTTATTCTGGTTGGTGCGGTCAGAGCCGCACACGGGGCTCCGACCGCACAAACCAAGGGCCGCCCACCCGACGGATCGCCACGGCCGTCCGTACACGGACGGCTGGCGATCCGCACAAAAATGGTGGAGGCGTACGCCTCCACCATGGTGGGAGCTGCCCTCTGCATTCGATGGTCGTCGACCATCGAAGGCAGGGCCGCACGCCGCGGCAGCTCCCGCAAGCTGAGACCACACGGACAATCGTCCGTGTGGTAGCTTGTATGGGGGCTGAAAGCTGACATCCGGCGACGTCAGCTTTCCGCCCCCATGTCATGGTAATGAGGGCGTCATGCCCTCATTACCATGCATACGCCCCGCGTTTGCATGGGAACGCCCATGAAACGCGGGGCGTACACATAGGGAAATGAGGGGATGAAGCCCCTCACGCCCCTATCCGCCCCCTTTGCGGCGGACGAAATCCGTCTGCGGCGAAGGGGGCTGCACATGCGCAGAATGACCTCTGCGCATGTGCAGACCACAAACATCGGCGGTACGGCCGCACGCGGGCCGTACCGTGCCGATCTGAATAAGGGCCCAGGATTTGGAAGCAGTAGCAGAATCCGAGGTGTGTAATTAGCAGCTGGGATTTCTTGGCATAAGGGTTTCCAGGGCAGAGTCACCTTGCTCTTGATGTTGGAATAGCTGCCCAAGTGATAGGCCGGAGGTGTTTTACCATTAGAGCCTTTCAAGAGCCTGCTATGCTGAGAGTGCCTGTAAGCTACTGCCTGTATTACTGACTGCATATGAATTTAACCTGCTATGCTGTGACCTGCTGTTCAGAATAAACACCAAAAATCTTCATCTGGATCCCCGTGTTTGTCATCCTTGTCACAATACTTTTCATTTTAATCCATTGCTTATGTCAGCAAGTGATGATAATAATATTCTATTACAATGTTGTGTCTGTGAATCCCAGGTAAATACATTTACAAGATGCATAATATTTGTGTAACGGTCTAAAATAAATTTCTGCATGCATAATGGATGCAGTGATTTTATTTACGGTTTTAATAAATATTATTAATTAGCATCTTACGAAACAGTCAGGTAACAAGGTTTGCATTATTTTTTTTTATTTGAAGAAGAGTTATTCAATATCTAATCTGTCCCCACTTTCAATGTGTTTATTATATTTACAATTTTGTTTGTTAACCCTTTGATTGCCAACATCTCTGGAAGAGATGTGAAAATATCCACTATAAATGCCAGTGTTGCTCACATTTGTTATATAAATTCAAATAAGTAATATGTAAAAAAAAGATTATTGATTGATTTCCTATATAAGGTAAACATTACAGGTCGTTATGATGAATACAAATGTTTGCTTGGCAATTGTCACACCTATTTTGACAAATTCACTTGGCACTCAAAGGGTTAAGTACTAAGAAACACATCCAAGGAAACACATCTAGTGAATTTTGCTTATGTAAGAGGGTCCATTGGGAGGCACTAATTGTCACAACGCACATCTGCCATTTCTTACAAGATTTATTTTAATCTCCTCTGTTTCCAGTTACTGATTAGTGTTACACATATGCCCTTATTCAGATCTGATTGCAGTACAAATTTGTTTTTAAAATGGGCAAAACCATGTGTACTGCAGGTGGGGCAGATGTAACATGTATAGAGAGAGTTACATTTGGATGGGGAGTGTTGAAACTGAAATCTGAATTGCAGTGTAAAAATAATGCAGCCAGTAATAACCCTGCACATAAACAAAATAACTCACCCAAATATAACTCTCTCTGCACATGTTACATCTGCCCCACCTGCAGTGCACGTGGTTTTGCCCATTTTGAGAACAAATTTGTACTGCGATCAGATCTGAATAAGGGCCATAGGGGCAGATGTATTATAGCAGTAGTGCACTCAGGGGGGTTTCTGAGTACCCAGAACCCCCCCCTCCAGGAGTCCAAGGACCCTAGGATGAAAGCTGGGGGTCCCCTCTTTCCATGGGTACAAGAATTTTAAAAATCGGCCCTTGGGAACCGGAGATATCTAACTTCAAAGCAGTGGTCCCCATCCAAGCCGGTTAATTGCTCTTCCCAGTCGGATATTTCAGGTTCTGTCTGACTTAGAATTTTTCTGAATGTATAATCCAAAAGCTGGGACTCTTTCCCTTTGATGGACACTAGTAGCTTGTCTCTACTGTTCCCAAAATCATAGATATCAGCCTCCCAGTAGCTGGTTACTGCTCCAGCTCCACACACCTGGTATGTAGTTTTATATACTCGTTGGCAGATTGCTTTGCCTCCTGAACTCTGATCCCCTAGTCCCCAATACCATTTGGTAGGTGGGATTCTCTAGTTTTTAATTCCATTAAAATCTAAGAAATCTATTTCTGAGAACTGGAGATATCTGCAGTCAAGAAAGTGGTCCTCCCACCAGAAAATTATGAATAATAAGACCACTCCACTATACACCCCATCTCTGCATATTAAACATCCTCTACCACCCTTGAAGTTATGTATCAGGGCCCCTTCATTCAGCCCAATGCCCCCTTCTCCCATCTCATCTCCCACCATCTGTGCAGTAAAGGGGTAATTGGTGGAAATTACTGATCCAGGCCCTACATGCTGAGCAGTTGATATAATACCCCCTACCACCTGGGGCAAAGCTTCCCCCACCCCTACCGCTGGAGGATCGGTAAGTGCCCCAATACATTGCTATGCCCAGGGGTCTACACTGCTGTTGATGCCCTTGTATGTTTATATATATGTATGTATATATATAGGTGTGCAAATGAGGCGGCACTCGTCAATCTTTCAGTGTAGTAAAACAAGCCTTTATTATCCGACGGCGTTTCGGAACTTAATCCGTATTCATGGACATATAATATTTTTTTTTTTTTTAATTATTATTATTTATATACATTTGGTCTATCTATAATACTTTAACTGACCCGGCATATACTGGGTCACCTAAGTGTCCATCTCCGTACTTTGCTCCGCCCCTCTGGAAACCCCCTTCTGAAAATCCTGCGTTTGCCACTGTATAGCGGCGCTTATCGCGCCGCTATAATACTTCCTGCTTCGCCTCAGTAACGAGGCGAAGCAGGAAGGGACATCGACAAGATGTATTAACATCTTGTCTGCCGAAGCGGGGGAGCGCTAACTCCCCCCTCCGGCAATGACCCCTCCTGGAGATAGCGCATCAGTTTACACTGATGCGCTGTCTCCTGTCCCCCGGCTGTCCCTGCTGTTTAGATAGGGCTTCGCCAGCCTGATGCTCGCGAAGCCAAAACCAGCAGCGGGCGGAACGGTCAGCGATGCTGACCGTTCATACATTCGGCCTGCTATCATTTAGATAGCAACGCCGATATGTAGCGCCCCTGTCCTTTACGCATCTTGGCTCCATCATACATGGGGGAGAAGCGGTATCAGTGCACATAACGTGCGCTGATACCCCTTCTCCCCCATAATGCCCAGTCATACATCTGCCCCATAGTTCCAAACAATCCCATGTCATCTGTAAACTAAAGATGTAATTCACTGTTCAGTAGAACATTGTTATCAACCATACAGTAGGTAAATGGAATAGGATAAAGAGCTGTAATATTTAATTATGAAATTAGCATTGCCAATTTGTTCCCCTGGTATCCTATATTGCTGTGTCAGATATCATCATGTTGATATTGTTTGCATACGAGGTAAAGATTTTTTTTTATAAATTAACATAGAATATCAAACCTTTTGGTATGCATAATTTATGTTTAATCTGTTATAATTATAAATCTAATTGTATGTGTTATTCTAAAGATGTGTTGCTTCTGAGATGCGTATTGTGTAAAGTACAACACAGATCCTCTCCAATTTCATATTTATCATTAAAGGCCCATACACACTAGGTGATTTTGAGCTCAAAGTAGCTCACTTTTGCCATTTTGAGCTGCTTTGAGCTCCAAATCTCCTAGTGTGTATGGGCAGCCAATGAGCGGTGAACCCTGGTATGCACTCCTGCATCAACACCAGCCTCCGCTGCCCATCGGACTCTTTTACAGGCCAGGTGAACCACTTTCCACAGTCTCCTACTATGGAAAGTAGTTCATCTCCGTACAAATCGCTGGGCCAGGTGAAAATTGATTAGTGTGTATGCACTGAGTGATTTATCCACCAGCGATTTTAATTACATCGCTGATGGGCAAAAACCCCAGTGTGTACGCACATTAAGTCTAGGTTGTACATGTTATAATTGCAGGGGGATGGAGGGAGGGTTTGTTGAGTTATGGCATCAACCTTTTTTTTTAAAGCTTTCTTAACATTAGATAGAAACTGATACAAAGATGCAAAGAGCTAAAATGATGTCTGTTTGCTACACGTCTTGTGTGTTTTTCCCTGCACATGTTTGGAATCGTACTCTTAATGGCCCAGCTGCACTAGTGATGGCATCTGCGAACATCATTGCTTCCCAGCCCCACACCCAGGTACGATGTAACGGAATTGTTGGCTATGCTAATGGCCTGATTCAGATTCAGACATTTAAGGAATGGAAGCTCTAAGATGGTAATGTAGCAGGAGTCATCACGATTCATGTCTCCATAGCCATCCCCTCTTAACCCCCGTATGGCATCAGACTGTCAATCACTGGCAGTCTGAGATTATGCTATGTCCATACTATGTTATACTGCACATGCAGTGGCTTAACAATAGCCCCGCAGAACCCGTGGAGGCGCTGAGTAAGTGTGGCGCCAGGGGTGAGGGCTATTGCTGCGCTGCACCGCTGCCGCCTGCCAGGACCTGCCTTACCCTTTTCGCTTGCTGCCGCAGCGTCTGTGGCTGGGACCTGCAGATCTACTTGTCTGCAGTCCCGGCGCTCCTCCTGGCTGCAGCTAATGAAAAATGGCCCTCACAAAATGTCCGCCCCCTTAAAGCAGACAGTTTTTGAGGATGCTAGAGGAGGTGGTCTCCTCTAGCATCCTTAAAAATGGTCTGCTGTTAGGGGCAACCTTTTTGTGAGGATCATTTATCATTAGCAGGAGTCAGGAGGAACGATGGGACCGCAGATAAGTAGACTTGTGGGTCCTGGACACAGATGCTGCGTGGCAAGTGAAAGGGGTAAGGCAGGGTTGGGGAGTCTTAATTTTACTGGAGGGGTTATATTCACAATTGTGCATCATTTAAGTTCTGGTATATAGCATGTCTTTGTGTATAGGCTTTAACTATTTTCCTTTCAAGCTCAATTACTGTGATGATTTTTAGTTCCTCTTAGTTTATGCATCCATAATTCATTTTGCGTAGAGAAAAAAGCATTTTTGATATGTGCCACAGTATTATTTAAAATCAATGGGGGGGGGGCGAAGGAAATTAATGGATATGTCAAAAGGGTACTTGTTTAGTATCACGGCGGCAGCATGGCCGCCCGCTACTTCCGGGTTCGGCACTCGGAAAACTATTTAAAATAAAGTCGATGCCAACGTGAATTGGTTCATACCCCCACTATCCACATTGGCATGGAGTTGATTTTAGATAGCGTGGTGAGTGTAGCGAGCCACCGAGCCCGTAGCGTGAGCGAGCAAAGCGAGCCCCGCAAGAGGACACAGACGCTGGTGCGACTGAGACGCTGCCGCCGTGAAACTAAACAAGTACCGTCAAAAGTAAACTGGACAGCTACTCTATTCACACAGGGCCAGTATTATTGTGTATAATACTAACAGCAAATTTATCTACTATATAGAGTTGGTGTTAAACTACTGGTGTTCCTAGAGTAATTATTACTAATTGAAATGCATGTACTGTATTTTAAGTGTGGGAAAGAACTTGTATGAATAGTAAGCTATGAATAGTAATCCATTCATGAAATCTTACCCTACTGACAAGGTATCAGGTGTTAAGTGCATTCTTATTGGATACCACCAGTAAAGCATGACTCAAAAGTAAGGTGCTAGGAGCAGAACCCCATCTCTTTTATTTGATTGTGGCAGCCTCTGTGCGAAGAGCATGGCTATTATATTACTTAGCTCCACGCAAATTAATGAAATAGGAGGCACTTAAATGGGCTATTAAGATTATTATCACCATAAGATGTTATAATATATTTACTATTGTAAATATTTACTATGTATTAACCTAGGTACTAATACACACAGGAGTTAAATAACAATTTTTAAATGAAGCACAGAATCTATGTTTTCAAATTGGTGTGGGCATGGTATAATACAGGGGGTGATTCAACATCACTCGTTCGATGCTTACCAAATCCCTTAATGCCGCCCACCCGAACGCCCACCGCCGTGTGAGGGATTGTGTCCGCTAACAAATCCCAATCCGCTAGCAGGAGAACTCATTCGATGGCCACCCTTTTTGTTTTTAATCCCACCTGCTAAATTCAAGGATCTGCCTTTACTTTTCTGGGATGTTTTTTTGGTGGGATGATTTTTTGTTGTGTAAAATCCGGTATTCCAAGACTGATGAGACTTGTCATGGTCTTTAGGATGCATATATTGTATCTGTCCATATTATTGGCACAAGCATTCTAATGAGGTCAGTAATAGGTTAATGGCAGAAATACTTGTTTGGTCATGCCATGAAACGGGCTTTGTCTTTTTGGGTCTGCAAATGTGTCTTATTCTAATTCTGATATCAGGGATTTGGGTCATTATTATAATGGATGCATGCTTTCTTTTTCTGCATAGTTATTTAACTTAGTGAGAGCCCTCTCCTGTGTATTTATGATGGCCAAAACCACTGTGCTTACAGGAAAATGGCACATGACTGTCCCGGTGAGCTGGAGAGTTGAACACAAACGTGTCAGTTGTATAAGTACATTTTATATTGTGTTGTTATTCACTCTTGAGGCCTGATCAGGGATGTCTATTTTGTATGCAGTAAAGATTTATTCTCAGTGATTGATAGTAAAGAAGCCTGTTTTGGAGTTAACGGGAGAGTAGCAGCTCAAATGTCGGTGTGTCATGACGTGACTGTGATCCTGTACACATTTACCATGCCTCTGGGGTCTTATTGTCAGCAGCCATGCTGTAATACCATAGGGCATTAATGATAAACATTGGCCCCCCAGCTGTCCATGAACTACATATCCCAGCATGCCCTGTGACCGTTTAAGCATGAACAAATAGCAAAACTGTTGCAGAGCATGCTGGGATGTGTAATTCAACAACAGCTGGAATTCCAAGGTTCTCCATCACTGCCATAGGGTTACTCAGTGTCCATTCACAGCAGCAGTTCAGAGGCGCCCGTAGTGGGCATCTCACCAAATCCTGGCAGCTGCATCATTTACAATTTTTTATAAAGCTGCTGCGTACAAATACACAGCAGCAGCGGCATTTACATACACCTCCGAATCAGTTTCTCTGTCAATCACCTTATTTAATTAACCCATAAAAATTATCTATAATTCAGGGTTGCCGACTTTCAAACTCTCCTCTCCGGGTGATGTCATTAAGCCCCGCCCCCATTATGGGAAATAGTCTAACTCACTGATCTCCATGCAGGGGGCGGAGCAAAAATGACACGAGTGTGTCATTTTTGCTCCGCCCCCTCCTCTGAGACCCGCGGATTGCGGTATTTAAATGCCGCGATCGGGGGGCTCAGTGGGGGTCCCCCTGATTCCGGGAGGGTTGCCCACCCTTCCGGGGGGCCGGAGGGGGACCTGATTTTCGGGAGACTCCCGGTAATTCAGGGAGGGTCGGCAACCCTGCTATAATTCAATTTGTTATATACATTTTATCTCAATTGGAAATGTTAACTCCTATATTTAGCTGAGACTGACACAGCTCAGTGGTGGAAATTTCACAAAAAAAATATTGTATGGAGTTTAGTGTGGTGATTTTTTTGTTGATAATATATACTGTATTATTCCATGTACAATAATAGTGTGTAATTACAGTCTACAGTCTATAGTGTCGTATTCTAGGTGTTACCTCTTAGCACTTAACAATAACTACAAAAGAAAGAGGTTTGGTAGCACACAATTTCCTGAGATTATACATTTCATTGTTCTTTTGAAATGTTCTCAATGTCATGCCTGCTTCACGGCATAATATTTTCATTTAGAATATAGGATACATGCTTTGTTCAAACATGGGGCCTAATTCAGCCTGTGTCCGTAATCAAAAAATCTGCAATCCTTTCGATTTTCAAGCAACTGCGCGTCTGCAGCATTCACATTGCGCATACGTGGCTGCAATTAACAGATACATATTCATAGCAGTTGCCTAGATGTCGTAGTTTGATTGACAGGAAGCAAGCATTTAGGGGTGGAAGTATGGTATTTTCTGGGTCTGTTTATGAAAACGCATGTGCCCATGCATTTTTTTGAGTTGGTCTCTGACGTCAGCGATGAAACACTTCCAGCCTGGTTCTTGAGCACATTAGTGGATGCCCTAGATTTACTTAGATGGATAAAACTGTTTGATGGTTCAGTTTTTGCGCATGGATCTATGAATGCATCGCAATTTGCAATGGCTGTTTTCGACCCGTTCTGACGGTAACGGGACAGTCGCTAAATTGTCTGAATTGGAGCATATTTGACAATAAGCATCCCTTTCCGACAATTCAGATTCGATTGAAAAAAAAAGACGGCAGCATTGAATAGGCGAGTGCCATTATATCCGCCGGCGGAAATCGCGGCACAGATTGAATACCCCCATGTTCTTGACACTTCCTCACTAAAGAGCCTTCATGGGCATACCCAGTTAATCCCATTTATCCATATACATGGAGCTGCAAGTGAGATGCGTATGTCTTTGAATCACACATAAATACACATGTTCAGATATGGCATATCATATAAAAGCCTAGCGTTGCTCCTCACCTCTATGGAGTGTGTTACAGGCCAGCAGCCACTAGATGGCACCTCCATGGAGAGAATCAAGAGTTTCTTTGTTCAGGCACGCTCACCCGCCCATGCTGACACATTATGTTCTTTTACATGTTGACATGCTGGTAAATAACTAGTACAGTCACATAACACATGAAAGTTCCAAACTGCTCTTTAACTCTGTATTAGACTTACTGTATGTGACCTGCTAACCTCAGCATCCTTTGCAGTAGCCACATTTATAATAAAAATGGTGTCCTCAAGAACATTTTTTTATATTTTATGTAAGAAATTGCCCTTGGGCCTTAGAAGTATGAACTTTTAATTTAATTATAGTAAATAAAGCACATTAAATACATGTAAAACCCTTTTATGAGAGCAAGCCTAATACTTACTGCAGCTGAAGAACAGGTCAGGGTTTGTACATTTGGGCTACTGGTCTTGAAGTAGCCCACTGGGGTGGAAGCACTTCCTGAACGAGCCTGGATAAGAAACCCTTTGAACTCAGTGGAACCGCTGTTGCTGGTGAGATTGACTGCAAAATAGCACAAAGGTTGTCATGAAAATATACTTGCAACCTAACGAAATCATATGGTGCCATGTACTGTATAAAATAGATATGACCAGGTACAGTATCAGGTTTAGGCCGATTGCTGGCAGGCATGCCTGGCCCAACAGGGGGTTTGGGTAAATCCTTTTGGGTCCCACTGATACAGAGCACTGCCCCATACTGTGAGAGAGAGGGGGTCAGAGCACCATCTCTAACCACTACTCTCCCTACATTTGGAGGACAAGCTGTTCTCCAAATCCGAAAATGGCATGTCATCTGTCAAACTGAGGAGCTGCAGGACATCTCCATCTACGTATGTCAGAGTGAAGAGCCACTTTGACATATATCAAATAGGAATCCTCGAACATCTGTGACCATGCTCCAAATCGGTGCTTTTTAGTCCACATAGTATTCTCTATTCTGCCACAGATGCACTTGAATGAAGTCTCTGACAGTTGTGAGTGGCAACCCTTATGCAAACAGTGGAAGATAGTGAACTCACTATGTTAATTCCAGTTGCATGTAAAGATCCAGGGCCTTATTTTGGTTCATTCTTTCTGACAAAATCCTTCTTAGATGGGCAAAACCATGTGCACTGCAGGTGGGGCAGGTGTTACTTGTGCAGAGAGAATTAGATTTGGGTGGGGTTTTACTTCAAAGTGAGATCTATATTGCAGTGTAAAAATAAAGCAGTCAGTATTTTCCCTGCACAGAAACAAAATTACTCACCCAAATCTAATTCTCTCTGCACATGTTACATCTGCCCCCCCCTGCAGTGCACATGGTTTTGTCCATCTAAGAAGGATTTTGTCAGAAAGAATGAACCAAAATAAGGCCCCCAGTGAGGAAGATACAATTGTAAGGCTTGAGTTATTTTTTTGCTGTACCTTGAGATGATGCACAGATATACCTTGGGAGATGACACATAGAGGTCAAAGCAAAATCCTTTCTGCAGCTCAGGAGAACATGTCTGCACCCAGAGAGACACAGGAACTGGAAGTGAGCTCACAGAAGAGGAGGAGAAACATGACACATATACAGTATATGGTAATTAAATCCATAGATAAACTTACAGAGTTGAGAAAAACGTACTTGTTATCCTTTGCTGCCATCTACTGGCCAATACAACATTGGCCAGTAGATGGCAGCAAAGGATAACAAATGCATAAGAACAGTATATCATATAACATCCATACAAAATGGTGGATTCAACTTGAGAACCCTAACTAGGGCAGCACACTCCCCATCTAAAATCCTAGGATTTCACTTCACCATTTGACATTATGGATTAATGTCCAGGAGATAATCAACGAAGGTTCTGACCTGAAAGACAAAATACACAAATGCAAAACACAACAATACTGGAATGTGTATATGGAGTAGTCCAATAGACAAGTCTTTCAAGCACGCATCAAGTGATTAAACAAATTAAACAAAGTTCTTGAAGAAGAGTAAGGTATTCCCTTTTCCATCTGCTCCAGAAACAGTTGGCGAGATGTTGAACATGTTTCCACCTCTTCTGATATGGGTTACCAGATGTAAGGTTTTCAGGTGGACTAGGAACAGTTCCAAGTTTTTGAGTGAGAAGAGTTGCTAAAGTGAGAATAACAGGGGTCTCTGGATCCGTGGATGCAGGAACAAGAGGTCTTGAATTGACGATAGCAGTCACTTCAGCCAAAAATGTGGTTAGAGTCTCATGGGTAAGCCTAGAGAATTTGGCATATATAAGCATAGAGTCGAAGATCTTATTAGAAATGCCTATCATCCTTTCCCATGAACTGCCCATATGAGACGCATGAGGAGGGTTAAAGATCCATCTGCAACCATTGTCAACCAAGTAGTCTTGAACTGGTTTAGAGTTAATTTGCAACTCTCAACAGGCACCTTGCCATGGTGCGTACAAGATTTGGCCATCTGGAGAAGCGTTCAAAGACAGCCCAAGTCAAACTTCTCTTTGGACATTGTAATAAGGGTACTTATTTCAGGACAAATCTCTGGGTCGTTGTGAGGGTCTTGGAGACTGAAGACATCTTGTATGGACGTTTCTTCAGGCTGGTTCTGCAAGAACTCTGGACCCGTCAACCAAGAATCATTTTTAAAGGAAACTATAAGACGCTGGCCTGGTGGCACAATCTGCAGGATTGAGATGGGATGGAACATAGGGCCTTATTCGGATCTGAGCTTAGTGTAAATGTGTTCTGAAAATGGGCAAAACCATGTGCACTGCAGGTGGGGCAGATGTAACATGTGCAGAGAGAGTTCAATTTGGGTGAGGTGTGTTGAAACTGAAATCTAAATTGCAGTGTAAAAATAATGCAGCCAGTATTTACCCTGCACATAAACAAAATAACTCACACAAATCTAACTCTCTCTATACATGTTACATTTTCCCCACCTGCAGTGCACATGGTTTTGCCCATTTTCCGAACACATTTGTACTGAGCTCAGATCTGAATAAGGCCCATAGAGCCATTGTTCAGGTTTAGAGGATTTCCTGATCCTTTCAATGCGGTTACTGACATAAACATAGAAGCTTTCTGTCTTTTTGAAAAGCTTTCATGACAGCAGCACTATTGGAAGCAATTTTATGTTACCTCAGATGAGCCTTAGAAAGCATACCTTGTGTTCTTTTAAGCAGATCTATAGCTTCCTCTGCTGTAGGTAAAGATTTGAGTGCGTCATCCACGTAGAAGTCTCTTTCAATGAAGTGTCGGGCATCTTTTCCAAACTCTGATTTGCCATCAGAGGCAGTCCTATGTAGGCCATATGTAGCGACTGTGGGTGAAGGACTGTTACCAAACACATGCACCTTCATGCGGTATTCAACCATTTCCTGGCTGGTATCATTGTCTCTGTGCCATAGGAACCTAAGGTAATTCCTGTGATCCTGTAGTACAATAGAACATTTGTTCAATGTCTGCGGTAATGGCAACTGGCTCCTTCCTGAATCTCATAAGCACTCCTACCAGATTGTTGGTTAGGTCCGGACCAGTGAACAACATGTAATTTAGAGATATGCCACAATGCTTGGCACTTGAGTTGAATACCACCTTGATCTGCTTGGGTTTGTGTGGGTGATATACTCCGAAAGAGGGAAGATACCAGCATTCTTTATGCTCTTGCAAGGGTGGAGCTAGCTCTGCATGGTCATTTTGAAGTATCTTATTCATAAAGGCCACAAAGTGATCTTTCATTTCAGGCTTGCTTTTTAATGTAATGACATGAATCTGGATGAAGCCTGTTTTCGGTTGTTTGGCAGTCTTGTTCTAACATTCCAAAAGAGTAAGGGTGCAACCCAGTGGTTAGATTCATCCTTGAAGAATACACTGTCCATTATCTTAATAAACTCTTTGTCTTCTATGGACAAGGCTATTGTCATCTTGTGTTGTGCAAAACACTGATCTTCCTAAATTATCATAAGGTGTAGGAATTACTTCTGGCACCTGGATGACGTCAGAGAACTTTTCCCTCACTTCATAGTGATGTGAGCATAGCTTGAAGTGAGTTGTGCAACCGTTTTTGAGCACATAAGTTTTTTAAAAGAGTTAACTTGAGAAGGTTTATGGCTCTTGCCCAGGCACACATCGCCCACAATTACCCAGCCTAAATCGAGTCTTTGTGCAGATGGGGCATTGTCTGGACCATTGCAATATTGGCATACCTTATGGACCCTCGGAATATCTCTTCCCAGTAATAGTAGAATGTCAGCATTCACGTCCATAGAAGGAATTTCTTTAGCAAGGTGTTTTAGGTGGGGATGATGAAGTGCAGCTTCTGGAGTAGGAATTTCTTCTTTTTCATCAGGGATTTGGTCACATTCAATGAACGTTGGTAACAGTATGTTAGTATTCCCCTTGATTGAGGAGATAACATAGCCAGAGGCCCTTCTGCCGAAAGTCTCTGTATGACTGGAGCAGGTGTCGAGGGAATATGGCATTGCTTGTCCCTTTATACCGAAGATCTCAAAGAATTTAGGTTTTGCTAGAGACTTGTTGCTCTGTTCGTCTATAATGGCGTACATTCTGGCTTTCTCAGATTGCCCTTCTGGGTAGACCTTGACCAGACGAACCTTAGCACAGCATTTGGGATTGTTCTCTTCCCCACATACTTCCATGCACGATGAGGAAACGATGGATGTAGTTGAGTCTTGAGCTTATAGCTCCCCGCCATGTTTTGCAAATGGGTTAGGCACTGTTGAAAGCTGTGAGTTCACTGGAGGTAAAGTAGGATGCATGGCTGTAACGTGTCTTTCATTATTGCATTCGTTGCACTTGATAGCTTTACAGCAGGGGTGTCCAAACTTTTTGCGACGAGGTCCAGATTTGGTGAAGTGTAAATGTGTGGGGGCTTACCATTCAGCCTGACATTCTTTGAATCATTAATCACATCAGAATGGTCCCCCACCCTTTCACTGTATGTCCCCCAGCCTGCCCCTTCACTGTATGTCCCCCAGCCTGCCCCTCGTTCCCTGTATGTTCCCCACTCTGCACCCATTCACTCTTTCCCCCAGCCTGCCCCCTTCTCTTAATGTCCATCAGTGCCTCCATTCATTGTATATCTCCAAGCCTGACCCTCCTTCACTGTATGACTCCCATTCACTGTATGACCCCCATTCACTATGAACCCCACTCTGCCCCCCATTCACTGTATGTCCCCCAGCCTGCCCTTGCTCCCCCTTCTCTGAATGGCCATCACTGCCTCCATTCAGTGTATGTCCTGCAGCCTGACCCTCCTTCACTGTATGTACCCCACTCTGCCCCCTCATTTCTCTGTATGTTTCCCAGCCCCTTGTGTGAGCCAGAGGAAGGAGAGGCAAAGCAGGAACTGCAAGGACAGGAGATGCTTGGCCTCCCGCTGCTGCCCTCCTTACTGCAGCAGACAGCAAGGTAAAGGCGCGCTCGCCGGGGCCCCAACTTTAGTGTCCTGTGCTGTGCTTCCCGCATCTGATGCTCTGCCCGCTTCCAGCTGGAGGCTGCGGGCTGCTTGAAATGACAGCACAGGCCGCAATTGGCCACTGGGCCTGACTATGGACATGCCTGCTTTACAGTCTTTTGCAATGTGGTCTAAAGAGGCACAACACTTGTAGCACACTCCAAGCTCTCTTAGAGTATCTCTGCACTCTTGCAAAGCCTTATCCCTAAGCCCATGACATTCCTTTAGTGGATGAGGCCTTTTGTGGATAGGGCTCATGCGATTGGAGTCCCTTTCTTTAAGAGCAGGAGCATCCTGCTTGGTGGTGGATGGCTCAGTAAGTGGGACGTTAGTCTTTCTGACAGTCTTTCTGACAGATACTGTTCTCCTTAAGTCTCTATGTTTGGTGTTATCATACCTTGAGGATGATGAAGAAGCTGCTGGAATAGGTTCAGTGAAGTCAAAGCTGGGATCATTCTTCCTCCGAGCTTGGTCACTGATGAATCTGGAAAAGTAAGAGAAAGGGGGAAAGGACACTTTGTGTTCTCTTTTGTCCTTGGAACCCTAGTCTGCCCATTTTTCCTGCATGTCATAAGGTAGTTTGGACACCACTGGATTCACACCATGAGCAGTGTCAAGGTTACTGCTGTCCTGTCAGACTATTATCTAACTTGGCTGGCTCGAATTCTTTTAATAGGTAATTTAGATCCTGGAGCTTGCGGTTGTCTTTGCTAGTTATCTTTGGGTAGGCTTGAAGTCTTTTGAATAAGGCACTTTCTATAGCTTCAGAACTACCATAAGTCTGTTCAAGTCCCATGCTGCAGCAAGACCTTCCTCTGAGTGGCCGTTATGAACTGCTCTTAATGTCTTGATGCGTTCTGCAGTTTCTGGGCCTAACCAGTTGACGAGTTGGTCAAGTTCTTCCTTGGCGGTGAAGTTAAAATCATGGATTACAGCTTCAAAGGTTGATATACAGGCTCTATAGTTCTCAGCACAGTCATCAAACTTCGAAAGACTGGTGTTTATAAGCTCCATGCGTATCATCTGGCGAGGTCCGACATGTCTGTTCTCCCATTCCTTGTTGCTGGATGAACTTGTGGTGCTGCTGGGGCATGTAAGTTCTCTGGCGTATAAGGCTGAGATGTATCAGGCCAAAATAATGTAGCATACGGATTAAGCTGTGGTTTAGTCACTGGGGAATCTGCTAGCTTGTAGCTGGAAATTACCTTGTCATTGGCACGTGGCATCACCTGTTGCTGTGTGGGTATGTCTGCATTGTAGATGAGGGGTGGCATCGGTATGTGCATTTTAGAAGCTTCTGTTTTGAGAGCTGAATCTTCATGGTAAGCAGGATGTATAGGTGGTAGTTGCTTTAGCACATAATCAGCAGTGCGGTCTGCTGGGTTTTCTACTTTTCCTGGGATGTAGTGGTTCAGATCAGTATCTTGGCCTAATGCTCGTTCAAGGACTTTCAGTTTGGCTAAGGCAGCTGCTTCTTAATTTTCCATTTGGAGAATCTTTGCCTCAGCCTTCATCCGTGCCATTTTTTCTCTTACCTCTGCTTCCTTGTTAGCAAAGGATCATCTGACACTAGCTTCTTCTGCATCTGCACGGATTTGTATTAGCTTCTCCTGTAACGCTGATATTCTGGAACAAGACGATCTGGCAGATGATGATGTAAGCTTGGTTGAAGTTGATCGATGTGACCTAACTTCTTGTAAGTGTGCGATGCGTAATTCTGCTTTATTTTTGGCATCTTTAACTAAAGCATTATTTCCTTGGAGTAGAGTCTCTATCTCAGCTAGCTCTGCTGAGGCATCATCAAAATCAGAATTACACAGAAATGTGATGTATTTTGCGGACAGTCTCTGGTAGGGATCATAGGCGGTAGATAAGCAATTCAAAATTTAATTCTGCTGCATCATTGTTAAAGCGTGGAAGAGCTGCTATGTGGTGTTCCACTCTTTCCCATAAGTCATCTAAATTGTCACGAGATTTGTCTCTGGTTGTCTCAAAGGGCCTTATTTTAGTTCACTCTTTCTGACAAAATCCTTCTTAGATGGGCAAAACCATGTGCACTGCAGGTGGGGCAGATGTAACTTGTGCAGATATAATTAGATTTGGGTGGGGTTTTACTTCAAAGTGAGATCTATATTGCAGTGTAAAAATAAAGCAGCCAGTATTTACCCTTCACAGAAACAAAATAACTCACCCAAATCTAATTCTCTCTGCACATTTTACATCTGCCCCCCCTGCAGTGCACATGGTTTTGTCCATCTAAGAAGGATTTTGTCAGAAAGAGTGAACCAAAATAAGGCCCAAAGTTCTCTCTAATCTTTTGTGTCGGTTTGAATGCACGTTTAGGGCGTACATCTTGTTCTTCAGTAAGCTTGAACTCTGCTTCCTGTACATCTTAGTTATCAGAGGCATGATGGACTTGCTTTTGTGCAGCAACAGAGGAATCCACAGAACCTTTTTTGGACATTTAATAACTTGCTTAGAACTGCCTCTTGAAGGTAGAACGGTGATTTAACTTAAAGGTGGAGAGCTGAGTTAGGAAGCACGTGTGGCCATATGTTCTCATAAGATGGTGGCCAGCTCTAAACTTGCTTGCAGACTATGTGTATACATGCAGATGCTGTAGACTTATGTTTGCTCTGACTATTCTGCCACAGATGCACGTGAAGGAAGTCTCTGACAGTTGTGAGTGGCAACCATTATGCAAACACTGGAAGATAGTGAACTCGCTATGTTAATTCCCTTAGCAACACCAGTTGCATGTAAAGATCCAGGCCCTTATTCTGAATCGTGCGGTACGGCCCGCGTGCGGCCGTACCGCCGATGTTTTCAGTCTGCACATGCGCAGAGGTCAATCTGCGCATGTGCAGCCCAATTCGCCGCAGACGTAGTTCGTCCGCCGCAAAGGGGGCGTATAGGGGCGTGAGGGGCTTCATACCCTCATTTCCCTATGCATACGCCCCGCGTTTCATGGGCGTTCCCATGCAAACGCGGGGCGTATGCATGCTAATGAGGGTATGACGCCAGTGATGGGGGCGGGAAGCTGACGTCGCCGGATGTCAGCTCTCAGCCCCCATACAAGCTATCACACGGACGATTGTCCGTGTGGTCTCAGCTTGCGGGACCTGGTGGGGCGTGCGGCCCTGCCTTCGATGGTCGCCGACCATCGAATGCAGGGGGCAGCTCCCACCATGGTGGAGGCGTACGCCCCACCATTTTCTTGCGGATCGCCAGCCGTCCGTGTACGGACGGCCGTGGCGATCCGTATCGTGGGCGGGGATTGGTTTGTGCGGCCGGAGCACCGTGTGCGGCTCCGGCCGCACAGATCTGAATAAGGGCCCCAGTGAGGAAGATACAATGGTAAGGCTTGAGGTATTTTATTGCTGTACCTTGAGATGATGCACAGATATACCTTGGGAGATGACACATAGAGGTCAAAGCAAAATCCTTTCTTCAGCTCAGAAGAACATGTCTGCACCCAGAGAGAAACAGGAACTGGAAGTGAGCTCACAGAAGAGGAGGAGTAACATGACACATATATATGGTAATTAAATCCATAGACAAACTTACTGAGGTTAATATAACATTGGCCAGTAGATGGCAGCAAAGGATAACAAATACATAAGAACAGTAAATCATATAACATCCATAAAAAATGGTGGATTGAACTTGAGAACCCTAACTAGGGCAGCACATTCTTCAATGACTCTAGAAAAGGAATGTTCAAACTATGGCCCTCCAGCTGTTGTGAATCTACAAGTCCCATCATGCCTTGCCACAGTTTTGTTATTAGGGAATGCTAAAACTACGGTAAGGCATGCTGGGATGTGTAGTTTTAAAACAGCTGGAGGGCCACAGTTTGGACATGCCTGCTCTAAAAGACCAATGAGTAAGTTCAGGAGTAGGTTCAAAGTGAGAAACACCGGATATCTAACACTGGACATCTATGACTGTCAGAGACAGGAGGTGGATTAAAGAAAATAAAAAAAACTGTTAGATTAAATGAATGGTAAATATGACCATTAGTATTGTATAAAACAGCTAATGAATGACAGAAATGGGGACCACATTTATGAATTCAGCTGTTCTAGAACCTACAGTATAGGGGAAAAGCAGACATGATTTGAAACCAACTACTGTGCCCTAAATTCTATTCACATCCCATAAACTTGTTTAAAATGGGTAAACTAAACCAAAAAGTACCAGTAAACAAATGTGGTTACACAAAGGCCAGAGTTAATTGTTTATAATTAGTAGCTAAAGTTGGTAATTGCTTGGTGCGACATGCTTGTGCTACTGCTGAGGGTGTCACATTTGAAACAACGGGTGCTAGCACCAGATATTTTAAATCTGCGCATTGATCAAGATGCTCTGCACATGCACCCAATGGTTACCATTGATGGACACAGAACAGAATTGTTTGCAGACCCAATGTAAGTAGACAGTCCAATGGCCTGCTGCATTAGCATACATTCATAGAACCTGCTGCATCATAAGCGGGTCTGGGACGGATATTAGACAGCACTTACATCGACAGCCATTACATCGACACCATTAGTTCGACAGCTCAATAGGTCGACATGGTTTTAGGTCGACATACCATTAGGTCGACATGTCATTAGGTCGACAGCTCATTAGGTCGACAGCTCATTAGGTCGACATGTTTTTAGGTCGACACTGCCATTAGGTCGACAGTGTCTATGTCGTCAGTCAAAAGGTCGACATGGGTTTTTTCACTGTTTTTTGGTCTAAATGTCGACACAGTCGACATGGACACAGTTTGAAGTGTACCGTAGCCCCTCGCATCGCTCGCTTCGCTCGCAATGCTTCGGGCACGGTGCCTCGCTGCGCTCGGCACACTATTTTATTCTCCCACCACGCCCTAGAGGATAGTAGGGCATGAAATACCGCCTGTCGGCACATGTCGGCTCAAAAAACAGTGAAAAAACAGATGTCGACCTTTTGACTGTCGACATAGACACTGTCGACCTAATGGCAGTGTCGACCTAAAAACATGTCGACCTAATGATCTGTCAACCTAATGAGCTGTTGACCTAATGAGCTGTCGACCTAATGACATGTCGACCTAATGGCATGTCGACCTAAAACCATGTCGACCTATTGAGCTGTCGAACTAATGGTGTCGATGTAATGGCTGTCTATGTAAGTGCTGTCTAACAATAGCCCTGATACCATCATAAGCATACATCTCTAAATCATGCCCTATATTTGTCTGGCCTGTCTATGTAATGAGTAAAGGGGATTATGGGTCAGGAATAGTTATAGTATCATTCATTTTACAGTATGCCCGGGATGTGACTAGATTTAGGACAGTGAGGCAATCACTTCATTTTTTACATCTGTACATGCATCCAAGAAACACTGTAAATAGGTTCTGATGCCAGATGCATATTGGAATTGTATGGAGATTTTGATGAAGGCTGGGATGTAAGATTACAACAGTCCAATAGACACGCGTGTGAGGGGTGCAAAGGACCTCTTGTTATATGTTTTTAATCAGATATTTTAATATAAAAAAAAATACTTTTAAACTTCTGACAATTTGTGAGTGCTTTTGATGAAAACAAATGTGTCGTTTAAGTGGTTAAAGCTAATAAATATCTGGCAAGTATACTTATTACCAGGCATTATGCCTCTCTCCTACAGAATAATAAGGTAGCCCAGGGATTAGGGAAGATCTTCCGCAACCTGCCTACCAATAAGATACCTATTTCAAATGTTTTTATGATTCTTCCAGGAAACGAAACAGCAAGGCCCATTTATACTGTATGACAGTGGTTCCCAAACTTTTTTGCTTCACGGCACACTAGATTATCAGAATAGTTGTCAAGGCACCCCTAGGTGCAAAGTTTGCTACCGAGAATTTCAGAAAACAATATTAAATTAAATAAGTTGTGCTTATGGCCCTTATTCTGATCGGTGCGGCCGGAGCCGCATATGCGGCTCCGACCGCACCAGACGAATCCCCGCCTTCCATACGGATCGCCACGGCCGTCCGTACGCGGCCATGTGGCGATCCGCATGATTGTGGATGGGGATACGCCTCCTCCATGGTGGGAGCAGCCCCTGCATTCGATGGTCGCCGAACATCGAATGCAGGGCCGCACGCTCCACCAGGTCCCGCAACACAAGACCACACGGACACTTGTCCGTGTGAAATCTTGTATGGGGGCGGGCAGCTGACATCCGGCGATGTCAGATGCCCGCCCTGTACCCACGCGTCATAGCCTCATTAGCATGCGTACGCCCCGCGTTTGCATGGGAACGCCCATGAAACGCGGGGCGTATGCATATGCAAATGAGGCTTCGTAGCCCCTCACGCCCCTATCCACCCCCTTTGCGGCGGACAAAATACGTGTACGGCGATTTCGGCTGCACATGCGCAGAGTGGCCTCTGCACATGCGCAGACCGAAAACATTGGCGGAACGGCCGCATGCGGCCGTTACCGCTTCAACCAGAATAAGGGCCTATATGTCATCCTTAGGTCCAGTTATGTGGTGAGGGACATAATTCACTTCTGTTTATCTACATATTTTAAAACTGGAAGCTACAAGCTCTGGTTTTGCCTATTACATTGACCATAAATAATTTGAATTGGTTCTGGACAACCAAACTGAGGCACCCCTGCAGGTGCTCCGAGGCACCCCAGGGAGCCTAGGCGCACAGTTTGGGAACCACTGCTGTATGACTAAACTCATCTCACAGAGGAAGTGAATTTTCTTCAATGCGGACAATTTAGCACATGGATACCATCCAATGCAGAATTTAACTTTTCATTGACTACAGAGAAATAATTTTAAAAAGACCCCATGATGTTTTAATTATACATAAATCCTACAGTAACACTCATGCAGCCAGCTATAATTATATAGGTTCCTGTCTTATATTCTATCAGTTTTGTACTTTATTCAGACGGTTGAAAGAGGAATGAGCTACTGTGCAGACTCCAATCTTCCAGGTTTCCAGGGAGGCCTCATGCCCTATCCCAAAATGGCCACCAAAATCTCAACTGAGCATGTGCAGAGGTATTTTGAAAGTGTGAGAAAATGTGTAGAGTGGCATGGCTATATGAATCCCCAATCTGCTCAAGACCCACTATTTTAACATTGAACGTTGAGTAAAGCTTTGCCTGCTATCTAACAATTAACCAACATCACTGGTTAAATAACTGCCATTTACAGTTTGATTCATCTGTTAGTATGTGCATATATTTCTGTATGATTTACATCTGCACACACATATTTTCCAATAAAAACTACAAAACACATGCAATACAGTAGTATATCGGTTAATAATATAATTTTTTTCTTTCAAAGAGTAATTGCTGACAGCTGTAGATTAAGAAAATAAGAAAATACAAGAGCAAAAGAAAAATAAATGTCATTCGAAACAACAATCACTGGCATGTTCTACTACTGGATCTGGGTAGCTTCAGCATGTATTAGCTTACTGGACTTACCTTACTAGCTAATAGTGTCATGTCAACAAAGAGATTCAGCTGTAAAGGTTACCTAAAACTTGAATGTAGACTGTTGGATAACGAAGAACTTAAAGCAGCAAAGGTTGTTCAGTTTGTCTACAATCTCCAATCATTTAAATCTGACATAGCAAAAATTATAATAAAGTATGTATAATTTGAGATATTTATGGGGGAAATATACTAAGATCGAATGGGCACGATTGTACTCGTTCAATGTTAAATAAGACCGTTAAAAGGTTTATGGCTGATTTACTATCAGTCAAATTCGTCTGAATTGCCATTTTTTTCCGAACGGACACTTCATTAAGGAATATAAGTGTACGAATGAGTACATCAATATAACTAGACCTTATATGGCCAAGGGTTCTATGGTGTTCTGCTCATTTACTAACATTCATACTGCTGAATTCAGCTATGGATTCAGCAGAAAATACGGTACTTGTGAGTTATCCGGACGCCCGATTTCAAAATCGGGTCGGATCGGGCACATCGCATCGCATCGCATGCGACCATCGGATGCGATGCGATGCGATGCGATGCGATGACCCGATTTTTCCATAGGAATCAATGTTAAAATGGACTGAGTCCATTTTAACATGGAATTCAATGGGAAAAAGGGGTCCTTTTCATACCCCTACTATCCAAGTGGGCATGGAGTTGGATATAAACCTGTGGCGAGCGTAGCGAGCCACCGAGCCCGAAGCGTGGCGAGCGTAGCGAGCCCCGCGAGGGGACACGGAATACCGTCCCCTCGCGGGGCTCGCTTCGCTCGCCACGCTTCGGGCTCGGTGGCTCGCTACGCTCGCCACAGGTTTATATCCAACTCCATGCCCACTTGGATAGTAGGGGTATGAAAAGGACCCCTTTTTCCATAGGAATCATTTTAACATTGATTCCTATGGAAAAATCGGGTCATCGCATCCGATGGTCGCATGCGATGCGATGCGATGCGATGCGATATCGCATCGCATCGCATCTGATTGTATGCCTTAACTTAAGGCATACAATCAAAAAATCGGGCGTCCAGATAACTCACAAGTACCGAAAATACTAATAGAAAATACTGTACTCCACATTTTCTATTTGTCTTTAGCTGAAGCCTTAGGCTTGGGAACATTGTGGTTTCCTAAACCACAAAGGTTAATTGTAGGTCAGACCACACACTTGACCTAAATAACCTTTGTGATTTAGGAAACAACAAAGTTCCCACGTGATGTGGAGTTCCCTGATTGGCTGTGGGTCCTGCTGAGACAGGAGTCACGGGGAGACCCAGCATTCGGGGGAAGGAAGCCCCTGTTTATACATGGGTTTCCTTCAGCTCGTATGGATCAGGTTTTACGTCTACTTGGACAGAAGTGGACATATCTACACCGGATGGACAGTAAGTATAATTTATTTTCACAGGTACCCTTTTGGACTTTCTATTGGACAAGTGAACCAAACCTATGGCATCAAGATAGGTAACTATGGATGGATGAAGTGTGTGATAAAGGGTACTTATGTATTATCTGGGCTCCCATGTTAAATGCACCCCATTTTTTCATACCCCTACTATCCAACTACGCATGGAGTTGATTTTATATAGTGTGGCGAGCGCAGCGAGCCACCGTGCCCGAAGCGTGGCGAGCGTAGCGAGCCCCGCGAGGGGACGCAGTCTCATAAGAAAAACGGGAGCCCAGATATTACATAAGTACCTGATAAAGCTATACTTTATTTGTGTGGGTGTCAGTTCTATTCGTATTGGTTATCTAGTGGGACTAAAAGTCCCAGCGGGCCCATTAATGCCCTGCATGCTGGGACTTATGGTTCTCCAAGTTCCTGCATGTGGGGAAGACTTTTATTTTATTAATTTTTTTAACCATTTACCGAGAGTTTCCTGGAGGGTGGGACCCCTTTATTTGGCTAGAGGTAATGCTTTGGCCACAGGACCTTATATAATACGTGACCCCCTGCTGTGGCATTAACCTGATGGCTGTTTGAGCCCAGCACTATTTTCCAAAACACGGGGGACCCCTACTCCTTTTGTCCCCCGTAATGTGGGAACCAGGTCTGGGCACAGAGAAGCCGGCACGGATCTGACTGATCCATGCAGGTTTCATGCTCGTTCATATTTGACTGCCTGGGAAACTCGTCAGCCAAACACAGATTGCTTCCCCATCGGAAAATATGAATCCTGTAAATACGGCAGCTTAGTAAATTATCTGTATTCTCAGTTGTAATTTCGACCCGATTACGGCGATCCCGGTCATGCCCGTTTGTAGACAGGGTCGGCCATAATGGGGATCTTAGTACATTTACCTCTTATGGTTTAACAATTCTTTGCAAACATTCTATTACCGTATGCAATAACGTTGGTTAACATTCCTTACAGTATGTATCGCATTATATAATGTCCAATATTGTCCGATATTTCAATAGGTATGTGTTTTTTATCAATGACAATTTTCCAAATATGGTAAATCAGATTCAAACAGGGATAGTTGTTTTCATCTACATAAAAAATATCCTATACTGTATTTCAAGTCTTGCAAACTTCTCCACTCTGTACCAGAAGAGGGAACAATACATACTGTACAGTGTAGTATGTCTGAAAATATCTTGAAATGTAATATTACAAATACGACATGAGACGCTTGCGCACCCCGTTCTGTTGGAGGCTGTAGCAGCCCTCCGACCCCCTGTGCCCCCAGCTCCCCCTGATCCCATGTCCATCTCTCTGAAGCGAAGACTAGCAGTGAAGCCGCTCCCCGCTGCCTTGCTGACGGGGACCCTTGAACGAGTGAGACGCTTGCACGTCCCCATCAGATGGAGCTGCCGTCCGCCAGCCTGCTCCAGCACACGAATCTGGCGATGAAGCAGCTGTCAGCCAGCCTGCCCCATCGCCAGATCTCATGTGCAGGAGCAGGCTGGAGGACGGCAGCTCCATCTGATGGGGATGCGCTTCAGAGAGGCAAGTCTTCACTTCAGAGAGACGGGCAGGGGATGGGGGGAGCTGGGGGCACAGGGGGTTGAAGGGCTGCTACAGCCTCCAACAGAACGGGGTGTGCGAGCGTCTCATGTGCGCATGACTCCTTCTGGTGGCTGACGGCGGGTGGCGAATGGCAAGCTGCTACATCTATATCTATCTTTTTGTGTGTGTGTTTTCCATATGCTTTCCATCACCCCTTCCAGAAAAACTAGTGAGTTCTCTAATTCAGGTAAGTGCTCAAAGCAACCAACATGTTTCAATTCTTTAAATTATTATATAGCCCTGAGGACAAATCTAGTGATTCGAAATGCATTGGTAGCTTTTATCAGTTACAGTATCTGCACTCACTGACCTGAATTAGAGAACAGCCCTGTGTAAAGGAGGAGGGAGGATATCAAGAACTTCCTATACTGAACTCATTTATTTGTCCTTATTGGGAGTTAACATACTGTAGTATGGTTCCATTCACTATTAAAAACCTGTTTCCAGTTGTTCAGTATGTATAGATTTTGTGTATATATTGTATTTTTCTTATTAAATGACAAGATGTTTTTATACATACTTCATTATACAGTACATTTTTTCTCTATATTCTGGCACTGAGTGGAGACGTACGCCTCACTGGAATTATAGGATATAGTTTATGCAGAGGACAAGAACTTGCCCTGTTTGATTTTGGTTAATTTAAATATTAGAGTTTAGACAGACTGTCCCAGTAAAAAAGTTTATAAAGTTCTAGGAGCCCTAGAAAAGGTTTCAATATTCCGCTATTCAATTGCATTTAGTGCTTGAGTACCATCTGATCACATTTCAGCAGCTATACTAGGGGGCGCCATTGCTTATTTGTATTTGTTATTGCATTTTGACTATATTACATATTTACAGTACCTGCAATGTTCTCCCCAGGGCTATAGGTGGTTTTAGCCAGTGATAAAATATAAGGTGAGGTGGAGGTTTGGGCGGAGGTACCATGCTCTGGCATCATTGTTCCACAAGAATCTGTAACCAAGCCATTTGGATAGGCACAAACTTGGATGAGAAAACAAGTGATGAATAGAATTGCGATGCTTTGAAGGAATGGACCCATCTGTTGGGAGAATTATACATTCTCATTGTCAATACAATTATTTTTAATAATGTAAATAAAAAGTAATAACATATCAAATAATTTAAATATTTGTTATTAAATAACTTAAAATATAAATATTGCAGAATGTAATATTTGCACAAGTGACTGATTTTTCCCCTGGGTGCAAGGCTCCGAACGCATTTGCTGTTTTTTTAATGAATAAAATTGTATTTTGCTTATGAAAAATGAAAACGGAGGAGGGTTGCCAGCGTATTGTGGGTGGGAATTACACTGATAAATGCTGTTTTTGGAGGATTGGTCACTTTCTGTATTTGCAATACATTCCGGAGTTTGGGTACTGTCGGTAATGCCATATTTAGATGGCGCTACCCTATAGAAGCCTAGGGGCTTCTATCACATTGCCCCAGAGAAGGATCCAGTCTGATCCTTCCCAGCAACCCCAGCAAGCGTGTGCGTCACTTGTCGGATAAGCAGGTGGACTCCTGAGGCCTAAGTCCCACACTGCAAAGAACAGCTCTCATTGGGAGAGCTGTCCTTTGAAGTAATATTCATGCATGTGGTGCTAGTAAATGTTGATATGTATGCAATGCGTGGCAGGATGTATCACATTCAGAATGCGAAGCACCAGACGTCCCACCCAGTATTTTAGAGGAGTTGCCAAGTATAAGGCAAGTATAAAAGGTTCACTCACATCAAACAAAATGTTTTTTTTTTCTATTTAATTTCATAATCACTTAAATCCATTTTTCTCAGTCAGACATCAAATAACAAGTCCTGTGTCTTTTTCCATCCATGCTCCTCCCCATCGGTAACATATTATACAGCATATACAGAATCATAGACAGCTATTATACAGCCTCACTGCTTTCCTCTTTCATGACAAAAAATTATTACTTTTTTATGATATAAAAACTAGGGAAAAAAAACAGTTGGTTGTAATGATATTAACACTAAAATATTTCTTGTGCATTATCATTAGCAATGCTTCTCTCACTTTATAGTACCATTAAGACTAATTTCATATGGGTTGTTGCTATGGGCAACCAATCAGAATCTATTTCTTATTTATTTATCAAGATAATATATAGTATCTGATCGAATGATGTGGGTGTTACCCTGCAGGCTGTGAATGGATGTTTATGTAAAGTATTAATTGACAACCAGTGCGAACGTATGCACCTTGCGAATGGTGGGCCAGCGTACCACCATTCGCAAGGTGGGATCTGGTTTACTCGCAAGGGTGATAATTTGCATCTGAGCAAATGATCCAGAATAAGGTCCTCAGGCTCACTCAGATGGCTGATGAGTTTGCAGGTGATGCAATGCTGCATCCATGGATGCAGCAGTGAATCACAGAAACAGGCAGGATGCTTCTATTGACACAAGATAACACCAGGGGGGGGGGGATTTAATAGGATGAATGATTCAGAAAGTGAGAGATTTGGTAAGAAATCTCCAGTTTAAACCAGTTTGGTTTGCAGTGTAAATGATTGCCGCTTTAAAAAAAAAATGGAGATTTCTTACCAAATCTCTCACTTTCTGAATCTCTCATCTTATTACATTTCCCCCCTGGTGCATTAGCATATTTCACATAGCTGCTTTGCCCAATGTTCTGCATCTATCTCTGAATCAGGCCCTTAAGCCCCCTACACATAGCGACAGGAGCTTTGTGCTGAGCAACACTGACTTGCACATATCGCTTAGCACAGATCGCTCAGCACACAGCACTAAACCAGCGATGTGGGCTGAGCGATCTGTCACTGCCCGTGTTCTCCATAGAGAGAACACAGATGATGATTAGATATTTCACGCATTCTTGAAATATCTATTGCACCGTGCATCGTTATCGTTATAGGACTTACCCACACATCTATTGCACCGTGCATCGATATCGTTATAGGACTTACCCACACATCTATTGCACCGTGCATCGATATCGTTATAGGACTTACCCACACATCTATTGCACCGTGCATCGATATCGTTATAGGACTTACCCACACATCTATTGCACCGTGCATCGATATCGTTATAGGACTTACCCACACATCTATTGCACCGTGCATCGATATCATTATAGGACTTACCCACACATCTATTGCACTGTGCATCGATATCGTTATAGGACTTACACACACATCTATTGCACCGTGCATCGATATCGTTATAGGACTTACACACACATCTATTGCACCGTGCATCGATATCGTTATAGGACTTACCCACACATCTATTGCACCGTGCATCGATATCGTTATAGGACTTACCCACACATCTATTGCACCGTGCATCGATATCATTATAGGACTTACCCACACATCTATTGCACTGTGCATCGATATCGTTATAGGACTTACACACACATCTATTGCACCGTGCATCGATATCGTTATAGGACTTACACACACATCTATTGCACCGTGCATCGATATCGTTATAGGACTTACCCACACATCTATTGCACCGTGCATCGATATCATTATAGGACTTACCCACACATCTATTGCACCGTGCATCAATATCGTTATACGACTTACCCACACATCTATTGCACCGTGCATCGATATCGTTATAGGACTTATACACACACATCTATTGCACCGTGCATCGATATCGTTATAGGACTTATACACACACATCTATTGCACCATGCATCGATATCATTATAGGACTTACCCACACATCTATTGCACCGTGCATCGATATCGTTATAGGACTTACACACACATCTATTGCACCGTGCATCGATATCGTTATAGGACTTACACACACATCTATTGCACCGTGCATCGATATCGTTATAGGACTTACCCACACATCTATTGCACCATGCATCGATATCGTTATAGGACTTACCCACACATCTATTGCACCGTGCATCGATATCATTATAGGACTTACCCACACATCTATTGCACCGTGCATCGATATCGTTATAGGACTTATACACACACATCTATTGCACCGTGCATCGATATCATTATAGGACTTACCCACACATCTATTGCACCGTGCATCGATATCGTTATAGGACTTACCCACACATCTATTGCACCGTGCATCGATATCGTTATAGGACTTACACACACATCTATTGCACCGTGCATCGATATCGATTGCACCGTGCATCGATGTCGTTATAGGACTTTCACACACACAGCGATTAGTGCTTATTTTCTAAGCGATCTAGACAAATCACTACGGTTACTTGCTTTTCAATACCAAATGCAGTCCACATAGAGGTCTATTATAGTTATCACCATCTTTTGATGGCTTTTGCCATTGCAGCCTCTAAACTGCATTTTCTCCCATAATGGCTACTTTCATTTAACATTTTTGTGTGTTGAAATATAATAATATCAGGCATCAAATCGTCCATCCCCTGTTTAAAATCAGGCCTCAGATATGACTTCCTAATTTAAAATCACACATCACAACTTCCCTCATTAAAAATTGTGCCATTGATGTAAAATAGCCATGTCCTAAAAATTAGACCCTAGATTAAAGATCAAAGCCCAGACCTAACCTAACCTTTACTGATTAAATATCAAAACCCAAAGACTAACCCACCCACTCACTCATTAAAAATGAATGTATAACACTTTCCTTCAATAAAAAAAAAAAAAAGCCTCAGATCTGCTGACCCCCTCTCTGACTGAAAATCATACTCCTTCCAAATATCACTGGTGGATAACTACAGCCATCTACAAATCAGTGTTTGGGACATCCCATCATTATAGTTGTTAGATAGCCGGACTTAAGAGACATACAGTAGCATTTAACAGTGGTATAATTATTTTAAGTTTGATTTTCTATTTCATAAACAGTGATCTAGTATGTGCATGTTTCTATTGTACAGTAAATGCTGTTATGGATGTCATGTTCTCTTCGCTTACTTTTTCATTTGCATGCATACTGTAATTCCTCGAACTTCCAGTACAAATGGATTGCACACCTGTCTATGATGTTGTGATTATTATTAGTATGTAACATGAAAAGCTAAAGGTAAATCCATATCAGATACAGTAGCTGCTGTTTTATAAAGGACTAGTATTACTACACAGATATTTTAATCTTACCTTTGTATATGTTGCTCGGATCATTGCACAAACCAAACAAGTCACGTATCTGTCTGCTCTTAAAGTATAGTATGAAGCTTAACAACAAGCATCACTGGGAGGCACCAGACATGCTCTGTCATTAATTGCAGTGAAGCAGCATGAGGTGTGCCTGAGTTGATAGACTAATCTGACTTCAGTATACCACCCTAAGTATCATTGTTTTTATATATATTGTAACAACCTTCCACCAAAGACGACTCTGACACGGTTGTGGGGAAAAACAGTCCGTTTACTTGCACAGCACATGAAACGTGTCTTTACCGGGTACCTTAACCAGGCACCGGACCGGTCCACAAACAACATGCATGGTTACACAATCTCAGGCTCCCCGTCACTAACCCACTGGCCCACCACATGGGTGTGACACATGTGTGCCTGATTACTATGTGCCGGATTACTGTTAGCGCTTGCTCCAACACCCGGACAGGACCTGCATATGTGGGATTCTCCAGTATTTCTCTTAGTCCTAAACCCAAGTAGTTTTGACCTGAAACTGAACAACTGAGCCCTGTTCTGCAAACACCCGGGGTAGCATCCGGACTGGACTGCCACATATCCTCCCCCTTCGAGCTTACAGGTGAAGCTGAGTCCTTCTTTGGCACACATACCTGCTCACCAATCTCAGCAGGTGCACTCCTATTTGGGTCAGTCTGTCTCTGAGCCTTTCTTTCCCCCTAGCTTCACCCTGCAGGGCTCTGCCGCTTCTGAGGAGAGGAACTCCTCAAAAGGGCATCCGTATTGCCCTGTAATGCTCCTGCTCTGTGCTGATCCCTGAAGCGGTATTGCTGGAGTGCAAGGAACTGCCTTGTTTCCCAGGCATTGGTCTCCATATTTAAGCACATCCATTGATGCGGAGCTTGATCAGTGATTAAGGTGAATTCTCGTCCCAGGAGATAGTACCTCCGAGTCTCCACTGCCCAGTTGATAGCCAGGCATTCTTGTTCTACCATGGTATATTGCTGTTCCCTAGGCAGTAGTAAGTGGCATTGCTAAGGCTCCGCGGCCCTACCAGTGGCGAGGGGGAGCCAGCACCACAGGGGTGCAGGGGCGCAGTGCAGTGACCTGTGGAAGCCGGAGGCAGCAGGATGAATGTGGGGGGCTGTGGCTGCTCTCCGTCAGCTGTTACTATGCTGCTGCTCTGCTCCCCCCTGCACAGGCAGCCACTGACAGCCGAGTATCAGTACAGAGCTGGTGTTGTGTGTAGGGAGACCCAGCACTGAGAGGTTTGGTATTCACGCTGGTCTCATCCGAAATCCTTAGGTGACATGACAGTTCTTAATGTTCTTTCATCTCTTGCCTCCTCTGGGTCAGTCGGCTCTTCTGACTCCACACAGACAGTTTGCACCTGAAGAGTTATTCAACCTTATAGCCACGGAGCTGGAAGAGGAAGACAGCTCCTCGAGTTGAACCGCCAATAGTTCCGACAGGCCAGGGAAATCTGCCCCAGGATCAAAGGGTAGGGTGAGTGCGGGGGGAAGGCCGGCACCAGCTGGATCATCCGCCCTGATGTTGCACTGGAAATCACACTCTTGGGTAATTGTGGATGGCACCATGGATACAGAGCACCTCAACCACAGGTAAGACCCGGTCAACGCCTTCAGGGACTGATTCCTCAGAGATAATTGACAAGTCTGTCAGCACCGAGGGTTCTTGTGTACTCGGCTGTGACCGTGGTGGGCCAGTGGAGGGCGCTGGGTAGCAGGATATAGAAGGTTTGGTATGACCTACACAGGGAAAGCAGGGCACAGTAACTCAGTGTTGGCTACTGACAGTGAACAGTCTGGAAGCTGCGGGAGTTGTCGATGTAGGATGTCGACAGTCAGATGGGAGACGACTGGAGGCACAGGTATAGCAACTGGATGGATTCTCAGATGAGACTGGGAAGCCTGGAGTCTTGGGAGCCTCGCTGACACAGGAGGAACTCTGGGAGTAGATTTGAGCAAGAGACTTTATATCTGACATACACTGGGAACCCGAGCAGAGCGAACCAGAGGGTTGGCGGAGACCAGAAGCAGGGGCGCGGAGTCTAACTTACCAGCGGTGTTCACCAGGGAGTCCCGCAAGGAACTATGGGCTTGGCTGCGTCTGGCAAGCAGGTCGCGGCCCCCTGTCCTGGTCCTCTGGACGCGGGCTGGGAGTGAGGACACTGGAGAAATGAGGAAATGTCTTTGGAGACGGCCTGAGAGCCGGGGAAGATAGTTGACAGCCTGGAAGCTGTGAGACAGCCTGGGAGCCAGAGATGACAGTTGGCAGCCTGGGAGCTGCGGGATGGCCTGGGAGCTGGAGTTGTAGTTGGCAGCCTGGAAGCTGCGAGACGGCCTGGGAGCCGGAGATGACAGTTGGCAGCCTGGGAGCTGCGGGATGGCCTGGGAGCCGGAGTTGTAGTAGGCAGCCTGGAAGCTGCGAGACGGCCTGGAAGCCGGTGATGACAGTTGGCAGCCTGGGAGCTGCGGGATGGCCTGGGAGCCAGTGGTGATGACCTGGGCGTCGTCAGTACATGATGTAGATAACCTGGAGAGAGTGACAGAACCTCTGGAGACACTTGGGAAAACAGTTGACACAGGATGTCAACAACAGATGTAGGTGTGACAATGCTTGAATGCGGCAACTGGTGGACGTCGGAGATGACACGGATGTTGTTAGTCACCAGGAGATGACGGAAGCACAGAGTCTCTGGAGGCCCTTTGGGAAACAGTTAACACAATGTCGACAATAGATGATAACGTGACAATACTCAGATGCTGCAACTGATGGACGTCAGGGATGACACAGATGTTGTTAGTCAGGAATAGACGGCAGAAGCTGAGTGTCGACTGAGGTAGACAGTGCCTGTCGGCAGATCAGGACTGAGATGGAAGAAAGTCACTGATAGGTTTTGAAGGTAGTTTGGCCTGGGAGCCAAGGGGTCTAGCCTGGGAGCTAGTGGAGATTGCTGGCCAGTGCCAGTGGTATCCTCTGCAGGGAATAGCTTGCTCACTCAACCGCAGGATGGAATAGCAGGAGTCTCTGGAGATGACCGGAACCAGGTAAGTAGCAGCAGTAGCAGCAGCAGGACACTTGGAGATGGGATCACAGGAGACTGGATAACCAGGAGCCTTGGAACTCTCTGTCTCTGGGGTAACCACTCAGGAAGCAGAATGAACAGTTGTTCAAGGCAAGGAGGACTCTGGGAAGCTGGCTTATATTCCTCCAGGTGATTGCTAATTGTCTGCAGCTGCAGCAGCAGCCAGAACCAAGAATTATACCTTGAGTACCTGGAACATGTGACTGGTGCAGAACTCAGGAAGCTTCATTGGCGTTGATCACTGAGGAATGGAAAGCAGCTGCAACAGCAGCAGCTAGGAACCAGGCCAGCATCAGGAAATAAATGTGAATCAAGTCAGGTTTGTGACAGTACCCCCCCTTTTTAGGGTGGACTCCGGACACCCCAATGAACTTGGCAGGAGAACTAAAGAACTCACAAACTGAGTTTTTCACATATCTTCTTAGTCTTCATCTTCGGAACAGGTGGACCATCCATCATCAAAAAAAACTGAATTTATTGGAGTATCGTCCTGGAGAAAAACATGGTCGGGAAGAATAAAACCTCCTGGATAGGGAGTTTCATCATAAACTGGGTCATAATCGGAATCTGAGTCCAATTCTAGTGGACATATATGATCCTTTCTCTTGGAGATATCAGTTAGAGAGTCATGTGAATAATGTAAAGTAGAAAACCCAATACAGATTGTAGACTCTGAATGATCAGTATTCTTCTCTTTAGGGACCGAAGTGATGTTAGCTGGTACATCCATGGGGCTAGAATTCCTAAAAGGACCTGCCGAAGAACAGAGTGAAACTACACCCAACCTTAAGTCAGGAGAATGGGGTATAGAACATCTTTATCTCTGGAGATATGATGACTGTTAATATATGGATCTTGTAGTGTCTGGTCTTGTTCAAGTTTGGACACTCCAGAAATTTGAGACTGCTGATATACCGTGGAGGCATTCCAATTTTTTAATTGAGAAATGTCTTGATTCAATATAACTTGATCTTGTTCGGAAAGTGATGGTGCAGTAGTGGATAAGCTCTTGGTGACCCTGGTGGAACCTTTCAAAGGTCCCAAAGGAGCTGGTTTTGGAGGGAATTCTCTTTGAACTGTTTTTAGAAATGCCGGGAGGTTATTGGGAAGACCATTACTAAGAGAATCAGACTGAAGTTCGACACTGGGAAAGGCGGAGTCCGGGCTGGACCCGGAACGGACAGAATCCGGGTATACAGATGGTCCGTCTTGGACCTGGACTACACAGGGTGTAGACATAATAGCACAGGAAGAAGGCTGACCTGGAGTAAATGGCTTGGGTGCCATTTCTGGAACTGGAGAAACAGAAACCTCTACTGGGGTCAGAGCATCAGATGCCTCGCTGGAGGCTGATATTTTCAAAACACTTCCTTGGACTGTAGCTACAGATGTCCCAGCACAAGCTACAGGATCAGGTACCTCATCCGAGGCTACGGACACAGATGTTTTATTTGGGACTAAGGAATCGGAGACCCTTTGAGTGACGCGAGACTTGTACATCCTCTTCTGGTTCTCAGATTTGGAACTAGGAATATGCGTGACTGAGGCAGAGATGGCGGGAGCAGATGTTTCAGAAGTATTATGCAAAAGAGCAGTGCGGTATTGGGACTTGTCACCCCTCCTGGATGTACAGAGGTTACAGTCTCTAATAAGGTGACTAGCACTACCACAATAGAAGCATAGGTGGAGCTGTCTGCGACGCTGACGTTCAGCTTCCGAGCATTTGGAATGCGAGGACCTCCTGACTTTGTCTTCACACTGCATGGAAGAGAATAGATTATTTCTAAGAGAGTTTGTAACAGGAGATTGTTTCGTAGCAGTGGTTCGCACGGAACTTCTTGCGGTAACTTGTGTACTCTGAAGAATCTCTGGTATTAGCAGAATTATAGTGGACAGAAGACTTTGTAGCTGTTCCAACAATCTATGAAGAACGCTCAGAGGCTCAGAATCCCTTGGACAAGGGGACTGGGAAATCCGCGGACAATCCATAGGGGACCGGGGACAGGATACTGGAACAACCGGTGTTGAATTGGAATATGGACTAGAAGTACCCAGAAATTGCTGGAGATCATCCAAACTAGAAGTGGCAATAGGTGACGCAAAAAATTTTTTGGCAGTCGACGCAAGAGGTGCCAACGACTGCTGTACAGTATCCAATCGGGTGGATACTCCCTGGAGACTCTTCATTATCCCTTGCTGAGTGGCTTCTTGGATCTTCATACAGCCGGAGACACCTGGAAGAGCCGCTGGTCCCACACTTGGGTCGTGAGCCAAGTACATCAGCCTTGAACAATCTGTCAGCACCGAGGGTTCTTGTGTACTCGGCTGTGACCGTGGTGGGCCAGTGGAGGGCGCTGGGTAGCAGGATATAGAAGGTTTGGTATGACCTACACAGGGAAAGCAGGGCACAGTAACTCAGTGTTGGCTACTGACAGTGAACAGTCTGGAAGCTGCGGGAGTTGTCGACGTAGGATGTCGACAGTCAGATGGGAGACGACTGGAGGCACAGGTATAGCAACTGGATGGATTCTCAGATGAGACTGGGAAGCCTGGAGTCTTGGGAGCCTCGCTGACACAGGAGGAACTCTGGGAGTAGATTTGAGCAAGAGACTTTATATCTGACATACACTGGGAACCCGAGCAGAGCGAACCAGAGGGTTGGCGGAGACCAGAAGCAGGGGCGCGGAGTCTAACTTACCAGCGGTGTTCACCAGGGAGTCCCGCAAGGAACTATGGGCTTGGCTGCGTCTGGCAAGCAGGTCGCGGCCCCCTGTCCTGGTCCTCTGGACGCGGGCTGGGAGTGAGGACACTGGAGAAATGAGGAAATGTCTTTGGAGACGGCCTGAGAGCCGGGGAAGATAGTTGACAGCCTGGAAGCTGTGAGACAGCCTGGGAGCCAGAGATGACAGTTGGCAGCCTGGGAGCTGCGGGATGGCCTGGGAGCTGGAGTTGTAGTTGGCAGCCTGGAAGCTGCGAGACGGCCTGGGAGCCGGAGATGACAGTTGGCAGCCTGGGAGCTGCGGGATGGCCTGGGAGCCGGAGTTGTAGTAGGCAGCCTGGAAGCTGCGAGACGGCCTGGAAGCCGGTGATGACAGTTGGCAGCCTGGGAGCTGCGGGATGGCCTGGGAGCCAGTGGTGATGACCTGGGCGTCGTCAGTACATGATGTAGATAACCTGGAGAGAGTGACAGAACCTCTGGAGACACTTGGGAAAACAGTTGACACAGGATGTCAACAACAGATGTAGGTGTGACAATGCTTGAATGCGGCAACTGGTGGACGTCGGAGATGACACGGATGTTGTTAGTCACCAGGAGATGACGGAAGCACAGAGTCTCTGGAGGCCCTTTGGGAAACAGTTAACACAATGTCGACAATAGATGATAACGTGACAATACTCAGATGCTGCAACTGATGGACGTCAGGGATGACACAGATGTTGTTAGTCAGGAATAGACGGCAGAAGCTGAGTGTCGACTGAGGTAGACAGTGCCTGTCGGCAGATCAGGACTGAGATGGAAGAAAGTCACTGATAGGTTTTGAAGGTAGTTTGGCCTGGGAGCCAAGGGGTCTAGCCTGGGAGCTAGTGGAGATTGCTGGCCAGTGCCAGTGGTATCCTCTGCAGGGAATAGCTTGCTCACTCAACCGCAGGATGGAATAGCAGGAGTCTCTGGAGATGACCGGAACCAGGTAAGTAGCAGCAGTAGCAGCAGCAGGACACTTGGAGATGGGATCACAGGAGACTGGATAACCAGGAGCCTTGGAACTCTCTGTCTCTGGGGTAACCACTCAGGAAGCAGAATGAACAGTTGTTCAAGGCAAGGAGGACTCTGGGAAGCTGGCTTATATTCCTCCAGGTGATTGCTAATTGTCTGCAGCTGCAGCAGCAGCCAGAACCAAGAATTATACCTTGAGTACCTGGAACATGTGACTGGTGCAGAACTCAGGAAGCTTCATTGGCGTTGATCACTGAGGAATGGAAAGCAGCTGCAACAGCAGCAGCTAGGAACCAGGCCAGCATCAGGAAATAAATGTGAATCAAGTCAGGTTTGTGACAGTACCCCCCCTTTTTAGGGTGGACTCCGGACACCCCAATGAACTTGGCAGGAGAACTAAAGAACTCACAAACTGAGTTTTTCACATATCTTCTTAGTCTTCATCTTCGGAACAGGTGGACCATCCATCATCAAAAAAAACTGAATTTATTGGAGTATCGTCCTGGAGAAAAACATGGTCGGGAAGAATAAAACCTCCTGGATAGGGAGTTTCATCATAAACTGGGTCATAATCGGAATCTGAGTCCAATTCTAGTGGACATATATGATCCTTTCTCTTGGAGATATCAGTTAGAGAGTCATGTGAATAATGTAAAGTAGAAAACCCAATACAGATTGTAGACTCTGAATGATCAGTATTCTTCTCTTTAGGGACCGAAGTGATGTTAGCTGGTACATCCATGGGGCTAGAATTCCTAAAAGGACCTGCCGAAGAACAGAGTGAAACTACACCCAACCTTAAGTCAGGAGAATGGGGTATAGAACATCTTTATCTCTGGAGATATGATGACTGTTAATATATGGATCTTGTAGTGTCTGGTCTTGTTCAAGTTTGGACACTCCAGAAATTTGAGACTGCTGATATACCGTGGAGGCATTCCAATTTTTTAATTGAGAAATGTCTTGATTCAATATAACTTGATCTTGTTCGGAAAGTGATGGTGCAGTAGTGGATAAGCTCTTGGTGACCCTGGTGGAACCTTTCAAAGGTCCCAAAGGAGCTGGTTTTGGAGGGAATTCTCTTTGAACTGTTTTTAGAAATGCCGGGAGGTTATTGGGAAGACCATTACTAAGAGAATCAGACTGAAGTTCGACACTGGGAAAGGCGGAGTCCGGGCTGGACCCGGAACGGACAGAATCCGGGTATACAGATGGTCCGTCTTGGACCTGGACTACACAGGGTGTAGACATAATAGCACAGGAAGAAGGCTGACCTGGAGTAAATGGCTTGGGTGCCATTTCTGGAACTGGAGAAACAGAAACCTCTACTGGGGTCAGAGCATCAGATGCCTCGCTGGAGGCTGATATTTTCAAAACACTTCCTTGGACTGTAGCTACAGATGTCCCAGCACAAGCTACAGGATCAGGTACCTCATCCGAGGCTACGGACACAGATGTTTTATTTGGGACTAAGGAATCGGAGACCCTTTGAGTGACGCGAGACTTGTACATCCTCTTCTGGTTCTCAGATTTGGAACTAGGAATATGCGTGACTGAGGCAGAGATGGCGGGAGCAGATGTTTCAGAAGTATTATGCAAAAGAGCAGTGCGGTATTGGGACTTGTCACCCCTCCTGGATGTACAGAGGTTACAGTCTCTAATAAGGTGACTAGCACTACCACAATAGAAGCATAGGTGGAGCTGTCTGCGACGCTGACGTTCAGCTTCCGAGCATTTGGAATGCGAGGACCTCCTGACTTTGTCTTCACACTGCATGGAAGAGAATAGATTATTTCTAAGAGAGTTTGTAACAGGAGATTGTTTCGTAGCAGTGGTTCGCACGGAACTTCTTGCGGTAACTTGTGTACTCTGAAGAATCTCTGGTATTAGCAGAATTATAGTGGACAGAAGACTTTGTAGCTGTTCCAACAATCTATGAAGAACGCTCAGAGGCTCAGAATCCCTTGGACAAGGGGACTGGGAAATCCGCGGACAATCCATAGGGGACCGGGGACAGGATACTGGAACAACCGGTGTTGAATTGGAATATGGACTAGAAGTACCCAGAAATTGCTGGAGATCATCCAAACTAGAAGTGGCAATAGGTGACGCAAAAAAATTTTTGGCAGTCGACGCAAGAGGTGCCAACGACTGCTGTACAGTATCCAATCGGGTGGATACTCCCTGGAGACTCTTCATTATCCCTTGCTGAGTGGCTTCTTGGATCTTCATACAGCCGGAGACACCTGGAAGAGCCGCTGGTCCCACACTTGGGTCGTGAGCCAAGTACATCAGCCTTGAACAATCTGTCAGCACCGAGGGTTCTTGTGTACTCGGCTGTGACCGTGGTGGGCCAGTGGAGGGCGCTGGGTAGCAGGATATAGAAGGTTTGGTATGACCTACACAGGGAAAGCAGGGCACAGTAACTCAGTGTTGGCTACTGACAGTGAACAGTCTGGAAGCTGCGGGAGTTGTCGACGTAGGATGTCGACAGTCAGATGGGAGACGACTGGAGGCACAGGTATAGCAACTGGATGGATTCTCAGATGAGACTGGGAAGCCTGGAGTCTTGGGAGCCTCGCTGACACAGGAGGAACTCTGGGAGTAGATTTGAGCAAGAGACTTTATATCTGACATACACTGGGAACCCGAGCAGAGCGAACCAGAGGGTTGGCGGAGACCAGAAGCAGGGGCGCGGAGTCTAACTTACCAGCGGTGTTCACCAGGGAGTCCCGCAAGGAACTATGGGCTTGGCTGCGTCTGGCAAGCAGGTCGCGGCCCCCTGTCCTGGTCCTCTGGACGCGGGCTGGGAGTGAGGACACTGGAGAAATGAGGAAATGTCTTTGGAGACGGCCTGAGAGCCGGGGAAGATAGTTGACAGCCTGGAAGCTGTGAGACAGCCTGGGAGCCAGAGATGACAGTTGGCAGCCTGGGAGCTGCGGGATGGCCTGGGAGCTGGAGTTGTAGTTGGCAGCCTGGAAGCTGCGAGACGGCCTGGGAGCCGGAGATGACAGTTGGCAGCCTGGGAGCTGCGGGATGGCCTGGGAGCCGGAGTTGTAGTAGGCAGCCTGGAAGCTGCGAGACGGCCTGGAAGCCGGTGATGACAGTTGGCAGCCTGGGAGCTGCGGGATGGCCTGGGAGCCAGTGGTGATGACCTGGGCGTCGTCAGTACATGATGTAGATAACCTGGAGAGAGTGACAGAACCTCTGGAGACACTTGGGAAAACAGTTGACACAGGATGTCAACAACAGATGTAGGTGTGACAATGCTTGAATGCGGCAACTGGTGGACGTCGGAGATGACACGGATGTTGTTAGTCACCAGGAGATGACGGAAGCACAGAGTCTCTGGAGGCCCTTTGGGAAACAGTTAACACAATGTCGACAATAGATGATAACGTGACAATACTCAGATGCTGCAACTGATGGACGTCAGGGATGACACAGATGTTGTTAGTCAGGAATAGACGGCAGAAGCTGAGTGTCGACTGAGGTAGACAGTGCCTGTCGGCAGATCAGGACTGAGATGGAAGAAAGTCACTGATAGGTTTTGAAGGTAGTTTGGCCTGGGAGCCAAGGGGTCTAGCCTGGGAGCTAGTGGAGATTGCTGGCCAGTGCCAGTGGTATCCTCTGCAGGGAATAGCTTGCTCACTCAACCGCAGGATGGAATAGCAGGAGTCTCTGGAGATGACCGGAACCAGGTAAGTAGCAGCAGTAGCAGCAGCAGGACACTTGGAGATGGGATCACAGGAGACTGGATAACCAGGAGCCTTGGAACTCTCTGTCTCTGGGGTAACCACTCAGGAAGCAGAATGAACAGTTGTTCAAGGCAAGGAGGACTCTGGGAAGCTGGCTTATATTCCTCCAGGTGATTGCTAATTGTCTGCAGCTGCAGCAGCAGCCAGAACCAAGAATTATACCTTGAGTACCTGGAACATGTGACTGGTGCAGAACTCAGGAAGCTTCATTGGCGTTGATCACTGAGGAATGGAAAGCAGCTGCAACAGCAGCAGCTAGGAACCAGGCCAGCATCAGGAAATAAATGTGAATCAAGTCAGGTTTGTGACAAAGTCAATCCCAGTATCAACCAGCTCCTGAATTGCACATGCTGCGATCTGGAGGATCACCTGGAATTGGGAGGGCACAGACGAAACCTTGCTTTCGACACAGCTGTAAGCTGGTTGCCCTGATTTTTCTGCTCCACACTCCATAGGCTCAGGCTATTTTATACAGTTCTTTCGTGTGTTGCCCCCATTTCTAGAGATTAATGGGTCCAGGAACTTGGAACTGGTCGAGTGTCTCGGTCTAAGGCAGGCATTCCCAACCACGGTCCTCAAGGCACACCAACATTGCAGGTTTTGTAGATATCCAGGCTTGAGCACAGGTGACTTAATTAGTATCTGAGGCATTCTGATTAAACCATCTGTGCTGAAGCCTGGATATCACTAACACCTGCACTGTTGGTGTGCCTTGAGGAACGTGGTTGGGAATGCCTGGTCTAAGGGCTTGGCCATTTTCCCCAGTGATACATATCTCTCCATTGCTGCAGCTAGATCCTCCATATTTTGGGGGTCAGCCTGGAGAACCCACCTCTGCACTCCTCTTTCTAAGACCCGCACACAGTGGTCTATGGCTATGGTTTCCACCACTTGGGTGGCCGTATTCTCCTTCAAGACTTCAGAATCAGGTCCCTGTGTATTAACCCTGTGTCATCTTGTAAATCTGTTTTGGTTGGTTTTTAATTAGTTTTAGTTACTGCTAATGTGATGGGAGACCAAAAATATGGAGTCCACAACTATATCGGTAAATAGCACGAACAGAATAGGCCAGTGCAAGGCTTATAGACCACCTAAGTAAAGCTACACAATACCCCACCTGCACCCCCAAATACCTTCTTCCCAGACGCTCACATACATCATTGACTTATTTATATAGTATATTAATTTTTAGATTTATGAACAACATAAATATAAAAATAATAACAATAAAAAAATAACAAAAAAAATACTGTGTGCAGGACCACCTTCTTATACAACAAACATTTTATAGATCACAATATGAAGAGCATTTAAGTAAATTCCAGGCAATACAGAGATAGTACTGTCTGCCATACACAATTCACAGTCTTTTACTGACTGTTCCACAGTCTATACAGACTAACAGTCTGTTCACCCAGCGAATACTCATGCGCAGAAATGCTGCTGCGCATACGCCCAACATCGGCCCCCTGTGCGAAAGCGCGAGGGAAACGAACAGATTTAGAATAAGGGCCTTTATGTGCAGTCTGTAAAGAGAAATTAGTTAAACCACATCCAATCTTATGCACAGAATTGGTCAGCTCGGATAGTTGATGTTTGGAAGCTGTCACCACTGCTCTTGGAGGTGATGAAAAATGTACTGCTTCATATACAAATTTATTATATCATTATTTAAATTTTCTCAATTAGACTATTAGTAATTATTTAGGTTTCTTATGATTATTAAATGTAATTTATATTAAATTGCATGTGTCACTGTTCACATCTCTTGACTGCTGTGCATATTTCCATAATGATAACCAAAGGTAATTTCCTTTAAAAAATAGATGCTTTAAAAAAAAAACAAAAAAAAAACACCCCTTTCTTCTCTGTAAAGAAATCTGAAATCTTACCTTACCTAGGTACTGTACAATGAGATGCATATCCTCCTGCCTTAGCATGGAATAACAAGCTTAATAACAAGCATCACTGGGAGGGGCCAGGAACTCCTTCATTTACTGTTATGAGGTAGAGTGAGGTATGCTGTGGTGAGAGATTTTCCATGCTATAATCTATGCATTATTACTACTGGATTTTTCTGCAATACACAAGATATACAAATACAATACAAAAGATGTATTTAATGTAATGACAGAGGCTAACATGCTGAGACTTTTAGGGGAAAATTTAATAGGATGAGAGATTCAGAAAGTGAGAGATTTGCCGCTTTAAAAAAACCCGGAGATACCAAATCTACCAAATCTCTCACTTTCTTGAAGATCTCATCTGTAATGTGGGCTAAGCCTAGGTGAAATGAGTGAGATTGCTAGATTAATGAGGAGATTGCTGTTATTTCAGGGTGTCTTCGGGTAAATGCTAATCCCTAACATTCTAAAGCAGGCCTGGCCAACCCATAACTCTACAGCTGTTGTGACACTACACATCCCAGTATGCCTTGCCACAGTTTTAGCATCCCTAATACCAAAACTGTGGCAAGGCATGCTGGAATTTTTAGTTGTACAGCAGCTGGAGAGCCCCAGATTGGCCAGGCCTGGTTTAAAGGTTCATGTCTAGGGTGTGGGACATCCCCAAGCCCACCCAACCCAACCAAACCACCCTTAAGCATCACACTAGTTATTAGCTAAACATTATTGCAAAATGTAATAAAACAGCTGTGTAGCAATAACATATTGCTGCTGTAAGGAAATAAAACAGAAATAAAAAAACAAGCGAAATATACAAAAAACAAAGACAATATATTGTGGCACACCACATAATCTCATCTGATTTGGCACTACATTTTTATTTTATAAAAATACATTAGACTCAGGATTAGACTATAAAATCCTGACTTGTTTTCAGTGACACCTCATTCCTGAGGAAGCAAGATGCGGCTTGTGAAACTCTTAGTGGTGACTGAGAGGAGAGGTGAGATTAACTGTATACCTAGCCTAGTAATCTCAATACATGTTTGAGCAATGCATCCTCCATTATACTGTTTATATGTTGAAAGTAGAGATGTGCGTGGACCTCTGGGGGGTTTTTTTGGGGGGGGGATCTTATTTATCATAGTGTTTTGGTTCCGATAATGTCACCTTCAAGTTTTTTGGTTAGATTTTGGTTTTGGTCTGTTTTTAGATTCCTTTAAAAAATGTTTTTAAATTGATAAATATTATTACAAAAAATCGATAAAAAAATGCTAAAATCAAGTACCTATATGCATGCAATCTAAAACTTTAAATCCATGTTCCAAACTGTTAACTGTGGTTTTCCAGAATATTTCAGGGGGGGGGGGGGGGTTGTGTAGTACAAACAAGTGAGGCGCTTGGTTCAATATAAATTGGATATCCGCCTGCACTTAAAAAGGGTTGCTAATCCCTTTATAGGAAGACCAAAAAAAGAAACAGAGATAAAAAATGCACCAGAACAAATTAATTAGACATCAATTAGATCAATTTAGTCACACAATGATCACTGGCCAGTGAAAAATATATATAAAAAATACAATAAAATATATATATATAGAAGACACTTAGACATATAACATATAACATAAAATCCTGTACTTTGTGGGTACTGGGTGGATTAGTATCACTATTAGTAGCTGTTACAATAGACGTCCATCTGTTAATGATCTTAAGTAACAGTGAAAAGGTGCGTACACACGGGGGCGATTTTGTACAATATCGCGGGAAATATGGTCGCTAAGTGACCACATTGCCCACAATGGGAGTGTGCACCGGCGATATATCGCCGGGTGTGCGCTCCCGTTTTTACCCCTGTAGTGATCGCTGGTCACAGGAACATGCTCCTGCGACCAGCTGATTTCCACTGCCGGGCTCCCCCCGGCAGTTTCTTTTTCATCAGCGACCATCTCTGGTCGCTGATGAAAAGGAGAAACTGAGCAATATATGGCTGAGCAATATATCTCCCCAGTGTGTACGAGGCTTAAGTAATCATTAGTTGTTAGTCAGTCCTTTAACAAAGCATCTTTGCTGATATACTTTTGCTGTCTGGCCAGACGTTTTGTATATATAAAGTACCTGCACTGTCCATCATCTCCCAGCTGCTGATGTTTGTCCTGTGAAGGGTGCAGCTTTATCTGGAGTCCTTTTGGCAGTGGGTGTTTTATTGATTTCCCGGCAGGTAGGTACTCGATGGTGCAGTTATAATTGCAGTATGGTTAACGCGTTTCCCCACCTGTAGTTGCTTTTCGGCGGCCTCCTCAGAACCAGTGAAGCCAGGGGGGACCCGGGATTTGGCCCCCAAAACTCCAGGATTTCACCCGCTCAGGCGCTGCCCGGCTTCTCCCATACACGGCAGTGCAGCACTGCGCAGCGTGATGAGGTCAGATGTCACGCTGCGCAGGCCACACAGCCGCCCACCCAGCAACCCGGCTCATCACCTTAACAGCACAGCACAGTGAACACCCGTCCGCCCGCCCAGCTACCTGACCACCCGCCCAGCTACCCGACCACCCGCCTGCCCAGCTACCCGATCGCCCTCCCCCGCCCAGCTACCCGACCGACCGCCCGCCCAGCTACCCGACCGCCCACACAGCACAGTGCACACCTGTCCGCCCGCCCTCCCAGCTACCCGACCACCCGGCCAGCTACCCGACCACCCGCCTGCCCAGCTACCCGACCGCCCGCCCCGCTACCCGATCGCCCGCCCCTGCCCAGCTACCCGACCGACCGCCCGCCCAGCTACCCGACCGACCGCCCGCCCAGCTACCCGACCACCTAGCTACCCGACCTGCATGCCCACCCGGCTCCCAGCAACCCGGCTGCACGCCTGCCCGGCTCCCAGCAATATCTGCATGCTCGCCCACCCAGCACCCGCAAATGTAAGTACTGTGAATGTGCGGGGTGGCCGGGGCGTTTTTTTTTTTCAAATTAGGGAATCCTGGGATTGAGCATTTTTCAATCCCGAATCCCGGGATTGAAAAAATGCCCCGGGATTGGCTTCCCTAGTTGTGATGTATGAATTGCGTACATACTGTATGTACTGTGACAAAGAAGCTTTCTAGTAGAAGAATGCATTAACTCTGTACTTCTTCAGCACAGTTGTATGTTGTCAAGATGACTGCAGACCAGTATCCATTTCAAGTGTTCATGGCCTTGTCACTAGGGCCCTTATTCTGATCGGTGCGGCCCGATCAGAAATATGCAGTGATGTCCGTCTTGGCGAATCCCCGCCTTCCATACGGATCGCCACCTCCGTCCGTATGCGGATATGTGGCGGTCCGCATGAATGTGGACGGGGATACGCCTCCTCCATGGTGGGAGCAGCCCCTGCATTCGATGGTCGCCGAACATCGAATGCAGGGCCGCACGCTCCACCAGGTCCCGCAACACAAGACCACACGGACACTTGTCCGTGTGAAATCTTGTATGGGGGCGGGCAGCTGACATCCGGCGATGTCAGATGCCCGCCCCGTACCCACGCGTCACGGCCTCATTACCATGCATACGCCCCGCGTTTGCATGGGAACGCCCATGAAACGCGGGGCGTATGCATAGGGTAATGAGGATAAGTAGCCCCTCTACGCCCCCTGTGCGGCGTATAAAGAATCCATGCGGCGAAATCGCCTGCACATGCGCAGAGTGACCTCTGCACATGCGCAGACGATAAACATCGGCGGGCCGTACGCAAGCGGGAATATCCGCACCGATCAGAATAAGGGCCTAGATAACATAGTCTCTTTAGCCACTGGCCAGCTGTTCCGCATTGGTTATACAGACAAATGGCCTAAACCACAGCTTCTCAAAGTTCGTCCTTAAGACCCCACATGGTGCATGTTTGCAGGTCTCCTCACAGAATCAAGTGAAATAATTAGCTCCACATGTGGATCTTTTAAAATGTGTCAGTCAGTAATGAGTGCACCTGTGAACCTGCCAGGTTACTGTTTGAGAACCACTGGCCTAAATAGACCTTAAGTGCTCTAGACTCATCCTACTCCCTCACAGTCAAAAAAAAACGCTCATCCTCACCCACAGCCAGCCAATCAGCTCCTACCTGCCATGTCACAGACTGTGTTTGAAAAATAGTACAGAAGAAAGGGGGGGCGGTGAACCGAATCAGAGCGCTGTAGGTCTGCAGGTGGAAATGGAATGCTAGTGGTAACCCCGTACCACCAAAGACAAGTATTCAAGGAGTAATGTGCACTAGACACATATATTGCATTCCACAAAGAACCTCCCGCGAGCTTCAACAATATAAAAAGAATGAAAAAGGACGCTCCTATCTTACAAGGAGCGTTCCTCTTCTCCGATTTCAGGAAGATATGTGCGAAATCACCGCAGTGTATCCTTAGTTGTAAAAGGGATAGTGGATAACCTTACACCACACTTCAGGGTTGAGAGGGAGGTACCATACGTCCCTTGTAAGGGATTGGTGTCTCCTCTTCTCCGAACGATAATATATTTCACCAAAAGTTGAGTCACATCTGAAGCCTTTTCTCCTTTTCACATATATCCATATGCCAGTAAACCATATAGGAGCAAAATAGAACCAAATATAGTGTAATAAAATTTCATTTATTTGGTCACAAACATACAGACAAGGGACAATGATAAAAAGGTGTATCTAAGGCCAGATGGAAAATGAACCATATGTAGGGATTCAAGCAATTACCAGAAATGGTGGAGAACTTGATGACACAAAGTTCTCAAACGAGCATCAGAGGTGAAAAAGTCCCGGAAACTTTCTGCCTCAGACGGGTATACACCACAAGGTCCTGGTAACGCGATCCTCAGATGGGTAAGTGACAGCTGTAGTCCTACGCGTTTCAACCGCCTGCTGCGGTCTTTGTCAAGGATAAAGTTCCAAGCTGTCAGTTCCTGTTTAAAAAGGGTGAGTGTCCAATTGAAAACACGCGCTACATCGCGCCAATTCAGGTTTCCGGTGTGTATACCGGAAGTTGTCATCAGACTAATATGCCCCACTTCCGTCCGTTTCGTCCGACATGTAAAAGCCGCACTTCCGGTTTCGTATTTGTGCGCTCCAGAGTAATAGCCGCATTCTAACGGAATTTTCTCTTTCCATGCTCTGAT